>NC_135444.1:16234274-16871774 GCF_051991255.1 Vanacampus margaritifer | reverse complement strand
GCGTACTCATGTCAAGGCGGTAATTATCATTGATCTGCGGCAGCCGCGACAGGGCAGCGGCCCCCGTGCCGTGATTCATACCGGGCTGCTGGACTTCAGGCAGCTAATCAGCACCTGACGGCGCCACGTGCAATTTCTGATGGAGTTGGAACAAAGGACGTATTTTAGTTTTTGTCAGTGTCGGGAAGTAGTCAAGTACACATATTTTGTTAAGTCGATTTTTCAGGTGTCTGTACTTTTTATGGGTATTTATTTCCTTTACTTATAATATATATATATATATATATATATATGACTGTCACGAAAGGCAAAAGGTGTGCAACAGACAGAGGTGGAAATGGCGACGGTGTCAAAGCAGGCAATCCGTTTTCTCTCCGCGAGCGCCGAAGCGGGACGCGTGTCACCTGCAGACCAAACCCCATTTCCTCTGATTAAGTCCTCTCAAATATTCCATTTGTCAGTGTCAAGGCGGCGGCGAGCAAGTCAGCCAGCCGTGTCTGTTGACTGTGTCATTTTCCAATTTACATCAGACATCGGCGACGACGACATCATCATCGTCGTCGTGTCCCTAATGTCCCCTCGCATCGCCTTGATGTCTTTGTTGTTCCTCTAGGTGATGTTACCTCCACCAAGGAGCCATTGGAGGATCTGACATTTGGGTCGCAGTCAGAATGTCATACATAACATAGCTTACACTATAAAAACAGCTGGTTCAAAAATAACCCAAATTGGGTCCAAAAGGATCTGACACAAATTTTTCGGTGTTGGTTCAAATTAATAACCCAAAATTTTGGGTTAGGATTTGCATAAAACCAAAAAAGTTGGGTTATTAATGTAACCCAAAAAGTTGGGTCGGTCCCTTTTTCACCCAATTTGGGCTATTTTTGACTACCCAACTTTTTTTAGTGTAGTACTGCACAATCATTTAACAATAACGCTTCTGACTTTTATATTAGTCACACTACCGTTAAATGTTTTTGGTTTCACCGAGACTGAATATTTTCAATGACAACACATTGTCGTAAATAATACAATGCATTCAAAAGTTTGGGGGTCACTTTTTTTTCTCAAATCCCTATTAAGAATGTCTAAATTATGAATCATAATACAGAGGTAGCTTTTGATAAAACAACAAAAATATTGTATTTTTTTAATGAGGGAAAATAGCACTTTATAATATATAGTATATTTATATACTGTACATAGACAGTACTGTAGCTCATCCCAGCATGTCTCTGCTTTTTGCAGAGGATAAAGACTATATGGCTGTGAGTACTGTTCAGAATGTCTAATGTCGTTGCACTATTTGTCTTCAAATATCAGTGAATTACTCAAAGGTTAATGACATTTCCCATTTTGTGTTAGCGTTAGCATTAAACAAGCTAACTAAACTAAAGCGTTGGTTTTATGTTAAGCTTAACAGTAAACTTTAACTGGTCTCAACAATTGTTCACTTATTGCGAAGCGAGTTGATAAAAACAACAAAATCTTCAGAATAATGGCTCGTATCTAAGTCAGTCGTCTCTAAGTCAGGTCACTTGTATCTCAAGACACCACTGTATATGTCTACAGTACAGCTATACTGTAAATATTGTAGCTATCCATTGCTATAACGGGCTGGATCTCTTGCCCCGTGATTGTGTGGGTTTTCTCCACACACTCGACATGGTCAACTGGAGAGAAAGAAAATTTCAATCTCCCCCTCTATGATTTTGCTGTCATCATCCTGAACCATGCGGCAGGCGCATCTCTCCATCTTGCGTCCCGAGTGGGAGCGGGGCAGCCAGAAAGGAGGGCATGCCTCCGTACTCGCTTGCCAACTTCAATATGGGAGAGGGGTGAGGGTGTGGGGGGGGGGAGTCTATTATTAGGGCTCTGTTATAAAGCAGCCATCACATTGTGGGCCCTCTGACAGGTAGCGGGCGGTCCGCCTTGATGACTAGACTCAATCACCTGTGACAGTTTTGATTTGATGTCACTCGTCGGGTCGCTCTATTTGTTTGAGCAGTTAAGAGGTAATTGTGTGACATTGGCGGCGGAAGGCGTGCTTTGGCGCCGCACCCGCTGAACCGAGGGGACGAGACGAGGCATGGCGATAATAAATGAGGGCTATTTCCCTCCAGCATTGCCGCACGGTGTCTATGTGTGTGCGCGTGTGTGTGAGAGAGTTGATGGGGGTACGGCGATGAGCCACTCTACCCTGAGGGAATTCATCTGTGAGATGCACACGGCGGTGGCCTGCTCGCCCGCTCATCATCGCTTTCGCCGCCATGTTCACAATTGTTTCGGCGCGCCGGCAAACGTATCACTTCAGATGGAACTTTGGGAGCTCAGGAAAAGAAGTGAGTTAATACTTTTTGTGTTAGCTTTCGCTGTCACCGTTACAGTCATGAAATTGAGAGTGAATCTCAAAGAAAGCCTAAGAATCTAGTAGAATTTCTTGCACTCTAAAAACAGTTGGGTCAAAAGTTACCCAAATATGGATAAAAAAATGGACCGATCCACTTTATGGGTTATTTTATACAAAATAACCCAATTTTTTGACCCAAGTAAAGGATCTGACCAATATTTATTAGTTGTTATGACCCATTTATTAACTCAAAGTTGGGTCAAATTGACCCAAGTAGAGGATTGGTCCATTTTTGACCCTTAGTTGGGTTATTTTTGACCCAACTGTTTTTAGAGTGTGTAATTAGTAGGAAATGTACATATTTTTGGGGATAATATATTTTCTGTAAATATTTATGAAAGATTATATTAATCTCTGTAGACCAAAAATAATGTTTACCTTAATCACACACACCCCAAAAAAATTATCATATAATTTAATTTACACAATTAACCCTACTAAAAAAATTAAGTCAAATAAAATAAAAAAACATGTAAAAAGCTATCACACTGCAGCAAACCTCTCACAAAACAGAAGAACTCAGACTTTGAAAAAACTCTCACAACAGAAAATGTCTCACATGACCTCCAAATTTCTCTCACACACACCAAAAAACTCTCACAAGCACTAAAAGACCTCTCACAGCACAAAGACCATTTATACTCACCAGAAAAACACTCTTATGCCCCATAAAACCTCTCATGCAGACAAAAAAAAACAACATACACAAAAACTCTCACACACATGCCCAAAACTCTCTCACAAACTTAACACCTGTCACCAAGACATTTTTCCATTTTCATCCCCCCTCCTCCCCTCAAAAAATTTATCTCCCTCTCTCATGAAAACTTTTCACATGCTCACCAAAAAAAACACCAAAAGACCTTTAACACTCCAAAACACCTTGCACACGCAACCTCACACATAAAACATCTCAGACACAACAAAAGTCTCTCACATGCAGCAAAAAAAGTGTGCTCGAGCTCACCCATCACCCTAATGAGGAAATGGATGGATGAATATGTTTGAGTTTCCTTTTTCAGATACGGCAATCGTATGTATGTGGTTTACTTACATTATCGACTGTCGCATAACAACTGTATTGTACAGTGAATTTATGTTGGAATTGCCAGCCATTGCACATAGTGATTTTTGGGGCGCCAGTTGGCGACCCGTCAGGCTTCCCGTTTGGTCTCCCTCTGTTAGTCCAATTTTTATTTTTTTTTATGTCTCTTGGACAGGTTGTAACTATTACGTGAAATTCTTTGCTCTGTACTGTTTAATTGGTAATTTAAGGAAAAGTTTAATAACGAGAAGACCTATTAAGACTATTTGGCCATGAGGCTTTTTTTCCCCCCAGCGGTAACTACATTAACTTTTTTTTTCTTTTTTCCTGAAAGCAAAAACATCAGGCCAAATCAGAAGTAAATCTGATAAGGAGTGTGGCTGTAGTACAAGCACACTGGCAGTGCAGCCCTTGCCGCATTCGGCGGCTCCCCGTCTTTGAATGCCAGCGCTAATCTGCAACTGGAATCCTCCTTTTCTTATGTAGAAGACGAAAGAAGAGAAGTCGTCGCCGATGAGTGCAAATCTGTCAGCGACGGCCTTCCCTCCCTCCTCACCCGTCGGGTCCGCCGGCCCGTCGCAGGGGTGATTTTAGGTGAGAGCGGCACAATGGGCTTGGCCAAAAATGGCAACAAAAAAGCAAAACAAAAAAACTGACCCACTTCTGTTTTGTGCTCTGACCATGAGGCGGCACCAGGAATGGCCTCTAAGATGCCAGCAGAAAGGCTTTTTTTCTTCTGCGTGTTGAGCTCATCCATTTGTTTGTTATCTCAATCCAGGATTTGGAGAGATACAAAGCTGATTAAACAACAAAAGCATATGGGAAGATAAAGAACACTTAGGTAATGGGTTTAGCCCGCCTGTTTAGCACGCCAAATTCATTCCACCCTCCCTTTTTTCTCTCTCGGCTCAAAATGCATTTGTTATTCTTTGCTCGGTCTTGATCCAGATAGGGAAAAAGAATGAGAAAAGAGCACACACAAAAAAGAGAGAGGAAGAAGAAGCGGATTTTTGTGCAACTCTTGTGAGCGACTTGGAAACTAGTAGCAACACTTAGATCACAATAAAGTACTGTACATTTATTGGCCACCATATTGGCTACACATTCAAATGAATTCCAGTACAAGAGTTGACGTTACAAAGTTCATGTTTTGTTTTGACTGACACTTCCAGAGAGATATTCATTGAGCAATATAGTTATGATAGATGTACCAATAGTGTACGTCTCTACTCATTAAAATGCTCTGATACGACTCACGAATACGACGACCATCATGGCGTATAATTTCTCAGAAGAGATGTTAAAATGTCAGTAAAATGTTATATATGAGTAAAACATATGCTACATTCAAGAAAAGGTTGTGCTTTGTGGTTCTGAACAATATTCAATCCAAAGGAAAACACATTTTTATACCAATTGCAAGTACTCCAATGTAAAAATAACTAACAATAATAATTCAAATTTTGGTTACCGGTGCATTATTTTGCCTATTTAGAAAAAGATATGCTGGTGCATTACTCGAAAGTAGAAAGTGTGAACATTTGGCCCTCCAATCTGATGCATCATTAATGTATGTAAACTACAACAACAGAAAGAAGAAGAAGAAAAAAAACATTGAATACTTTACTTCTGTTTCAGACTATCTTTGTGACATTAGACTGCCAAGTAGGCTGGAGATTAAGTTGCACACTTGTGTCATTGTCTCCCATTACCCCAAGATGGGACCATGCTAGGATTCAAAAGCGACGCGGAATTAGCAACATTTCCGCTCAACAGTTTTATCACCTCTTCTTCTCATTTGTAATTCATTTTTAATTTGTCATACAACATACGTACATACACCTGCCCAAACATACAACTGTCCATTATGATTAAGTCATGCTACCGTTTAAGCAGCCGTGGCTAACATTAAGCTTATTTACAATGCTAATGCTATCTTAGCGCAGCTATTTTGTTGACGTTGAATGGCGTTCTCTCTGATTATTTATCACAACACTCGTTCACAACCTCATGCCATTGTCACGTTAGTGAGGGCCGCGGCATTGGTTGGACACTCGAGGAAGTTAATAGTTAGCCAAGTGAGGCTACATTCAAACCACGCTATCAGCTTCAACTTTGCGAGGAGTTGAATCAGTCATTAGTCAGTTTGACAGGAGTTACTGTACATCTACTCACTACAGAGTGTGAGTACCTCATTTTGTAGGTGTACAAAAGAAGTTGACTGACAACCAGTCCAGGTTGTACCCCCCCTCCTAGTGCATGATATGTAACCCAATATGGTGCATTAAAACAAGCCTTACTCCCCTTAGCTAACCTGCTAAAAGCAATCTCTGGCTCCAGAATTCACTGTGATAATAACAACCCAAAGAGGTCAGTGAGGAGGATGGAGGGGGACGGGGAGGTATAAACATATTTACACTCCTCCCAAACACCCCCCACCCCCCTACCCCAGTTTATGGAAAGCAGCCATGAGAAAGGTGCTTACTTAGAGCAGATAAAGAGCAAGATGAGAGGCAGCGGACTTGGATTAGGGAAAGGAGACGAGCCGGGCCAGAAAAGGCACGGAGAGAAGGGTTGGGGGTGAGGTGTGTGCGTGTGGGGGAAGCAGGGTTGGGCGCGTGTTGGTGGAGGACAGCGAGGCCGGGTGCCGGTGTCTGGGCCGCTTGGATATGGGGGGAATATTAATCTGGGTTTAGCGCGAGCAGGACCCCACAAACGGCTCAAGCAAACAGAGCTTAGACGGGGCCAAGCCTCGGAGAAAGTCCTAAATCTTCACATTAGCTCCCCGCGTTTCTTCTGCTCAACCCGTAAGCTCTTTTTCTAAAGGACAGCACAAACAAACCACAAACCCCCCTATCCCACCCTCAACTCACTCATAACCCCCCCCCCCCTCAAACCCACCCCACCCACCTCCTATAGTACCTCTTGCCAGTCGTACACTTCCTCTCTCACACTCTCAAAATCAAGACGGCTTTGAGATTGCAGGAAATGTATAAATCCAGGACCTGAGTGGATAGGCAAAGATTAGAAAGGTGCCCCCCACCCCTTTTTAAAGGGACAGGATGCCCTCCAATTGTGTCGCTTATTCTCCGCTTTGGCCTACTTCTGTGTCAGCAAAGAAAGAGGGAGCAAAGAGAAACACTTTAAAGGACTTGAGCCGCTGTCGCGATAACCTCAGACGCAGAAAAGTAGGAGAAGAAATGTGTGGGTGGATGAAGGGGAAGGGGATGCGTTTGGATTGGTGGGAGCTTCCGGTGTTCTGTCGTCCCGGAGGTGCAGCCTCCAAAAAGTTTTCACTCAGGAGGGTCACTATGAGATTTCCTCTAAAGTCAAATAAATTGAAAGGCAAGTACGGGATAAGTGACAGCAAAACCACATTAGCAATTTTGCCAGCTAAAACAACACATTTGAGTAAGCCTGATTTGCTTAAAAACAAAAACAAAAAAAACTTGACTAGTAGGAACAGCAACTGTGTCGTCAGGGTGTTAGCAAAAGTGTGATATCATTTTCACTTATTAAACTGCCTTTAAAAAGTAGTCCAACGGCTTTTCCCAGCCAATACTGGGCACTAGCATTCACTTGCATTCACTTTGAAAAAAAAAAATATATATATTTTTTTATAGAGCTTTGTTTTTTGGAGTACTGTATTTTTTTTCTGTTTTTCTGAATATTTTTTCCTGTTTTCCAGAATATTTTTTTCTGTTTCACTGAGTATTTTTCTGCTTTAAAAATTATTTTCCCCCTCTTTTTCTGAATATTTTTTTCTGTTTTTCTGAGTAATTTTCCCCTGTTTTATAAAATAATATTTTTTTCTGTTTTTTGAATATTTTTTCTGTTATTTTGAATACCTTACAATACAACATTAATAATACTGTGTGTGTTACTAATTATGGTACATACCTTACCTTAACTGAGCCAGAAGGAACGTTGGAGGTATGCGGGAAAGTGTCCGCTTCCGCTATTAGCAAGTCTGCAACAAGAAATAAATACAGTAGTCAGAAAAACAGTTTTTTTTTTTTTTAAGTGAATGCAATACGATTCCGTAGTTGGGCAGCTAAGTCCCTGGAAAAACGTTGGGTTTGTTTGCGGAAATGATTTTTGTTTTAATTACTGTTTTCGTGTACACAGCAATCATTGTATGATTGTTTTCTGCTACAGAAACACAAAAAAAATATTTAAGTTGTCCTGTGATGAGTGGAAAGGAAAGTGGGTGAGATTGTTGGAGGGAATCCGTAAACCTCATCCCGTCACCCGCAGCTCGGCGGCGGGGAGAGAAGCGGGAGCAAAAGTGCCTTCTCACTGAGTTTCATTAACCTGACCACATGCGCCAAAAGCTGCCGTGTTAGACTTAATCAAAGTGACACCGACACACTCGCCGCAATCTGACGCCTCACCTGGGAAGCCTGCTGGCTCTCAAGTGCACACTTCAACAGCACATGCATGTACACACACACACACACACACACGCAAACACTATCTGGAGAGGTCCAATTAACTGGAAAAAAAAGTCTGTTTGATGTGAAGCAGTTCTTTAGTCAGCCTCGTAGCATTGCCTCAATGTGATTTCAACATCAAATGGCGCCTCCGAGAGTCTAGCGGCCTTATTGGTCACACTTTCAATTTAAATACATACAATGCAGACATTCAATAAAAAAGTTTTTAAAAATGCAAGAATTTGGACAACTCCACTCGCCCCCACCCCCCCCCCCCCCTAAAATACATTGAGAAAAAACATTTGAAAAATGATACCACAACTTGAGAATCACTGGTATACGTATAATGTATTGTTGCTAGCATGTGTGTCTACAATAGCATGATTTTGGTTGTGCTAGGATGATAGAATGACGCGGCCTCGAGTCCCAGGTGAATCCTTCATTGTAGATATGAGGCAAAGCGAGCCCAACAACGCCACCCAGTATATTCTGAGAAGTTAAGAATTAGTGCGCGATTAGCCTAATGCTCCGCAAAGAGGAGAAAGTAGCGCTTTAAATGTGACAGAGAGTAAAAATCCACTTCTGTGGACAAGAATTACTCACGCAAAGGAGCAAAATGGGGGGTTTAGATGTGTACAGTAGGAGGACTGCTCGTGTTTAAGCTCCCTGCAAAGTCTCCCGCCGGCGGCATTATGGCGCCCGTGCACCTGTCAGACAACACAAGACGACGAGCCGACGCGCCTTCATCAAAAGCGGCCTAGCAAATATTAGACAACCTTCAAACATTAGCGACGGCGCGGCCCCCCAATGCCTCCGGAAATTATTTATTTTAATATATTTAAGCGTTTTTTTTTTTGTGTGTGTTTTTTTTTTATATATGCCATTTAATCACGGTTCGATAGTGGAAGAGGTGGTGATCAGGATGTGGAGGGTCAAAGAGGATTTTGGTATATCACAATTTTGTAGCGTATTGATGATCTGTTTGATGGCGATGTGATACTATTAAGAAGCGGATTAAGTCGAAACTGATTCTGAAGGCCGAGGCAGCAAATGCGCGGCCCGTCACTGGCGTCACATGAGGACCCGGGGGTGTTTGCGGTGGAAAAGCACCGAGGTGCTGAGGAACAACCTTCATCTGAGCAGATCAATCTTCCTGTGACACTTCATTTAGGCTGCATTGATGTGGAATTAGGGCCCATTACGGCTATTGGCAGGATCTGACAGTGCTTCCCAGGCGAGGCCTCTGCTGAATAGAGCAGATAAGGCTTTTTTTTTTTTAGCCACGCATTAGAATTTTTTTTTTTTTTCCCATTCAAGCCCGTCATCAGTATTGCTAATCAACTAAAAGAACGCGTAAGGGTTTTCTCCCCCTGCTCCTCTATTCGGTCAACTTTGGCTCAGGGGATCATATCAAAGCCTTTTCAAGGGTAGATTTCAACTCCATTAACTTTCGATATTTTCAATATTAAACTCCAATCCGGATGCACTCTTAGCCATATCATATTACTAACGGACTCTTGGCCTAATCCAAACGGGGGGGGATTTTTATCATTCAAAGTACTTGAACGGTTTTAGTCGCAAAAAAAAAGACAGGTGTGCTGAAGTCACTTTGCCTCTCATTTACAAAAGCAGGAAAGAAAATACAGTAAATGGATAGACCACATTTGGAAACTTACCGGGTACATGGGTGTTCAAAATGGACTCAACAATGTGGCTTGTAGTGAACTAGAAATGAGAAAAATAGAGAAAAAAAATATCATTAATTTCATGCCATTTTAAGAAAAATAATGCTACATTAGGTCTTTCTTTAAAATGTTAGGAAACGTTATACATCAAAAGTACTAGTCCTAATCTGTACTTAGTATTGGTAGACTGAAAAAAGTGGTATCAAACATCCCTAGTGGTAATAGAGGTTAGATTCCATTTTCAAAATCTTTTGCTACTTTTCTAACAAACAGCCAAAAGACAACAAAAAACAATTTCCGTCTCGCGTAAACAGCCGTCCAAGTGCTAACATCCACGTCTTTGTGCTCTTTCCACTAGCACCCAAAGGTGGCCCAGTGTTAGCTTAGAGGTTGGGAGTCAGGTCAGCCTCACCCAACGTCCCCCACCTTGCCCTCCACTGCCTCTAGTGGGTTCACACCGAGGCCCCCCCCCCCCCCCCCCGACGCATCCCTCACTGACCAAGCGGCTGAGAGGCACACAGATACCCCCTTAAGGAGCTTTGCTTTCTGCAGGAAACTTAATCTCCTTTTTAAACGCCATGCCGAGGCTCCTCACAAGCCCCTGAATGGAGCATGGGGGGGAAGATGCGAGGGTGAGGGATGGTTGGGGGGGTGGGGAAGGGGGGTGTTGGGAGCCGGCGGCAGAGTATCTCCGAGCCCACATGGCAGCCCCGGCCCAAATCTGAATATGCGAGGCGATGCTCCCGACGCCAGCGCGGGAATTAAACCTCCGACGGGCCACGCCAAATGCGCCACCTCGTCCTCTGGCCCTCCTGCAGCGCCTCCTCGCATTCAGCCGGCGTGACGGCCTGTGACGGACTGACATGACAACACAGACACCTATTGAAGGGAATTTTATGCTGGCTTTTGAGGAACAAAGATATCTCAATTCACTAGAAAGGAAACATACAGACTGCTTTTTTTCCCCAATACTAGTTAGAGTAGGTTCTATCCAACATTACTGAGATTTTCGCCGCCGCCGGAGATGAGGGGAAAAAAAGGTGCAAGTTAGCCATTGCTCACTTTGTTTAAGTTTCTGTCCACTTGCATTTGGTATCAAGTAGATTTCTGAACTGGAGCGGAACAGTATGACCTTTCCAACAATCACATCACTGAACATTTACTTTAATCAAACAAGACAGATATAATTTATTTAGGCTTATTTGTATTTTTTTTAACATTATGTCGAGCATGATTCTTTGGGGTAGTGCCTAAACAAGCGTATATTTTTGCATCATTGTAGTTACTGAGCCTTTTCAGAAATATTTTTTTCTTATAGTTTTTGCATGCACACACGAACACACAGACTGGACACTTACTTAAAATGTTTCCTTTGAATTCCCTCTGGTTCCAAAAGAGAAAATTAGGACAGGAAATACATAAGAATACAGAGTGATGGTAATTGTCGGAACATGTTAAAATTTTGATACATTTTTTAAATAACAGTCACTTGTAAAAGCGAATTTCCGGATTAAATCTCGATCAAACTTGATTTACACATCTTATCTATCCATGTAGCTATCTAGCTAGCAAACATGCTACCTAGCTAGAATGCTTTCTAGGAAGCTAGCTACGTGCGTAAAGACTTACCAGTAAATTTAAATGTATTTTTATTTTTTTATTTTTTTTATTTATTTGGAAAATCATATTAGTAAATGTACACATACTTTTCTCTACTGCAGCATTTTTTTAAGGGATAAAAAGTGCTGAACCAATTAGCTACTTATCGAGCTACTAGCTTCTAACTAGAAGTTACTGTATACATTAGGAAGCCTAATAAAAGGGGAAACTAGCAATGTCTGCCCATTTTATGTGCTTGTATTTCACAGACAGTTGATATGATACTTGTGAATACATTTTTATAAAGAAATACGATAGCCTGACTGTGTTTTAATAGCTTAGTAAAGATGTACAGACGACAACATTACCTCTGCTCACTCTTCAGTCCGAAGGGCACGAGACTAAAGCATGAACCCTGACGGAAGTGTGTCAAAATCTTTGCCGCGTTTTATTCTGGAGGAGCTGTGACAGATTATCAGGGAAGGAAGGTTGCGGAATCTTCTGTGGGGAGCAGCAGAAGCACTGTGGGCCCCGTGCACCGACATGCTCCTTTAGCAGACTATTCCCCAGAGCAAACACGGCCAAGGCTTTCTGCTGGCCCTCATAAACTCCCTGAAAAGGACTTTAGAGTGCCGGGGAGCGCCAAGAAAACAAGATGTGTGCAAAGCAAACAGGCCTCACAAAGCCAGTGGACATGGTGTCTTTGGTTAACCTAACAGGAGTTACGGTGTTCGCTTGTCGGCGCCTGAATGGAAAGACACATTTTATTGGAGCGGCTGCAACAAATGGAGAACCGCAGCGCTCTATTTCATGCTCAAGTTATACTGTAGTAGAGGAGTAAAGAGGGAAGCTAATATTCATTTGAAAGTGTTTTTTTTTTTTTTTTTTTAAACCTCCTACTTTATATGCTAAATCGTATTGATATTTGGTTTATCCCTTTAAAGGGTGTATTAAACATTTTAACGCCAGGAAATTACAGTGCACTTTTTTTTCTCCTTTCTCAACTTTTTTATTTATTTGTTTATATATTTATTATTATTATTATTATTATTATTATTATTTTATTGTTCATTCGGTAATTTTACCGATTTTACATGTCATCCTCATTGCTCTCTTTTTTTTAATTTTATTTTTTATTTTGTATGTGGGTGAGTATGTGTATGTGCGTATTCATTAGTTCACCTAAAACCTATTAAAAAATCCCATACCGTTCACCTAAACCGAACACTTCCAGCCAGAGTCGTGAGGCCGTCAGGAGACCCGAGGAAGGACCAAAGAAAAGAAAGGAAAGTAAAAACTTTATGAATTTATGTAAGCTCTCACTCATATTTTCTGTTGTTTTATTTTTTTTTTAACTGTCCTGTATCTTTTTCATACAGTACAGGTGGTACCAATGGAAATTAGCCTCTTGGCTATATAGGTGGGTGCATTTACAATTTATTATTGAAATGCTCATTAATGTAAATTGTCCCTCAATAACAAATACATGAACGTTGTTAACCTGCATTTACTTGGTATTGTTATTGGTGATACAGCCATCTATTGATTTGGTATTGATATCGACGTTAGCAATACTGGTCCTGTATTCAATATCAGCAATACTAGCCTTGTATTCAATAGGAGACATTAGAGGACACCACAAACTTGAAGTTTTGTCCGTCCTCACAGTTGCTTGAGAACTCATCCAGAGTATAAGTCCACCTGTAAGAGACTAGAATATCTCTCATTCTCTGAAAGCCCTTTGTTCTTCATAAGCTCCTTCTACGGATGTACGCCGGACCCTAAAAATTTGAACCCCCCCCCCCCCCCCCCTTTACCTCCCAGATTGCTCATCTCTCTTGAATCACCTCTCATTGGACCACTTCTTTAAGGGTCTTTATTAATGCAGTGAAAGAGATAGGGAGTCTTTCAAGACACATTGGCCAAAAGAAAGGGAAGACGATATGGCCTCTTGAAGTGCTTAGTTCTGACTAAATGAGTCTTGACAGTGAGGATGCTCAGCCCAGTATTGTAACCAGTGAAAGCCCCCCCCCCCCCCCCCCCCCCCACCACCAACTCTGATATATCTCACTGCCTTAGATGCTCTGACGCCCCCTCCCCCTGTCCAGCAGCGGCGGCGGTACTATAGCCCGACCACACCATAATCCTCTTAACGCTTTGCCTTATTAACCATTCATCTAAATGACATGAAAGCAACCGGCGCAAAAGTGTGTGAGAAGGAGAGCGAGAGAGGTTGGCGGGTGTTTTTCGGTAAGGGTGGAGGGGCACAAAAAATAAAGAAGCTAATGATACCCCTCAGAATAAAGTGCAAGCCCATTCACCATCCACTTGCTTGGTATTTCCCCCATTTGATCATGTGACAAGTGTATCTAAGTCCGCTCAAATGTGCTTTAGGGCCCATCAAGCAGAGTCAATTTAGCCGAGAGCGGCCGCTAAATTGAATTCCAATTAAGACGGCTGTGCAGATGATGAATACGGCGCTGATCCAACGTGGCTTTTGGCTTTTTCAATTTGGGAAATTGGGCATTGCTTGATCCTGCTTACGCCCCCTCCAACCGCACACAAATACCAGCACCGGAGGAAGCCACTCATTAGGGTCTATTTGTGAATCAAGTTTTTATTTCGCCACATTTGGAAATTAATTTGCAGTCTTTTGATCCAATGTGGTTCCCCCCTCACTGAGTACTGGGAAGACGATTAGGAAATATTGATAGTCCGTTACCACACTTCCTGATACAGTACTGAAGTACTGAGGATCAAACTCAAATCAAGTGCCACTAGGTGCTGCTATTGCTAATGTTGTCTCTCTCCTTCCTAAAAGAGTGATTGAAAATACAGTATAAAAACAATTGGGTCAGAAATAACCCAATTTGAGTAAAAAAATGGACCGATCCACTACTGGGGTCACTTTGACCCAACTGTCTGGGTTGTTTTGCACCAAACACCAAAACATTGGGTCAATCAGTCTGTAAAAAACAAACAACCCAAAAAGTGTGAGAAAATTGGGTCAAATTGACCCAAGAAGTGAATCTGTCCGTTTCTGACCCAATTTCTTTCTTTTTTTTTTTTTTTTACCTGATTGCTTTTATACTGTATTTTCAATCATTGTCAGTCTGTCCAAAGTCAATAAAGGAACCAACACAACTTTTTACCGCAAAAAGTTGGGTCAAATGAATGACCCTAAACAACACCCTTCCATTCCCTACCCCACCCCCACAAAAAAAAAAGGTTGTTTGGAGTTGTTCTGTACAAAACAATCCAAAAAATGTGTTGTTGCTGCAAAACATTTGGTCAGAAATAACCTAAAATTGGATAAAAATACATTTAAAAAAAAAGAAGGAAAAAAAGGACAAACACAACTTTTGGGTTATTTTTTGACTCAATGTGGGATATTAAATTGCAATTGCAATTCAAATTGGTTAAATAAATAACCCCGAAAGTTGGGTCGATCCCTTTTGACCCAATCTGGGTTATTTCTAACCCAATTATTATGAAAAAAAATTTTACCTATTGAATTGCAATTGTAATTTAACAACCCGAATTGAGTCAAAAAGAGACCCAACCCAAATTTTTGCGTTCAATAAATAACTCAAAAAGTTGGGTCGATTCCTTTTTGACCCAATTAGAATTATTTCTGACCCAAAACTGGTTTTAAAGTGCATAGTAAATCAAATGCAAATCACTAAACAACGTCATGGAAAACCATATCTGATGTGACCAAATTGCTTCATACGGAAGAGAAACTCGATCCATCTCATTGCAGTGGTATCCATCAGTATCCATAATACCAACCTCGGTATCAATATCATCCATATTTGGATCAGTCTGCCTACTGCTATATTGCCTCCTGAAGAGTGGGATATTTTGCCTGAGCCCACTTTAAGAAATCTGCATGGATCGCTTCCCCCCCGCCACCCTCACACATAACATCCACACACAGAGTCTCACGCCTCCTCTTAAACACAACCTGGACTGGGTGGCTGCGCCCGGCACCGGGGCGTCTTAAAGGCGTCTTTAATTCAGCCAACTTTGAAGTGGCACTCCGGCAAATGCACTCAATCAATTATAAATGAAATAATCTCCTTATAATATTAGAGATTTTTCCAGTCTAAGAAATAGCGGGAGATTAGGGCGCCCAAATCAGTTTTAGCGGTATCTAAAGTGACAGCAGCAGAATCATTGGAAGGAGCGGCGAGGAACTTAAAATGATTATGTAGATCTGTGTCAAACTGGCGAATGTTTCTGCAAATCCCTCCGCTGGATCGACCGCGACGAGGGAAACAGATTATTCCTGGCCTTATTTAAAGGGTTGCACTTCTTAAGAGGGGGAAACATTCATATATATTTACACTTATATTTACACACACCCCCCTCGCCACGCCGCCATTTTCCTGCCTCAGGGGTCAACGCGTTACACGAGACTCCCTTTTGTGTTCGCTAATTCGACGAACATACGCGCATGTTATGTGTTTTTATGTATAAGATTAAGACACTGGCTGCTTTTCATGCGATGCCTCAGGTACACTTTTGAATTATCAGTTGTATGACTTCAGGGACATTCACATTTATGCTGTGTTTTAGAGATGGTGCAAATGACATGAAGTTTGGACGTTGTTGCTACTTAGTTTCTCTCTATCCTCTTCTATCATTACTCACAGCGCCGGAAATTATGACCCAGCGCACATTTCTATCACGCCGGGGCTCATTCATCTTTGATTACACCTTTCAGATGATATAAATTAGGCCTATCCCACACTGTTAGCTTGATGGATTACAGGGGCCCATAGGAAACGCACTGATCAATATCATGGATTAGCCTCATGAGTTTCCAGGCTATGCGATCACGCTTGTCGGGTTTGTTTGCGCGGCGCTGTTCGCCACTAATAAAGACCTCAGAATGCCGTGTTTTGAACTTTGTAGCATAACATTGCTTAACTTAAATTTTCAGCAGTAAAAAGTTAGTATTTTGCCCAGAATTCATTTTTATTTTGTATTTTCATTTACAATTAATACCTATGAAAACACATTTTTCCACTTGCTGTCGACTGCAGATGACATCACCTGTGCTGAGGAAATTGTTAACGACCGTTCTGTTACCCCCCCCCTTTCGGAAATGTTATTACAACAGCCTCCAACACATCATTTACTACATCGCAACATCCGATCTGGGTTTGCTCAACAAACTGAGCAATGATTGGTCAACAGCAAGTGAAAAAAAAAAACGAGTTTTTAAAGGTATTCATTGTTCATGAAAAATAATGACGTTATCAAATTAATTATAGACAAAATATTATCTTCTTACTGTTGAAAATGGCTCAATGAGTCAAATATCCTTTTAAGTGTGGCCTAGTGAGTGACCTCAGATTGGGTTGGCCACTTAGTCTGTGAGTGAGTGTCTGAGTCATGGTACAGCCCTGGAATTTGCCCAAAATGGCTGCGACAAACCAAAATGGCTGACTAGTGCAAGCCCTGTAATTCGCCTAAAATGGCTGCTTCAAACCAAAATGGCCAACTAATACAAGCCCTGCCCTGGAATTTGCCCAAAATGGCTGCTTCAAACCAAAACGGACGACTTTCTGTTTATTTTCGGGCATGGGTCCCTGAGTCTATTTCGGGCATCTGGAAAAAAAAATAAGTTTTTGAAAATGATTTTGCATTTAGAAATACCTTTTGTTACACTTGTTGCCTAAATCTTATAAATATGAATTCAATTAATATGTAAGTCGGATGAAGGTTGCTGACTGGACGTAATCAAATGAATGAAGGGTGGTTCCTTTGATATAACATAAAAATCTTCACTTTCCTTTCTTTGCTTTGGTCCTTCCTCGGGTCACCTGACGGCCTCACGACTCTGGCTGGAAGTGTTCGGTTTAGGTGAACGGTATGGGATTTTTTAAAATAGGTTTTAGGTGAACTAATGAATATACACTCACACGCACACACACACCCACATACAAAATTTAAAAAATTAAAATTAAAAAAAGAGAGAGAGCAATGATGATGACATGTCAAATCGGTAAAATTACCAAATGAACAATACTGAGCTCTCCAGGAAAAAAAAAAAAAAAGATATAACATAAAAATTATGCTTGAGGACACAAATATAGTGTGTGTGACAGGAAACACACTGAAGCATTTATCAGGCTTAATGAAAACGCTCCCTCCGCACAAAGAAAGGGGCCAAATGAACATGCTTTTAAAAATCAATCTCACCAATTACTGTCCATCTCTGCGTCACGCTTGGCTCAGTATACATTAAAAAAAAAAAATTGGAGGAGGAAAAAAGGGGGCAGATGCTGAGGAGGAGGCGCGATGAAGAGTGACAACTTCATGTTTGGGTAATTATCACCACTCCCACCACGTATGTGAGGGGCCTCTTAACAGCCTCATTGTTGGTTAAACACTTTAGGGCCACCGATTGATGAATGAAAAGGGAACATGGACACACACACCTCTCGTGGGACGGACTGAAAACTGTGTGTGTGTGTGTGTGTGTGTGTGTGTGTGTGCGTGTGCGACCCCCGCCAGCTGGGCAGCCTAAACACAACACACGCACACGGCGGGATTGTGAGCACTATACCACAGGGGGCTGGCTAGCAATACATTATTCATAACCATCTGACGGGACGGGACGGATCTGAGGTACACGCGCACACACAATGTGAAAGCGGCCACTTTATCATATCATTGACGGGTGTGAGTGAGAAGTCCCCATGCGTCCTTTTACTGCACTGTCATCAGCTTCCATGGCACTCCCTTGCGTGTTAGTGCGGCTCATTCATCTCATTCATAGTCATTACCCAAATGGACTAATAATAGCAAGTCTATTATGACCACATGTTTCCCAGTTGCTTATTCTTAGAAGCCAAAGAAAAACCAACACGGCTTTTGATTCTTCGGACAAGGAAGCACATTTTGGTAACGTACATGAGCCCGCGAAATAAGAAATATGAGTTGCTCTTTCTAATTTAATCTGCCTAGTAACTTCAGAATATGTAGTACTATTACAGAAAATCTTGAACAAATGAGATTTCAAATTCGTCCGCACAGAGCCAGCCCACAGAACTCCGACGCCCAAATATGGTCACTTTCATTTTATTCCAAAAATAGATACTATTGGTCTGTCCCCACATTGTCTGGTATGCTTAACTCAAATAGTAACTTAATTGACTTCATATATTACTTTATTATGGTCCACATAATTTCCTCATTTTATCCAATAAAAACTGTCCTTAACTGTAAATTTGGGAAAGGCAGAGACAATAATGGTTAATTGCAGTGTCATCCATGCACTCGTGCACACCTCCCACCACCAGCTCCTGCCAATGCTGTGTATTTTGGGTGGCATTCTCAATTTACAGCTCAGCAGGCAGCTAAGCACCACTCATTAAGAGTAGACAAATAGTGTAAATACACATCTGCAGTTGGGTTTGTGTTGGGTCTGATCTCTCCTCCCTGCCACCACTGTGAGCTGGAGGGATTATTAGCTTACTCATACTAAGGCAGTGTTTCTTCAAATTGCATGTAATAATACTTTTTCATGTTTATTTTTTATACTGTGTAGCCTATAAGTACTATCATATTGGTATGTATATTATTATCAGATTTGGAGTTTAAAAAAGGAAAGAAATGTCCATTTATTTTGAAGAATTACAACAAGCAGATGGCTCACGTTTGGTGGAATGGTCCACATGCAGCAATGCTAAAAAAAAATAATAAAAAAAACAGCAGAACTGAGAATCAACCGCCTATATGGTTTCAAAAAGCTTCACTCGACGCACACATGTTCAAATGGAGCAATGCGCTAGTCGGAGGTTGAGGCTCAAGTAGCTTAGTGTTACGTAACGCCGCACCAGCTAGTTAGCAACTAGCTTCGGCTGGCTATTGCTGTGGCTAAACACGTTGCGTAGTCGCTCCTAAATCAGTAATCATCACCTCTGTGGCAGCGAAAAAGCTACATTCTGTTCTGGAAAGTGTCGTTCTCACAATGGGATGATGAGGAAATATGGAGGAGCCATGCTAATTGCTAAGCTAACCTAATATTGACATGGCTAGCGTAGCACATCTAACACCGTAATTAAGTGCTTGGCTGACCAAATACACTTTTCACTGATGTATGGCTGGGACCGCATTAAAGTGGAGAACTTTGAACCACAAAATAGCAGCCAAATTAATAAGTGTCTGGAATCTGGAGAGCAAATCTACTCGCTAAACAGAACCGGAACCGGAAATGAATTATGGGTATGGTACGCCGTACGTCAGCCAGGAGGAGTGGCCTAGAAGGTTAAAAGTATATAGTGTAAAATATTTATAATATCAGAAATGTTTTTTTGTTTGTTTTAAAAATAGAGTCCTGACTTTTGAATTTTAATTTTAAAGCCTTCACAATAAATGTTCCCAAATTGCATTACAAGAGATCTTCAATTGAGCTTTTCTTCTAGACAACACAATGCTTTCTTGCCATACACATGGTGAAAATAAATAAAAAACACTCTAATGAAGTGATTCATGATTTCTCAAAACTAAAATATACCTGCCAGGTACCGTTTGGCCATGCAGCAGCACCTTTGGTTTTGTGTCAGATGATTTTTCCATACGGGCCGCGACCAGTGGCACAGTGGCTTAACGCTGGATGCGGCTCTTCTCCGGAGGTCAGCCAAATCCTTTCTGAGAAGGCTTTTTCTAGAACATGGCCAAAAACCAGATTATAAAGCAACAATAAAAACAATCCCTTATGCTCATTTCACAAAACAACACCGTAGAGTAATAAAGCTTACAAAAGAAGCCCTCAGCGTGCATATATGAATGCTAACTTAAATATATCAACAGCCATTACTGCGATGAAGGCCTTAAAGAGAAGACTATGCTTAAGCTGCACAGATGAGCCTCAATTCTCTAAATGTCGGAATCCACATGACCCGCAGATGCTTTAGCGCAGATTTGACAACAAAAGACAGATGTCGAGAGGTACCTCGCACCATCACACCGCCCGTCCGTTTGAATGGCGTAAAGACTCGGAAGCTGTTTCTAAGTGCTCCCAAATCAGATAAAAACAGAGGAAGAAAACCCAACTTCTCCGTGTAAGAGCGCGCCGCTTTGTGCGGCTCATGTGGACCAGAGAGGATTACTCCTGGATGGGAGCCTGGCTTTGGGAGGACTATGAAGACGGGAATATGGACTTTATAGGATCACCGGAGTCAAATGGTGGATGGGAGCCTTTGTGTGCGCCGCGCACGTTGCTCTTAGAGGGCAATACTCCATTTCCACACAAATTCACCATGTGTGGCAGTGGCTGGCCAACAGGGGGCGCTATAGGGTGCTGCCCCGCCACTCACCAATTACGTTCAGTTAAATGAAATCAAAATACAGTAAACCTCATTTTTTGTTTTGTAACTTTTTTATAGTGAGTGTAATTCCACTACCAGCCATGAGATGGCAGCATAGTTTTAGACAGTGTAAATTTGAAAGAAGAAGGAAAAAGGAAGTAATTATTTTATGCCTTTAGAACGTGACATCTGTAGGTTCACTTTCTAAAGTAAATCTTTGGGTATGATTTGATGTATATTGTGAGATGATAAGTCAAAAATGGCCCCACTAGTCTAAACGCGGCATTTTGACTAATATTGCATTTGTTGAATATAAAATTAAGCAGCAAAATACACCCATTTTTATCCATCTCAGAGGCGGCCATTTTCCACTTGCTTTCAAATTAAAGTGGCATCACAGTTGCTACAACCAATCACAGTTCAGCTTGCGAATGTCACATGACCAAACTCAGAAAACAGGTGATAGTAGGTAAGATAGTAATGAGAAAATAAACACAGCATAAAAAAATAATAAATACAAGTTTGAATACACATTTTTGGCGTATTTCTGTCATTTTGTTTCAAGCTTTTGTTTCATCTTTGCAAATATGGTTATTAGTTAGCTCTGGAGTATCCACACTTGCTGAAAATAAGAAAAAAATATACATAAATAACAAAAATGAAATTATGAAAAATATTTTAATAGTAATAGTCTTTGGTTTATTTCTTTTTCTTTCTTTCTTTTTTCTTAGCTTCTAGTTTATCATTGAAACAGCAGATGGCCAATAAATGAATTCGGTCTTAAGACACAGAGGAGGTGTTTTTATGCTTTTAAAGAAGTATAATTTTATCCATCCACCCGTTTAAGACAAATAAATAAATAATCATATATAAAGAATTGTATTTATTGGTTATTATTTTTAGGTTGTGTGTGCTCTCTAAAGTTACGTTCGATTTTTCCAAATGCATACATGGAATATTATAAAATATATTTTGTAAATACATTGCATACCACTGCAATCCATTTGAAATCATCCCAATAAAAGTGATGCATGGACTCCATTCGGGGGTTCCCCTCTAGTCTGACTCTGCTGTAGGTTTGGGAGCCCCCTTCCCCTGGGTGACAGTTAATTACTCCCAGATAAATCCATGGGCAATTTCTCCAGTAGCACCGTCAGCCCCCCGCACTTCCCCACTAGACCATTTCCTCCTTTTTGCTCCTTCTAAGCTCATGTAATGAATCACTAATCACTCATTCCCTCATGAGCATCCCCAGCCTGTTATCTCTTAATTACCCCCTTGCAGGGGGTAACAGGGCACCGTGCTAGGGGGCGGGGGTGGGAAGACGACAAATTGCATTCCAGCAAAGTCCATTTGTGGCCAAGATGTATATTAAATTTTAAAATCCAGAAGTTTTAAGTCCCGTGAGGACAGCGGACCGTATGTAGTGGCAGCTAGTAAATTATCATCGTCACCTGAGAGCCTCGGAGCGATGCGAGTTTATGGACTTGGAGAAGCAGAACAAAGCGACCTGTTCTCCATGTCAGCACGACTCCTCGGGAGCCAAATAGTCCTCAGGTGGTGCATTTAGAAAATGGAGTGCCGAAGTCGGTCATTTTCCCAACGCGACGCTTGGGATTGCGAGGGCCGAGACACAAATTGGAATTGGCAGTGAAACAGGGTCACGAGGATTTGTCCGTCATACGTGCCGCGAGATGGCGCGCGTTGATGCACGCGGGAGGTCCGACTCAAACAAAGGCAGACGCGTCCGCAAGCTGGTAGAAGCAGACTTAGGGTTTGTCGCTGCCATTCAGCGTCTTTTGGGGGAATTCCCACACATGGAATCGGCTCAATTCTTCCTGACCCAGGATCTTTTTTAGGAAGAGCGACATTCCCATACTTTGCCCCGCGAGCCAAAGTTCAAGATCTCATAGTTTACATCATCAGCGCAGACCCAAAACCACGTCCAAATCTGACAGGTGCCCCCTCACAAGTCCTCTTACGGTTCTGGAATTTAATCTGGCTAATTTCAACATATCCCGCCGAGGATCTTAAAAGCTCAATTTGAGAATAAAGAGAGACCCTGAATGGCCTTTTTTGGAATCCCGGTGTCCGTTTTGTGTCAATCCTTTTAGTGAAAGCCTGTCAAAAATGGTTAGCTTCTCCAGAGAAACTACTTCTTCGCATCTTAGCTCCCGCTCTTGCCCTGTGTCTGCACAATTTCTTTCTCTCCTCTTGTTTCTCTCCTTTTGTTTAGATAAAGCGAGGGATTAGGAAAGATTTCCCCCCGTAAAGTAGTGGTTTGATGGGCTTTTATCCCACCATGTTGCTAAAGCTGTGTAGACCCTGGATTAGGGCCCGACAATAGGAACCCTTGTGCTGGGCTGCAGCCCGAGGGGCACAAGCAAGGCGCGGCTCTGTGAAAGAGGGAGGAAACAAACCTGCCAACCTCGATATGTCAACGTCTGTGAGAGGGAGCGTTCGGGAGCGCGGCCTCGGGTTGCCTCCGCAGGATCGTGCGGGAAGCTTCTGGTCACCTTCACAGAAGTGGACAAGGTCTTTACAGGATGTTCTGCTTTGGTTCTTACGCATCGGCATGTCCGCCACCTGTCCAGAAACAGAAAGACTTCATCCGTTAGACATCCTGGGGACTTTTGTGCAATTCAATTAATCACTAGTTTAAACATAATGAAGCTCATCTTTACTACCTTTAAAAACAAATCATTTGATTTTGACAAAAATTCCTGTATACTTGAAAACTCTCCGTAGCTTCCATGGGCAACCCAGGCTAAACAATATTTTATATTCTTTTCCTTGATTGACTTTTAAGTGTGGGGTGACTGGGGTCTCTCACATTTCCAAAATCAATTAAGATACAAAAACTCTGCATGCGTGTACCTAGCTTTACGGTAGCTGAGCTCATCTTTTGTCTCTCTCTTAAAAGTTGGGTCAAAAATAACCCAATAATAGATATGTTTTGTGGATTATTCATTTGGCCCAAAAAGTTGGGTCGAATAGACCTAAGTTGCAGTCGGCCCCATCGTTGGGTTATTTCTGACCCAAAACTAAAAACATTTGGGTCAAACGAATAACCCAATGATGGGCCAAAAAGGGACTGATCTATTGGGTCAATTGGAAACAACTTTCTGGGTTGTTTTACCCCAAAAAATGACCCAAATTTTGGGGTTGTTTTATACAAAATGTTGGGTCAAAAGAATAACCCAATGATAGCCCAAAAAGGGACTGATCCACTATTGGGTCAATTGGACCCAACTTTCTGGATTGTTTTACAAAAAATGACCCACATTTTGGGGTTGTTTTATACAAAATATTGGGTCAAAAGAATAACCCAATGATAGCCCAAAAAGGGACTGATCCACCATTGGGTCAATTGGACCCAACTTTTTGGGTTGTTTTATACAAAAGGATCCACATTTTTGGGTTGTTTTATACAAAATGACCCAAATTCTTCTGTTGTTTTCAAAATGACTTTTTTTTATGCAAAACAATCCAGAAAATTTGCTCAAATTAATCCAAGTGGAGAATCGGCCCATTTTTGACCCATAAGTAGGTGGGTGTTTTTTTACCCAGCTGTTTTTTTTTTTTGAGTGCAGTTGTCAGCTGGCATCCAGCAGCAAGGGAGGCCTTGGCGACATTATCGTTTGCTGCAAACTTTCTGCAGGAGCAGAAGGTCGCTCCGTGACAACACGCTGCGTGCGGGACACACGCGAGGCCAGCGAGTGAGTTTCAGGGCTAATTGCAAGTCAGACGATCGCTAATGGCAGCTCGCTTTGTTACTCCAGTCACAGGAGTCCCTTGGAAGCGCTCCATCCCGAGCCATACATCAAAATGATTAATTTCCGCTAAATGGGCGCGCGCGCGCGGGCTAACCTTGACGGCGAGCACGCGCAGGCCACGCCGGCTAATATATTCATGAAGTTGAAGAAAGCTTAATGATACAAGTTAATGGGCTCTGAAGGCTGAAGGCGTCAACTTTCTCCGCGACTTGACGCACAAGGCTGTACAGTGGCCACTGGAGGAGCGAGAATGACAAACACGCCGGCGTTATGAAAACCTGATTAAAAAGCGAACGAGGTTCATAAATCGCCTCGGCTGAGCCGCCTCGAGTCCTGATGCAGGGATAAAGTTTGCAGGCGGGAAGAGGATGATGGAGAGGAAAGGCGATGAGTTCGATCTGGAGAGGAGCTTAAAAGTGGGGGCTGAATGCGCACAGAACAATGAGAGCGCCCGGGAAATCCACGGAAATCTCAGATGAATTCGAGGTTTAGGAAAGTTAGCAGCTTGAAGGTGAGGACAATGAACGGCCGCGTTTGCAAAAGGAGAGCCAAAAGTTCCACCGCAGCAGCAGAAGACAGCAAAATGTTTGCCGTTTGAAAGCCGATGAGCTGAAACTTTGAATAAATCAATCAGAAGAGAACGGATTGCTTGACTTGTTTTTCTTAGTACAAAAGTGTGTGTGCGAGAAACATTTGAACATTTACAGTCCCCCATTGCATTAGTTGTAGCTTACAGTAGCCTCCATTTGGTATTCACATAATTTTTGCGTAATACAATGCATGTATTTTTTTTGTCTCACTATTTTCTTACTTTTAATGCACCCTATTCGTCTCTTTATAAGAAAAAAAACGCCTGCTAATAAAAATCAATTATGTCAAATCTGGAAATGACACAATTAATCAAATAGTGTTAAGATTTTTAGTCCATCTCGGATATTAACGTGGTTCTTTCTTTCTTTCTTTCTTTATGTAATAACGTTCACCTGTCACTCTAAAATACACGTGTGTTCCAGTGACGTTAAAATATTTGAGGTGATTTCTTGTTTTAATTGCTTCCTAAACTGTTTGTCCACAGTGGCTTTTATTGGCTCATAAAATTCATCCGATTGTCCTTTTCTATAGGCCAAAAGTCAGTGCATGGCATGCAGCTTTGTGGCCTAGGAGAATACAAATCTAAATTATGTAAAACAAATATGATCAGATTTTTTTTTAATTGATAAAATAAATAGGTCTGCACTGATAACCATCTGTTGCATGGTTTAAAAAAAAGGCAATGGTTGCTTTTCTTTCCCACGCTGCATGTCTGCAAATGTGTGCAAACATCGTTTAGCATCTCGTAGCACCCACCCCGTCACCCCCCACTTTTTTTTTTGTCTCTCACTCATGCACTCCACAAAATATTCAAGCTTTACTTACATTAAAAGGCTACTTCGTCTCCTTCTTTTGGCTGCCCTTAATTCCCAAAAACCTAAACGCTTTTTTCCTCACGGAGAAGAAATCCTTTGAGGGAAAAACCTTGAAGAGGAGCGGGGCATTATTGTTTTAATCCTCTTACCAGCAGTCATTTGAAGACATTTTTTTTAGGATAGGGTGTGAGTGAGATGGCGTCGTGTCTACAAAATCCCGAGCCCCCCCTCAAATAAATCCCTCGGGGGCCCAACCGGGAGATGCTTGAGGTTGCATGCAGCTCGGATGACTTTCCGGTAAACGGGCCCGAACGAACCAGAAAACAAAAACATTAATTATGCACCCTAAATACAAATGTAAACATATATATATGACTGTAATTTAATTTATTGTATAAAATAATACCTGTAATAATAAATGCAAAAGACGCGATCGTTCGTCGAGAGAGGTTGGCATGAAAGTGCGGATGCTAACGTTTACGATGTACACATGTACTTATTTAAATAAAAATACAAATAGCTATAATATTAACAAATAACACTTATTTAAGAATTCATGTTTTTAACAATACTGTAATTATGTAAAATAGCCTACATTAAAATTAAGCGTGTGTGGCAGGAAAGTACCGACATGAAACTTAAGGGGGCGGGGCTACCAGTTGAGGGAAAACGACGTGATTGGCCAACACCGTGTCGACGTCACTCCACCCACTGCGTTTTTAAAAGGGCCAAGCGATGGACGCCACAAGCATCCGCTCCACTCTTCAAGAACCGACTGGGATGTTTTCAGGATACGCACAAAGTCACATGGAAAACATTGAAATTAGATTTTAAAGCAAAAAAATGAAAATATGAGGATTTTTGGCGAGACGATTTAGGAGGAGAATAATCGAGGATAGAGAGTGGAGATATTTCACTTTTAAAGAGCACGACGAGGAAAGAGGTAAGGGTAACATTGAAAATCATGTTTTATTTTATTTATGTATTTTAATGACAATGACTCGTTTTAATTTTGTGCCGCTTGTTTTTGTTAAAATAAGAAAATATTTCTTAAAATTCACATAACTGTTTCTTAAATAATAATAATAATAAACTATAATCCTTACTAGAGAACAGACCTCCACCAAGGCTGAATTGTTTATAAAAGATGGGGGGAGAGACCAGCCTTGCATTGTTTTCTTAATCCATCATAATGACTGAAATGGTAAAAGCAAAACATATATACATTGCTGAATCAGCACTTATGTCCAGATTTTTGCCACCAGATTTTAGTTTTAAGATCAATGGTTGGAAAATGAATGCTGGTCCATTAAACAGGGTTGCCAAATCTACTTTTTGCACATCACTTTAAATGTTAGTTTTCTGTCACATTTCTATTTGGATACCTTGCGTGCACGTGCTTGTATAATGTTTACTTCGCAGTTTATGTTCACTTCGCGGCTTGATTCACAAATATAAATGTTTTTTGTATTTTTGTTTTTTTTACCCTCTCATGTTTTCAATACAACTTCCACGCCTGGAGGCAAATTGTAACTCATATATCCACAGCAATTAGCATAATGAGAGTTAAATCACAGCCCGGAGCCAAGTGTCCTGAAAGACGACAGAAAAAGAAGAAGAGCATTATGTGGATTTTTATTCTCTTCTTGAATGCATTTGAAAACGGTGCAGATTACAGGAATACTGCCTCGGGTTGATGGAGGCAAAAATAATGCCAGAACATGTTATTTTAGAAGAAGATTTGATCAGACACGCACACTTGCATGCTGGTCGACCTTTCATGTGTCAGCCAGATGATAAATTAATAGCCCGGTACAGTTCAAACCTATTTGCACCCACATTAATATAGACAGGCGTCCACGGGGGCCCCACGCAAATGTGTCAATCAGCCTGCAGGCGTTTCACGGAAGACTCCAGAGAGAGAGAAAGAAAGAAAAAAAACACGGTTAAACTGTCCTAAAGCAAAGAAAAATATTTTTGGGGGCCGGGCATTAATAATAAATAAAAGCCATAATCAGCTTGATAAAGAACAATATGTAAGAACATATAGCCTATTTAAAGATACAAATATCAAACAAAAAACATAAAAGATATATATATATAAATCACTATGCTGTTGTTCAAACTGGCCATTATTTCCAATACAAAGTATATTATTGTGACATGTAATATTGCATAGTTAGTTTACGATGACAAGTATCATCATCATCAAGACATTTATTTTATAACTTAATTATACCGGTTAGATTATAAAAAAAACTCAATCATTTAGGCTAATTGCAACATTTTCCGTGAGGGTGGAATTTTGAGGAAATTCTTCTTTTCTTCTTTTTTTTTAACATGAAATATAATGATATGTCAATCCCCTTTTTAATGATTTATATCAATCATAATGTAACAAAGTTTTTTCGTCGTATAGCCTAAACAGTGTTATTTTATTTACGTATTTGTCCACGACATACAAACACACTTTAAAAAATAATAATATAAACTATAATAATAACGACATTAAGTATATGAGAAATTTTACTTTAAATGCAACCTTTTCTGGATATTTATAATTCACTGACGCTAATTTTAAACCACAAGCACGCGCGCACGCACACACACACACACACGCGTTGTCCTTCCACCTGTTGCCATTTAAATGGTCTAAGACCAAATTCAACGATAAAAATAACAATAGTTCATTAAAGTCGACTTTTATATTTTTCAATTGTACTGATACTAGTTGGATGTTTTTTTACATACCACCTAGAGCACGTGGAAAATGATTGTTTATAAATATGTGTCTGTCTGTTTATTTATCCTTCCACTCGATGTAAAAAAAAAAAAATAAAATAAAATAAAATATGCACTTTAGCTCAATAAAGTTGTAAACACTGCAATTAGCTGCCTGACACTAACTCCGTTACTTTCTCCAGGTCGGTCATGCAGCACTACGGGGTAAACGGCTACTCCCTGCACGCCATGAACTCCCTCAGCGCCATGTATAACCTCCACCAGCAGGCGGCGCAGCAGGCCCAGCACGCCCCCGACTACCGGCCCTCGGTGCATGCCCTAACGCTGGCCGAAAGATTGGCTGGTAAGTATCAGCCACCGGTCACGGGGCGTCGCCGTCGACCACCCTGAATTAAACGTGCCGCGTGGCTTGTGTTTCCTCTCAACGGCTGCACGTTTCAAGACATCATCCTGGAGGCCCGCTACGGCTCCCAGCACCGAAAGCAGCGACGCAGCAGGACGGCCTTCACCGCTCAGCAGCTGGAGGCTCTGGAGAAGACCTTCCAGAAGACGCACTACCCGGATGTAGTCATGAGGGAACGTCTGGCCATGTGCACTAACTTGCCCGAGGCCCGAGTGCAGGTAAAAAATAACAAAAATAAAACGCCCACGCCATCTTTAAGCTCTTTTTGGCTGCCACACTCAAACTTTTTGTTTTGTTTGTGCTTTGATGTGACTCAAGTAGCAGTGGTACAAACAGACCAAAAGGCTTTACACCGTTGAACGAAGCTCTCACTTGCAATTTATACACAAAAGAAAGGGAATATAATATATTTAAAATAAAAAACAACAGTCTGTTTAGCTTAATGCTAACAAAAATGCTAAACTTCATTGATGGGCTAGCATCCAGCATCCGTACAGGCGTGACTTGTGGGGAACACAATTGTTTAGTTAGGCTGACAGCTTCTCCCCCGCTTATTTTTAAGTGTGGAATCCCAAACTGATCTAAGTTTTACTCTTATCACGTCCAGTTTTTGAACTATAATAACCAGTTTTCTTTAAAAATAATAATAATTCCGTACTGTGTTGTTCTATAAAACGTCATATTGACATACAGTGTGAAATGTGAAAGACTTGCATGACTGCAATGTTAATTTAACACTGTTATGTTTTTACAAAGGATATGGCTACTACCTCTTTTCCTACTACGTAGCTTTCTGTTATCAGATATTTATAGTACTGAGCTGCACACACCTCTCTCTGCAGATGAGTCCAATTGTAATCAGCTCTTCTTACTACTGACTGCAATTTTGGAATCAGCATGCCAGTTTTTTTAGTTTTAATCAGCATAAAAATCTAACTCAGTTTTTTTTTTTAAATTGTTCCCCAGTGAAATATAAGAATACTCACAGGTATATTTTCTTTATCCTCTGTGAAGAAAGACTCATTACTGCTGCGATGACATCCTCTGTGTCTCCATGTGTCTTTATTATACTGCCCCCAAGTGGTCAAGTCATGCACACTAGAAGGAACAGCAAAAAAAAAAAAAATGTTTAAGAGAATCGGACATTTTTTCTCTGTTGTAAAGTTGAACAAATCCTAAAGGACAAAATATTGTAAAACAGCCAACATTTCTGTCTATAATTCATATCTTTATTGTTATAAGTATAAGAGACCAAAATTGTGACCAAAAACTGCACGATTTCAGGTGTGGTTCAAGAACCGGCGGGCCAAGTTCCGCAAGAAGCAGCGCAGCCTTCAGAAGGAGCAACTCCAGAAGCAGAAGGAGGCGTCAGGAGCCGCCGAGGCCTCCGCCGAGGACACCAAGGCCGAGCCGACGCCCCCCACCGAAACCCACGCTACCCCTCCTCCTCCCTCCTCCGCCTCATCCTGCCACTCCGAATCAGACAGGCTGGCGGCGGCGGTAAGGTCTCACGAGCCCAGCGAAACCATCGTGGAGGTGAACGTCACCTCCCCCGAGCCGTCGGACGGCGAGTCGGCGGCAGAGGACAACGCGGACGCGGAGGAGGACAGGGCGAGGGGGAGGAACAAGGAGGAGGCGCAAGGGCATGGGGAGACGCAGCCCGGTGGCAGCTCGCCGTCCTACAAGCAACTCAGCCCGACATCAGGTATGATTCCATCTATGTGGGATATTTTGTTGCGGTCTGATGAGACCAAGCTTGAACTTGTTGGCCCTAATTCCAAAACTCTTGCTGTCCTTCAGACTCGCCCCTGAGCTCACCCGCCCTGCCGTCCTCCAGCAGCGTGCCGAGCGGCCCGGCCCAGAGCAACTCGTACGCGTCGTCGCCTCTCAGCCTCTTCCGGCTGCAGGAGCAGTTCCGGCAACACATGGCGGCCACCAACAACCTGGTGCACTACCCGTCCTTCGACATGAGCGCGCCGTCCTCGCTGCCCTACTTGGGCATGAACGTCAATATGCCGTCCCCGCTGGGCTCGCTGCCCTGCCAGTCTTACTACCAGACGCTGTCGCAGGCCCAGCAGGTGTGGAACAGCCCGCTGCTGCCGGGGGCCTCGGGCGGCCTTCCGGGAAGCCTCAATAGCAAGACCACCAGCATCGAGAACCTGCGGCTGAGAGCCAAGCAGCATGCGGCCTCGCTGGGATTGGACACGCTTCCTAACTGAAGGCGCGCCGGCGCCAAGCGCGCTCGCCCTCCGTGTTCGCCCTTCGATCCGGGCCCGGGGACTTTGGCTCGACTTGCGATCTCCTCATTCTTGCTCTCGCCGCGCACAAAAACTTCACACGGCCTTCAGAGGCCGCCTCGGTTTGAACTTTTCAACTGGCTTTGTTCTTTTTAAAGGTCTCCGTCATGAGCATGTGTCTGCCGGGAGGACATAAAGAGAACTTTAAAAAAAAAAAAGAAAAGATGAATCCACTGGACTGCAGTACAGTGAAGTCCAGCGAGTCGCGGGGGGATTGATGCAAAAATGCTTGTAATTGTCTGTAGATGCCACAAGAGGGTGCCAAAGCCAATGAAACTCAACTCCATTGTACATGGCACCAATATGATCGGAATAGGTGAGTTTTTCTCAGCAAAAAAACACCCTAGGCAAATTTGCGAAAGCCGAACCACAAATAAGAGGCGGTTGACTGTACGTGTATTCTGCGCATACAGAATGAAATATTCTTATAAGCCAGAACCATGCATGCAAATCTTGGACTGGATTGTTGCCATTGAATTAGCTTTCATCATAAAAACATGTTAGAAATATTTATACAAATTGGTCACTATAATGCAAAGTAATTCACATGTTTGTTTACATAAAAAAAAAAAAAAAAAGCTTTAGCTTAAAAAAATGCTTGACATAATTCAAAAATGGCTTTAGGGTAAATATTAAGGAACTCATTTTTTGCTCAAGGGATCCTCCAATTGATGTGAAGTGAAAATTTTATTTTAATAGTCTAATCTAGGGGTAGGGAACCCTGGTCCTCGAGAGCCGCTGTTAACATATCACAAACCATGCTTCCAACAACATTTCAAAAGATTCTAATTAACCTTAAAAATTTTGCTTCCAAATGATTTTTTTTTTTAGAAAAAATGCACCGGAAGTACGCATGCACGTACGGCAAAGACTCTCCGCAACTATAGGCTAATCGTAGTTCCCGAACAAAAAAAGATCGCCTGTCACTCGAGATGTTCCACTTAAATGTTTCTCTTGGACAAACTGTACTATTTTCCTATTTCGGCACATCTTTGGCGCCATCTTGTGGCATTTCCTATAGAGCACAAAAAACACGAATAAGTGAGTTTTTCATTTAAAAAAAAAAGTTTTTTTAAAAATTACAATGCCTTGTTTTTAATTCAAATATAAATTATTATATTCACATTTGTTTTATCGCTAAAGAAGTCAAGCAATGAATGTATGTGCTAAAGCAAAAAAAACAACAAAAAAAAACATCCGTGTTGTAGCCTAATCCTAAACCTTGAAATAAATATTGTCTGATCATTTGAGCAAACTGTAAACAGAAAATGAACGTGAGCATCCATGTAAGCGCAATGTGCCAGGTGTCTTGGCGGCTCCACCAAAATTATACACCATAAAAACTACACAAACGCTGTCAAAATTCTACAACTTGTCGCTTTAAAAACAAACAATGGCGGAATTAAAGCGGGCTAAGTTTATGTATATTATCTCTGTAGATTTAAGATGTGTATATCTTTCAATTGAGTAATTTATCTGTGAACTGTAAGGAAATAAATCAAGCCTGACAGATGAAAAGGTTTGCCTCTTACTCTTTGTTTGCAAATCCATTATCTGTTTGACTTCAATTCCTTAAAAAAAAAAAAAAAAGTTTTATGATTTCAGCAGTTTTTTGTATAATTTTTATTTATTATTTTTAAATATCATTAGTAAATATTTGCTCCGCCACACACACGAACCACCTTCGACTTCTTCTACGCATCATCTTTCATCCTACAACCAGTAAATAATTCCGACACACGGGCGTCCCTCGCACCCGAGGTTCACGACGTGGCGCACGGGGGAGAACCTGCCGCTTGTTCTGCCGCCGCGGGAGAGCTAATCCTGAATGAAGCGGGGGTGTCACAGCCTCCCCCCCCCCCCCCCCCCGCAGCCCCTCCCTCAAATCCACATCCACCCTGTCAACTGAGGTTTGGCTGCACCGAAACCGAACGCTTTTGCCATAAGAAGATTACCTTGGGTCGGGATATCGATGGATTAAGTAAGAATAGAAGGAGATAAAAATGGAGTGAAAGGGTTTGTGCAGTCAGCAAAGTTCACACACCTGTTTTTCTTCTTCTTCTTCTAACCACAAAAAAACAGCAAGGACTTGTCTGCTGACCTACATTTACAAAATAATTGACATTTGTTCACCGAATTTATATTAATTTAATCTCAACAGTATATTATCTTTATTTCGTGGCATTTTCTTGGCTGAACTGTTTCCTGATACGTGTATATTGTTAGATTTTTTTTGTCCAATCAGATTTCAGCCTCCGGGTTGCCATGTTAATGAAATCTGCCCAGGGCCTTGAGAATCAGTAACAAACCATAATACCAATGGGACTGCTTCAGAAAGCTATCAAACATAAGGCCCGTGGGCCAAATTGGACCCCTGACGGGTCGGTTTAGGACAGAAAACAAATTGAGTTTTTCCACTAAAATTAACTGTTGTTACTAATTTTGTCCACTGGAGGGTGCACTTAAATCATATTCCTCATTACTCTGGATTTGATGCAAAACATTTGCGTTTTTTTTTTGTCACTAAATTTCAGATTACTCTGCAATAAATAATATAATAATTCTAATAATAAATTGTAATATTTTGGTAAATAAATGATAGAATTTTCAAACTGTATTTATTATTCTCACGCATTGTTATTCATATATTATTAGGCCACGGAAATACAGTACAATCTAAAAACAGTTGGGTCCAAGTTAACCCAAATTGGGTCAAAAAGGGACCGAACCAACTTTTTGGGTTAATTGAATCACCCAAAAGTTGGGTCAAATAAATAACTGACAAAACAACCCCAACATTGGGTTTATTTGTAGGTTATTCATTTCATTTGACCAAACTTTTTGGGCTAAATACCTCAACAAGTTGGGTTGGTTAATTTTTTACCCAATTGGGTCAAATGAATAACCCACAAAACAACCCAAAAATGTTGTTGCTTTGTGAGTTATTAACTTAATATTATTGACACAACTTTTTGGGACTAAATATCTAAAAAAAAAAGTTGGGTTGATCCATTCTTGACGCAATTTGGGTTATATTTAGCCCAACCGTTTTTAGAGTGTACATACTGGTTTGGCCACTTGATCTAAAATTTGGGTTTTATGCTGAATTAAAATGAGTTTGACACACTAGCTCTAAAGGATATATGCATTCTAATTGAAAACTATTATTTTGCATTTTGTTGTATATTACTTTTCTATACATGACACGTGACATGACAGTGGTGGTATTAAGAGGTCGATTAAGTCCCCACTGAAGGCCCACCATAACATACTATATTAGATCACTTTCTTGGACTAGAAAGGAAGCGATTGGTGTTTTACTAATGGGACATGTTTACACAAGACTAGGCTCTCTTTAGCACATGCACTTCACATCCTTTTAAATATGAGGTCCATTTACCATCAACACTTGAGTTTTATTTGCAGCACGGTAGGGTGGAAGTTAATGCTGTGTGCGTGTGTGTGTGCGAGCGCGCTAAGCCGCTGAAGGTTTCCAGGAGCTCTTTGATGTGTATCTCTGCAATGCGCTATTAGAGGGATTTTCCTAGTTGACAGCTCAGAGAATGTGTGGAGGAATTGCGATGCCAGCGGGCCTAAAAGAATGCTGGAAACAGGATTAGGATCATATTCTGGCAGCGCCTGTCACTTCATCAATGGCTAAGGTTTCCTCAGTGACAGCCCTCCTTCTCTGCGAGCCTAAAACCTTTAGTGGGACCATAAAAGGGGTGAGAGAGGGCGAGAAAAAAAAAAGGGAGAAACAACACAATGATTGAATGGTGCGCCGTGATTTTCTGGGCCGGTTTGGGTGCGAGGGCTTTTGTGCCGGGAGGTCGGAGAGGGGCGGCATTGATTTGGAGGGAGGGGTAGGTCGTGGGGATGAGAACGGGGTAAAAGGAGGGGGGAAGATTTACACCAACAAACACATTGTAAGTGTTTTTTTTTTTTTACACACCCTTTTTTACGCAAAGCGGAAAGAAGTTTGGTGTCCCCCCGCAGGTGCACAAGGGAGGGTCGCCCGACAGACCAGGACGTCGCCTGCTTTCAAGGTGTGGAGTGAGATGTCCTATCAAGGTGGTTCTCAAACTGGGGTTTGGAGACCTACGGGGGACCATGGGCCATAACTTGGGGGTCTATCAAATAATTAATTAACTCATTCACTGCCATAAATTCATTAAAAAAGATTATTAAAAATTAGGGGTGACAGGTGATTACAATTTTTAATCGTAATTAATTGCATGACTTCACTAGTTAACTCACGATTAATCACTAATTTGATGTCTGTTCTAAATGTACAATAAAAAATTCTAGGTTTTCATACTCTTGTTAACAAAAGTGGAAAAAAAATGTTGAACTAATAAAAATAGTTCAAATTAATTTGTGACATTTATAGCCGCCAATGGCAGTGAATGAATAATAAATAAATAAAAAGATTATTAAAAATTCGGGGCGTCAGGCGATAACATTTTTTAATCATAATTAATCGCATTACTTCACTAGTTAACTCACGATTAATCACAAATTTTATATCTGTTCTAAATGTACAATAAAAAAAAAATCTAGGTTTTCATACTCTTGTTAACAAAAGTGGAAAAAAAATGTTGAACTAATAGAAATAGTTCAAATTAATTTTTGACGTTAATAGCCGCCAGTGGCAGTGAATGAATAATAAATAAATAAATAAAAAGATTATAAAAATTCGGGGCGTCAGGCAATTAAATTTTTTAATCATAATTAATCGCATTACTTCACTAGTTAACTCACAATTAATCACAAATTTTATATCTGTTCTAAATGTACTATAAAAAAAAATCTAGGTTTTCATACTCTTGTTAACAAAAGTGGAAAAAAAATGTTGAACTAATAGAAATAGTTCAAATTAATTTTTGACGTTTATAGCCGCCAATGGCAGTGAATGACTAATAAATAAATAAAAAGATTATAAAAAATTCGGGGCGTCAGGCAATTAAATTTTTTAATCATAATTAATCGCTTATTATTTTATTATTATTATTAATTAATTACTTCACTAGTTAACTCACGATTAATCACAAATTTTATATCTGTTCTAAATGTACAATTAAAAAAATCTAGGTTTTCATACTCTTGTTAACAAAAGTGAGGGGGGGGAAGCTGAACGAATAGAAATAATTCAAATTAATTTTTTACGTTTATAGCCGTCGATGGCAGTGAATGAGTTAATTAATTCTGCCATAATTTTATCCATTGAAAATTGAAATTCAAACAATTGAAATGAAGTCATATGAAGCAAGCAAGAGGGTTGAATGGTGACATTCCATGTGTGTCACTCGCCAATCAATGAAATAACAGCTGCTCGAATTATTGCAGTTGTTTGTTTACATTCAAACTCATGTTAGCTAGCATAAGTAACAGCTTAAGCATCCAAAAACTTAAAACTACCCTTAACATAATGTAAAGAATAAAAACAGGCTTTATTAAGTTTTATTACCGTAAGTACTGTAGTATGCATGAGTTTGATGTTGGTCTTCGCAAAAGTGATGATTTTTATTTTTTAGATGCATGTCCAGCCCACAAAATTGTTCGTTAAAAAATATGACATTTGTAAGTAGAATCAAGAAAACATCCCATGAACCCACACCCTGAAAGTCAATTTTTGGGACATTTTAGCCATTACAGACTAGTCTTAAAAAAATTTTGATTCCTCAGAGCTCGTTTCATTTCACATGAAATTCAGTAGTCGATCACAAGTAGAATCCTGAAAAAGTCTCAAGAAGCAATGTCAAATAAGACAGAGGCAGCCAACCATTCATGTCTGAATCAGACATTGTTGGGGTCATTTCCAGAGGTGGAATTTGTCTGTAATTTCGAAGGACTAAATTGCGAAGAATTGTAGTTTTCATCTTTGCGCATGGGTGAAGTCTGATGACTCGACATAAAACAGTCAACTCTAAGGTCAGATCATGAGCATGGTTTTGTGAGCGATGACTCACGTTTAGCATGATCAGGGACTGACCAGGTGGTCTCGTGCAGCGACTGAGTGTCTTCGCATTGCGAACAAGCGACACCGCCAAAACAAAAACCCTCTTTTCAGCAGCCGTGTAACTCCACACATTCTGCTCGCCCCCGCGAAACATTACTTCCACAATGCGGCAGGAGTTTGATTGTTGGCGACAAGTTATATAATGCCAGGAATTAGAGCCTAGCATGCAAATGTGAAATCCTCCCCTGTTTTTTCCCGAGGAGCGAATGAGATGGACTCTATCTGCAGGCTTCGCTTGGGCTCCCCCAGCTTTGTGCTAACAGAGGCGCTCTTCCTTTCTCCCCGCCGACTCGGGCGATAATCCTGACACGCACTGTCTGCATTTTCTTACTGTACGTCTTTAAGCGCATTTGCAGAGCATTTATCTGTCCAATGTAAACCAATTTGCCTATAAGGGCCCGGGGCCAATCAAGGCGCTGGAGGGGGGGAAAGAATGGAAAACCCAAACGTAGCAGATGTGCATAGAGGGCGAGATGGGAGAGCTTGGCAACGATGCGGGCTTTGACGAACAAGTGAATGCCGGGAAAAAAAAAGTGGGGAGTAAAGCGGAACCGACTGGAAGAAAGAGTGTCCCTTGTCCGAAGGGTAAGCTTTTCAAACTTGGGATAGGGGCCTTTAAAGCCGATAGAGAGTGGATCACGGAATTGTTGAGTCACAGAATCGGAGGGAATCATACCGAGCTCGCTTGGTAATCCTGGAGGAGAAAAAAAAAATGCTGGGCATACTTTGGGAATCCCGGCCTCCTTGAGAAGCTGCTGTATTGACAGAAGCGGTTGTTCAATAGCGCCCGTGCACCTGCATCAGCTCTCTGGTAATCTCCGGTTGCCTCCTCCCACTACAGCATTGCGCCGCCAGGCAAAGTAATGGCTGATGAAAAATATAATGACGACAAGAAAAATAAATCATACGAGTTTAAGGGTTGATATTGGGCTATCTTCCATATGTTTTTTTTTCTTTTTCTTTTTAAACATGAAATATAATGATATGTATTGGGGGAATGGGATTTTTTAATAGGTTTTAGGTGAACTAATGAATACACACACACACACAAAAAAAAAAAGGAGAGCAATGATGATGACATGTCAAATCGGTAAAATTACCGAATGAACAATACTGAGCTCTCCAGAAAAAAAGAAAAAAAAAAAGAAATATAATGATATGTAAATCTCCTTTTTAATGATTTATATCAATCATAATGTAAAATAGTTTTTTGTCATATAGCCTAAACAGTGTTATTTTATTTACGTATTTGTCCACAACATACAAACACACTTAAAAAATACAAATATAAATAACAAAAAAATAATAATAATGACATTAAGTATATGATAAATTTTACTTTAAATGTAACCTTTTCTGGATATTTATAACTCGCTGATGCTAATTTTAAACCACAAGTTTTTATAATAACCTGTTCATGATACAACGTAAGCATTCAATTGAACAAGAAATGGAAGATTTTACGAGCAATGATGGTCGGACATATCAGTATCAGTGGAAAGTCCTCTCCAATTCAGCTGATTGGAAGACGAGATGGCAAAAACATGTGATTAGCGGTTAGCCGGCTTCACGCGTTAAATATGGACGCGGCACACCAGTCAACAAGTTGACTAATTGTTCAACGCCTAGCTAACGACACCCGGCGGAACGGACATATTTGATGGCGCTCTGTCGAAACATTGCTTCACCAAACTGTGGCGCGAAAAAAGCTTGTGGATCTAAAAGACCGCAGCCCCCCCCGTTGTGTCACATATAACTGCGAAGGTCCTAATGACCGTGGGCTCCTTGGTCCCTGAAATGGGACATTAAGACAGAATCATCCCAGGTTAGTTGGGACGACAGCAAGGTGTTTTATTTGCCGGCGCACACGCGCAAGCACGGTAGGAGCGGGACCGGATGGCTTTTGAAGTACCCGATCTTTTGGCCTAAAGTTCCTGCAAATGAGGTGTTTGGCGCTCTTATCAAGGCGGAAGGTTCAGGCTGAATGCGTTCAACAGGCTGATCGCCGCCGTCCTCCATCACGGCGCGCACTTCATATTTCACGATACACTAGCTCGACATTTTTGCCTTCCATCCCGGGAAGGATTGGATTGGAATACTCAACACAACAATAAGTAAATCGAGATGTCTGCAAAGTTTTCAAGCCATGATGACAATGGGGGTTGATGCCACATGAAACGAACCATTACGTTTTTCTCCGTAATGTGTTTGATTGTACAAGGTGAGAGTTCCGAATGTATGTTTTTGTTTTATTCTTTTTTTAACACAAGAACTGGGATTTTAACATTAAAGTATACAGTGAAACCTTTAATGTTAAACACAAGCAATTCTGAGTCGTTGGATGTTGGTGACAGCAATACCACATTTTACTTTTCAAATTAAGAGTAACTTAATTAGAACATGAAGCAACTCGTAGACTCATGCCCATTTTTTTCAATGAAAATTACAACTAGTCCCCACAAATATATTTATTATTGTAAAACTGTGTTAACAGTGACGCATTGGCGCAACAATTTAGGTATGCCTTAATTTTGCTATAGCTTTTATATCGCTGCGTACTGTCGTTAGTGACGCAGCTTACCAGCGAACGAGCCAGAAATAAAACCGTTTATCTTCTGGAGTTACCCAATAAAATGTGCCCCGCGTCTAAAGAGCATGTGACTTGGAGTCACAAGAGGGCCATACACTCGGCTGTAAAATAAGTTGTGTTAAAGGGACTTTAAGGTTACTCGTTTTAACGCCCTAATTTTGACAGTAAGTAAGTAAGTAGGTAGGTAGGTAGGTAGGTAAGTAAGTAAGTAAGTAAGTAAGTAAGTAAGTAAGTAAGTAAGTAAGTAAGTAAGTAAGTAAGTAGGTAGGTATAGGTAGATAGCAATCTTGTTAGCTAGGTAGCTATATAGCAATCTAGCTAGCAATAGATAGATAGATAGAAATCTTGTTAGCAATCTTGTTAGCTAGATAGCTATATAGCAATCTAGCTAGTGATAGATAGATAGATAGATAGATAGATAGATAGATAGATAGATAGATAGATAGATAGATAGATAGATAGATAGATAGATAGATAGATAGATAGATAGATAGATAGATAGATAGATAGATAGATAGATGCGTGTAGACTTTTTATGGTCACTGTAAATAAATAGATATACATAAAGAGATAGCTCCATCCAGCCAGACAGATAGTGAGTGAGTGACAGACAGATAGACAGATCAAAGCATGCAAACATTTCACCCTTTTTACTAAAATCATAGGTGTGTGTCAATATTGTTATACATTATTGACATTTTTAATTCTTTATTTCATATATTAACCATGTTCAAATGTTTTATAGATGTGAAGTAGGTAAAATAGTGTTGAACTCAGTATAATTTGACCTTAACCTAAGATGGTACACATTGTTTGGTCTAGAAGTTCCTTCTCAGTGTTCTGTGCGAAAACACATTCTGTTCGAGAGAGAGAGCGCGCACTCCTACAACTATACTACATTAGGAGCTGTCGAGTTCAACTTGTTTGTGAGATTTTGTTATGGGAAGAAGTACGAGAGGTGCCCTGAAAGTATATTTTGTCTAGAGATGAATACAGCTGCAGTCTGTGTACGAAAATAATATTAGGTAACATGTTGAGTGAGAACCAATCTGTTCTACTCATTCTTAGTAGGAGGTGAAGGGGCGTTTTACTTTCAAAACTCGATTCTTTAAAAGCTGGATTCCGCAAAGGGAGGGGGCACATTGGGCACTCTTTAATTCCACCTTTTACGTGATGTAAATTGTTGCCGTGACCGGAGAATTCTCTGTTTCATTCTTGCAAGGTTTTTTTTCTTACAAGAAATCTGTCTTCAAGTTTTTGGAACACGCAAAAGAGGACAAATAATTAGCCTTTTTCAATATTGACATTGGATAATGGGCCTTTAGTGGGTGGAAGCCCACACTTTGTGACATAAACTAACAAATTCAATAATAAATGAGTTAAAATCCCCCAAATATAATTACTGTATGTTCCATTTGTGTTCTTGTGTAATTGTCACTGTCATACCTCCTCAGTTCCTGCGGGATTTATGAACAATGTCAAGTTTCCCCGAGGACCCCGCCAGTCTCTCCAGTGCCTCTTAAAGCTTAACGCTCCCTGACTGAGTGGCACAGCGAGAGCCACTCGCTCCCTCTCCACGCGCCTCCGATAAGAGCCGGGAAGAACCTCTCAATTGCGGCTCCCCTGCTCGTCTCGTGTTCCCGCCTTTTTTTTTTTTTTTTAGCTATTTCCCCATTCATTCCGATTGTAATGGAAAACGCCGGCGCTGTACCTAATGGCTTGGCATCCCTGCGAGAGCTGGGGGGGGGAAACATATGTAAATTTATGTAAACCCAACAGAAAACACATATTTACAATAGCGCGGGGTAATGTGAAGACACGCTAGATGGAGGCGCCATGTGTCATTAGGCTGCTTTATCGCTTTTCTTTTACCTGGGAGGTGCTACAATCACTCAGTGAGCGGAGAGGGAGAAAGCAAATGATGTGAAGCAGTGATGAAGAGGAGGGATACAAAGGGAGAGTTTTGGGGGTGAAAAGAAGGTGCACAAGTCGTTTATTACATGAAAATTCATTAAAGTTTGATGTGCAGGTACTATCAGATATGGTGTACAGTAGATGACACATACATAAGAATGTGTGCTTTATTCATAATAATTATACATAATGTTTTTCCTATAAAGCTTCGAAATTCTCATTTGGGATCTTCCAGTGAGTGTTTCTTTATTGCCTTTCATCTAAATATCGAATAATGTCAAGAAAAATGAGCAATGATCATGTAAGTGCCAAATAAAAATATACAATAATCAATGAAATGTGAAAACTTTCAAGTTTGTCATTGGATCACTCAAAACTCAAAAACAGGAGTGCAGCATTTTTGTCTTGTTTCAACTGAACTACGTTTAAGTCTGTAGTGCAGCAAAAGGAGTGGATACACAAATAGAAACTACAGTAGTGCTTTGAAATACAAATTGAATTTGTTCTGTGATGAGGTTCAGAACTTAAAACAATTGTAGATGTTTGACAGTAAACCTGAAGTGGGAGGGGCAATAAACAACTTGAAGCCTTTTTTATTATTTTTTTTATAAAGAAAAAGAATAGTTCATTATCTACCAAAGTATTGCTTGCTTGTGAGGTCACAGCATCTCAAGGCACTACTGTAGTTAGCCACAAGATGGCGTTCTTTTTTCACATTCAAAGCATACCACAGGAATTCACACCTATGTCCTATATACACCTTTACAAAAACATGCTAGGCTCAGAGATTTTTAGTTCGTTTTCTATTGTTTTGCATGCAATGAATTAACCTTAATTTTATAGTTTCCACTATAGCACAATGTCATGAATTTCAGTAGTTTAACTCTTTGACTGCCAAAAACGTTAAATAACGTTTAGTAAAATCCTATGGAGGAGTGCCAAAGACGTTAAAAGACGTTTGTTTCAAAACAGAGGTGAAACTAACCATTTTCTATTGTTGATTACTGAAAAACGCAATGAGTTAGAAACAAACTTTTTTTTCTGATGAAAGATGAGAGTCCAATCTTTCATTTGGTAGTATGTGTGTTTCCATAGTCCAAACACATAATTTTCTATGGACCTTGAAAGATCAGTCAAAATGCTTAAAATCGGCTGGCACCCACGGCATCCCTTTTCTGAAAACGTCTGGCAGTCAAAGAGTTAATTATATTGCAAACAATAGACCACCATAAACAGTTGGAGGGATAAATCAAGTTGTTTCCACTCCTCTGATATATTTACAGTATTGTAGTTACATTTTCAACAAGTTAGTAAGTAAAAACATTTTTTTTGCATTATTGTTCCTTAATAAAATAATAACCAGGGTGAAATCATCTTGAGTGCAAAGGGGTTAAAGGATGTGTTTTTATGACATTATCTCAAGTGCAAAGAGGAAATGGTTGTGTTTTGCGATAACGTCGCAGACTGGCTTATCTTAAGTGTCCTGACGCTCACTTAACAGACTGATACCTGAGAGTCCTCACTTGATCCTGCTCTGTTTAACAAGCTCCTCCACCTCCTTCATGAAGCGCAGACACAGCTCGTCCTGCCACGGCGGGGCCACGCACTGCACGGCCATGGGCAGACCCTCGCCTCCTGACAATGCCTACACACAAACACAAGTATGCAAATAAATGTCAATGCACAAAAAAAAAAAAACATTTACAGACGGACACAGTCTGCTGTCTCCGCCTGTTGGCTAACAGTGGAACTACATCTATTTTTTTTTTGCCCATTTTAACATGAACTAACTCAACACTTGTAAAATAAGATTTCTATTTGGATTCCTGGCTTGCAATTTTTGTTTATTTATTTTTTTATAATATGCACACCACATATAAATGTAAAAATAAAGGGTTGAAATCCCACAAATAAAATAAATATTTGATGTGTTGTATTTCAGGGTGAAATCGTTTTCGAAGACTGACACTCCATTCAAGTGAGAAACAAATTCTAATACAACATAATTTAAACATGAAGTCAGAAGCTGTAAATTGAACACAATGCTGAAGATGTGACGCAAAAGTGTACATTAACGCAAATGAGCCAATAACCTAATCACCAGGGGAAAAAATGGCCTCTGGGAGAGCATCAATCAGAAATAACACAAAATATAGCTAAGAACAGAAATGATTATTATTCTGCATGTTTTCCAGTTGTCGTGTTAACCTGTGCATGTTGCATTACCCGTTTGAGAAGCTTGTCCCAAAAGTCCTGATACAAGCCTTCATAATGGCTCAGTTGCTCCTCATCCTCTGCCGTCACCGTGGAAACAGGAACCACGCCGGCAGGAAAGTTGAGCAGATTGTAGAGTGCCGTATAAGCCAGAGGAACTGGATGCACAGAGAACAAACAGAAAATAGGCGAAAAATTTGCGCCTAATGTTATTATTATGTGAAATTAAAATTAAAATAGTAAAATTAAAGTAAAAATAAAAAATAAAGTAAAATTACAATCGTGACATAACGCAAAATGTGAATAAATCTCAAAGACTTCCATACAGCTAAGCCTGCCGCAGTATAAGAAATTATAGGCCGGTCCGAACATGGGGCAGAGCAGCACGTCCATCTTGAGCCTTCTCCATTCGGCCAAGGTCTCATTAATGTAGTCCTGACGGACAAACCCAAGAAGAAGCTTGAGTGTCTCTTTCTGCACATATTCAAACATCATCTGCTCACAGTACCTGCACAGCACAATGTTGCTCCCAAAGCTCCACAACAGATCTGAAACATCAGTAGAGAAATAACAGGTATTGTTATTTCTATTTATAAACGAGTACTGTGTCATCATTGACCCAATTTTTTTTTTAACTTCTCACCCGACTCCAGTGGCTCCTTGCAGGAGGAAAGAACCACGAGGAGACTGCAGACAAATGAAACCGCTTTTAATAAGGTGGCCATTTTTTTTTTTTTTAAATAGAGCTTAGTGTGACACAGCAGTTCTACAGCACAAAGACAAACTTATTCGATTTTGCGGGTGTGCAAAATGAAGTGTGTCAAGAATGGAGCTGGCTTGATGCCAAGACGACTCACCAGAGGCCTCAGCAGGAAGGAGAGGGTCTTCCTCAGCCAGCACGGGAGATAGAAAGGGAACACTTGTAGTTTGAGGGTAGGATCAAGAGGTGCGCCCTTCCTAAAAGTATCAAACAAGAGAGTCGAGGTGATTTCATAAAGTGGAATTTTCCTGGAGGAGTGAAAATAATGGAGTGCATTGTTTATGTGCATCTTTTGAAATCTTAACACACGACATGTCCTACAAAAACTGCACCTAGAAAAGAAAAAGAAAATGTAAAACATTAAACTAACAATAAACTTAAACTCAAGTTGGACATTAAACTCTGTCCGTTTTTACATGTTAATATTTGAGAACTGATTTTTTGAGAACAACTTGTGAGATTCACTGCTCTGGACAGCTCCGACCTGCTAATGAAAGTCAGTCTCGCGCACGCACCAGTTACACGTTTATTCAACCAAACTACCTAACTTAGCAAAACCAATCATCAGAATTGATTCTTTAAAGGAGAAAGTCAACCTTAAAAAAATCTATTACATTTGTGGAATATGAGTTACGCAGCAAAATCCAGCCATTTTTTATCCATCTCGGGGGGGGGGGGGGGGGGCATTTTGCCATCGATTGAAGATGACATCACAGTTGCTCAGGCTCAGGCAACGACCAATCACCGCTCACCTGTTTTCTGAAGCTGAGCTGTGATTGGTTGTTAACTGAGATTTGAGCAACTGTGATGTCATTTTCACTCGACAGCAAATGCCAAAATGGCCGCCTTCTGATATTGATCAAAACTGCTGGATTTTGCTGCTTAGCTCATATTCCACTAACACAATATTAACCAGAATGTCGTATTTAAACCAGTGGGGCTGCATACTATATTATTGTCAATAATTGTATTAAGACTCACAGTTTTTGGACCAAGCTGGCCCCTCCATCTGCAAAGACGCCTTTGGAAAGGAGCAGAAAAGCGTCCCTCAACCTCGGAGGACTGTATGGCACCACCTGCGTGTTGATAGAATCATAACAAAAAAGATGTAAAAGCACACTTGACTTCCCGTTGTGTGCTTACGGCATCGGAGAGGTTCTTACGGTATGCCCCGCTTGCTCCAACAACGCTTTGACTTCTCTGAGGCTTCGGGTCATGCTGGGCGTCAGTTGAGTCAGGCCGTCGCTTTCCAAGTAGCCGATCCGGAGAGGCTTGCTGCTCTTATACATCTAGACCACATTAAGACCCGAGGTAACACCGTCACTATTTTCTGCGTGCACCTCGATTTACAGGACGTGGTGCGATAACAAGATTTTACTCGTGTCAAATTAACAAGGACACACCTGCACATTAAAAGGCACGGGCGGGACGGTTGGGTCCAGAGCAAACATGTGGTCGCAGAGCAGCGCCTGCATACACAGAGCCAGGCCGTCCACATCCTTGGCCAAGGGGCCGGGTGTTGCCGATACTAATTAGACAAAAAACAAATATACACGATAATGTCAATGTTGTGTCATTTAGCCTAAAAGCAAATACTGATCATGCAGATCGAGATAAAACACGCAAGTCAACTATTAAAATGACTTACCAACACAAGAAACTGGGTGACAAATGTCACGAATGAAAATCGGTGATAGAGTGAATCCGATTTTTTAAATTTTTTTTTATGTATTTAGAAAAAGCATATTGTCTTGTTTCATTTAAATGCTAGATGTATATAAGTATTTTACACATTCAAAATTCTTACATTATTTTTGTGCACCAACCGCCAAGTCATTTTTGCCGTTTCTAGTCAGGATTCACAAATAGTACAAGAGTAATATTATTGACAGTGATGTATAAAGATACAATGATGATTTATCATCAAACTGTAGATTTGTGTAAAGTATTATTAGGCCATATCTTTTTTGCCCTTTTTTCTCCACCTATAACATTAGGACCACTTTGTCCTTTTTTTTGCAATTTTTTTTTTTAATAGTTGCTAAAGGGGTCTGAAAGGTTACTAAATATAACAAAAATGTTGCTAAGTTAGCAACACTGCAGACACAAATCGTAGCTTTTACCTCGCTAACTTAAATGTGCCAATGTCTACAAGTGTGCACATAAAATAAAACTTTCAAAATAAAAGCACCACATATTTTAGGTTTTGTTTTGACTTCTTGCATTGCAGTGATAATTTCGTGACATCAACGAAAAAACGTTGTCGTGAAAAAAAAATTAAGACTAAAATGGAAGCCATTCATTGAGACAATGACGATAACTAAATTGACTGACAATTTCGTCAATGACTAAAACCAAAAACAACACAGTGACAAAATTTCACAAAATCCAATCAGAAAAAGGAATAAAACGCGGGTGCGTGAAAAGAACCACTTAGAAACTGTTCACTGCACTTTATTAAATGTTCAAACATGTTTCCATTTATTGGGCAGCTGTAAAATTAATCTCAGGCAATTGTGCACTTATTTTTTTTTAAGTTTTAAGACAGCAGTTCAACATGTTTCATTGAAACACAATTTAATAAAGACACCATTGTATTAAATATGTCTTGCGCGTTAAACAACAGCTACAAATAGTTGTTGAAATGTATGCTGAAGGAAAACATTGACTCGACTAAAATTGTTCTAAAACTAAAATACAATCAGATGACTATATTATGACTAAAACTCTATTTTTAGTCTAAAGAATATAATTAAAACGAAATTAAAATTTCTTGTCAAAATTAACACTGACTTCATGGTCACTGTGAGGGCCCGTCAGAGACTGCGGGCAGGCCGGATGTGGCCCCCAGGCCGTATTTTGTCCAACCTTGCTTTCACCAACACACGGCAAACGTATTTGAACAGAAAGCGCCGAAATTGAACTGCGATATAGCGAGGACATGCGTCCAAAATGACACAACACAGAGACGTTACTCACCTGACTTTTGCCCGGGACAAACACTGCTCAAACCCATCTTGCTAAAACACAAATATGACAATTTATTGTGAGAGTTGACTGCAAACTCATAGAAGCGAAAAAAAAAATCAAAAGATGATGACCTCAGTCGTCCCGATGTTGGCTTGAAGCCGCAGATCCCGCAGAATGCGGCGGGGATCCGGATGCTGCCCCCGATATCGGCGCCTATGCCGAGGATGGAGCCGCCTCCGCCGATGAGAGCCCCCTCACCGCCGGAAGAACCTCCGCTGGTCTTCTTGAGGTTGCGGGGGTTCACCGTCTGCCCATAGATGATGTTACTGCACTCGTAACTTGACACACGGAGGGAAAAAGAGATTGGCGTGACTGTTAATGTTCCCCCCCAGGAGGACAAAGTGTGCAAATATGTCAAATGGTTGACATTACCTTAACATGCCTTGGGAAACGTTCGTTTTCACAAAGGGAATGGCGCCTTGTCTCCTCAAGACTTCCACAATAACCGAGTCCTCCTCGGCCGGAAGGCCAAGGAAGGAGAGCAAGCCGCAGGAGGAATCGTAGTTCTGTGGGAATGGGACAACAAGACAAAGGAAATGTGTGAGGGAAAAAAATGCAATTTGGCTTTATGACCCAATAGCAGGTAAAGGTGCCAAGCCGCAACTGAAATTCATTTTGATTTCGGCGCTATCTGTCAATGTGTAACTGTACTGTGTGCTAACTTTTATTGTTGCTCTGCCACTTTTGTGGTTCTTGGGTGAGCCTGGTTGTCGATACCAGTACCGATTTCCTTTGTGGTCCGATACTAGGGGTGTGCCAAAAAATAGATTCTCATAAGAATCGCAACTCTCATTTAGTATGATTTAGAATCGATTTTAAATGTCCCAAAATCGATTTTATTTAACTCATTCACTGCCATTGACGGCTATAGACGTCAAAAATGTATTTTAACTATTTGTATTAGTTTAAAAAAATCCACTTTTGTTAATTTGTTTTTTTAAACTTTTTTTTTTTTTAAAGAAGAAAATATTTAAAAAAATTTGGGGCGTCAGCCAATTACAATTTTTAATTGTAATGAATCGCATGACTTCACTAGTTATTTTTATTATTAAAAAAAAAAGAAAGAAAAGATTTTTAAAAAAGAAAAGATTATTAAAAATTAGGGGCGTCAGGCGCTTAAAATTTGTAATCGTAATAGCCGTCAATGGCAGTGAATTAGTTAAATTATTTTATACTGTCTTGCCTTTGTCTGTGTGTGCCTTTATTTGGAGCACTGTTCATGTTGTACCCGGTTTGGCCACTGGAGGGGAAGCGTGGTTCCACGTGGTCTAATACACTGTTAAGTTGTAGCCAAGTTATTCCAATAAAAGTTGTTTTTTTTGCAGTGTGGAGCCGTTCTTTTGCGTGATAAAAGCGCCGCGAGTAGCGCGCTAATTAGCATTAGCGAGTCAGACTGGAGTAGATCATTAAAATTGCTTGCACATCTATAGATTGAAGCAAAATGAATTGTCCATCAAATCATTTTGAATCAAAATTCTGAATCGAATCGCAGACCCAAAAATCCGAATCGAATCGTGAGACATTCAAAGATTCGCACCCCTATTCGATACCTCAAATGCAATGCCTCAGATGACTTAGTTTGGGAACCAATCTTAGTAGTATTAGCTCAACCAGTCTGATAGGCTCCATTATATCACTGATGATGATGACACAACATTAACGTTTGATGTTTCCTTTGGCCACAATTATACAGTTTTAAAGATGTTGAAATTAGTTTAGTAAAAGCAGCTATAGTGTGACTTAAAAATCAAGTTCTGGTCATTGGTTAATAAATAAATGTTTTCTATTCAAATCAGTAAACAGTATACTAAGTTTACTTAAAATGGTACAACCTGCCAAGGGACTACAAAAAGTAGGCACGACTTGAGGATTTTTTTTTCTCTCTCTCCTGGGGTTAAAGAGGATCTTGGCTGATACAGGGGGCTGAGAAAATGATTTCCAAATAGATTTTAGAATATCAAATAAAATGTTGAAGGAGTTGAGGCGACAGGGCTACAAGCACCTCCGAGCACCAGATAGAAATTTGCCAACAACTATAATGCTGGCATATATATACACATGTATATGTTCGTTAATATACACTTTTAAGTAAAAAATAAATAAATAATTTAAACACAGTAAATAAGCAAGTTATTGTAAACAAACATATTACTCCATCTTGTGACCTGACCGGTAATTGACCCCAATAATCCTGATCACGAAAAGCCTATATATTAGACCATTAAAACTTTTATGCAAATTTTTGAAGCATACTTCATGACTGACCAACTGTGTGACCTTGCAATTACCTTGCACGCAACGTTATCCTTGATGCTAACCGGAACGCCATACAGGAGACCTCGCTTGTTGGAGTCCAGCGTTTTCACATGGTCAAAACTCTCCAGCAGGATGGCGGTGCAGCAGTTCAAACTTTTGTTTTCATTGACAGCCTAAAAAAAAGAATGATAGAATAATACTTTATAATAAGGATCGACCAATTTATCTGTTGTATAATTAACAGGCTCATAAAAATTGTTTTGTTATTCCGCCAAATATCAAAATGGGTAATAAAAAAAAAAGACTCCAAACAGATTGGGCAGGCCTTACTTTACAAACTATAAAGATTTTTATTATTTTATATATATCTTCAGGACAATGATTACTTCAATGGACCTTGCGCTCTGCTCTACACTCAGAGCAATAAATTCGGGGAAAGTACTTGCAATCTTCAGTCCTCGACTTCTGTCAAATAATTAAGACTGGATTTGGTATACTCGACCTTTTCCATGTAGGAGTAAAACACATCTTCTGGTCTCAGTAGGCCATCCTGCAGTTTCTTCGTCAGCTCAGTCAGGGACAAAGACAAAACGAGAGATGAATCCATCTTTGGATGCTAAAAGGAGAGTCACAAGTTGAAGTAAATATAACCTCATCTCTTGATTGAGTATACACGCACACCAAAGTCAATAAACTCATCCCTCGTATATGCAAAATTATATTTCTAGTTAAAGTTATAAGGTTAATGTACACTATGTTTGAGTGGATTACAATAATATTAAATTGACTTTATACAGAGAGAGAGAGAGAGATAGTACTTTATAATATATCTGAGTTTTTTAGTTTTTTAATGGAACTGTAGGCTACTTGGTTTAAAACGTTTGAAAACCACTGGGTTATGGCAAAACATGATAACCTTATTATTATTATTTTTGGGGGGGTATTCTTATTTTATCTCAACTCACCGCGTTCTTGTAGTGAAGCACAGCCTCTTCAGCTTTCAGCAGGCTCTCCTCTCTCAACTTTCGGGCTCTTTGGATCTTCTTCTTAGCATCCAGGCGGCCATCAACCGCCCGGGCGAGGACCACCAAAGCCCCCGCTAGGCAGGTGGCAGCCCCGGTAAGGAATGCGACAGTGGAGCGGCTGTCCAGCTCCAACCCTGGTAGGAACCGTTTGATATTGTCCATACTCGCTAGTCTAGTCCGCTAAAGCCAAACAATTGAGTTCCACTGTACTGTAACCTGTCTCCGCTACTTTGACTGCTCGTCTTGTAATTATGAGGCGGTTTTGGTTCGCTTTTAAAAATGGGGAGGTTGTCCGGCGCAACATAGCGTTTCCTTAAAGAAATTACAATCTACGCATGCGCATTTAGGCTCCATGACTATTTAATAGCATTACCTGAAACGGACCACAAGGGGGCACTACTGTCAAACTTCTCTCATACAGTATTTTCTAACAATTTCCACAACTAATTTTACGTATTTCAACCTTTATTTTATTTAGGGGGGAAATGGATGGAACATGTTTATGAAAATATTAGGTGTTGATCAAATGCAAGTATTTATTTCATTCATTGAAAATGAATCCTCATTTGTTAAATTTTGCACAAAAAACTGCAATATTGTTCTAAAATATATTTAAAGTGTAAATTAGAAGTTTCAATCTACTGTCATATTTTTATGAATAAAATAATTTGCTCCTTCCTGATTTTTTTTCAACACACCGATGTTTAAGATAAATTCAGAACATCTCAATTTTACCCGAAGTGTGAATATAAAACTAGCTTGATGGTCCAAAACATTTACGTAAGAAATGTGCATTAAAAATATGAAATCATGATGGAGACAAATACTTTCTCAATCTGTACTAAGGAGCATGATTTAATTCTTATGAGATTTTTTTTTATTTTTTTAAGTCAATGAAGCCATACCTTACTTTACATAATTAACAAATTATAGAGTGTTTTAAATTGGAAATAAGACCCACCAGGCAAAATGTCCTGAGCCTTCCACTTTAATATTCGTTTCCACTTGCTCTGCACTTTTGTCACATGATCACAGATAAAACAACATACATCATATTCATATACATACAGTAAATATTTTTTAGAACCATATTCTTCTCCTTTAGGGCCACTGGCACTGCCAATTGGAAGAGGGGATTTATTTAACTGAATGGAAAAGTTTGTGCGCCACCTGGAGACAACAAAAATAGGAATTAATTACACATCACTCATAATGACATGTCCACACTTAGGCTCGATTTACGTCATGTGGTTCAAGTGAAGTAAGTCACTGATGGTACATCCGTCTGACTGTGTGAATGCGAGTATGAATGGTTGTCTGTCTCTGTCTGTGCCCTGTGACTGACTGGCAACCATTTCAGTGTTATAGTCTGCCTTTTGCCTGAAGTGAGCTGGGCTATTTAATTCAATTCAAATATTTTCTTTCATTGTTTAAATTAAAAAAAAAATAAAAGGGGACAGAAAGAAGTCAAACTTGGTTACGCGCCAAAATGCGGAAATTTTGCAGTCAAGGCAAAGCACGAGATTTTTTTTTTAAATGAGTGACCACTCGTATTTAAAAAAAACTTGCAAGTTAAACAAGCATTGGGCTATGTAGCGTAAATCCATCTTGTGAGCCATAAAGCACTTCGCCTTTTACTTACACAGTGGTCCCGAGCATGGAGAAAGTCAAAAAGTTCCTCGGTGCAGTCTTCCGTTGTGGAGGAACGAGAGTTCACTCGGGTCTGGCATTGCTCCAGACGTGCCTGATTGTGGACACAGTGCTCTATCTCTGCACACTTTTCTCGCATCATTTCCAGTGGATCCTGCAAAATAGCAACATTAGGCAAATTGACACTGTCATTGATGATTTCAATATTATTATATATTTTTTTAATGTTTAAGCATTTATTTTTGCTATTCGAGTGCCAGCTGAGAGCTCGGTCCCCATCCCTCGCTAATAGTGGAGGTCCAGCATACCACCAAGTCTTCCGCATCCTCTTCTTCTTCCTCCTGAAAACAAACAGCGATCAGAGTAGTAATAGTTATACACTCATTCATACAGGTCACTTTATTCTCTTGGCAATGAATCGACTGCAACTGCCATTGCGTCCCTAATGAAATGAAATATCCCCACAAGCTAACTCCAGTTTTTCAATCAATGACAAGCAAGTTTACTGTTGCCAATTTAACACATAAATGCTTCACAAAACAAAATACACTAACGTCAATGAATGGAAGAGACGAAACTAAGCTACCCCATCATCTAGTTTAGCCGCATTGGGCTAACTACAAGCTAGTGTTACCAAACCTTTTAAGATGAGACGTTCATTAATCCGCCATAATAACATCAACTTACGTCGTCTGGTTCTCCGTTCGTGATCATTTTGTCGTCAATGACCATATTTGCTGCTGTCCCGTACTGATTTCAAACCAAATTGATTGTTTATTTGGAGGACACTGCAGGTCACGCCAGTGAGAAAGCTAGTGGGCGGGTAGTTTCCGCTTTCAAAATAAATGACGACTTCTATCCCTCGATACAGTCACTGTCACTAATATGGTGTTATCTATACTTAACATTGTAAATGCTAAACATTACACGAAACATGTCACTAATAGCCATTTTTTTCCTGGGTTATCCTCTTGTGATTCCACAAATGTTTTAATTTGTTAACTCAAAAGCGGAAATAAACTGCGTAAAGTCAAACATTCTTTACTCCCATCGTGTGGCTCAAAAAGGCACTACACAAATTCTCCGTCTGGACTCGTGGGCTGGCTGAACAGTTTGGCCACTTGCGGGTAATTTAACGCTAAACAGCAGAACGGGTCGACTCCATTGCGTAATGCACAGAATTCCAGAGGATCCACGGCTGTTTACATTATGCATGTTCACATGGCTTTCATTTGACAAATGCTTGCCAGGTGCTCTGATGTTATAGCATTGCGATTTGCTTTTTGAACCATGGGCTTGACCAAAAAGTAGGAAAGCAATTATATACTGTCATTTTAAAACTCTCTATAATAAATTCAATAAAATAAATAAAAATTCAATTCAAAGTTATTCCGTTGTATCTCCATCAATCAAACCATTCAAGTCAAAGTGGCTAAAGTAGCTATTAAGTAATAAAAACAAAGAACGTTTAATCCACCATTAAAATAAAAAAACACATAATATAAAGGGTCCATTGTACAGTCTACCTTTAAGGAAACATCACTGAAATGGAAACAAAGATAATTGTCACTTGTACAGTAATCTTGCCTTATTTCAACATTTTGGCAAATTGTGGTCGTCACAGCAGTTGTTTATTTCAAACAGTTCATCATCTGCCTTTCCTTTCTGGACACTGTATTTTGTAGCCCACCCTGTAGGCTTGCAGGTACACACGTGCCTGGTTCATCCTGTTCGGGGGTGAAAAAAACCCCCACGTCACATTATAATTAATCAATTAAAATGATTAATTTGATCATTTACCTGTATTTAGTGCAAAGCCGAATCCCCAAAGGTCCGCAACGGTCAACGTAACTTTCCCTGAATGCTTTTCTCACCGCTCGAGCCATGCTGACCACAGTGGTGACCACAGGGCACGTCCTTCACATCAATGAAAACATCACACGTGACATTTATGAGACCAAAATAGTTCCATTGTATTATAATATATAATACGTTCGTTGAGTACTTACAGTCTCTCACAGCGTCGGCCTGCGGTGCCCTCGGGACACGTGCAAGTGTTGAGTGGGCTGCAGGTGGCGCCGTGCCGGCAAGGAGGAACGCACGGGGTGGTCTCCGCTGCGCGTGAGTGCGCCACAAAAAATCAAGACATGCAACGCGCAATGCATCATGGGGGCAAACACACACTGACCTGTTTCACAGAGACTTCCGGAAAACCCTTTGGCGCAGCGACACCTGTTTAGACCTTCGCACACTCCGCCGTTTTTACAAGCATTCTGACACCGAACAGGCTCTGAATGAGAACATTTAAATTTAAATCAGAATGCCGGAATGGCAGGGATGTGAAATTCAGACTACAAAGTACAAATACAAATCTTGGCGGAATCGTACCTATCTGGCAGCGAGCTCCTTGCCATCCGCCGACGCACGAGCACTTATTGACGTCCGCGCATTGGCCGCCATTTTGGCAGGCGGGTGCGCACAAGGCTACAAAAATGCACGCAAACAAACACTTGTCTTGTGGCTGAAGTGTGAAAGCCGACTGCTAAAAGTGGCCGCGTTGTATGAGTTACTTACGCCAAAGGCACTGCGGACCCGTGTAGTCTGAGGGACACTGGCAGGTAGCGGGACCCACACAGCGACCGCCATTAGCGCATGGCAGCTCACACACGGCTGAGAGGAAGAGTTTAAAAATGCTATTAATTTATATGTATTAAAATAATTTTTTTATTGATTTTCACCATTGCACAAACCCGCAAAAACCCCCACATACACACACAGAAAACATAAGAAAAAGATGAATACACAGGAACAAAATATAGATTTAAAAAACAACAACAACAATAATCACATCATTTAAAAACAAGTAGTTTTAATAGGTTTTAGGTGAACTAATGAATACACACACACTCACACGCACGCACATACACGTACTCACCCACATAGAAAAAAAATAAAATAAAAAATAAATAAAATAAAAAATAAATAAAATAAAATAAAAAAAAGAGAGCAATGATGATGACATGTCAAATCGGTAAAATTACCGAATGAACAATACTGAGCTCTCCAGGAAAAAAAAAAAATACATAAAAATAAATAAATAAATAAACAAACAAAACAAAAAAACAAGTAGTTGCTTGACTGAAATTAAGAACATCTTAGTTGTCCACTGCTTTTGACTGTAATAGTCCAAAAATGGCTGCCAGACCTTGTAAAACCTTTGAATCCAGCCTCTAGTAGAATATTTAAGTTTCTCAAGTTGTAGGTGTGCCATCACATCCCCGAGCCAGCGTTGATGTGATGGACTAATGGCTGACTTCCAGTTAAATAAAAAGAGACAGCGAGCCGCGACCGTAGGATTGGGGCTAAAAAGAAAATATCTCAAATATTGAAAGCCAGAATTGCAAAAGTGCAAGACCAGAACATATGGCAAAAAAAGTGGCTGGAGCCTGGCGGCACCTAATTCAAATTGGATCGATATCTGGGTAAATCTTAGCCAGACCTGTCCCTCGATTGCCCCAAGATTCCCTAATTCAGGCCAGTGGCCTCACTATGGGATTATTTGTAAGGTATTTTTTGCTAAATGGCAGTAGGAAACGGATTTATCCAGCTCCTTGAAAAAAAAAAGACTTGGGAATATAAATGGATATCGTTTGAAACAAGAAGAGGAATCTGGGCATGATTGTCAGTTGAACTGAATTGACTCGATTTGAGCGGCAGCGATGACCCACGTGTCGGATCCAGTTTAGCCTTATCCAGAGCCGGTTTGAAAATGACCTTAACCCTGGAGAACCCACGGGGTCAAATTTGGACCCTATAAATTCTGCTACTCAAATAACAATGACCTCTTTTTTTTTTTTTTTTTTACAAATTTTACTTCAAAAGTCCAGAGTGCCACTTCTGACCCCTGCACAGGGCCATCTAGTGGATGAATATTGCACTTACATGAGCCAGAGTGGTGGTGACAAGATGGCTAAAATGCAACAAGTAAAACAAAAAAATATATTGTTCAATGTAGCTGTGTATTTGATTGATTATTTTTTTAAATTCTAAATAGTTTACTCACAGTTTTTGTTATTCAGATTTTTCGAAATGATACCCCTAAATCCCAAAGGGTCAAATTTCGCCCTAATCCTAAATTAGGGAATAAAGGGTTAAAATTGAAAAAACATATATTTTGGTGTTCAGTGAATTTATAGCAGTCATTTAATGAATAATTCATAATTTTCCAAAGAAGAAACGGGTTCTTGGGTTCTCCGGGGTTAAACAAGTCACTCTACCTACGCGCCACAGTTATTCCCAAATATACGAAAGAATCCGCTGCTCCGTTCCATAAATACCCCTGAAATGACATCTGACGAGCTACAGTAGGTCACTAACTGGGAATAGCGAGCTCTTAGTGAGTGAATTTACCCAAATAAAATGTTATTAATTTAAAGGGGAAGTCAACCCCCATTTTTTTGACAGTAATATGCAGCCCCGCTAGTCTAAATATGGTATTTTGGTTCATTCATTCATTCATTCATTTGTCCACGAATGTAATATTAATCAGAATGTCACGTTTAGACTAGTGAGGTCACATACTGTATAACATATTATTGTCAAGAAATGTTTACGCTTGACTTCTACTTTAAAAAGCTACTTGATAGCAGCAGGAATGCTTATAGAAACACCTGATAATAACGTGTCAATATCTCGCAAAAAAGGTTCGAGTACCTGTGTGGCAGCCTTCTCCAGTCCAGCCAGGAGGACATAAACATTTGTTCCAGCGCATACATGTACCTCCATGCGCGCAAGGTGGGGAGCACATGGCTGAAATGCACGTAGAACACACTCCCATCATTAAATCATTGTCGAAAATAATACCTCTCGGACATTGTCAAACAAAATCTGATTGTTGTATTTAGGGGTGTTATAAAAAATCGATTCGGCAAAATATCGATTCGATATGAGGCCGAATCGATTTTTAAACCTAATTTTTTTTACATTTTGTACATGTACAAGTTTACTGATTAGTATTTTCTAAATTTCAGTTAAAAAAAAAAATTGCAATAATCAATTTATAGATTTGTATCGGGATTAATTGGTATTGAATCGAATCGTGACCTATGAATCGTGATACGAATCAAATCGCCAGGTACGAGGCCATTCACACCCCTAGTTGTATTCAATTTCAATAGGTTTTCCCACCCCTTGATATAAATATATATCAAATCGATTTTTAAACCTACATTTTTTACATTTTGTACATGTACAAGTTTACTGATTAGTATTTTCTAAATTTCAGTAAAAAAAAAAATTGCAATAATCAATTTATAGATTCGTATCGGGATTAATCGGTATTGAATCGAATCGTGACCTATGAATCGTGATACGAATCGAATCGCCAGGTACGAGGCCATTCACACCCCTAGTTGTATTCAATTTCAATAGGTTTTCCCACCCCTTGATATAAATACAGCATATGTCAGTACAGAAAGAAACCTGAGCAGCCGAGGCCCGGATAGCCCGCAGGACAGTCGCAGCTGTTTGGCGCCACACACACTCCGTAGTTTTGACAAGGGGGGTCACACACAGCTGGAAAGACATGAGACCACATACCTTGCGTCATGCCAACCGGAAAACCGCGCCGTACTGTAATTGCGGCTGTGACGTTTGACTCACGCCGGCATTTGGTGAGGTCGTCGGTTTGCACTTGGTAGCCCTCCTTGCAGGTGCAGTTGAAGGCGCCAGGGTGATTCTCGCACGATTGCTCACAGCCTCCGTTTGCGAAGTCTCCGCACTCATCCACGTCTTATGACAGAAGACAAAGTTGCTAATCGTTTGGCGCCATCTTGTGGCCTCTATTGGTGTCATAAACCTTTTAAATGGGTGACGAAAATTCACTTTACTGTGTTTATCCTCGAGAATTGCGTATTGCATTTAGTTTTGGTGGGTAAAAAAAAAAATGCCTGGGAGACGAGTGCCGTCTTCCTCAAGTTACCACTTTGCAGCTGATCCGACATTTACAAACATTCCGGTTCCATTCAAATAGGCTGATGTAACACAGCTGCCCAAAAAGCCTTTGCTAAATCCCGTGACATAGGCTGAATTTTGAATAGGAACAATACAGAATTTCTAATAGGAATGATAGGAAGTAGCAACCCTAACCTTAGGTCCTAACTCTAACCCTCATGCCTAAAATAAGAATTATTTTGGGTAACAAATATGCAATATTTAGTAGAAAAATGTGGAATTTTTGATATGTGAGAATTGGGGGAGTGCTGAGGATTCCAAGGTGAATTGAATGAGCTGTTTGAATTTCAAATGTGATTGAATTTTTCTCATTTGAAATGAATGGGTATTTTTCGGGGGGGAAATGTTGACCTGTGGGAAAACGGTGAACCTTAGGAATGAGGAAAGTAATAGCTGGCGAAGCGTGAATTTTTGCAACATGTTGAAGTTGGAATGGTTTGAATCGGTTAAGAAATGTAGAAGTAGTAGGAGGACAAAAATACGCCAGAATAAAAAGATACATTATAAATAACATACTGTACTTTCAGCATTCACACAATTATGACAAGTACCTCAAATTCAGTTGCGTGTTGCAAGGTGTCAATATCAGCGTTGGGTTAGGTTTACACTATGTAGCCGGCTAGCTCTTACCCTCGCAGCTTCTCCGGTCCTTGCTCAATTTCCAGCCAGTGTGACAGCTACACTGAAAATGGCCCTCGGCCCTCGTGGTGCATATGTGGTCGCAACCGCCGTTTCTCAGTTTACAAGAAGTCACATCTGGAAAAATGACATGAGTGTTTTTGTAAAGACACAAAACATGTGCAAAATTCTTGAAATTTTTTGGGCTTTCAACCCTGTAGCACTAACTTGGATTGAAATACAAGCTAGGAGGAAATTATTGTCTGTAACATCCTTTTTTTTTTTCTTCTTCTGGAGGACTCAGTATTGTTCATTCGGTAATTTTACCGATTTGACATGTCATCATCATTGCTCTTTTTTAAAATTTTATTTTTATATATATATATATATATATATTTATTTATTATTATTTTTTTATATATATATATATTTTTTTATTTATTTTTATTTTGTATGTGCGTGTGTGCGTGCGTGTGAGTGTGTATTCATTAGTTCACCTAAAACCTATTAAAAAAAATCCCATGCCGTTCACCTAAACCGAACACTTCAGAACCCAGCCAGAGCCGTGACGCCGTCAGGAGACCCGAGGAAGGATCAAAGAAAAGAAAGGAAAGTGAAATCCAGCACCGACCAGACACCACCCACCACCCACCAACCAGAGTCCTTCACCAACCCCAGAAACATCCAAATTCCAACAAATCAGGGAGACCTCAAGAGACCAAAAGGAGAGACTGAGGAAAGGAAGGACGGACAGACAGACAGAGTGAGATCCGGTAACATACTGCTGCATGTGAGGTTGTCCGTGTCCAGCAGCAGAGGAGGCGGGCAGTGGCAGTCGTGTCCCCCTGGGGAATTGGTGCAGGTGTGCGAGCAGCCGCCATTTTGAAGTTTACATTCGTCAATGTCTAAGCACGCACACACAGATATTCAGGGGGGGTGAAAGGCATTTCAAACAAACTTTTTTCTCTCTCTCTATGCAACACATTTCGGATATCACTGAACCACAAAATGTGCTTTTGGAACACACGAGTGGAGACAGTGAGTGATTTAGTGATGCGCATCTGTGTTTAAATGGTTGGAAATGAGTAGTTAGCAGCGAAAAGCGAATGAGTGTCAGCAGTTAATCTGACCCACGCAGGTGCGGCCGTCGATGTGGAGCTGGTAGCCGGGCCCGCACCAGCAATGGAAGGATCCCGCAGTGTTGACGCAGAGTTGCGCGCAGCTTCCATTCAGGGACAAACACTCGTCCACGTCTAGAGACGAAGACGTATTTTATTAGCTGGGCTGATACTGCGAAATATAGTTCATTGGTATTTGTAAGTTTTTTTTATTTTTTATTTTTTTATTTTAGAGCTCAGTATTGTTCATTCGATTTGACATCATCATTGCTCTCCTTTTTAAAAAAATAAATAAATAAAAAAAATTTAAAAAAAAGTTTTTTTTTCTTTCTCTTTTTTTTTTAAATATATATACATATACACACATATATATATATATTTTTGTATGTGGGTGAGCATGTGCATGTGCGTGCGTGCGTGTGTGTATTCATCAGTTCACCTAAAGCCCATTAAAAAAAAAATCCCATACTAATAATATAATATAATAATAAATTGCCAAATGCAGAAACATCAATGTAAGTTATCACGATGCGGTGGCTCTCGCTAACAGACAGAATTAAGTAACCAGAATTAGGTTAAAAAATTCTATATACGTAGACCATGTTTCTATAAATTTTGATATTTGTTTTTTATTTGAGGTATTTGTAAGTTGATGAAAAGCTCGGGTTCACCTGTGCATCCGTGTCCATTTTGATTCCGTTGGTAGCCGGAAGCACACAGACAGCTGTAGCCTCCGGGTTCATTTGTACAGTTGTGCTCACAGTTTCCGTTGTTCGCGGCACATTCGTCAATGTCTGTGAGCAAAAAATTGAATTGGGAAGCGTTAAGTGCTGTTGTCACTTGTATACGGCACTTTTGTTTGGTCCGCTGCCTTACATGGATCTTACAGAATGGATTTCGACACACAAATATTAAAATGGTCATTTTAGGTCCTTAAGCCAAAAATTAAGTCAAAAATGTCAAAAAAAAAATGCAAAAATGTCAACAACAACAAAAAGCTACATAAAACAGACACAATTTTCATAGCAATATAAAATGTCCCACTGGAAAAAAAATTGGTATCCCACATTTTAACATTTCAATTTGGACTAAAGTACAAGCTTTCAAGTTTTTCCTTTATTTTTATATTTGTCCACCAGATTTTGATGTATTTGATATGTTAAGTCAAAGAAAAAGTATTTGGAAAAAAAACATTAGGAAGCTAAAAATTTCAGCAGATTGTCATGAGATATAGAGGTTCAAAATGTCCCCATGCGGTCATTTCTAAATTATTGCAAATGTTTATTTATAAATTATTGCAAATGTTTATTTATAAAATGCCCATTTTCGGTCACATTGACTCCCATTAAAAATCATATATTTTTAAATATACTGGAAACCATTGTCAGAAAAAGAGGCATGCATAAAAAATTCTGCTGTTATGATTTATTGACTTTTTCAAAGTTCTAATTATTTTTGTTCATAACACAACTAAGGGGCCATAAAAAAAAAACTATATATGTATGGATAGGTCTAAAGCCACTGAACATTTTGAGTAGTTCAAAGTACAAAATATATTGACTTTGTCTACAGTAGTAAAAAAAAAAAAAAGATACAACCCTCGAGAAACCACAAGTCGTAAGATTCTGCATAGCAGCCCACTACTCACCAAAACAAGAATGTCCGTCTCCGTTGAAACCTTGGTAGCACTGACAAAAGTAGGAGCCAATGATGTTGCCGCAGTGAGCGTTGACGTCGCAGCCGTGAGCGCCTGACGCGCACTCGTTCGTATCTGAAAAGAAAGATGAATATCATATTTTGCTCACGCAACAACACCGGCAACACTTTTCACTATTTGCTCGCTTGTATGTATATTAAATTATATTATAATAATACAAAAAATAATTCAAATGTATGAATCAATTGTTCAATAAATTAATAAAACATGTATATGTATAAAGATGTTTTTAAATCAATTCATCAAATTTTTTCTGACCAATAAGTATATGAGTACTCAACTCTTGAGAAGTCACCGATACCAAGTATTGATACCACTAGTACTTTTGATACTTTAAATTTTCCACCAAAAAACAATGACAGATAATTATAAAGAAAGACCCCGATGTATCATTTTTTCTTAAAATTGCATGCAATTAATGGCAATTTTTTTATTCTTCTAATTTCAAGTTCCTGATTGTAAAACAGCCACAAGAGGGCGGCCGATACTGTATCGGCTATCACGAATACTGATACCTTGAAATAAGCCCGGGTTTCGCCCCGATACAATATCTAGTATTGTTACTCACCGAGCCCTAATAATGACATAAATTAATTCCCAAAAATAATTAAATTGATTAAAAAAATTAACATGATGCCACTAAGATGCCACAAGATGGCACCAAAGCAATATCTTTATATTAGACATAGCTATGGCCTGAGTACAATAACAATGACAAGGCAAATTTGTGACTAACAAGTGAAATTTTGTCACATCCGGACAAAATCTGTACTTTTTGAAGGAGAACAAGAAATGATCAAAATGATCCCAAAATGTCCCTAACAAACCAAAATGGCAGATAGCCAAAGTTGTATATTTCTTGATATAGTTTTTTAATAACAAATATCCCAAATGTTATGTTGCTGAGTGAAACTCGCCTTGACATTTTTGTCCTTTCTGAGCCATGACATACCCTACAGGGCAGGAGCAGGTGAAGGAGCCGAGTGTGTTTGTGCACTCCGAGTTGCCGTCGCAGGCCCGCAGGCCCGTCACCGCAGCCAGAGCGCACTCGTCGACATCTGCCAAACCCGGCAAAGTACGAGATTAGCGGAGAGACACGGGGCCCAAAACGGCACGGTTAATTATTCCTGGTCATGCTCTAACACACACAAACATAATCTCTGAGGACGGACCCTGGCACCCTCCTGCTCCCGGCAAGTAACCGCGGCGACATCGGCACGAGTACGAGCCTGGCGTGTTGGTGCAGTTTGCGCGAGGACCACACGGTGCTTCTTCTCCACACTCGTCCACGTCTGCGGATGGGTGAGATGAAAATGCTTATATTTATAGATATCTCAGTGAATTTGAATATTACGGAAAATATGATTTATTTCAGTAGTTCAATTCAAAAAGTGAAACTCATATCAAGCATTATGTGTTGTGGGTCAAATTGACCCGTTTGGAAAATCTAGAAGGAAAAAAACGTAGGTTCAGCTTTGCATGCTGGTCTTTGTTTTTTTTAATTTTTTAATTTTTTTAATATTAAAAACATTGCATTGTGTTACAATATTTTTTGATGATCACGGTAAACATTAAAACGGGTCACATTGACCCGTTTGGAAAATCTAGAAAGAAAAAAACGTAGGTTCAACTTTGTATGCTGGTCTTCGTTTTTTTTTGTTTTTTTATATTAAAAACATTGCATTGTGTTACAATATTTTTTGATGATTACGGTAAACATTAGAACGGGTCACATTGACCCGTTTGGAAAATCTAGAAGGAAAAAAACGTAGGTTCAGCTTTGTATGCTGGTCTTCGTTTTTTTTTAATTTTTAATTTTTTTTTAATATTAAAAACATTGCATTGTGTTACAATATTTTTTGATGATTACGGTAAACATTAGAACGGGTCACATTGACCCGTTTGGAAAATCTAGAAGGAAAAAAACGTAGGTTCAACTTTGTATGCTGGTCTTTGTTTTTTTTTTGTTTTTTTATATTAAAAACATTGCATTGTGTTACAATATTTTTTGATGATTACGGTAAACATTAGAACGGGTCACATTGACCCATGAAGATCGTTAGGAAACAAAAACAAACACAACTGGAGGGCTACCAGTGAGAAAAGTTTAATATATAAATATATATAAATATATTTGTCCTCCCCAAAGAACAATTCATAAAAAGGTGGTTTACTGAAAAGCTGTGACCGTCACGATGTACTTTATATCTGTATGTATGTAATATACTGCCCCTTGGTGGTCATGGTGCACACAGCAGAAAGGAGTAGCACAATGTCAGTTGAATTGAAGCAAAAAAAAATGTGGCAAAAATTGCTCAATTCTTTAAATTTTATTGAATATTTTTTTTGTCTATTTTTATTACGAAAAAGAAGATATTACTGTACTTTTTTTTTTTGCTGTTCTAATAATACACTAATACTTAATCCTAATAAAGAACAAATGTTTTGGTCATATTGACATTTACCTTTGCACCCTGCTGCTCCGTCAAGACTGAAGCCAAGTGGACAGGTGCAGATGTCTCCCGTCTTCATCATGTCGGATGGGCAGCCGCAATCCGAGTTGCCCTCAAGCATCACCTGGTTGCCGGGACACTGAGGAGCAAGACTGGACAACTGCCGGGCAGAGATTGTCGGTGCTTGGCTGACAGCGGTATTTGCTAATTGGCTGAGCGGAGTAGTGGACACTTGGCTTTGAGCAGCAGTGTTGATGGAAGTGGCTAATGTGAAAGAAAATGCGTTAGGAGGCACATTATGAATACAAATGAAACGAAAACAGAGTTGGTTTTCCAAATCACCCATGGTTGGTGCGTGACTCGCGGCTTTGCTGAGATTTCCGATGAGATTCTCAATCTATAAGAGAAGATATTCAGTTAGGGATGGGCATAGTCAGTATGAATACAAAGACTTATATTTTAGCACTCGCGGCTGCCATTGGTCTTGCATTTGTGATGAAATGTATTTTATCTTAACTCATTCACTGCCATAAAATCTTCTTTTTTTTTTTTAATTAGGGCCGACAGGCGATTAACATTTTTAATTGTAATTAATCGCATGACTCCACTAGTTAACTCACGATTAATCACAAATGTTATATCTGCTCTAAATGTACAATAAAAAAATTCTAGGTTTTCATACTGTTGTTAACAAAAGTGGGAAAAAAATGTTAAACTAATAGAAATAATTTTAATGAATTTTTGACGTTTATAGCAGTCAATGGTAGGGAATTAATTTTAAAAACAGAAAAGAAAACATTAAAATTTTGGGGTGTCAGGCGATTAAAATTTTTAATTGTAATTAATCGCATGACTCCACTAGTTAACTCACGATTAATCACAAATGTTATATCTGTTCTAAATGTACAATAAAAAATAATCTAGGTTTTCATACTGTTGTTAACAAAAGTGGAAAAAAAAGTTAAACTAATAGAAATAAATTAAATGAATTTTTGACGTTTATAGCCGTCAATGGTAGGGAATTAATTTTAAAAACAGAAAAGAAAACATTAAAATTTTGGGGTGTCAGGCGATTCAAATTTTTAATTGTAATTAATCGCATGACTCCACTAGTTAACTCACGATTAATCACAAATGTTATATCTGCTCTAAATGTACAATAAAAAAATTCTAGGTTTTCATACTGTTGTTAACAAAAGTGGGAAAAAAATGTTAAACTAATAGAAATAATTTTAATGAATTTTTGACGTTTATAGCAGTCAATGGTAGGGAATTAATTTTAAAAACAGAAAAGAAAACATTAAAATTTTGGGGTGTCAGGCGATTAAAATTTGTAGATTTTCATACTCTTGTTAACAAAAGTGGGAAAAAATGTTAAACTCAATAGAAATTAATTTTTGACGTCTATAGCCGTCAATGGTAGTGAACGAGTTCACCGCTGACCCTACACAAGATAAGCGGTAGAAAATGGCTGGATGTTGTCCTTCTCATGCAGGCTGTAACATTGATATGCCGCAGCGGTCGGCTTCATCAAGTTCATCTCACTTGCCTGGTCCTTGACGAGGTCTGGCTCCGTGCTTTTTTGGACTTCATTTTCATCTCCCTCGGTGCTGTTCGGTGATTCGGTGGCTGAGGCGGCCAGCAGCAGGGCTGACAGGAGGATGCAGAGGTCAGGCATGGCTTGATGAAGAGGAAGAGGAATGGGAGATGCCCTAACCTATAAGAACAAAACATTGATTGGTGTAGAATAACTCAAAATGTTGTTTATTGTACTTCTAATGAAGATCAATTGATTGCTTGTATGTGTTAAAAGATACAAGGGGACCTTGAAAAATAAGTGCAGTTGTAATCGCAATTGGATCATTTTGAACCGCGAATATACGCATTTGAACTCAGAATTTGAGGTATCAGTGCAACCACTACCACACTGTGCCACACAAGCCAGTAAGTTTAAAAACGTGCTAAAGGTTCCTTTGAGGATTGTCTGACGAGCCATTGTAAAAGCAAAAAAAACCACATTTTTTTTTTAAAAAGGGGGGCAGAGTGGGGACCCTCACCCATAGTGAACGTGTACAGACAGGCAGAACAGCACAGAAGTGAGTACACCCTGTTATTAAGTTGACATTATCCCCCTTCTTCCCTCGAAGAAACAAAAAGACAGCCACAAAAAAAAAACGTTCACAATAATATGAAATATTACAATTACTCGTCCATTAAACCCGGAAGTGTTGGGCGCGAGGACCCCCGTGAAGAATAAAACTACTCACTTTTAATCTTATTTTTTTATATTAGTAACAACTTTAGCGTGGTCGAAAGTGCTAAAAAGCAATACACTTACCTAGTTAACGCGTTTTAAAGAACATATGATATGGTTCCACTTCCAAGTTGTTAAAAGTTGTCTCGTGTGGACCCCACGACAGAACTTTTCCCAAACCTCAACAGCTTCTGCAGACTTTCCTGCGGGCGGGGGGGAGCAGAGCACATCCTGGCCCCGCGGTGGGAGGCGGTCGAGTTGAGTGAGGAAGGGGCTTGTGGAGGAGGAGGAGGAGGTGGTGGTGGTGGTGGCTCTGGTCGAAACCCTTCAAAGGGAATTTCACGGCAAAATATGCTTCAAAAGTATGTTCGAGTTGAAGTGGGTATGAACGAGGCCACATGGGGGCAGCAGGTGACTCAGCAGAGTCCTCTAGGAAAGTACCAGATTGAGGGTCCACGGTTTTACGCGGTTTTGAGATTACGAATTTGATGTGAACTGTTTTTTCCTTTTGATCATGTTTTATCTGAAGTGTTTTAATACATGACTAGTCTAGAAATATGATTTACAGCAAATGGTGACGTCAGAATTAGCACTCTTTATTTCAACTAGTCAAAAGTTTGGTCGGGTGTCTTAATTAAATTATAAAGTGTGAAGTGAGGCTGTATTCATATTTTGCAACACTTTAACACTGCAAACTCCCGCTTTAAATTTTGCACTACTAGAACAAATCCCAACATTCTTGCGCCACAGGACAATTATTTCCCTCTTGTGTTTAAAGAAATAGAAGACGTAAAAAAGGAAGACATTTCTCAAAAGCTTGTTTCTGTAATCCGATTTACTTGAAACACTTTGAAGCTGCCATAGCTGTGAAAAGTGCATAAAGAGGCGGTGAATTGTTTTGTTGAGTTTTTTTTTTTTTCCACACAGCATTCAAAAACTCCCATCGTGTACACACTTTGACACTCGTATAAAATAATACACATGAAACAGAAATACATCACAAGATCATACATTCATGTTAAGGCAAACGACTGACGTAGGCTACGCGTCAAGGTGCAGAAGCGGGCAATTTGGACCAGGGGTGACCGAGTTCGGTCCTCCAGCGCCACTATCCAGCCTGTTTACAATGTCTCCCTCCTTCAGCGCAGCTGAATCGAATGATCAGCTCATCAGCAAGCTTCGCAGAAGCCTGATAACGATCCTGATCATGAATCAGGTGTGTTAGTGAAGAGAAACATGAAAAGTGGCTCTCGAGGACTGAACTTGGCCACCCCTGATTTGGACATACAAATGACTTCATACTCACGCAAATGATGTAGTACAAAATACTCTCTTATGATATTTGACCGAGTGCAGTAGTACAGCAGAACAACATAATGGAACCCAGCTAGCGAAAATGTGAGCATAATTTACAGTCATTTAAATAAATGGATTGGATTGGGAGTGGTGGCAATTAATTAAATAAATAAATAAATAAATAAAATGCCTATGAACAGTCAAAATACATTTTCCAAATGGGGAGAAAAGATCCGCCCCACCAAAAAAAAAAAAAAAAACCTGAAAAATGAACATTGTAAAACTGCTTTTAAAAAGATAGTTTTTATCCTCTTGGCTAAATATAATGGGTCAAACCCCCAACCCAGTGTGCTGGCTATAAATAACCCAGTACTGGCTCGGTTAGCTATTTTACCCAATTTGTGTTCATTTTCACCCAGCGGTTTTAAGCGCGTAATATCCTACACTGAAACACATTGTACAAGTAGTCCGACAAGGAGTAGGATGGAGTAAAACAATATATAAATTAACATTTTATTATTAATTGATGGCTTCAAATCTTTAAATGTGTCTCTTTAGTCAACTAAACTAATATTCCATTGACCAATGAGGCCTCCAAGTATGTCTAGAAGATGGAGAGCGTGAACGTGTGTGTGTGTGCGCGTTATACGGTGGCACGCCTAGAAGGGTGTGTCCATCATGCTGCCCTTTGCCGCGGGGGACACCACGCCGTAGCTCCTCTCCTGCCACCTGAGCCACTGCATGTGCACCTCTTTTTGCACCTGGAACACACACACACACACACACACACACACACACGCCAGCGTGGTTTTTGGCAGCCATTTTAATTGTAGTCTTTTCTCCAAAAATGCTTATTAGTTGTAGTCACGTTGTAGTTATTTCCTTCCAACGAATAGATGGTAACAAAACGGAATCTCCGTATTCATAAAGATATGTGAGGATTATTTTCAGGGGAATGTGCCACTAGAAGCATTTTTTTTTTTACAACCGCAGGTGAGTTATTACGTTTGGTGTCATCGGAATTAAGCACAGGCCGACCTCGTGTTGAACATGCTCTTACCTAGAAAAGTACTCAGGGTGCTTCTCAAACGTGAAATGAGGGTAAGATGAACAGCAAATTATTTTTGCCGTTTGAGCCGCCAGAGCGCGACAACATGCCGCCCCTCATTTTCAGGTAATTTGCACTCACCTCTTGATTGAGGAAGCAGTAGAGGATTGCGACAAGCAGCCCCTGAAAGGGAAGCAAGTTTTCCACGTGATTTAAAAGGTGACACATGAAGAATTGTCTAAATAAAAAAAATACATAAAATAAATACAAATGTTAATATCCACAACATTACCTGTTCAAATGTAATATAATAACATAATTAAGTATAACTTTCAGATTTGATTGAAACGTATGAACACCTGTTTGAGCTGATGATGCTCTATTTATTACCCTCAATAGTCCCACTTCCTCGCCAAATTACCGCACAGGAAGGCGCAAAGATCTTAATTACCTTGTAAGCCGCCAATGGAGCATCCTATGCTTACAAATGAAAACCACCTGCATTTAGCGTCAAGAGAAATATCCGGCCCGACTAAGTAATAATTTCATGCATGATTAATTTTCCTCCGCGGAGATGACTTGAGATGAGCGTAATTCATTGGATTTGAATCTGCTCATGAACATTGCATTTACAACGCAATTGCTAACCACGTGTATCAGGATGCTTTGTTTCCATTGAGAAAAGTAAGTTCATCATTTCAGCACAGTCATCGCTGCTACTTAAAGCTTCTTAACTCATTCACTGCCATTGACGGCTATAGACGTCAAAAATTCATTTTAAATATTTTTATTACTTTAACTCCCCCCTCCCACACACACACACTTTTGTTAACAAGAGTATGAAAACCTAGAAAGAAAATATTGTACACTTAGAATAGATATAAAATGTGTGATTAATTGTGAGTTAACTATTGAAGTCATGCAATTAATTACAATTAAAAAATTGAATCGCCTGACGCCTCTAATTTTTAATAATCTTTTCTTTTTCTTTTTTTTAATCACGTCTGTAATTAACTCTTTGACTGCCAGACGTTTTCAGAAAAGGGATGCCGTGGGTGCCAGCCGATTTAAGCATTTTTGACTGATCTTTCAAGGTCCACAGAAAATTATGTATTTGGACTATGGAAACACACATACTACCAAATGAAAGATTGGACTCTCATCTTTCATCAGAAAAAAAAGTTTGTTTCTACCTTATTCCGTTTTTCAGTAATCAACAATAGAACATGGTTAGTTTCACCTCTGTTTTGAAAAAAAAAACAAACGTATTTTAACGTCTTTGGCTCTCCTCCATAGGATTTTACTAAACGTTATTTAACGTTTTTGGCAGTCAAAGAGTTAATTGCATGACTTCAATAGTGGAAAACAATTAAACTAATAGAAATAGTGATAGTAATGAATTTATGATATCTATAGCCGTCAATGGCAGTAAATTAATTAAAGTGGGGTAAAAATGTAATAATTATAATAGTAATAATTTACCGCCCTGATATGCTCAGGTATAAAGTCAGGGCTGAGTATTAAGATGTTTTTACATTCCAGTGGTTAAATGTAAAATAAAATGATTGAATAAACTCTGAATATTAAGAATACCTTTTTTTTTTTCACTAGACACACAGAAAAATCTATTTAATAAATGTTGTATGATGACAGCTTAACCTTGAAACAAATTATTTTATATTTATATTTTATATTTATATTATATTTTTTAGCCCCAAGATTTCCTCTTTGGGGGGGAAAAAAAACACATATTTTGGATTCTGTGCTGCAGCGCTGATCCAACGTCAGACGTTCTCCTATATTGCAGACTTGGCACTACTTATATGAAGCACTTTAGTGAAAGTAAATGAAAGAAAAACTTGAATTACTGGTGGATTGGGTGCACAAGTGGCACACAGGCGGTTGCCGCTACCTGGAAAGATCCGATGCAGAGCTCAACGCAGAGGCGCAGGTTGACATTAGAGTAGTCGGGCAGGAAATTGAAGAACATGTAGTGGGTTCCAAACAAAGGGATGAGCAACAGGGTGGACTTGGTCAAGCGTCTGGTGGCACAAACAAATGCAATGCAGGATGAAAAAAAAATTCTGAAGTGAATTACACATTGTGTATTTGAACTGAGCTACTCTGCTAGCTTAATGCTAACACACAAGCTAATGTATAGCATCAATAGTCACGGTGTTTAAAAATCTTTAAATAATGGATATTTCAACATCAATACATGTCGATAGATCAGGCACATTTACTTTATCCTCTGCAAAAACAAAAAATAAAACAACTAACACTATACAATAATAACATAAGGTGCACTGCAGCTTAGTGAGTCACTGCAGTTGGGAAAGTCTTCTTCGTTTGTGTCTACATGACTGTATTATACTGCCCCCGGTGGCACCAGAAAGGGGTGTAATGAATTAATCATGATGCACAAATGATTCTATTTCTAGTCTAAGTCTAAAACTAGTCTAATTCTTTACTTCTATTGAATTATTTTATTAGTGCGTTAACTAATGAATTATTCGCACACAAAAATACTGCATTAATGATGAATTAATGCTATGAATGCTATTAATCATAATTAATCAAAATTCTAAGATGTGATTAATCTGATTTAAAAAAAATTGTTGGACAGCTCTAGTTATTATTGTATGTTTATATTATTAAGTATATAAAGGTAAAGAGAGTATAATAGCAAAAACTTTGGACAATGAGTCCCAAAAAAATATAGTGTTGTTAGCTGATCACATGCAGAATCCTGCTCTGGTAAATTTCCATTCCAGGAACACTATCTACCTATTATGACATGTGCCAGTCTGGGTATGTTTATGACGGTAATAGGACAAGAGTGCGAAGAGGAAATGTAGTTTGTGTGTGATCAATTTAGCCGCCTACATTCAACTCAGTTCAGAATCAGTGCATGTTTTTTTTCATCACGTACACTATGTGCCCAAACACTTTCCGCTAATCCGCCGGCTCATTTCAATTAGGTATTCCTACTCAGCCTCTCGTGAAGCGGAGAGCGAGGCAGACCAGACCAGTGCATGAATGAATTCATCACGGCCCGGGCTGAGACGCATCGACCATTTTGCACGCTATTTGCATGGTTTCAGTCGAAATGAAAATGTTGTCAGGTACGTTTTATGAAATTGTGATGCACCAGCCAGCCTAATGGGGCTTGATAGCTTCAAAGAAATTCTTCGTTTGGAAGTTAACGGGCATGTACAATGACTGTGTTAAGAATACTTATTTAGCTCTGTACTCTTTTTGTACTTTTATTGTCATGTATACAATGAGATTTAATTTGTTCCGTCAAGCTATCATTCTGTTGTATGAATGGCAACAGGCGGACTTAATTGTACCTTCTGCCCCCTAGTGGAAGAGTATTTAATGGTTCTGTCCGTCACTATACGTCGCCAGCATAGATGAACAAAAATATATTATTGCGACATATTGCATAACCTTTAAGAGAAACTCAGCAAGTTTCTTTCTGGATGAGTGCGCCTCCATCTCCAGTGATCACCGAAGCAGAACGCTAAAGAAGAAGAATAGCGGGAAAGGAATCACCTGTAGTGTGAGGAGTTGTTGAACTGGATCAGACGAGGGCTGAGCTTCTGGATGAGAATTCTGACGATGTTGACGAACAGTATGAAATTGACCTGAAAGAAAAACACTAAATGAGGGGAGGAGGAGGTGGTGGAGGTTGGCGGCCTTTATTGCCACACGGCGGCGGCAACAACAAGTTAAGCAGAGCGTATAATGGAATGAGACGAACGCATCTGGCGTGCACACAAGACGCTTTATTGAAATTTGTTTGTGATGCTTTTATCAGCGGCGGAAGGCAGCTGGACAAAGATGATGGTAAACAAGTCATCTGCATGACAATTTGGGAGGTGCGCTATGTGGAATGAGCAGTCGCCTCGAGTGCAGGTGTGAAACAATGAGCAACATTTACCACAATGGACACCACAATCGGGCCCTTGATGATCCACCAATACAGCGAGTCCTCATTGATGTCCCAGCATCTGCATGTAGGGAGCGGGGAGGGAAACTTTTAGACACTGATTCTTTCATTAGTGTGATTTCAACTACACTCTTAAAACTGCTGTGTTAAAGGCGACCCAAATTGGCTGAAATTGCTAACCCAGCGTGAGGTTGAAAATGAACTGAGCCTATGCTGGGTTATTTATACACTCTAAAAACAGTTGGGTAAAAAATATTTCAAACTGGGCCAAGAATGGACCGACCCAACTTTTCGAGTTATTTAACCCTGAAAGTTGGGTCAAATTAAATTGAAAAGCTACAAAGCAACCCAAATTTTGGGGTGGTTTTGTGTGTTGTTCATTTGACCCAATGTTTTGGGTTAATTGAATAACCCAAATGAATTGGGTCAAAAATGAAATGACCCAACCCCTTTTCAGCTATTTAATCCAAAAAGTTGGGTAAAATGAATAACCCAAAAATTGGGTTGTTTTGTTGTTTATTTTTCATCAACTGTTTGAGTTAAATCATTGAAATTGAAAAGTTGGGTCGGTTAATTTTTTACCCAATTTAGTCTTTTTTATACAACTTTTTCTGTTTTGAATTGGGTCAAAAACAGACAGAACCCATTTTATGAGTTACTTGACCCCAAAAAAGTTGGGTGAAATTAAATTAATAGCCCACAAAGCAACCCAATCATATATTGGTTTGTGGGTTATTCATTTATTAATTCATTCATTTCACTTCTAAGACTGCTCTGTTAAATTTACTTTATCTTCAGCAAACAAAATGTCCAAAATGAGGACCAAGTTTCAACTCTTCAGCCCGCCCAAATCCAATTTTCAACCCAAACTGCTAGGTCAAAACATTTAACCCAATCTTGGGTTAGAGTAACACAATGTGCTCAAAATCCACAGCTACAGCTTGTTTTGTTTTTTTGCGCGTGTGTAGAGCAGTAATCTAGTTTCAGTTGATGACACACTTATTTTGAAAGGTCAATTAAATCTCTCGAGTGCACAAAAATATAGATTTTTTTCATAATTAGATTGTAAGCGATGTGTCTGACATTAAGAATGAATAGATACAAACTCAGTGTCTTCAAAATACACCCTGGACCCAATCCACAGTACGATGAAGACCACAGGAACCCCTGTGGAGTTAAAAAAACAAAAACAACTTGGCGAGACATAATCTATGGCAACAAAAACAGACAATGAAAAAGTTCATATTACATGTTTTTTAACAGCCCTAATAGTGCTATTGATCCCTTCTGTCCCCAAAAACTCTATCGTAATTTAAGATGATGTCAATGTTTCGCCTCTTGTCCATTCACTGGACTGTGGAAAGAAATCTCTCTTTTTGGTCAACCCAACTGGGCTCGTTTCAAGATCAATATGACATTTTCACCATCCTTGATGCCCTTTAAATTCACACACAGAGAGCCTTCATATCTTTTCTAATCCTAATAAAACCCTTTTCCTTCCATCTCGCTGCGCCGGTCTCCACTGGAAGTAATCTCCTCCCCGATCACGCTGAGGCAAAGCAAAACCTCAACTCTTCTACGCATTTTATCTCTGCGAGAAAAGGTGAATTATCTCGTGTCTTATTCTTAGACTGGACACGAGCATGTCTAAAAGGAGACATATTATGCATTTTTCCCTCCACTTAAATAGAGAGGAGTGCTGTCACTATTGAATATTTTTAGAATTGATTAATCTATTCATTATTATCGACTAATCAGATTAATTTTCATTTCGCATTGAAATGTATTACAAAAGCATTTTCCGCCTGCTTACTGTTTATTAACTGGTGATTGGTGTTTATTTCGTACTTTGTATTCATATAGTGATTAAAAAAATTGGGGGATTGATGTTGTACTAGGTTACCGATTTTGGTCATTGTTCTCCAAAGTAAAAACAGATGTTTACAAATGTCTTATTTTGATTAAACGCAGAAGATAATCAGTCTTCTTTCATGAAGGACTACAGAAATCAGTGAAGAATTACTGTTGATATGCTGAAATCAGAGGATTTGGACAATTTTTAAATAACTCTTTTATTTCCAAACGTTATCCCAAAAAAAACAACACCGACAGTGCCAGCCAATTTTGAGCATTTTCACTCATCTTTCAAGGCAAACAGAATATTTTGTGCTATGACTACATAAACATGGATACCATATGAAAGATTGGATTCCATTCTTTCATTAGAAAAAAAAGTACATTTCTACCTTATCTCGTTCTTTAGTAATCACCATTTGAAAATAAGTAATTTGAGTGACATAAGCGAAAATAGAAAAAATTAAGAGAAAACTAACTTTTTGTAAAAAGATACATTTTGAGGGCAACAGAGACTTTGACACTAATATTTTTTGTTTAGTGACGCTCTGAATTAGATTTAATATAACAAAGGCTTTGACCATCCTTGAAAACGTTCTATTTCATCAGATTTGTCAAGTTCCATTGTAATTTGATACACCGGGAGCCCATTGAAAAGAGATACTATGCTGCCATCTGCTGGCCACCGTTAGTGGGTGTTTTTGATTTCAAAACCCCATTGACAAGACAAGAAGTTGCACTGCCCATTGAGAAAAAAAAACGTAGTAAACGTCCATTAACGTTTATGGCGGCATTCATTGGGATTTTAGCATACGTCATTAAACGTGTTTGGTGGTAAAAGAGTTTAAAAATGGCTCCAAACGATTAATCGATTATTAACTCATTCACTCTCAGCCATTTCCACTGAAGCAACCCCCTTCACTACCGGCTGTTTTACTGGATTTTGACTGATTTGGCAAAGTCCACAGAATATTGTGTTCTATTGCCATAAAAACATGGAACCAACCAAAAGAAAGATTGAAGTATTTTCTTTCTTTAGGAAAAAAATACAGTATATTTATATCTGTTTCCTTTTTGCAGCAATTAGCATTAGAATATAGGTAAGTCTCATCAATAATCACAAACCTTTTGAAAACACAGGCAAAAAGAGCTTGTTGCCACATGGCCCTGGCTGATCTCCTATACTCTGCTGCCACCTGCTGGCCGTTTTTTGTAATAACTACCATTGCTTTAAGCAACCTCTTCATGTCAGAAGCTGTATAAAATGTATGCGCATAAAAAAAACCATACGCTTTTGGGCGCGAAGGACAACGTATTAAAAAACATATTTATACATTTTTGGGTTTGAATGAGTAGTTGTTGATTAATCGATTAATTTTGTATATTTGCCAGCCGGAATGCACACAAATGCGAGCGTCTCACCCCATCCCAGCAGGCTGAACCCCCACAGGCACCTGCGACTGCGATAAAAGGAGGAGAGCAGTAGTGAAGTAAGGTAGACCGCCTCCACCAGGAGCCAGAAGAAATTGGCCATGACGCAATAGTGGCAAAAGACCACGGCGGCCTTACAGGCAAACTGGGAAGAGCAGAGAAAGGACGAGGAGTTAACAAGCATGAGCCGTGTTTAATGAGCATGAGAGGAAGCCGATGGCGTCTGGTCTTACGGTGGAGAGGGTGCAGTGGTTGGTGTCGTCGCTTGAGAAGAGAGTGGCGTCCTTGATGAACACCGCCGCGGCTTTCAGGATGAACGTGAGGAAGAGTTGGATGTGGATGAAGTTCCTGGCGCAACGGAGCCTCCTGGTGAAGGAGGAAACATGTTTTCTAAGCTAACTGTTTATTATTATTAGCAATTATGATCCTAGGGAGGTCCAGTTGATATAACGCAGCTTGTGTGCATACCTAAAGCACAGCAAGATGACCACGGCGGCGGTCAGCACCAGCAGAGAGACGCTGTAGCCGATGGTGTAGATCAATTTCACAGTGGCAAAGTATGTCTGCTCGCTCTGTACGCACAAGAAGATTATATCACACAGCTGTGGCATGAATAACCTTTTGCATATTCAAATATTTTTCTGGTGTCGAAAGACAGCGTGATAAATCGACTCACGTGAGCAAAAAAACTCCTAAATTCATGTAAAATCAGACCTCGCAATCACTCGGATATCAGAGTGGGTTCTTATTATCTCCGCAGAATGCACTGCGTGGCACCTAAAGTAGTTTGCTCATAATGATCGCTAAGAACGCACTTATTTATTTTTTTCTCTTTGAGAAACAAGATAATTTCAGCTATTATCCGATGGATGACAAGCGATTCACTTATTGCTTTGCTCAAGTATTTGCACATTAGGTTCATTAATGTCTTGGAGATGGCTCCTTTTGTTTCTCTTTAGACCAGCATTTTCAAAATTTTATTGAGCCAAGGCATATGTTTTACATTAAAATAACTTGACAGGAAAATGTCACAGAACAGTTTACGGTATATGCTGTATATTCTACTGCCATCTCGAGGAAGAGCATAATTGTTTTATCTAACTTTTATCTAACTATACGCTCTATAATGTTGTACTTCAAAACATAAAATAAGAACATAATTACCTAAAAAGTAAAAGATTCATCAGTTTGCGCATCAACGATGAATTCATTGCGGCTGGAGTGCATGACTCGGCCACCAGGGGGCAGTATAGCAAAGAATAGTTTCACAACAACTGTAAATGACTGAGTAAGATGCAGTCATATTAATCGTTGTTCGCAGATGATAACGAATATACGCCTATGAGAAATTATTTAATAGGAATGTCTATCAGTACATATGATTGAAACACTGTTTACCACGACTACTGGTGCTATTCATTAGCCAGACTATGGCATTTTGCATTGTGTGTTAGCATAAAGCTAGAACATGCTACGCTTGCTCCTTTAAATACACAACAATGGAATTCTGTTTATCTTTAGTTCTGACTGACAGTGAAATGGGAGTAAAAATAAACAGCTTAAAGCCGTTTAAAATGTCTTTCATACTGTAATAATTTACAGACCAATTAGGTGAAATTTTAATTTCCTGCAGTATACCGGCTGATCTCGCCACAACACTAAAATGCCACAGCACAGTGAATGGGGATCACTGCTTTACAGAACAAAAAAAAAAAAAAAAATGAAGTTTACTCTACATTTCAGCGTGACACGGACACTACTTCTCACCTCCGGTATACCATCATCCACGCTGCAGGCGACGTCGTATGGCGGGAAGGGTCTGGACCAACCACCATTGGTGCAATTTCGGCTCACTTGTCCTTATGCAAAAGAGGAGGAGATTAATTAAAATGGCTCTCACGCAGGGATTTGCATAACCACAAAAAAAGGGAGGAAAAATATTGCGCTGGGAAAGCGGCTTCACGGCCAGTCTAGTGATTAATTGCTTTAATGTTGATGAAACAGGAAGGTGTCATTAAATTAAACCGAATTTGTGTGCATGCAATGGCTTAATAGAATGGGCTTTACTCCCAAATTAGTCAAGATGTCAGGGAAAAAAAAAAAGTTTTCTCTTGGAGCCATTTCAATCATTTATACTAAATTTATGAAAAAGAGAGGCACTGTATTCGAATCTCGCTGAATGAGGACAAACGCTACAGAAAATGTCTAGACGGGAGACACTTGTCATGTTTTAAAGCATCACTAAGTAATACCTGTGCCTAATCGTGATATGCCTGACGCCTCGGCTTGTTGATTCCTCTTAGGAAATGTCAAGAAAAAAAAAAAAAACACACTGCAAAAAAGACTGTATAAAATTTAAGAAAAAAATATAGTAAAATAAGAAAATTATTACTTCAAATAAGCAAAATTATCTTCCAACAGAACAAGAAGAATGTACTTAAATTTACCTGTAAGATTTTGAAAAATAAGAAAATAATACTAGGCCCATATCAACCACTGCGGTCTTGAAAATAGTATTTTCAGACTAATACTAGACTACTAGTAATGTCGACTTTTTTCAAGCTGTAATAAACGATTTCTTAAAATACATGAGTTTTTTTTTTTTTAACGCTTGGATAACTTGTGTCAAGCAGGGAGGTAACAGGTCCCATTTTCTAAGTCATGACCCAGCCAGGAATTGAACCCACAACCTTCAAATCTGAGGGTAGGCACTCTACCACTAGACCACTGAGCTGGTACTAAAACAAGGAAAAATGAGTTTAGTAAATATAACGAAATGAACCACATTGCACTCGTCTAATTGTTTTCATACTTGTATTTTTTTTCCATTTATCTTATTACTAGATTATGCAAAATCTTAAAATAAAAAACTTATGAAACCCCAGTTCAGGGCCTTTGATGTTGGTTAGTTAAAATGTGGGAAATGCTTGTTTTAAAACTGGCTGTTAACATTCAATGCCAAGACTGCTGGATCAAATAAGATAATTAATTAAGTAATAAGTATCTTAAAATAAGCACAATGATTTTGCCTAACAATTTCATTTTAACTTGTCAAATCAAAATAAGCAAATTTAGGTTAAATTTAAGAAATTAGATCTTACTTAAGATTTCAGTTTTTGCAGTGCAGCGCTTTAATTCAGGTACTGTATTTGTTTTATGTCTGAATTTGTTTGGGATCAAGAATGCAGAAGGAGCATTCAATCTGAATAAAGTGTAAATGTTTCCAAATGTTAGTAGCCAAACAATCATAGTTTGTGAAATTTGTCCGGTGAAAAAAGTTTTTTACCTGGTGCATTAAATTGCTCTCCATTTTGAGGCATCACGATTCTTATGCAAAATTGTTCCAATACGTCTATAATTTGCTTGTTATTTATCCTAATGACTCAGCCGGCTTTGTGATTACAGCACTAATAAGCAAACGGGATGCAAATTGGCATCACCAACACAATTAGTGCCGCTCTCGTTGAGTATCAGTCGATGATCAAGTCATATAAACGCCCTACTTCGGCCGTCTCCTGTGACACAACATTATAATGTTCAGTCATTGCAGATCACAGACTTTTTCTGAAACACTTCTTAACCTCCCACAGCGGTTAATTAACGGAGAGCCCCTGAGCATCCAATCGACATGAGTCATTCCTTCTTTATAAAGAACGAGTCACATGAATAAATGAATAGACAAGCAAAGCACATGACAGAAGTCGAGTGTTGCCATTATTGGCCAACCTACTCAACAACAGTACTGTAAATGACGTTGCGACCAAAAAGTCACCTGTGCTGTTTCTGAAGAGGGAAAACACGGCAGGACAAGCGCTGTGAACCGTTTCCCCGACCGCAGCGTCAGGCCAACACACCACGTCCCAGAATGCTCCACAACCTAGGGAGGAGGAAAGCATGTTGTTATTTTGAAAATTTTAACATTGTCTACAAAATACACTATGTTTTGAAAAAAGATAAATAAATTAAAAATCCTTGGTATATTTTGTTAGCTGATGAACCAATGTAAAAAATCTAATGTGTTCGACAAAAATGCACTGTATTTAGTTTAATTGTAATTTTATTATCATTTTCTGATGTTTTTTCTTCTCCTTATTCTTTGTCTTTTTTCATTTTAGTATTTTTTTTTTTTACAAAGTTTAATTTTGTTAACTGAACTATAAAAATGCCCAATATATTAAAAAAAAATCTAAAAATGTAATTATTTATTAAATGAATAAACGTAGTTTAAATATATATGTATATATATATTTATTTATTTTACAAAAAAGTACCCTACAGTATTTATTAGAGTACAATATGTTTACATTTACAAAGCATTTTGTAGGATTTTTAAACAACGGCACTTGCTGTACAGTTGCAGAAAACCCATACATACAAATTCCCATTGTAAAGACAACGTACGTTGGTGCTACTGTGACGTCATAATGGCTAATTCGTTAGCTAGCTACTTAATAGCTAGCTAGTTTACATTTGCCGGATTATTGGTAGACAGTACATGCCTATTGGTTATTTTTCCCATTGTAAAGGCAACGTACGTTGGTGCTACTGTGACGTCTTATTTGCTAATTCGTTAGCTAGCTACTTAATAGCTAGCTAGTTTACATTTGCCAGATTATTGGTAGACAGTACATGCCTATTGGTTATTTTTCCCATTGTAAAGGCAACGTACGTTGGTGCTACTGTGACGTCATAATAGCTAATTCGTTAGCTAGTTACTTAATCGCTAGCTAGTTTACATTTGCCGGATTATTGGTGGACAGTACATGCCTATTGGTTATTTTTCCCATTGTAAAGGCAACGTACGTTGGTGCTACTGTGACGTCTTATTTGCTAATTCGTTAGCTAGCTACTTAATAGCTAGCTAGTTTACATTTGCCAGATTATTGGTAGACAGTACATGCCTATTGGTTATTTTTCCCCATTGTAAAGGCAACGTACGTTGGTGCTACTGTGACGTCTTATTTGCTAATTCGTTAGCTAGCTACTTAATAGCTAGCTAGTTTACATTTGCCAGATTATTGGTAGACAGTACATGCCTATTGGTTATTTTTCCCATTGTAAAGGCAACGTACGTTGGTGCTACTGTGACGTCATAATAGCTAATTCGTTAGCTAGCTACTTAATCGCTAGCTAGTTTACATTTGCCGGATTATTGGTGGACAGTACATGCCTATTGGTTATTTTTCCCATTGTAAAGACAACGTACGTCGGTGCCACTGTGACGTCATAATGGCTAATTCGTTAGCTAGCTACTTAATCGCTAGCTAGTTTACATTTGCCAGATTATTGGTGGACAGTACATGCCTATTGGTTATTTTTCCCCATTGTAAAGACAACGTACATCGGTGCCACTGTGACGTCATAATGGCTAATTCGTTAGCTAGCTACTTAATCGCTAGCTAGTTTACATTTGCCGGATTATTGGTGGACAGTACATGCCTATTGGTTATTTTTCCCATTTTAAAGGCAATGTACTATCTTTAATTGGGTCGTTGACAACTAATCTCACGGTGCTCTTAAAAACCAGACTCCTCTTTGCATAATTCCGAGAAGCGTTTAGCAGCAGACTCCTGTTGAAATATTTCACACATTCGCCGGGGGATGTTGTTTGAAAAGAGAAAACACACCTTGTACACTCGTGTTTCCCTGCTCGGCGATGGAGCGCAGGCAGCGGCGCTCGTCCTCCTCCAGCTGGAAGATGAACTCGCATTCAGGGTGAAGGCTTGTTAGTGCCTGCAGACATCACAAAGGGAATAATACATTCATTGGGAGAAAACCATGTTTATTAAAGAAAGGCGAGTATTAAAGTTAGTGATTTAACTTGTAAGCTCATACTTGAGACTTATTTACGACATGCACACATGCGACTTAGTCCCACCTCTGCGACAGTGTGCTTAATTGATTCAAGGCGGGTTATCCCGGAGGAGGAGGGCCGAGATTGCTTTGGCTTCCAGCAAGTTTGCACTCCATCAAAGTCAGAGTCACTGGAGCTGCCGTCTGGCACTGCTCACACCGACCGCGGCGCCAAATAAACACTCACCATCACTTTTGTACAGTATTTGATTACAGTATTTGATTACAGCGTGACGTTTGTCTTGCAGTATGACAAATAAGAACGCCTTGTTAGTCAACTGGGGAGAAGATGGATGAACAACATATTTAACATTTGTATTGATATTTATTAGTGGAGCGATGCCATCAAAACAAGTAATCTAATTAAATGGAGGCTTTGTATTTAATTAATCACAATACATAGTATTAAGTGTCATTTGTATCATATATAACGGTTAATCATGTTCAAGTGATTTAACAACAATTAACCTATTGCTCACAATACATATAATTTGATTTTGTCTCCTCATTCATCCAGTTATGGGATAATGCAATTGCCAAAAGACTTTCTATGACAGTCCCAGGCTATTTCAAATTTTTTAGTATAAAAGACAGCATTGATCTCTGAGAATTCTCTTTAAGAATTTTAAATAGTAATTGTTTAAGTCCACTTTTGGAACTGTTTACTGCCCCATAAATGCAAAATGAAGATTTACAAGTACTTTGACTTTTGGACCATTTTCCTTGACTGAACTCCCGTTGTTTGAAAGTGTTCACGGCATTCGTTTTTATAATGTCCCTTAACTGGGAAACGAAAAGCTTTGTCAAGTATCCACTAATTACTTTTTATACAAAATGCAACTAGATTCTCATGAGAAATAGTCTTTTGATTGCTTCCTCTCTTGAATATCATAAGTGTGTTTTGTGTTGGCCTTTTGGCCCAAAGTCAGCTGGGATAGGTGGATAAAGAAAATGGATGGATGGATGTTGAAATGGATGAAAGAGAACTTCAAAGAGATATGCCAAAAGCTAAAAAGCTATTATTGTATGTGACACTTATTCAGTTCATAGTCACACCATTCCCCAAAGTCTTCATTCGTGCAACTCAGACTGAAAAGTATATTCAGTCGATGCGGGTGCTCATTAACAACAACACAAATCCACAAGTGAGTTACATTTAGGTTTCAATTTACTGAGCAAAAAAACGTGTAAAATGTCCCCCAAAAGGACAGTGTGGCTCAGTGAGCTACATACTGTATTTATTGATTCTATTTTCCTTGGAAATTATAACTTTTCTACACTGAGACTGTGACTATACTATACTGTAGTAGTCCTGATCCAGAAAGAGAGCAGTGAGATGCAGAGTGACTGTCATCTGTTAAAATATTATTTAATTATTTGATAACAATGAGGTGATTTTCAAAGGTGCACTCTAAAAAAAAAAGTATCGTCAAAAATAACCCAATTATGGGTCAAACATGGACAGATCCTCTACTTAGATCAATTTGACCCACCTTTGGATCAAAAATTGGGTCATTTCTATAAAACAACCCAGAAAGTTGGGTCGCATCCTCTACTTGGGTCAATTTGACCCAACTTTGAGTCAAAACATGGGTCATTTTCTATATAACAACCCAGAAAATTGGGTCAGGTCGTCTCCTCGGGTCAGTTTGACACCACCTTTGGGTCGAAAATTGGGTCATTTTCTATGAAAACAACCCAGAAAGTTGGGTCGCATCCTCTACTTGGGTCAATTTGACAAACATTTCTGGGTTGTTTTGTACAAAAAGAGTTCATTTTGTATAAAACAATCCAGAAAATTGGGTCAGATCCTCTACTTGGGCCAATCTGACTCAACTTTGGGTCACAAATTGGGTTATTTTACAGTATATAAAACAACAGAGAAAGTTGGGTCAGATCCTCTACTTGGACCAATTTGACCCAACAATTGTGTAAAAAATTTGTTCATTTTGTACAAAACAACTGAGAAAATTGTGTCAAACTGACCCATAAAGTGGATCGGTCCATTTTTTTTGCACAATAATTGGGTTACATTTGACCCAACTGTTTTTAGATTGTGCAGGATCTACAGATGGACAGCAAAGAGAGTTGAAAATTTTTCCACAAAAGAAAATAATAGTTTAGTGTACTTTTTTAGAGCCCCAAAAGGTCAACATTTTCTTGTTTGAATTACTCAGAATTGCAAAGCATACTCAGGACATAAAAGAAGAGAGGAAAAAAAAAAAAAACAGTAGAAGAAAAGTGAAAAAGGGAAGGCACTTTTACACAATCATGACAATCTTCCATTTAGACAAATACTGGACATTCTAGAAATTATTTGCATTCTGTTTTTGGCAGGTCGGTCTGTGTTGCTTCACAAGACTCACTATAACATGTTTGAAGATTAAATTAGCCTCATTAAAGATTATTTCGTATGCCCTGGATAAACAACAAAGCATTAGCCTTTTAATTAGTAGCTAAGCATGTTTTCAGGGCAAGTTAACCCTTGAGGAAAAGCAGCTTTGTTCCGTTTAGTTTTTTTTATTAAAGGTTTTATAACGGCGGCAGTTCGATGAGGAACCGATTAATTAAATTTTTGGCCTTTATGTTCCATTCCAAGGAATTAAGGGTGAACGCATGGCATGGGGTCAAAAAGTCAATCCAAACCAATTAGGTTTCGTGACATGAGCACACACACACATTTGCACATGCAGACATAATACCTGGAAGCTTTAATTTAAACATTCCCTGAGTGATCTCCCACATTTTTCCTTTTCCGATTAACGCCAAAAAGAAAAAGGTGAAACACGCCATGCCGTGCAGTCACTTTGACTTCAAATGAACCACAGTCGGTGTGTTTGAGAAAGGAAGAAGCTTCTCATTTATTTCCCTTGACACGTTTGCCTCAAATTGTTTTGCGGCCTGTAACCAGCGTAAGAGAAAAACCAAGAAAAACGCACAACAGGGAAGATTAAAGTTGCATGCACAATCCTCTTGACGTTAGGCAGCAAAGAAAATTAAGTGGGCCAAATAGGCGAGCGGTGCGCGCCGGCAACATTTCCGTTTCCATCTGTGAGGAAAGACGGCCCGGAAAGCAACCTGAGCAAATTGCTGCTCCTAATGTCATGCTAATGACTTAATGAGAGCCGTTAGCTTGAGATACGATGCACAATTATTTTCTGTTTCTCTTCAAAGTCAAGGGATGAATGGATACAAAAAATAGTGGTCGGAAGTAACTGTTACTATGCTAGAGTAGATTTTGGTTTTAGGAGTTCTGTACTTAGTATTTAACATATTATTGTAGAATTTTTACTTTTACTGTCTATATTATATATTTATATTTACTTTCGCCTATTTGCAAGTACTTGTTGAGAACCTATCCTGTTATTGGCCAGAAAACTCACAGGCTCTCTGTTTTTGTGCTCAGACCAAAGCAATAGCAGAACACGCAATTGACTCAAGGAGCTCATTTTGAAAAAGTAGTCCTTTGGGTCGCCATCTTGTTGCATTTATAGGCAACAATAGTGCAGACTTTTTAGGGATGCTGTGGAGAGTAAAAAGAGACGCCTCGCCCTCGTCTCCCCGTCTTATTATTTACCGCCTCTCCACAATTGGTGACCCCGACGTGATCATATCAGATCGCTTTCTCCAGCTATTCGCAACAGAGCTCAGTCTCCATTCCTTGTGAATAGCCAAGGTTCGCTGTTGTGGAAACTGATCCCCATTTAAATGGATAAATAATGTTTTCCAGCAACCGGAAACATAATATAGTGTTGGATGAGATGATTGATGCATCAGATAAGTGTTAAGGTGGCGTCTTTCATGACAACAAATAAGCATTATAAATCAAGGTTGTGGACATAATTTAGGTGAGTTTTAGATTTGGCTAATGCTAACATAAACAGTCTAAAAAGAGAAATATTACCAGTTGCATTAATTCTCAATGCACAGCCAAAAAGTGGTCATTGTCATCCTCTCTATTTGGGTGTCGAAAGGCAAATTTCCAATCAAAATGAATGAGCAATATGGCTGGTCATTTTCACAGTGGCAGTTTTGTGTGTTTGTTTTGGTCCGAATGCACTTATGTGAGTGTTTTGCTGATGATTATAATCTCCCACAGTTGCGTGCAGTGAATGGGAATAGATTGAAGTGGAACATTGTGATGAGCGGCTGCCTTGTTCACATTCTCGCGCCGGCGACATTGATCACCGCACTGATTGATTGTCCGCGTCTCTGAATTCTATTTGGTTATGGAAATAAGCGGAAGTGGTAGTGGAGTGGTGCGGGCGGTCTAATAACAGCTGCGGATTTGAACACATGAGCATCGGAGCGTGCACGTGCACTGCAAGTACAGTTCAAGTATGCGTCTTGTGACTCGCTGCGCACTTGATTTGCCCGCAAACAAATTGAGCATACTAGAAATTAAATGACAAACACAACAAAATGAAAGAAACTTGTCTGTTTCTCTAAGTGTTTGCTCACTCCAGTTGGTAGTAACGTTCAATTTCAATAAAAAATGACAGAATCACATTTCGCTTTAAAATGAATGACGAATGAAAAGTTTCAACAATCAATCAATACCTGAATTATGAATTTGAATTTTATTCCGACAGTATTATGATCGTATACAACAATATAAATATACCCCTTGCATACGGTACATTTATAACCCTACAGCTGGCTAAAAGACTAAAAGGCAGACGCAAATGCCATAACTCCCATCACAATCTTAATGTCAAAGAACAAGAATTTGTTTTGTTTCGTTTTTAGCCTACTCAGCAAAAAAACATGTGTCCACAGAACCGAGTATCCTCATCAACAATCAATAATTTTAAAATGAAAAATATCAGCCATAACAGAATATAAATCCCCAATAACATTATCAAAACAAGTATTTTGATTAGGGATGTTCAATATCACTTTTTTCAGAGCGACACCAGTAGGAGTATTAGCCACCGATACTGATACCAAGTACCGATACCACTAGCACTTTTTATACATAAAATTAGTTTCCCCCTCACAACTACATAATTTGAAAAAAAAAAAAGACCTAAATATCCCAACAAAGCATTTTTTCTTAAAATCGCATGAAATTATTGGCATTTTTTTTAAATTCTTCTAATTTCTACTTCCTTATCATAAAACGGCCACAAGATGGCAGCCAATACTGGTATCGGCAGCCTCCAAGATTACAGATACTTTAAAATAAGGTTGGTAACGGCACCAATTTCGATACCTGGTATCGGTACTCCCCCATCCCTAATTTCAATATATATAGCAGAAACGTCCACTCAGTATTTCTCTAGTACAGTATATTAATTTTGAGATCTCTTTTAAATTGTAAAGCTGTTTTACGGATTACATCCCCCATCTCTGTCATTACATCATTTTTGGATGCTAAACAGTTGCTTTATATATTATTTGCACTAGCTCCTGAATTTTTTCCTGATTTTAGAAACAGCTATTAGACCCTAAGTACAAATTCCAAAGGGAGTAAAATGAGTGGCCATACAGTTTACAGTAAATATTAATTCAACCAATCAATTAGAGCTTAGAACTTGGGTCACCATTTCAGCAAATCAACCACTCCAAAGCCCAATTTTCCAGCAGAATTTGGGAATGTACTCACAGCAGGTGCTAAGAAGAGTGCGAGAAAAGCCCCTCTGGAGCATATCCGCCGCATGTTGCCGTCGACCCGGCGTGGAGCCTGCGGAGAATGGAGCCCACGCTGGATGCAGCTTGGGGATGCGGAGCCCCTCTCTCTCTCTTTCTTGCTCTCTCTCTCTCTCTCTCTCTCTCCAGGTTAATATTAGTTCTACCACCTGTCAATCTCACAGACACGGGAAATGTAGACTTCCAGGGTGTGTTTTCAGAATAAAAGGATTTTTTATCAATTATGAAATGAATATCGTCACCCTCTTAAAATAATTGCCTATGTCTTTTTTTTTTTTGCTTCCTAAATCATCTCCTTTGTTGTATTTCCTGAAAAAATGACTTAGGCGACTATTTTAAGAAGGCGTCGATATGCTTAAGTGAATGCAGTAACCTGTATATCGGGAAACAATGGTGTACTTACCGGGCACTTCGTTAAGTAAAATTGCACAATCAAGAGCAGTAAGAATTGTGAATCCTGTACAATCAAGAGTAATGAGATCATGAATTCCTAACACACAAAAATAATACGATTCGATTTACATTCAGTATAAAAAAAAAATGTTTAACAAGGTCTTCATTATAGTAGTTCTCTGTTAAGACAGAATTGTTAGTGCAGTTAATGTTCAGGTTATATTTCATGCATTTTGTCATTAAAATCGTCCTACTTGTTCTTTTTGCATTTTTTTCAATACAGTATTATATACTAAGATTCAATATTGGTGCAGCTTTAAATAAACAAAAGGGACTTTGACAATAATGGAACAACAAAAGCTACCCTTGTAGGTTCATTTCCCCTCAGATGCTAAGGGCCATCCAGTACAACATAAAAGTCAACGCGTGGATCATATCATTAAAACATTTTATATTTTTAAACAAGTGCAGCTCTGTAGAGAAAAATAGCTGTGGATACAAATTTGCGTCAATCAAAAAGACATCAGAAGCCCTTTCTTTAACAAGAACAGTATTCCAATGTAAGCAAACTATATTTGTTTTCCCTAAATACAAAACAGACAAAAAACGTTCAAATAGAAAACAAACAAAAAAGCTATTAAAACATATCAAAGAGACTTTTATAATAAAACCCAACCTAAACATACACACAACATAGCCAAAGAGTGCACCCCTATTACAAGCCATTAGAGTCAATAGGCACTTGGAAGCTAAAGAGGCTGCAATATTCTGCAATATCTCATCTTGATACAATAAGTAAGATGGTGGTGCTCATTTAATGTTTTTGCTATGCTGTGTAGTAAAACACAAAATGACATCTAAGTGTCATTTTTGGGCCAAACTCCTGAGAAGTGTGCACAGTGCAAATAGTGTTCAGACGCAAAAAAAAACAAAAAACGTTCAATGTTTTCTACCTCTAATGGGTGTTCGAATTGAAAGACTGCACAACACACCGAGAAAAATTAAAATACATTTAAAAAACACTTACATTGGCTTCGTAGACTCCTTGTTTTAGAGATGCAGTAAATAGTTGCCAGATTTCCTTTTGCTAGTGTTACTTCTTTTTCCAATGTAAAATGACTCAAATTAAATCAATCAAAGCGTACATTTAAACGTTGCTCAACTATAAAACAAAAATGTTACCTGGTGAATATTTTGTTTATGAAGAAAGTCATCGCTGTCAAAAAAGAAAAAGAAAAAAAGAAGCTAAAAATATATCTGAGACATTTCGTTTTTCTTTGCGGGTTGAAACAAAACCAAAATGCTCATGCTGCGTTGTTGTTAATCTCCCTTTAGTTGCCATGGTGATACTTAAGCGACGTCCATGTGACGCTAAAGCTTCAGGGGAAGTCGCTTCCATCATAGATGATGGGCTTTTCCATGGTCAGATGATAGAAGACTTTCTTGGAGATAAACCTGCGGGGGAGAACGTTTCCGTTCAAGCGGATGCAATCCCATTAACTGATGCTGGATAAACAGTACTAGGACGTCATCATGATGAGAGTTGTTTTTAACAAAATAGCTCATTCACAAGCATCCGCCCACTCCAAAGGGATGAATCACTTTGCAGGTAAAGAAGCCTACCGTGAGAAAGAGTTGTCGAAGATGAGCGCGTAGGTTCCCGGCCGGCGCACTTTCAGCTGTCCCTGAATGGTCTCTTTGTGGGAATTGCAGCGCGTCAGTGGAATGAGGACCTTGAAAAGAAAAGAACAGAAAAATGTTGGTTTGTGGTTAAAAAAAATAAAGAAACAAAATAAAATGTAATAATATCATTGCCCTCAGATGCCAATCAGCAATATCAAAGCAGTCTGATTACCGCCTGTAGGAACGCAAGCGAAAGCCTACTGTGTGTGGTGTTCAGATTTTAGGATGCCGTGTGTCGATTTTTAAGTGATTTGGACAGATTTTTACCAGGCAGCACTGTGGGAGAGCCGGTCTGCCTTACAGTCGAGAGGTCCAAATCTCAGCTATGCAATTACGCCTTCCTGCCAGATTCCAAGAATATGCATGTTTGGCTCATTCACTGAAGATTGTCCATAGGTGTTGGTGAGTGCGATTGGTCGTTTGTCTATATGTGCCTTGCAATCGGCTGACAACCAGTCCAACTGTGTCCCTATATAAGGACAAATGCTTTAGAAAAATGGATTGTCAAGGGACAATTCAATAATGTAGGTGATGATGGGTTATTAATGTCTCCATCCTGTACTTCAGTGGTTCCAGAATGTCCACGAAATCACATTCTGTGGAGCGTGAAAGTACACTCCTCTTCCAGAACATGAGGTACACCTGCACAAAAGAGCTGAATCATAACTGTCAAAAGAGAACTCATTCATTTTCATTTCATAACATGCTTCTTATTGTGGTTGGAAAGATCTAGTACAGTGTTTCTTGCGGACGTCATTGATCTTATTTATAAGCTATTCAAAACCAGCTTAAAATATAATAAAAAATGACCAAAGAAAAAATTCAGTTGCGATTCACAATTTTTCTCATGCATTTTTTTGCTCTTTGTGTAATGCTCTAAAATGCCACTAGATGGCGCCAAAGCCCTGCCTTATAGGAAAGTAGTAATTGGTGTCAAGGATGCATGCTATTTTTTTTCTCAGCTTCAAGATGAGTTTGAGTTTGAATTTGTATTACGCTGTTTTGGGATCATAATTTGCAGTATGTTTATGGTTCAAACTATTAATTCATTGAATACCAGCCATTTTCATTGGAGAAACTTTGTCAAAAAAAAAAATGGATAGATGAATACAGACGCTCCCCTACTTACGAACATTCGAGTTACGAACAACGGTACATACGAACATGTCTGCGCGTACAGTATGTCGAAAAATGTTCGGAAAGAGATGCTGTAAGTTAGATTTTGTATTGCGCGTAGTGCTTCTTTCCGCCGCTAATACCGACGCTTGGCGCTGTGAGAGCTCATTGGAGGCTCAGCAACGTGTCGAGGAGGCGGAGGAAGAAACGCCGGTCCCCATGAAGCAGGAAATAACTTTTGAAGCCGATTCCAGCGACGACGAAGAATCTCTCATGATATAAAATCCTCCTCTTCCTCCTCCTCCATCATCTCCTTAAGCATCGAGTACATCTTCCAAAAGTAAGTTAAACTTCATTTTACTTATCTTATTACGTACATGTACATACTGTGTGTGTCTCTCGCTCTCTCTCTCTCTAACATACGTACAGCACTGTACGTATTCTCTCCATTTTATTAAAAGTTTTTTTCAGTACAAACCAATGCAGGTTACTTGTACAAGCCTTAAACATACTTATATAAACCTTCAATATACTTATATAGGCTTTAAACATAAATTATAATACAAAATATAGCACTGAAGCAACTTACGAACAAATTCACCTTACGAACGATCGTCCGCAACGTAACTCGTTCGTAAGGTGGGGAGCGTCTGTATATAGAACATGTTTAACTGAAGTTAACCTAGGTGTATCTACCTTTGATTGTTCCAAGTGGGCTTCAGCAGATTCTTGGTAAACCACACTGAAGGAGATGCTTTTGGGTTCAGAGGAAAACATCCAGCTGATGGTTGGCCCCGACTCAGCCACAGCAACAGTCACCATGCTGTAACAGCTGGACTTGACGAAGAGTTCCCGCGAGCCGTCGCCAAACTGGGAAATATCCTCGATACTGAGCGGGACGGCCATCCTGCAGGATGACGGCCATTTTAATAGAAAAGGATTCGTGAAAAGTCACGCGCGTTGTTTGACGTCAACACTCACGTGAGTTCTCCTGACTTGAGAAGGTTGATTTCCGAATCTTGCACGGTGGCAACGTTCTCCTCCGGCTCGTCAGGGGTTAATTCTCCAACACCTCTGCAAAGAAAAATAATGTCACAATTTCATCCACATGATGGAACAGTAAGGAAGGACAGCTATCTCAAAGGATGACTTGGCGAAACCCTTCAGCATAATGACTAATGCACTTGGATGCTACCCACAAATCCGCGGTAATCTTAACCCAGCATCACGCATCGACTGGAGCCTTTTTTTCTGGGGCTTTCAGACAAATCTTAGCAGCCAATGATATATGCTCCGTCGTCATGGAGATGACAAAGTTGTCATTACATGTAACCATCAGGAGCCACTGATAAATACAGTGATAGGCAGTTGAAAGCTCCTCGAAGAGAATATTTCGATCCATTACGAAGCTCTAAAATGACGACGCAGTGTGACTTTCACACGTTTACTCGTAACAGCTATATTATTCCTAGCTTTAGGGCTGTTTTCGAAGGCACATGTAAAACCAACATGAAGATTACAAAGTATTTACGCAAGAGCCAGATGCTCTATTTCCGCCATTCATTTTATATGTTAAACCAAAGACTTAATCTTGGCATTCTTGCCAGAGCCTGAAGATTTGTTTTCCTGCCTGCAGAGGAAGGTTGCTCTTGTTTAGTTCTATAAAAGTAGCAGTGGGGTGTCCACAGCAGGAAACAATTGATGTTGTATCTCAAGCAACAGGGAAATTGCGCATTTCGAGATATTCCCAGCTTTGATGGTGGGGAAGATTAACAGAAACACAAAATTGATGGCCTGCTGGGCTAAAAGTTACAAGCCCTGAACCATACAAAGCAAACCAAATTGAGTTTGGAAACACGGCTATAATATACTTACATGTCCACGGATCCGGGTGGCCTTCGCTCTTGTTCTCCCTCAAAGGAGCCGCCTGTGGTCTGTGAATTGGTGTCACTGTCATACACGCCATTGACCTCCTCTTCTGTGATGATATCAAAAGTGCCGTCATCAGGCTTGTTGCTCGGGTCTGAAACTGGGAGAGAACTTGATGGTGTGATTAGGTTGAAAAAATATGGAATAACTACATGGACCGACTACACATCTATTTACAGTGAACCCAATTCATCACAGGTGATGTGGTACAACCCACTATAGTTGAAAATGTCATTGTGTTGAGACCATAGGAAAAAAAATTTATAGATTGACCCCTCCAATAGTCTTTAAACATATCAAAACACACTTTTTAAACACAAGCAAAAAATATATAGAAAATACTGTAGGCTATTTCTAGGCTATGTATGGTAGTGTCATTGTGTTATGAGCACATGAGTTATTGTTTATGTTTAAAAGGGATGCAATATTGTGATATTGCGATGTTAAAACTGCCACAATATTGTCGTCATGTCACAATATTAAAAGCAGCATATCTGTTAAAAAGGTCAGGTTGATTTTCGCAACACAATGTATGCGTGCATCAGCAAGTAAGTGCCTCAATATGAACTGTTATTAGAGATTGTAGGTTGTTTATATGCATTGCTGTTATGTACAAAAATACAATATTGTGTTTTTTTAGTATGATATTATTGATAATATGATGATATGAATATATATGATATGAATATGATAATATATATATACATTTTTTTTACAATATTGGTACCTTTTTTATATCGCCAACCTCCTCACAATATTGTGACAATGATCGTATCGTCACGTGACCTTTATACCGTGACCATATTGTATCGTGATGTTTGGATATTGTTACATCCCTAATCTTTAAAGAACAAAAGGATTGATTCACGCATCTCCCTGCGATAATGTTGTTCGTCCCTGCTCGCCTCGTACCTGTGACACTGGGAGTGGGTTTATAAGGGGCAGGCTCAGGGGTAGGATGAGGTCCGGCTTCGGGTGGGGAAGGCTGCTCGTCAAACGGGCTCAGCTCGGCGGCGGTGAAGCGTTCCACCACGGCGCTGTGTTGGCTGTAACAGTCCTTGCAGCAGCGCTCCTTCTTACCACTGTGCTTGGTCATCGCGTAGTTGTTGCTGCAGTAGTAGCAGAAGATGCGGCCGCAGAGTCTTAAAAAATAAAAATTAACAAACAAATGTTACTGGTGTGTCTTGAAATTCATCCTTTTGCGATGTGGAATACACACCTGCAGTGATGCCTGCGCAGCCACCAGGTGAATTGGCCCTGACAGCCGAGGCAGTGAGTGGCGTCTTTGTCCGCCAACCACCAGCGCTCCTCCGCTCGCAGTTTCTGCTCAAATTCCAGCGCATCCGACTTCTGCCACAGAGCATCTTTGTCCCTGAGGGAAAAGGAGAAACATTTAACGGGCATCAACTATAACAGTGAAATATAGTATATTGTTTGCCAATCAAAACAGAGCATTATGATACTTGGAAAGGGAGAATTTTTGACATAGCTTAATAGATCGGATGAGATTTGCACTGCTGCTGATATAGCGCCTCCATAATGGCGCAACACTGCAACTGCAGCTAAAATGCCTTCTTGCCGAGCTCAATCAACACAGCGGCTCAGGCTGAAGGTGGCAAGCAAATTAGGTGGCAATGGCCGCCTCTGAATTTTGTACACAGGAAAAAAGAACTGATACCAGAATAATAAAGCAAAAGCTTCTATTCTCTTTTCCTGCCTCTACCTCTCGCCTCCTGCTCTCGTCTTCATCAAAGTATCTGCATACATTTCCTCACATATAAACAAATCTTGCCGCCTTTCATTCGGCGCCTTTCCGATGACGAGAACAAAATCTGCTCTCCCCAAAAAAACAGTGTGAACATCAGAGAAGAAACAACCAGTAATGACTCGGCAGTAGGCCTCCAACAGATAATGAGGCACTTACGCCACTTCCTCCAGTTGCTGCTCTTGACTGATATTAACATACTCTATCTAGGCCAGTCACTCTCAAAATTTTATGCCAAGTAACATCTCAAATAAATTCTGAGCGCTCAAAGTACCACCATAATGATAGGAAAATGGCACTAAAAAGTTCAGTACAAGTGAATTGTACTTTTCAAGTACCACTTGAGTGAGCCCGAGTACCAAACCTTCAGAATCGTTGCTGTAGGTGCTACCTTATAAGCTCTATGAGGCGCTCCTCCAGGTTGACCTTGGTCCTGTTGAGGTCATCAATCTCAGATGTCAACTTCAGATTCTGAATTTCTTTGGCTTCTTGGATGGCGTCCAGTTTCCGCTTCAACTCCTCGCATTCGTTTTGCGCGGCCAAGTGTGAGCTTTCGGCGCTGAGGTGGGAGAAACACTTTGGAATTAGTACACCCCCATTACGCAGGGAAACCCGCAAGCGTTGGCGTGCTGGAACCTGGTTAGGGCGTCTCTCAGCTGTTGAATCGCATCGTCGCTTTCGCGAACGGTCGTTTCAGTCTTGGTGATATGGGCATCCTTCTCACCGCTCAGCTGCAGGTATTGATCATTCTCAGCCTGTTAAGAACGTTAGCAGAAGGACAATTAAAGAGGATCGTGTGGTTTAGACTGAATCTTTATTTATTGAATGGGTACCGTTTTGCCTAGAAATAACACAAGCATGTGGGAGTAAAAATTATTAAAAACATTTGTAATTTTAAGTTTCCTGATCTTATTGGTGATTACAGGCCAATTTGAGATATTTATTAATTCCTCAGTATAACTACTATGCTTGCTTCCATTAAAGTAAGGTAGACATCTTATTATCAGTATGTGAGAAGATGTATTGCAACTGTTAAACAAGGCGTGCAACTATAGTGCAATTATCTCCCAGGGGCATTAATGATGAAGGCAACGTCTTGTTTTTTTTTTTTTTACTCTTAGTCTCGCACTCCACAGCAGTAATTGGGTCTGCAGAGGCTTCCTTTGACTTCGAGTGTATATTCATACATCTACATATGAACTCTCCAGAGAACGAAGATCCCACACTACTACTAAATGTGTTGTGTGATGCCTGCAGAACACAAACCTCAAGTTCAGACACTTTGTCCTGAAAATGCAACACCTTCTTCTTCTCCTCCTGAAGCTGGCTTTTGATCTCAAGTAGCTGCTTCTCCACATTCTAAGTGTGAGATGAGTGTATAAACATTGTGGAAAAAACTATGTCCAACATGTTAAAAAAAAAAAATCTGCCCGACTTATTATTTATTTTTTTTAATCTATCCAATTTATTAAAATAAAATAAAACATCTGCCCAGCATTAAAATAAATCTTTTTTTTTATGATTTAAGTCCAACTTATTTATAAAAATAAAAAAAACTGCCCGATTTATTTAAAAGAAACTGCCTTCTAAAAAAAAAAAAAAAAAAAAAAAAAAAGAAGAAATCAAATACATAAAGTTGGACTTTTTTGTTTTTATCCATAAAACAAACTGCAATGTTTTTGGACTAAGTCACCTTTATCTGGACTTGATAGTTCATGTTCTCTGAGCTCATCTGGAACCTCTGGGACTTCATCTCCTCTTGGCTGGAGACTCGGAGGTTCTGCAGCTGGTTCTTGCTCGTTTCCAGCTGTTCTTGAAGTTCCGTGATAGCTTCCGGGAGTTTCTCTTTGTGGCTCAGCTCTCCTTGTAGTCTGTCATTCTCAAGCTGCAACTGCCCCGTGCACTCCTCCAGGCGCTCGACCTCGTGCCTCAGTTCCTCCAGGGCAGCGGCATCATCAGCCCAGTGCTTCCTGGCCTCCTCCTTCTCCGCACTCAGCTTGCAAATGGTCATTCCCAGCTCGGCCATCTCCGTGTTGGCCCTGTGCAAGCCATCTCGTGTTTCGGTGTTCTCCAGGGTCAGACGGTTGTTGTCGGCTTTGAGGACGGACATCTCCTCTCGGAGAGCGGCGGCGGAGATGGAAAGCTCGGCGTGGGCGGCCATCTCTCTGTCGCGCTTCTCGGTTAGTGTCGCTTCTTTCTTTTTGCACTCAAGGAGCTCCACGACATGCTTTTGGTTCAGGGCCTCAGTCTGGACTTTCAGTTGCTCGGTCAGAGTCCGGAGCTCATCTCTTTGGGCCTCGGTCACCTCCAGCTGCGCTTGGGATTTGAGCTTCTGCTCCTCTGATCTCTGTAAGTTCACCTTAAGGTCTAAGATGTCCGCCTGGAGCCTGGACACTTCTTTCATGCGCACCTCCAACTGGCCCTCCATCACGGTCAGCTTGACGGCAACTTCCTGGTCCTCTTTAGCCTGGACAGCGCTTCTCTCCACTTGACACTTCTCCATCGCCTGCTTCTCACACGTAACCGATTCAATCATTTCGGTCTGTTTCGCACAAGCTGCTTCTGCCTTCGTCTTTGCCAACGTCAGCTCCTTCTCTGTGGCCTCCAGAGTAGTGACCCTGGACTGGACCTCCAGAAGCTGCTTCTCTTTACTCTCCAGTTGCGCCTCCATGGCCCGCAGTTGCTCTTGAAGGTTGACTTCATTCTTGCGCGAGTCTCCTAAGCTCTTCTCCAGCTCGCTGATCTGCCCGTGAACGCTCTTTAAGTCGGCCTGCATGCGAAAGAGAGATTCTTTAACGGTGTCCTGCTCCTCCCGCAGGCTCTGGTTCTCCTTCTCGAGCTGCTTGGACGTAACATCCGAGAGGTTGGCGGCCATGTTGGCATGCTGCAGGCTCTCCTCCAGTTTGAGATTCTCCTCACGCAACCCCTTTTCTTTTTCATCCACAGTCATCTTGGCATCGTCCAGCTGTCGTCTCAGTTGTTTCTCAGAAGCCCGAAGTGATGCTAATTCACCTTCAAGAACTGTCCGGTTCTCCGCCATGCCCTTCTTAAGTTCCTCGTTTCTCTTTGCCGAGACCAGCAGATTCTCATTTAATTCCATTAGATTGGCACACTGTGTCTTGTAGTCTTCAAGCTTTGCGTCCTGTTCTCGAACGCAACTCTCAAGATTGTCGAGCTTTGAGGTAAGCTTGTCCCTCTCGGCGCTCAGGCTTTGGTTGTGGTCTTCAAGAATTTGTAGCTTTTCGCAGCTGGAGGTCAGCTCTGCTTCTTTAATCTCCCACTGATCTTTCAGAGACGCGATTTCAACTTCTAAAGTCTCCCTCTGGCTACCCAAGCTTTTGTGCAGCTCCCCTCGGTCCTCCTCTGCCCTCCTTTTCACCTCCTCCGCCTCTTTGTCCTTCTCCTCCAGAGATGTTTGGAGGTCCTGCAGCTGCCTCTGTAAGTTGCTGGTCTCCTTCTCTCTCAGCGTCAAGGAACCCTGCAGCTTTTCAATGGCGTGGCACTGTTCCTCTACTCTGGTCTGCAGTTTGCCTTTCTCCTCAGACTCCGATGTAAGCAGCGCTTTGAGCTTTGTTTCGGCATCCTTTGCTACAGCCTCCTTCACCCTCAGCTCCTCCTCTGTCCTTTCCGTCTGCCTCCTCTTCTCCTCAGCCTCAGCAACCGCCTCCATCTTGCTCTTTTCTGCCTCCTTCAAGCTGTCCAATAACTCGTGTATCTTTTGCGCTGAATCAAAGTAACTGGCCGCCTGCTGGCCCTTCTCATTCAGAACTCCGTCCAACTTGGCTAGTAGCTCAATGTTTTTCCTCTCAGTGGCGGCCAACTTTTCCTGCAGGAGTTGCTGTTCGGCCTCCATGTTTTTTTCTACAGTCTTGAGCTTTTCCACCTCTCTGGAAAGGCTCTCCTCTCTCCCTTGCAGCTCTCCCTGCAAACCCTGTTCTTCCTCTTGCGCGGTCAACAATATATCCAGCTGCATCTGGAGCGCCACCACAACCCCTCTGAGCTCCTCGGCCTCCGCGCTCAACTGTTTCATTTGATCTAGGAGCTCCTGCTGCCTCAGATCGGAGCGGTCCAGCTCCAGACGAAGGTCTTCCACGGTGCTGACGTCTTCGCTACAGGGAGGCAGGGAGTCGTTTAGGTCGTTCAGCAGACCCTGACCATAGTCGGGGCTGGAGAGGAACTCTGATGCTTGCTAGATGTTTGCAAAATGTAAAACAAAATTAGTCATGTTTAATGATGAATTATTTTATTATTTTCTACGGGATTTCTTTCTGAATCCCGACAAATTGGAGGCCAACCAGCATACTAGGACATATCTTGCTTGACTTTGGATCAGTTACCTGGGAGTAATTGCTGGCCAGACTGTTAATACTGGAACTGCGACTGGGCGGTTTCCATGAGTGTCCAGGTGAGCTCGCACCTCCAAGTGTCCTCCTGTTTGTTGAAAGGTGCAGTTGTAATTTCAGTCAATCTTACCGACCTCAACTAAACATCAATTTCCCATCCTGATGGGTGTTTTTTTGGTTTGTCCTTAGCTAAACTCTTACCGTGCAAAAGTGGGCCAGGAGGCATCAAGGTCATAGCCTCTGGAAGCGACATCGAAGTGAATCTCGTTGAGTTCGTACAAGTGATTGATGATGTCAACACTGAGGTGAGGCTTCAAGAAAGGGCTTCTTGCATAGTACCAGTCACTGTGGGGACAGAGGCATAGAAAAATTAAAACAAAGATGGCCAACGTATGAATAAATCAAATAAAATCAACAAAAAGCTACTACTGTCATGACCAGTTCTTAAGGCCCTTTTTACAGCTCCTAAAATGGATTTGTCAACAATGGCTATAATATTTACCCTGATAGAAATATATCTTATTTTGCTGTTGTACAAAATAATAATTACGGAAAAATAAAGGATAGTTGGTGTCTTAATTACTGTACACAATTGTTAACATCTAATCAGAAGTTGTACCTGGTGACTCTCTGGTTCATGAGACACTGCTGCAGAGTGTCAGCCAGTCGCTGGTGCACGAGGGAGTAACGAACGAACGCCCGGCCCTTCCCGAGTGATGTCTTGAGCTATCAGAGGGAGGAAAGGTTAAAGGGGAATTGCCTTCAACAAACAAGAAGTTGCCGTTCCAGTTGCTTTGATTCAACTTTTGCAGATTAGCATAACCTTAATGACTGAAAATCTCGCTCAACTCCAATTTAAATCACATTACGCCACAAATGTCAATGTTCAGCCAGTGGCCGTATGCATCTTCGTCAGCATCCTTCACGAGTAGCTGCCACTTTGATTTGACAGTTTTCATCACTTTTAAACGGTTAAAAATTTATTACAGTGCAATCAGGGGATGATAATATAGCATGAAAGTGTTCATACCTCCGATATGGATTTGACAAAGCGAATGCCATCGTTGGCGCCTTTAATTTTAGCCAGGCAATCAGTGAAGTAATCCCAGTAATCCTTCTTTGTACCAAGAAATGTTGTCTTCTCCTTCTGGTCAAACTGAAAGACAAGTAGTGACATAGCTCATTTGGAATGATATTACTTAGCACAGTATATTATTGATTAAGATCATAATAGGGACACACACCTGTAGCAGGTACTCCAGTTTGTAGGAGAATTTGTGCAGACTGGTGCTGTCATCTGTGATTGGCTCCCCGGTTTCCTTGTACTCTTTAGCAAGCTCCCCAATAGCCTCTGCAATGACAAAGAACAAAAAAATAAAATTTATTAGTGAACAAACAAAATATTTATGTACAGAGGTGAATAAATGGTACAAAGGCTCGCCCCAGTGGTACAGAAAATAATCACTGCCTAAGTAGAGTTCAGTTGTACAGGTACAATCTGCATTTTGTCTTGTTTATTTATAAACCTTTAAATAGGTACAATTTTCATTTTACCTTAATGTACAGTTTTAGTGGTTAAATGTGTTTCTAAAAGTATGATTGAGTTTGAAATTCCTCATTCCTGCTCCAAAACTGTAAAATGTGAAGAACATCACTGAATACGTAATTGACTGCCAAAAACGTTAAATAACGTTTAGTAAAATCCTATGGAGGAGTGCCAAAGACGTTAAAAGACGTTTGTTTCAAAACAGAGGTGAAACTAACCATTTTCTATTGTTGATTACTCAAAAACGGAATAAGGTAGAAACAAACTTTTTTTTTCTGATGAAAGATGAGAGTCCAATCTTTCATTTGGTAGTATGTGTGTTTCCATAGTCCAAACACATCATTTTCTATGGACCTTGAAAGATCAGTCAAAATGCTTAAAATCGGCTGGCACTGGGGACAACCCGTTTCTGAAAACGTCTGGCAGTCAAAGAGTTAAGGCACTTTGTGGCACAGGCAGAACAATTAATGCTTACTGGTGACCGGTTCTTCTAGAAAAGCAACAAGTTCCATTAACTTGCCACATTTTAATTTAGTTACAAACCTTTCTGTAAATATTTTGCATGTATTATATCACTTCCGTATTCCGGCATGTCCACTTCGTGTGCATAATCTACTTGCCTCGAATCCACCGCAAAAATCGGAAGGACACGTGCGCTGCCCTCAGCACACGCTCTTTGTCTGGCTGCATGCTGACACAGACTTCGCCACTTTTCTAAACGGACACTAAGTCACATCCACTGCCAAGTTTTTTGTTTGTTTTTAACCTGATGAAGTGAGATTAGCTGGATCCAGGCGTGCCGGGGAGAGTCATAGTGTGACCGTAAAGCCTTGTGACTCTTCGGTTGCTTCTCCGTTGACACACAACATGTCAGGCCACAACTGTCCAATGCTGATCTATTCACACACACGCACACACACACACACAAAGCTGATGGCGTACCATGTAGATCTCGGATAATCCTCTGGAGCTGGCTCTCCCCGACCGTAGCCCCGACAGCCATGGCCCCACCGCTCCTCCTCACTGGAGTCACGTCCAGTCTGTTGAATCAGAATATTACAATCAACAGAGTAAAAAAAGACAGAGATACTTTCACATTACATGCGTGTATGCTTTCTTTTTTGTTGTTTTTTACTTTATACGCTGGTATTCATGCAGTCATGTTTAAAAACGACATCACTCTTTTAATTCTAACCTATGCTCAATTTTAATTGTGAATTGACTGCATAAATCTGATGCTACAAGAGCAGTATGTGATACAGAATTTCATAACAAACACTAGAGGTGTCTAAATAGACAAATTGTATTCCAGTGGCTAGCTGTGCATTTGGTAACTGGGCCTTCAGTGGGGGTTTATCTGACGTCATCCACCTCTTAATACCACCACTATCACGACACCATCAATACTATACAAAAATGCAATATAACCGGAGGCAACTGTGCCATGTATAACATCTGGAGCAGTTCAGAATCTAATATTTATTTAATAATATGGCAAAAACATTTTATAGTGAAATATCTCATTATTAAATGTATGAATGTATGCAGATTGCTACAGACGTGTTTTACTCGTCAAAACAAGTTTTGCCGAGACCAACCAATCAGAGGACAGAAAAATGCCGACGTCATCGAGGGCCAACGCTATGGCTTTATGAGGATGAATGTAAAATCTAATTGGTATTGCTAATATAGTTGCAGTTATGTGGGCTGGCTAGCACTACTGATTCTGAAAGCCATGGGCAGATTAGACTGACATGGCAGCACATAAAGGCTGAGATATCATTGGGCTTAATAAATAAATAAATAAATAAATAAATAAATAAATAAATAAATCGAATATTCACATACTGGAAGCAGCGCAGCCAAGAGAAATGTTACGAAATTAAGATAATAACTGTTGCAAAATAAATTAATACAATTTCATGGAACATACTGCAGGTTAAATTGAAGTTTTATGATGCTTCACTTTTAAGGTCATTATCAGTAAGGTATCGAATTATGATTTACCAAGATTATTGGAAGCTAGTTCGGAGGGGGAAATCAAGCATAGTATAAAGAGGAATTATAAAGTCGAAGCAAGAGATACAACATAGCAATGTAAACCAAACCCTTTTCATGTTCGACTACTAGTCCACTTTAAGAGCAATGTTACGATTTATAACGTTAGCTAAAAGCTAACTAGGTTAATCTCCGGCGGCTTTGTTCAACTCTGACAACATATTGGACCCCTCGAGCAAAAACCAAGTGACATTAATAACATAATCTGATATATTTTGATACTAAAACGCGAAGAGAAAACATTTAAAGATCCCACAAGCGAGGGGTTGTCGACTTGACTAACAACTTGTAATTTAGCTTTATGACGGTAAACATTCAACAAGCTTGACAACTGGTACATACATTTAAAACACGATATTTTAACATTTCAAACATTTTCTCAACATTTGCTCTTAGCGGAATTATTAAACTTTAACATACTTTCCAGCATATGACTCATGTCCATAACAGCCCAGCTGCGCTGTGGGATCAACTTGGAGCAGCTGGTGTGACTGACAATACCATCAACCAGTCACAAACCGAGTCTTATGTCGCCAACCAATGGTTTTGAGGAAAGTAGGCGGGATTTAACGACTGACAAGTTGGTTGTCGTCCGAGTGTAAACACTGGCGTCATGTGATCGCTGGCAACAAGCAACACTGAACACTTGTCTGTCCTAGTTTTGACAGTTTAACTACAATCGAAAATGACAAGTTTACTCACAATTTAATTAAACGCTATAATTTACCTAATTATAAAAATATAATATAATTTAAATAATTGACTTTTATTTATTTATTTACGTATTTATTTGTACTTTTTTATTTATTTATTCTGGACATATTTTCCTTCCTGACCTCCTGTGTTCCCTTTGATTCCTTTGTTGGAACAAAATTACAGCCTACCTTCCTGCCTTCCATTCGGACCTCTTTTCATCCTTCTCTTCGATTTATTGCTTGCATTTTTACCTTCCAGACCTGCTTCAACTAATTATTCCCTCCCTCAGACTCACTTTACACTCATGCATCCTTAACGCTCTATGGATTTCCATAAACCCAATTTTGTGCATTTCTTCCCTCCTTCTAGATGTGACTATCTAGGTTAGTAATATGAAAACATAACAGGTTGGGCCAGTAAAGCAGAAGTGGAAATACAGCTGTCATGGGATGATGCAGCCTCTAAGTACTCAGAATGACCAAGAGCCAACAACGATCTACATCTGCCAGGGAAAAAAAATCAGGTAGATTCATGGTTTTGCTTTATATTTATAAGAACATTTTAATTTGTGAATTATTTCAAAATATTGTGTGTGATACACTACTCATAAAGTGATGAAATTATATGTTGTTTTTTTTGGTGGTGAATTTCAGGGTGAACCTAAAATGCACTAGAACCTTTGCCAAGAGTTAACTTGTGAATGCACATGTCCAAAAACATAACTGCAATTGTTTCTAGGCACAACAATGAATGACTCAGACACTCCCTATGACTACGACTATGAAGATGAAGTATGCGAAAAAGGCCAAGTGGTCCAATTCGGCTCCATTGTGGTTCCCGTTTTCTTCTCGGTGGTGATCACGCTGAGCCTCGTCGGAAACCTCCTGGTCCTGGTCGTCCTGGCTTTGTACGAGAACCTCAAGTCTCTAACCAACATTCTCATTCTCAATCTAGCCGTGTCGGACCTGGTCTTCACCAGCGGTCTCCCCTTCTGGGCCATGTATCACATGTGGGGCTGGCTGTTCCACGAGGCCCTTTGCAAAATCGTCACTTTTGTCTTCTTCATCGGGTTTTACAGCAGCGTCCTCTTCTTGACCGTCATGACCGTCTACAGGTATCTGACCGTGGTCCGCCCGCTGTCTGACCTGAGACCAAAAACTGTAACCTCGGGGGTGCTGGTCTCCGTCCTGTTGTGGGTCGTCGGTGTCGGGGCGGCCGTCCCCTCGCTGCTCTTCAGTACCGTCGTCTCCATCCCCCACAAGGACAAACACTCCCTGGGCTGTGAATACAAAGACAACCTTTGGGCAACGGTTGGCGTTTCCCAACAGAACATTTTCTTCTTGGTGGCCTCTGCGGTGATGGCTTTCTGCTATTGCAAAATACTTGGCAGGATCACGAGAACCAGATCGCATACAAAGAGTCGTGCGGTGAAACTCGTCTTATGCATCGTGGCTGCTTTCTTCCTGGGTTGGGTGCCGTACAATGTGGTGATCTTTCTGAGACTTTTATCCAACAAGTTGGTTCCGCCTTTTGAAGACTGCAACGTAAGTATCCGACTGGATTATGCGTTCTACGTGTGCCGACTCATCGCCTTCTCCCACTGCTGCCTCAACCCGGTCTTCTACGCACTGGTGGGTGCGAGGTTCAGGGGTCACCTGAAGACAATGTTCTATAAAACGTTCAGAGGATCAAGCCCTGTTGAGACACAACAGGGAAGTAAGCACAACTTTCTTTCACAGGGATCAATGTATTAGATGGCCTAAGGTTAATGGTTAGTATCATCATGGGTTCAAATCCAGGTCCTGGCTGAAAGTAAAAACCCAGCCACAGATGCTTCTTCAGACATTTCTCAATCTTGCCCGTTCTTACGTCCTTGCAATCTCTCACGACTCACGGCCCAGTACTGTTCCATTGAAAGTAATACATAAAGCAGAGGCACGGAATAAAAAAATACAGTTATATTTAATGTGCTGTCACCTAGTGGCCGAAAGTGGAATGCCATCCCCCCAAAATAAGAAAACTAAAAATAATAATAATAAACGAATCAGTTCATGAATTGATTCCATTTCGTACATTCCTTCGAAATTGTTCAAATCAAAAGTTCGCCAACGACACACTACTCGAGCCTATACAGACGTCAATTTTGATTGTATATTTGTATAAAAATGAACCAGTTACAGTAGATTAACGACTACTGTACTTTATATTTCAACCTGCGTTACGTGGAAAAATGCAATCACTAATGGTATGAAGACACTTAGCTTTACATTTTTTGATCTACTTTATATAATACAATCTCAGTTGTCTTAATTTTGTGTGTGGACGTTCTAATCTTAAATTGTTTATGAACAGGGTGGATGGGGGGGGGGGGGGTCTGTTATTACTGTTCACAAAAAACAGTGTGAAAGATACATACGTTCAGTGACTATATCACTTGTTTTTGTTCCTGTGTAAACTTACTGCCAAATTATTTGATTTGACTGTACTTACCAAATATACTGTGTCGGAATACATTTTATTGTCTGAATGATTTTTCCTTACAATTGTACATTTGTAAATTAATAACAGGCTATATCCACTGACATAAAAAAGCAGAACCTTCATTGTGTACAAGGAGAGGAAATTCAGTTGGTTGCCGTCACATTCACGCAATTAGCACAATCCTGCATTGAAGACGAACAAAGTAAATTAAATAAAGGACTTCTGCAAAAAATGCAAACAAAACAAAACAACCCTCTTTCACATGAAGAACTGGTCTTCCTGATGCCAGTACAGATGGTACAACGTTTTGACACTATATTTTTTATTGATTTTTTTTAGCAGCGCATCAAACTGCCATTGACTCGTCATGCTGAAAAAAAAACAAAAAACACTTCCACGTTTATCGCGTAAAAAACAACTCATGACATCAACATGCTGTGTCTTCAGTTATTGCTTATATCGTTATGGTTTGGGAGAGAAGGAATAAATTAAATGGGGGCGCATGCTCGGACAGTATTAATTTCCCTTAGACTCTTCTTCATGCATCTTTAACACCTTCCTTCTTTTTCTTAGTTGTACTTTTGCGCATTTCTTAACCCCTCCTTCTATAGGTCTATGAATTACTGCTGTCATCAGAATACATATGTTGTAGCCTCGAAGTACTCCTTCGAATGATCAAGAGTGAGCAGTAAACATCAGTCATAACTTCAGGTAGACTTATGGTTTGCGTCACATTGAAAATATATATCATTTTTTATTATTATTATTTTAAAATATAATGTGTAAATACACTACTCATAAAGTTAGTGATTTGTTTTTTTTTTAAGATTAATTCAGGGTGAATCAAAAATGCAATAAAACCTTTACAGTGATCTTAATTTCACTTCTAAATTTTGCATTTGAATGCAAAATATTTCAGCAGTGTTTCTTTCCTTTTTTTTTTTTTTAATAAACATGCTGTTCTCTAACATGGAGCTGAACGGCAAACTCCTAACGTATCAAAATATTCTTTATTCAATATATTCAAGGGTGTCAAAAAGTAATAAAAGTGAAATCAAACAAAAAAGAGGGACATTTAAAAGCACAAACCACAAAAAGAAAAATATTTTTTGGGGTCAACATCAATCAATTAACCTCAATTAATTACTCATTTGTTTTGCATAGTCTTTCTTTCTCTCAAGTCTTAAAGGCACACGTTAGATGTAAAAGCTGTACAGTGTTGGTGTATGTATCATTTTCTAGACCACAAGTGCAAAAAAGAAATATTCTTACAGTATATCCTATATTCACACACAAATATAAAACAAATTTCAAGGTATTATAGGATACAAAATATTATGAACAAAAAATATAAAATGTATTCTTAATAAAAGCCAGCTACTTGATTAAAGGTCCAACATTTTCAGTGCAAACCCGTCTTTGTACACTAGAGGAAGGAAAAAAGGAATTGAGACTTGAAAAAGAAACGTTTCAATTATGTGAGGCTGGATGCACATGAATAAATGTGGATTTTCACACCAAAGCAAAAGAGGAGCACACGGACGCTTCCTGATGAGTCCCCAAAAGTTACACGTTGTAAGCGAGATTGCTCGACGTTGATGCCGTGAAATCAAAAGTAAGAGCGGACCGCAGTTTGAGTTCAACAAATAAGCGCTTAATGGACAATCGGATCATTCCATGTGAACTCAAAAAATGTCCCTCTTGAGATTTTCTTCAAATTTTGAGGTGTGGTTGGAAATGAAGGAAAACACCAGAGCAGTTCAGTTTTGTTGAAACTGATAACAACTAGTAGAAATGGTCAGGCGGAAATCTATGTCCAAATTTGGTCAATTTAACACTTTTCCACAAATCTAAACTATTTATTAGTTCCCATTTGTTTTCCCTCAAATTGCTTACAGATCTTTAACAATACAACGGGTAAATCCCTCACCGGCGTTGACGTTTATATTCATCGATCTCAACCTGACCATTTACTGCCGCCGACGTATATATTTGTCAAGTACGTTTTTCAATAGCAATGAAGAATTTAAACAAAATCTGAGAGATGAAAGTAAAATTCATTACATGGAGGGACCCGGTCAGGTCCTGGTGGAAAAGTCCATGTGTGTTGTCAGCATCCATTCTTCTCTACTTCGTCCTCGGCCACCACGGGCAGAACGAGGTGGGAGATGCGACTCCACAGTCCGCTGAACTTATTTGTGTCCATCTCGTTAAAGGCCATTTGGTTGCTTGCGCCCACCAGCCGGTCCTTCAGATAATCCTGAACCGCCTCCTCGACAACCCCGAGTTCCCTGCTGACGACCTCTTCCTGAGGCAGGAGCACGGTAAACAACAGGAAGACCTCCTTGTAGGCGGCGTTTTCGTGGTCGCAGTAGCGATAAAAAAGCAGCGTGGAGCCGGGCGGCAGCTCCTCCAAGCGGTGGATGACGGCCGCCGTTTGGTTCCCGTCAAAGGCCGCCTGCAGCTGCCGGTCGACGTCCAGCTTCACTCCATCGCTCTCCAGGCCGGCTTTGCCGGCTCCGTCGATCTGGAGCACGGAAGCCTCCAGTGCCGAAGAGTAGGCGGACGCCAGGCCCTCGGACAGGCAGGACAGCGTCTTTTCGGCGCCGCGCCCGGACGTCAGGATCAGACTGACGGGCTCTGTGGGCTCGGTGCTTTTCAGGTGCTTCTCCAAGTGGATCTTGCTCCTTTTCCACAGTTCGGGTCTTTGACTGTGGAAGCGAGCCTCCAATTGTGACAAGAGATCCGCGAAGGGCTCGAGCCTCACAGACCTGGATGGACGCCGTGCTCCTTCTGCAGACTTCCGGTAGAGGGAGATCAACTTGTCCTTGTAGAGCAGCAGCACAGCCGAGCTGAGCAGCAGCAGGATCACAAGCGACCAGCGGAAATAATGACGAGATCCTGAAAGACAAAAGGACCACACGCATGCATGTTTAGGTAAGCCCTACATGAATTCATGCCAGTGAAATAACTTGATCTTTACCTTGTGATGATCCTCTAGCGCATCTCCTGGCAACCCCTTGTGTCTTATTCATTTCTGAGAAAGGAAAATAAAACTGAAATAGCAGCATTGTTTCCCAATTTAAACAACCAGGTGGATTCTCTTGAGAGTCCAATCACCTTTTTTCTTGTGGGGGACCGGTTCCTTCTGGGTTGGTATGTTATTGGCTCTGTGTCGCACACTTGGGACGCTGTGATGGTTGACTCTGTAGGTATCTACACATGGAGGAGATTTTGAGTGCAGTTCCTGAAATTAAGCAACTTCATTTTACTCTCAAGAACATTTAGTAACTTTAACCATACCGACGCCTTTGGCTTTAGCCTCCATCTTCTTCTTGTACTCGGCCATGCTGGTGGTTTTGTGTATACTCTCTGATGGTCTTGTTGGTGCGCTGGGTTGCTTGAATGTGGCAGTTTCTTTAGTTGATGATGCCTTGACTGAAGAAACACAACAAAACTGTCATACCATTCAAATCTATGCAGTTGAATACAGAGAGAAAAGGGTTGTACCTTCGTTGGGTTGCGTAAAGTGTTTGTCTGTATTTTCACTCGGACGGCAGCGCTCGCCAAGAACAACAAACGGGGACAAATTCACATCTCCTAAGGATCCTATTTTAGATGAAAAGAAACAGATAAATGGTCGTACGTGGCACATCAACCACTCAAAAACAATAAAATAGGTCCCACAATGTCCAAGTCAAAAACATTTTTGCAAAAAATATGAGTGTGTAAACAAATTAAGGTGCAAATTTATTTGTCTCTTCGCCCATAACTAAATTTGAAAACAACCATAAAAGCATAATCACAAAAACTCTACATGTGTCAATTTGAAGCACTTACCAAGTGCTACCTTTGGCTGATACGGACTGCCCACCAAATCTTCCTCAATATCCATTCCTTGGTCTTCATCTTCTTCTAGTGTTGGTGACTCCTGCAGCTCCATTTTCTTTTTATCACCACTGCCAAATGACGATTCCTCTTCCTCCAGCCGACTCTTCTTGCTCGGGGATGCTGGAAGACGAGTTTTGGACAATTGAAACACTTTTCTTTCGGCGCGAATGCTATGACACCAAGTTTAATTGTCGTTGAAGCCAAGAAAATACAGTCGCCTCACCTTCATCTTCTGAGCCAGTCTCCACATTTCTGGATCCATTCATATTTGGGACAGAAGAAGAAGACGACGACGACGCCGCCTGCTTTTGTATTCCCCTTTTAGACCTCTTTATTGGAGCCCTTGGGGTAGCTTCATAAATTACAGCTATACAGGGAATGATAATTTTAATTTAGCGAGAATGATTGGATTTAGTGTCTTCAACAACAATTAAATCATGCCAGTGGACGTGGAGCCGCTCAACAAAACTCCTCAAAATCAGAATACAGTAAAATGAGCTAGCCTAGCATCGAATGCTAATCTCATTTCACTGTCTCAGTCTGTTACACTTACTTCTTCCCGTTGACTGCCGTCGCGTCGACCTCCTCGGAGCTCGTGGGACCGTATCTTCAGGAACTTCCGTATCCATTTACGGTTTTAATTTGACCGAAAAAAATATATAAAACACGGATTAAATAACGATATCAAACATCGTGCTCGGATGAGCCAGGAATTACGGGGTAAGGAATTACGCGAGAAGACAACGGAAGAGAAACCTTCCACAAGGTGTAATCCTCCCTCTCGCAACACGGTCCCCGTAGAACAGTTCCACTTGAAAAAAATAAAGACCTGTCAGCGAGAGAAACGCCGAAACAAGACTACGTTGTTGGTCGTATGTCACGGTGATGTGATTGGGGGTGAGTTTCTAAATTTATCTGCCTTTGTTACTTTGTTATTTATGTAGTCATGTGCTCGATTCAGGGTTTCCACGACAAGGCGGCTTGCTTGTCATTGCAGATCTGCTGTTAGCATAGATTTGCTAATGTGCTAACTGGTTTAGTTTCATTTTGTCGCATTTTCTGATCGTACTTGTGTCGGTGAAATAATTCAGTCGGACTATTTTTTTTCTTTTTTGCATAGATTTTACATATGGGTTTGCTAGCTTTAATACATTATCGATCTATATCATCTTGAGGGTGCACGTAACACGTTTGGACAAATCGTCTTGGACTCTGGACACTTTGAATAGCAGTTGTCCCCAGGTGGATCAACGTACAAGTTGGTGCCGTCATAACATGACACAGGTTTGTCCAATTTTATGCTACAAAGGACCACTTATTGGGCTTGTTTGAGTGAAGCTCCCAACCAGTCATGGAAGACCCACCAGACCCGGCTGTCAATTTCCATCAAGAAGCAGCAGCAGGTAATGCAATGCAATGCACTACAGATGTTAAACCTTTAATGGAAACGTACCAGGTATACTGGTGTTTAATCGTGTACCTAATGTGTCATGTTGTCAGGTATCAAGGCAGAGGACGATCAGTCTAATGAATCATTGCAACATTGTTCAGGTAAAATGGTTGAGGTTTTATTGTCACCAATTAACTTGCAACTATATTTTTAAAAAAAATGCCATTTGAATCTCTGATGTGTAAAAAACAATACTGTAAATCAGCAGTCCCCAACTTTTTTTTTTGCGACCAGTTTCACATGAAGCATTGTTGTGACGGACCCTCATAGAAACAAAAGATTCATAATACAACTCCATTTTGCTAAATATAGTTTTCCTAATTAGTGGGAACCCAGTGCCCCCCCCCCCCACGAGCTGGTCCCAATTTATGGTAATTGACCGGTTTTGTCATATGGCCTCACCTTGTTTGTGCTGCAGATGGTGATCAGCCCAAGGAGAGGACCATCACTCTGACTGATGAGTCAACGCAAGGCCAGTTGTTGGATGAGGCGGATGTGGAGAACAGCGCCAACTATTCGCTTGAGCTCAATGGAAATACTGATGAGTCTGACTATGATTGCTCATTGGCACAGAGAGACGAGGAGCCGACAAGGAAAGAAGAATTGTTAGCTGGTGAGTATTTCCTGCTTTAAATGATAAGTAACTTGTTTAATATGCTCTCAGATGACCTCAACTTCTAAGCGGTCTAATGTAGTTTGAAGATACATGTGCTAGATGTTGGCAGCATGGACTTCAGAAGTGAACAGGCAGGAGTTTAGCAGATGGGGAACAATTCTTTAGAAAAGAGGCCTTAAGGTGTTTATTGACACTCTCAGTAGATGTTTCTGTCAAACTAAATAAAGAACAATATTGGCCAATTGTGTATTTAAAAACAACTACACGACTGCCTTAGGAAAGTCCACTAGCTTAATGCTAACAAAGAATGCAAAACTACATAGACGGGCTAATGGATAGTATCAATTGCGCTGATATAACCTGTTAAAGAAATTGATATTTTCAAGAATATATTATATATCCTCTGAAAATCATCTAATAATACTGCAGTTTTAACGAGTGATTTTAGTTACAAGTTTGATCATGGAATAAATTAAACACCTAAGCCAGGGCACCGCTGTACTTACATTTTTTCTCCGCTGTAGCTGGTGAGGACCAACCAGGGGACGAGGAGGCACCGGAAGACACGACGCCAGCAACAGAGCACAACGCAAACCCCGATCATGTAGACGGCCCCATAGGAAGTCTCCAGGAAGACCCTCTGGTCCTTAACGACACAAACTGTGATGATCAAAAAGGTGCGAACAGCACATTTGATATTTCTCTCACGTTTTATATATGTACATATCCACCAACGTAATCATTTTGAACAGAATCCAGCATTTGGAATCCTGTGGAAGAAGAGGTCACACAGGTGCCGCGGAAAGCCTCAACAGAGGAGCATATGGATGGCGATCTGCGGGCTAAAGTTGAGACCATCGGCCCGACTTCTCAGGAAACAGCCAATTTAGAAGTTACTGGAATATCTGGAGGTAACTCAAAGTCATTCATCCATTTTCTGTTCTGTTTATCCTGATTAGGGTCACATGCAAACTAGAGTCGATTCAAGCTGATTTCGACTAAGGCCCCACATAGATGGAGATTTTTTTCTTTTCTTGTTACAACCTTAAAGGTCAAGTCAAGCCAACATTTTCTTTACAATATGTTCTTTGCGCTCCCAATAATCTAAACATGGTATTCTAATTAATATTGTCTTTCTTTATCAAAATTAACACTTTTTTAAATCCATTTCTGGGAGCAGCCATTTTGTCACTTGCTGTTGACTAAATATGAGTTTTGTTTGTTTTTTACACACTGTTATTCATGATGGGATTTTACAGTAATCTGCCAATTAATCAGTTACCAGAATTTTATTCTTCCGAATATTAGAATTTACCAAAACAAAACAAAAAAATCCATATCGGTTCGGTCCTATATTTTATCACAAAAAGAAAAATATACATCCATGATAAATAGTGTTTTAAAAAAAACTCTTACTCCTTACAGCAAGCAAATACCTGATGGGCATCGGCATAGTGTTAGTACTTGTCGCCATCGTCGTGCAGCACTTCCTTCGGCCCGAGCCTCCGCCTCAGAGCGCCACGCCTCCGATCGACATCTTCCTCAGGCAATTGGACAGCATCAAGTCTCGCTTCCCTCGCCAGCGGCCCGAACTGTGGAGCCGAAGCCGGATCCACCTGAAGAGGCACCTCCTGACGCAACGGCCCAGCGAGCCGGTCAGTGTGATGCTGACGGCGGGGGTGGCGGGCCGCCGGACGCTGCAATGCCTGGCCCGCGACCTGGCCTCCGCCTTCTCCTCCGCCCTGAACGCCTCCGTGCTGCACATAGACGGCGCCAGCAAAGCCGGAGCGGACAGCGACCAGGTGAAGCTGGACATCGATGACCAGCTGCAGGGGGCCTTCAAAGGGGACAAACCCGTGGCGGTGATTCACCGCTTTGAGCAGCTGCCCCCGGGCTCCACCCTCATTTTTTACCGCTACTGCGACCACGAGAATGCGGCGTACAAGAAGACGTTCCTCATCTTCACCGTGTTGCTGGAGGGAGAGGATGAGATCCCCGCCGGGACTTCTTTGAGCGCCGTGGAGGAAATGGTAAACGACCACCTCCAGGGGAAGTTCCTCTCACACGGCCGGCCCCTGGCCTTTGACAGGATGGACCTGGACAAGTACGGCGGACTGTGGAGCCGCATTTCACACCTCATCCTTCCTGTTGTTGCTGAAGCATGGACAGAGCATGAAAGCTGCTCGTGAACATTCGGATTATTTTTGACTGCATCTTTGAGGTTGGTGGCGGAATTTTTGACAGGTTTGCTGATAAGGTAGTGACATTTTATGGACAGTGATTAAAGTCCAGTTGAGCGCAGCTCCGCCAAGGCTGACCAATTGGGGAAATGAAGGAAAACATTTGTTTTAATCCAATGGTTTTAATTTTCAAACATTTAAAAAAATCTTCATGAAATCAATTAAATATCTTTTTGACATACTGCTCAGAAAAATAACTTCTACGGTCACAATAATGCAAAATATGACTGATTCCGGTGTAGTGGTTGGCTTGATTTTGTTGAGCATGAAAAGAAGTTTCAAGAAGCTCAACAGATTAAAAAAAAAATATTTTCCTCTGCTAAAGGTATAATATAGAAGTCTTGTATAGTCCAAAATACACATTTTAATATTCTGATTGAATTAAGTAGCAGCTCTGTGCAGGATCACTACAGGGAAAAAAAAATTGTTTTACCAATCTTTTAGGTTATTTATATACAGTATATATTTTTTTTAATCATGTTTTGTTCTCTGATCAATGCTTGAAACGTAGCAAACACAACACTATGTCTCTTTAATGCAATTTTCAACCCTCCTGTGGCACCACACTATGGTGTGCCTTAACCGAACTTCCGATGTCATAATCCAGGAAGACAGTATTGTACTGCTTTTAAGTGTACATGTGCCTTCAATAAAGTTGACAATTCTGAGGAGGCTTGTACGTTTCGTTGCAGTGTATGCCAGTGCCATATAGAGGGCAGCATTAGGCAGAGACCGGGTTGGGCAAATTTGTGTTTTTAATAACAGACAGACGGGGCAGGTTACGATACATTACGATATGATGGGGGGTACCATTTGTATGTTGTATACTGGTAGTTAAAATAATAATTCATGCGGGTAATAACTCATGCACATTATTTTTGAAGTAATTTAACCATTATGTAATAAATTATATATATTTCTAAATTTTATGTAATTTTTCTTTTTTTAAATTTGAGTATTTTATTTTAGCATTTAAAATAAACCAATTATTTCATGAGCTGAATGATTTAAAAAATATTTTATCCAATTTTTGAAATAAATACTAAAATAATGCAACACGTAGTTTCCTTTAGTAATAAAATTATGCTCATAATATTTCACTTATAATAGCTACATTTAATAAACCATTCAAAATTTAAGTCATTTATTAAAATAGTTTTTTTAATCCAGTGTTCACAATTGTCGATCAATTATTTCTTGAGATACATTAATTAAAAACAATTTAGTTTTAGGAAGAATTTGCAAAATTAATACAACATATATATATATATATATATATTTTAAATCATACAATCTCTTTTTTTCAGTGTTTATAATGAATTAAAATTAAGAAATTATGTAATAAAAACATGAAATATATATATATATATATATAATATGTGAAGTTTTTACATGTATTCATATATTTTATTACTTAAAATCATTTAACATTTTTAATGAGAATCAAATTAATAGCATTTTAATTAACTGACTTAAGGAGAGGAATTTGCTAAAATAATGTAAAAGTTTATTATTTGAAGTTATTTTATTTTAAATTTTAGTATTTAGAGTAAATTAATGCAACAATTAAAAAAAATCCTTTAATAATAAAACAGTTTATACTATTATTATTATATTGTATAGAATTGATTTAATTCTAATCAACAACATATTTGATCAAATAAGTGTAAAATGTATATTCAAATTTGTTATGTTGTTAAATCAATGAGAACTTCATGAGATAGAAAAATACAAACACTGACCGGCCACTACATTAGGTACACACACTTTGGCATCAGAGCCAATACAAGATGTATGCACTGAATCCTAATAGGCACTTTTTCTAATTATTTGTTTTCCGTACCCAATAAAGCAGTCGCTCACGTCCAACAACACGGGACACGTTCATTGCCTGACACTTCTACAGTGCTGATGTATTTTGAGTTGAACTCCTCCTCACTCCTTCCATCAGGTCCCGCCTCTTGTCGGCACTCGCACAGCTTTCACACGCGCGCTCTCCCTGCCTCCACTCTCCATCAGTGCATTGACATCATGGCCTCATAGAACCTCATCTCCAAAGTCTGGACTCGCCATGAGGAGGCCAAGGACTTTTCTCGGCTGCTAACTTGAACAATCTGCAACTTTTTTCTCTCTCTCTCTCTCTCTCTCTCTTTCTCTCACATCGGCATCCAAGGGACTACAGTACTGGCAGCATGTTGAAGTGGTTTGTTGTGGTCTTAGTGCACTGTGCGCTTTTTGCGCACGGAGTCGCCGTGCCGCCAAACAGCCTGGCTGCTGCAGACTCCAGGCTGCAAACTGACACAGAGGCAGGGCAAAGTGCCAACAAGCTGCAGGAGGTGACGGATGACGGGCAAAACACCCTCTCCAAGGTAAGGTGTGCGCTCACGTTGCATCATACAGTTGGGTCCTGATGGATTGTTTGCCTTTATACACCACTGCAATGGATTTGAAATCAATGTGAGATTGATACAGTAAGTGAATGAAGTGTAGCTAAGCAGATAACATTCAGTCAAGTCCAACTGTCATCTCAATGCAAGTGAACTAGGCCATCATTAGTCTCACCAAAATGAAGACAACTAAAGTGGATGACGGTGGATCATCAACACAAGTCAAGATTACCCAAGAGAAGGCAGATGTGTCAGTTGGATTGTACAAAGTGCAAACCGCTGGTAACATCCAACAACAAACAAATCAAGACACAAAATTCTTAATAGAAAATGGTATCACAATGATGCAAAGTGTGGCAGTGAAAGAAAGGCACAGCATGTGTCAAACATGATAGATGAGCATCTCTGACTGCTAATGGAATGCGCTCACTGTTTATTGATATGAATGCCTGACAGAAATAACTGTTGGTCCTAAATATACTACAAAAGCAATTTGATACTTTTTGAAGACAATGGAATATTGTTAAATGGTCATATGTAATATACTATAATATAATAATTAGGCTGGGTTTAAAAAAAAAAAAAACGAATAATCGATATTGAATCGATTTTCGAGCCCAATATCGATTTATAAACCATGAATCGATGATTTAAATACCTATTTTTCCCCCCCATAAATTTTTAAGAAAATATCATTTTAAAAGGCTCGTTATATATATATATATATATATATATATATATCTATATATATATATATATATATATATATATATATCTATATATATATATATATATATATATATATATATATATATATAAAAGCACGTTCTCACATTTATGGAAGACCTGACCTATTGCACTTTAAAGCAATTCAGAATTTTAGTTTATATTTAAAATTATTCAATTAGAATTGTGAAAATATTTTCATCTCACCATTGCTGATTATTATATATATATAAATATATATTATATTATATTATGTTTGTTGATTAGTTGAGCTAAGTACAGTACATCTATTGAAGTGAGGTTGTGCATTAAATGACTTAATTAAAGACAGGCTACACTTCAATGACATACTGCTGGTTTCATTTGACAGTAAATCTATTGTGGTGGTGTATAAAGGCAAAAAAAAAAAATCCTTCTGGATTTAACCATATGTTGCGTGGGACACCTGACAACTTTTTGTGCACAAACTTGAGCGTGGTGGAAAAATACATACCGTCCTTTTCTCTTTGTAGCTGCTGGGTGATTATGACAAAGTGAAAGCCCTCTCGGAAGGCTCTGACTGTCGGTGTCAATGTGTTGTCAGACCCCTGAGCAGGAGCGCCTGCCGGCGGATAGAGGAGGGCAGCGCAACCGCGCACGACTCGTACACGGTGGAGACCATCACGTCCGGTCCCGAGTGTAAGTGCGCCTGCGTCGCTCCTCCGTCTGCAGTCAACCCCTGCGAAGGAGAGCTCAGGCTGAAAAAGCTTAGGGAGGCTGCGAAAGATGATGCCAAGGTGAAGTGTCACACCTCCATCCCCCTCCCCAAAAAATTCAAAGGATCATCTCGGAGCTTGATTGGCACTCTGGTCTCCAGTTGATGTTCACGTCTTTTGACCGAGTCCACTTGATTGTTTTAGTTGGCCACCGTCCTTGAGCTTCTGGAGGGTTCCTATTATGGGATGGATCTACCCAAGCTGCACACCATCGTCAGCAATCTGGTGGACCGTGTGGCACACATTGAAAAGGTACCAGGTGACGACGAAGGATCCAATTTGTGTCATGATGAAATAGTTATAGGAAGTTTCAGCTAGGCCTCAACAGACATGAGGACAAAAGTATTGGGACACCTGGTCATTACACCAGTAGAGAGAGTCAGTCCTCTCGACTATGGAACTATACTTCTGCGGACACTTTCAACAGGATTTTGGAATGTCTATGTGGACAATTTTATGCAATGCACAGGACATCATACCCTGACCACAGCGTTCACAGTCAAGAGTTTTTAGTATGCCGCTGTTTAATTCATTTGCTCCCAAAAACGTATAAATACGTTTCATTTTAAATATTACCATGCTCCCATATTCATATGTTTTTTTATGCTAGTGCATACATAAGGCTTTGATGCAGCCTCTGAACTGAAGAGAATGCTTGAAGCAATGGTAATTATTACAAAAACGGCCTGCAGGTGGCAGCAGAGTATAAGAGATCAACCAGGGCCATGTTGCAACAAGCCGTTTCCCCCACTGTTTTAAACACATTTGTGAATAATGATGAAACTTAGCTATATTCTAATGCTAATTTCTGCAAAACGGAAACAGATAGAAATAGACTTTTTTTCCTGATGAAAGAAGACTCTAATCTTCCATGTTTTTATAGCGATAGAACACAATATTCTGTGAGCCTTGCAAAATCAGTCAAAATCCAGTAAAACAGCCGGGAGCAAAGGGGGTTGCTGCAGTGAGAATGGCTGGGAGTAAATGAGTTAAAATGGCCACGGTTTGACACAAAAATTATTTCTCCAAACACTTTCCCCTGGCTAACAAGATCTTCAGGTCTTTTTAGTTATGGATTGGTTGCTGACCATCTAGATCGGTCTGTTCTTGTCTTTGACTGAAAACTCATCCAAGCAGAAGGAACATGACCATATGTCAGTAAACTGAAGACGTTACAGATTTTCTTATGGTGTCCCAATACTTATGTTCATATAGTGTCACAAGAACATCACCGTATGTTTAATATAACAATCATTAGTGTAACTATTGGGTTATAAAACAACAACTAGCATACCATATCATGTCTCAAACCTGGTTGAGATAGTATGAAAGGGGCAAAATATTACTATAATAATAATAATAATAATAATAGCAACTCTTCATTCTTGCATCAGAAAACATAAAAGTCCCAGAAGAATGTGGCGGTCTGCGTCTCCTGACTCCATATACTCAAAATAAACCCCAATTGTAATCATGGCCGGGACAAATTATGGCGTCGTCGCCTCACAGCGGAGGCGAAAAGATCCAAAAAGAGGAAAACGCGCTCACATTAGTCACGCTTTTGCAATGCGTAGATGCTGACCTGAGCTTCCACTCGCTGGCTGAAGTGACATGAGATGTGACACAACCATTGTTAGGCACACTGAAAATAGATGTGCTTTTCCCCACTAAGTGGCCTCTGGAGACTTTTTTTTTTGCATGGGAAAACCTGGAGAAAAATGAGCCTCCATTTAGACTTGGAAGTATTTTTACTGTACATAGTCTACACACTATACTGTACACTATACCATATTACATGGCAGCTGATGTCACATTCCCACAAAGAATGAAGCCGCGTTAACTATTGTTTACATTTACTTAGAGCAGGGTTGTCCAAAATAAACATGTTGCTTCACCATTGTTGTCTGATGACATCAAGCAACATGTTCTGGTAAACTGACACTACGATATTATTTGTATTCCAAATATAATATTGTTTAAGGTAGTTATATCTACGATATATGTTGTATTTGTCAGTGCCCAACAAAAGATCTAAAAAAAAAAAGTTTTAAATCCAGAACACAAACATTTTTTTTTGTGGTGAAACAAAACTTTCTACACATAAATTCTGTTAGGCAGCATCATTTTTTTTTTTAATTAATGACACTAGATGTGTCAAAATTAACTGAGTACCAACAATTAATTGATCATCAATTTACTGACAACTATTTTGATAATGGACAAATCGTTTAGAGCCAGAGAAGTTTCAAATTGTCCAAATCCTCTGATTTCACGATCACCGATATTCCTTTTCACATTTAGAAATGATGTTTAATGTTAACCATTATAATCACATTTGTTCATAATTGTGTAAAGGTGATGGACTTGAAACAGACCAAAGATGAGGTAAAGACCCACACGAACCCACCGAAGCAGACAGAAGATGCTAAAAGGCGGACCGCGGCCCCGCATTCACCTCCACACCACCAAGACGATCACGATGGAGAGAAACTCGGAGGACCAGAAACGTCTCAAAAAGCAACGGTAAACGTGATGTCTCTGACACATAACCAAGTTAACAGATGCTAGTCACCAATCCAAAAAGGAAGAAACCATCGTATTAATGTTTATAGGTTGTTAGATACAAGAGTCTTGTCACAAATCCTAGTTTGGAAAGTGATTTTAATTTAAAAAAAAGCTATGGACGATTATGTAATTTTTTTCTTGATAAGAAGGAGGCCCGGGTAACTGTAGCACTGCTGACCCCATGACAGCATCCAAGTGAAATGGCGATCTACTCCAGGAGCGTTGGGTGGGCTTCTTCCCCAAAATTGAATCACCATGCTGGTATGCTCTCTCAGGGGCATTACGCAAGGTTATTGATGAAAATTGAAACTACGTGGAACAAATCTAACGTGATGATGAAAACATGGCAACAAGATGCGCCCTTTGCTGAGTCCAATACATAAACTCGATTGTTGGTTTGAAAACGCTGTGTATGTCCAGTAATTACAAAACTCTAGACAACACTAGCCAAAGCGCTCACTGCCATAAACAAAAACAAACTCTGTCCCTATTGTTATCTTATTTTTCCACCAAGTTTATCTCAGCGTTACACAAAGAGCGCCAACTATTGCTCCAAATAAATATTTATTGATGAAAACGTTTTTTTTTGTTTGGCAAACTTTGTTCAAACATACGTTTCATCTCGCCGGACTGTTGTGAAGTTGTTCCTCTGTCTACAAACAGGAGAAGCATGTGGAGAAGTTTGTTTCCAGAACTCTGTCCGACGGTTCGGCTCAGGTCGCCAAGGTGATGCCGCACGCGGCTCACAAAAAGGGGGTCAACAAGGAGGTTTCTCATGGTTCCAAGACTGCTCTTAATGGGATGATTATCAGAGGAGTGACGTTTTACAAGTCTGAGCCAGAACCAATGGCCACTGACGACGGGGAGCATGAAGAGAACGGTAAGTGCCACCGCCCCCCCGGATAATAGCCATGGTCAAGGTCTTCAAGCAACAGGATATGGAGTATTTGTCCAAGCACTTTGTTTTTGCAATAATCAGCATGCACTCTGACAAGAACCAGCTGGTGGCAATGAACGACGTTTATAAAGAAGTCAAACGAAAAAATGTGGGATCTCTGTCTTACTAAATGTACAACAAAATCAATTTTCTATTCTGGGGCAAAAGCAGAAATTCCTCAAAATTGTTGTGCGTAATCAATCTGTCAGTCTACTTTTATGGACAAAGATGTTGAGTACCATCCTTCTAATCCGACCATTTGCCATCGCGCCTAGGGAAAAGGAACAAAACAAAACCTCTAAGTGGTGGTAATAATCAGAGGTAGGCGCGTCAATGAAATTTGACCGTCCGTCATTTGGCATTCGTCACTAATCAGGACACCCTTCCGTTATCGTCAGTCCGTCAAAATATCTCAAGTCCAACGGCATTGTAATCATCAATCCGTCATTCGTCATTCCCTCAGCGAAAAGGATGTCCGCCATGGTATCTGACCGTCATTGTCCTTTTGTCAACATTGACGGAATGCCCACCTTACGTAGCATTAAATGTGTACATAGAGGGATGACCAGAAATGTTTACGATTGGCCTCAGCTGCCTTTGACCTAAACTTCTCCACCCTCTGCAGATTTTGAGTATCACGGATTCAGTGGCGATGGTCCGATCGACCTCCTCATTGAGGAGAACCTTCTTCAACACAAAGCTCGTCCGCGTCCCAGGGAGAGGGCAGAGCCGAGGTCATACCACCCCTTGACGACTGGCCTCGTTCATGACTCCAAGAAGGCCAGCCAGGATACAACCCTAACAAAAGATCTGAGTGCAGAGATCCAAGACATTGATACACCATCCGTTTCCAAATGGGTCGAGAGTGACACAAACGCAACAAGCAAAGTCACGTTTGCTCCCTACACAACCTCCACGAACCCCACTACAATGAACTCTGCATTGCAATCCGTTCCTTCGGACATCAGCCAAGAGACTTTGATAGCGGACCCTTCCCCAGAAGTAACTACCAAGGAGATGACCATAGCAACCCAAGCCGATGATAAGACAACCCCTACAGGTAGTACACAAACAATCACAATGGAAACCCAAAACCTGGAGATGAGTGATCAAATGCAAACCACAGGGGCACCAAGCTCCACTGTGAAGAATGTGACCACCAACACTGGGACCCAAACTACCAACAGTCCAACAACTACAGTCACAGAGGTTGCCCCCACAACACCACAAGCCTATGAACCAACCTCCCTTCCAGTATCTTCTACAGAGAGGCCTCCACAAACTTCCCTACCTGTCACCACCACCACACCTGCAACAACTTCTCCTCCGGCCACTACCGCCACTCCCAAGACCACTACGACGACAACCACTACGGCCACGACCCTCCCCGGTCGGGCGCCTTCTGTAAAACGAAAGTACAAGATCAGCTGGGAGGAGGAAGAGGAGGATGTGGAGTTTGATGACATAATGCAAAGGCAGGAGGGAGCGACTACAAGAAAACCAGGTAAAATGATTCCTCATAATTCTGTTGCATGGACACTACATCTATGTCCCTGAACATGATCTGCTGTAGAAAATGGATGGGTTGAGTCATTAAGTACTGAGAAATTACAGAAGAATGTAAATCTATGATCTGTACCAAATGTTAAGGAGTTCTTCCTAGGCCCACACCTCACGCTACAACAAAATTGGTTCAGTAGTTTTTGTACTATCTGGCTAACAGACTAATACTTGTAAATGATATAACCAGCTTGACTGAGGCCTACAAAAGAGGTAGAAATCGACACTATCAATTATGGGAAAAGGTCCAACAATGCTCAAATAGTACAATAGAGTATTATTTGGACCGTTTTGTGCCAATGTGGCAACCTTGCGTGCGTCAGGCTGGTTCAAATAAAAGCCTGTTAGAGTAATTATTGTCAGAGTCTTTGAGGTGGGTCTGGAAGATGTTGATGCTCTTCTAAATCCCTACTCATAACACTCGGGGGTCTTTTGCAGAGGAATGTAAGGACACCCTGGCAACCATCTCCGAACCAGTGACTCACAACAACTACGGCAGGACCGAAGGGGCTTGGATGAAGGATCCCAAGTCAGACAAAGACAGGATTTATGTCACTAACTTCTATTATGGGAACAACCTCCTGGAATTCCAGAACATGGAGGTTTTCAAAAAAGGTGAAGCATTTTTGTTGATCCTTTTGGTTTTACTTATTCCTTCTTACCTTTCCCAAGGACTTAACCAATAATTTTCTATCCTCTCCTAGTTAGTGCCTTTTATCAACTCCTACAATTTCTGTATTCCTTTTCCAGCCCACTTCACCAACTCCTATAACTTGTTTATCAACGTTCTTAGAGCATGTTGCCAACCTCAACAAACATCCTCTTTGTATATTTTGTAGGTTGTTTTGTTATCTCCGAACGTCCTCATTTCTTTGGCCTTTTCACCTAATCCAACAAATTTCCTATTTAGATTTTTTCTTGGCTGTTTACTATTTTCTTCACTGTTATACACCAGACCATTATAACAACAAATGTCCTTTCCTCATCTTATTTTTAGTCATTCTTCATTATTGTGCACCAGGCACCAGACAGATTGTGTGTTTTTTCTTCTCTTGATGAATCAATCACCTTTCGGCTGGGTTTGGGTGCTCAAAATACAAAAAACATCTCACCAATATTTAGAAATAAACTTGCTAAGTATCCACCTTTTGGAAAGTGCCGTGGTCCCCACAAGACCATTTTGACTGATCAACATGACATACGTCGAATGTTTATCATATCAGAACAAGGACCCGTGTACAAAATTGAACAGGAAATCATCCATCCATTGATTTGAAGCAGCCATTTTAGGAAAAGGCCAGGCTCGTACTTTGCTAAGATACTTCACACCTAGACAAAACACCAACATCTCCTAAAATTGTCTTTTGTGTCTCTCTCTAGGCCGTTTTACCAACTCTTACAAGCTCCCTTACAACTGGATCGGCACCGGTCACGTGGTGTACAACGGCGCCTTCTTCTACAACCGCGCCTTCTCCCGAGACATCATTAAATTTGACCTGCAGCGGCGCTACGTGGCCGCCTGGACCATGCTGCACGACGCCGTGATGGAAGAATCGACGGCGGCGTGGGAGTGGCGCAGTCATTCAGACATCGACTTCGCTTTAGACGAGAGCGGCCTTTGGATCATCTACCCGGCGATGGATGATGAGGGCTACTTACAGGAAGTGGTTGTCCTGAGCCGCCTGAACCCAGTGGACCTCAGCATGCAGAGGGAGACGACGTGGCGAACCGGGCTGAGGAGAAACCACTACGGGAACTGCTTCATTGTGTGTGGCGTCTTGTACGCTGTTGACAGCTACAACCGAAAGGATGCCAACTTGGAATACGCATTTGACACGCACACCAACACTCAGATGATTCCCAGAATGCCTTTCACCAACAATTATACCTACACGACCCAAATTGACTATAACCCCAAAGAGGGCGTATTGTACGCATGGGACAATGGACACCAAGTTACATACGATATTAAGTTAGCATATGTAGACGCCAATTAAGCCTTTAATTGTAGAAAATGTCAATTCTTAAATGGATTGTAGATCAGTCCAACTGGCCTATAATGGCTATTTGTTCAATTTGTACCGGAATTTAAATAAAAAAGTGAGCCACACTGGTCAGGCAACACATCATTATTTTGTAGTGTAAAGCTAGCCGCACACTGACAGACATGACTGAAATAAACAAAACCAATTACAAACACAAACAGTTGACAAGTGAACCTTGCACACTTACCGTCAAAACCAAACTTTCTACGAAAAAGGTGACATCCTGAGTTTACATAATCAAGAATTTTTCATTAAACCACAAACGGCATAACACATTTGTCAATGGAAAAAAACAATATGACCTCGAAAACACAAATGACAACATTTCTACCAATGCATGACTTTTTGTTACACTAAACTAGTCGTAAAAATACATTGTCAAACAATAACATAACCTTTGTTGACTGTTAACTTGAGTGTTTTAGCCACTCATAGACGCTCTGCGTTTCTGTAAAAATCCCAAGCTAAATTTAGCTTTTGAAATAGTTCAACTGCACAAAATGCGACTGAATCGTTCATTAGCATTCGGCTAAGTCACCTGGTGTGCGGCTGGCTTAACAGAGCATACTAGCCCCTTCAGATCAATGTAGAAGAGCCATTTATACAGTACCAAATGGAAGTTTGGTCGACTTTGAAAATAATTTCCAACTGGAGTTGCTCTCCAGAAACAATTTTATTTTTTTAATCGTACAAGCAATGATTTAATTTGAATTAGAATTTTACCAGTTAATGTAGGTAGAAGAGTATTAATCTGTTAAAAACAAAACAACTCACCACTAGGGCATATTATGATAATAAAAACCCTTTTAGATAAATGTATGTGTCAATTACTCTACAGTGAGACATGAAGTTCCATTGGGCCAACTTTCAACATTGCCATTGGAGCGCCACCTAACCAGCACGTAACCAGTATTCATGTTAAAGCCTTCAGTTTTAAACATTAACTCATACAAATGTCTAAAATGACATTTAACACATAATAGAATGTAAAGCTTACGTTTTTTTCACCTGAGAGTAGACATTTAACACATATTAGAATGTAACGCTTACGTGTTTTTTTTCCACCTGAGAGAAGTATATTATGGCCAAATAGTCGGTGGCTAGCAAACTAACGGCTAAAAGTAACCTTCCGACAACTCACAAAAACAGGAAGTAGAAACTCACCAAAATAAAATGGTTACAACGATCAGTCCGGTACTTTCCTGTAGATTTCAAAATAAGGTTCCATCCACTGTACGTTACCTTTACAATTCCTTAGTGCCTCCCAAACAAATTTTGTGTGCACAAGTTCTTACATTCTATACATGTTTTGTAAAAAGCTCCTGTAATTCAGAAAAACTAAATGCACCTTTTTATCTGGAAGACTGTTAGAGGGTGATGTTGTCAGCTTCAGAAAACAACAGACTGAAATCAAAAGCACAGCCAAAAATAAATAAAGCATCTGATATGCATACAGAAAATCCAGTGTTTATTTTTGGTGTATGCACAAAACACACATCTTCTATTGAGTACAACTGGTTTGCTGTGACATTACGTGGGAATCAAAAATATATTTCTGAAACACACGCCGACAGGAAGGCAGTGTTTAAAAATTAAATATAGGGCGAAAATAAGCATGTAGCAAAACAGAGCTGGACTTAATTTATCAGCACAGACTGTGAAAACGCAATTAATTCCTTTTACAATTACAAATGAAAACTGAACCCCCTCCCAGATCTGCACTGCAGTGCAAACTACAACTTAGTCATAACATCACTATATAAACATTGTTTTAAATTCAGTATGAAAAGTGCAATACTTTTTTTCACATTTCTCCCCCAAAGGACAGCTTTTGAACTCATTAAATCTGAGAACCCAGTCCATGTAAAACAAAACTTTTACACAATGCAACACAAAGACACACATGAAAACATACAATTTTGTCACAGGTCACGACAATAGAAATAAATACGTACATCTGAATCTGTTAAAATATTTTCAAATAAAGCAAAATTCTTCATCGAGTAGAAAAACAAAAAACGCCAAGCGAATACACATAGTGGTCAGATGTTAGAGAATATGTGACTTCCTGAGCTTACTGTATGTAGCTGTGTTCAATCTCCTGCAATATTTCTTCAGAATTTATACGTACAAAATTTTCTGTAAAAATGGCACAAATCAAATTTTGCACAAAAAAAGAAAAAAAGATGTATATTGTATATGTTGAAATGTTTCAGTATTATTCTTTAGCCTGGTTGATCCAACTATGAGGAACAAAAAGTGGACTTGAGGATAGAGCTGCTATGGGGTGACTCAGGGTTCACTGCTCAGCCCCCTGCTGCTAAGCAATTACCTGTACGTGGGACGTCTGAGGTTATGCGGGGAAGTTAGTGCAGCTACACAAGGAGCTATCTCCCAACACTTACAGGGTACCTTCCGGAATTCAGGCCACAACAAAGAATGTGGCGACTGGACCGATGCAAACTATCGATTTTACTTCCAAGTCTTTTGTTTCGTTTTTACCGATGGTTACTGTCGAGTTTCGACAGTGACCCTAGGCCGACCCCATGAGCACGCCGACAGGAGGGGCGGCCTGGGCGTCTGCCGGTGAATTCTGATAAAAGGTTTGTGTGCGGTTGACCCGGAGCATTGGCGGGATGGTGGCTGAGCGGATGTGGATGATCCTGGTGTCGGTCACTTCGCAATCGATCTGCATCATCACCTCAAATTCCTTGTCATCGATGATGCTGTCTGTAAGGGGAGATAAGAAGATGTAAATACGTTATTACATAAAAAGGGCACGCATGGGAGAAAAGTGGCTTTTTGATTACACACATTAGGGGTGCACCAATCACAATTATCTGGCCGATCACAGATCTTTAAAATGCCAGACATTTTTAACTCATTCACTCCCAGCCATTTTCACTGAAGCAACCTACTGGATTTTGACTGATTTTGCAAGGCCCACAGAATATTGCGTTCTATTGCTATAAAAACACGGAACCTACCAAAAGAAAGATTAGAGTCTCAGGAAAGTTTCATCAGGAAAAAAATGTATATTTCTATCAGTTTCCGTTTTGCAGCAATTAGCATTAGAATTGTCATTATTCACAAATCTGTTTAAAACAGTGGGGGGAAGAGCAACATGGCCCTGGTTGATCTCTTATACTCTGCTGCCACCTGCTGGCCTTTTTTTTGTAATAACTACCATTGCCAAGCATTCTCTTCATTTCAGAGGCTGCACCAAAGCCTTCTGTATGCTCTAGCATTAAAACAACAACAACAAACGTATAAATACGTCTTTGGGAACATGGTAATATTTAAAATAGAACGTATACGGTTTTGGGAGCAAATGAGTTAATATGTACAATTGCAAATAATCTACCAGTTTCTCTCCTGTCAAATTCTAATCGTCAGGCCTTAAAATAAAGACTGAGAAAGGACTTTTTTTGAGGCAGCTGGAGGCTCGCTTACTGATGGGAATCTGGACGGTGAGTCACGCTGGATTTCTCCCTCGTATAAGACAAAGCGGCTTCCTACGTGAGCTGGACACGCATATTTGCGAGGAAAAAGCGGTGAGAGATCGAGTGGGGGATACAGAGCTATTGGGCCCCTTGTGGGTTTAGAAGAGGAGACGGTTAGGAACGAGACCGTAACTTAACTGACCCATCTTGAAATTTACAAGCATGTGTTTTGTTTTGTTTTTTAAACATTGGAGACAAACGTCCATCAAAAGCTATGCTTGTCAAAATCCAAAAGGAAAGGGAATCTATTAAGAAGAATAACAGTGTCACTAAGATTAAATTAAAGAGTCCACCCCAGAGGTTTTCAAATATATCAAGAGAGCACCAGACTGTTTCAAGTGTGCTCTATTTTTCCATCCACCTGTGCAAAAAAAAAATCAGACTCCTCCACAGCATCTTCACAGGGTTCTCTTTTGGAGGGAAAATACAGGATTTTCCTTGTACTGTCTGGAAGATTCCGCAGGTGTTCATGTCATTAAATGTCTGTCCTGACTATGACCTCACATCTACTGCTGAGATTCATCCTTCGCACCTGCAGTGAAACACACTTAGCAGACCTCTTTGGATGGGATCCAAAGCTGAAGATCTGTTACGCTTTGGCTATTTAAAAGCAAGATTCACCCTACTCAGCTTTATCGGAGTTTGTGAGATAACACTTTCAGGTTGATCCAGTCTGTAGAGGCTACCCTGAGTGGGCGAACAGCAGTGGCGCTTTAGGAATTTTAATCCACTCGCCACTGAAAATGTGCTTAGGAGAGGACAGATTTCAGCTCTTGCATTGGATCTCAATAAGATAGGCAGCCGCTGTGAATAAAATGCCCAATGAGATGAGAGCTGGTTGAAATGTGACGCTGGTAACGCCGCTTTGTTAAAACCAGATGTCAGAAACGACTGCACGCCTCTTTGTCCAGTTGTGCAGTGTTTTTGGCTCCAAGTACATAAAAACGATCAGCCTTAGTCTTAGTTAGTTGTACTTTGAAAATAAATACAACCAATATGTCAAGAGACTTTTTTTTTAAATATATATATATATATATATATATATATATATAATGTGAGTATTGCCAATTTCAAAGCTATAAGAATCTACTCCATAAAGAGCGCAGGTCATATCTATCAAACATGTCTACAAGGGTGTCATGCACACTTAAGACTGCAACTGATCTCGGAGAATGAACGGGTGACTGTCATACAGAATGCTGCAAGAAAATTTAGGTTGATGTATGCCAATTCCTGTTTTTGTTTTGAGACTTCAAGCTCAACTATCTCTAGCCTACAATTACTTTTTAAAAGACACCGCAATTCTAATACTTACCCTATAATTTACGGGCTCGGATCTAGAGAGATCACATCCTATTTCAGGGCCTTTATTTGTTTCCTCTTACTATCAACACTCGGTCTTTCACCGAATGACCCTAATAATAGTCTGAAGGGCACAATGGAACAACCACGAGACAACATCAGACCCTTTTGTGAAGCTGCCAAATTTGCCCTCCGCCTCTACACGGCCGCCTTCACAGATACCATCTGGAGGTGTTCCACAACATTTCAGTGACACAGCGAGCCGCTGCAGCCTGATAAAGACTGGAGGTCTGGCAAGTATGCCGCAAAGTAATCCGGAGCCACATTGGCGCCAACGCTAAAGGAAAACGTTTATGGGTGACCTGATAATGACCTAACATTTTTAACCCAGGAAAGGATGCAAATACACTAACCAATGCCTCCAAAATGCATTATCTGCAGTCCAAAAGAAGAAGCCAATTTAAGATAACGAGCGCTAGATGTTGGTAGCGAACTCAGTTCACAACAAGTAGCAGTTTGGAAGATTGTGAACAGTTCTTCCAAAAAGCAAACAAACAATGTTTGCGTTCAATCAGTTTATCACCAAACATGTTGTGTATTTAAAACATATGCCTTTAAGAGTCTGCTAGCTTAATGTGAACGCACAAGCAAAACATTATTGGCCTAACAGATAGCAGCGATGTTACAGCGTTATAATATTTGAACACAAAAGTGCAGCAACACATATAGACAGACAATCCAACAATACTCACGTAAATCTTCATTTTATGCAAAAAAACAAACAAAAAAACCCCCAATATATATTACTTCAGCTTACTGAACAGTGGTGACCGTCCTCTTTGTTTATAGCTGTATGTATTACACTGCCCCCGGTGGCTAAGGAACGCATACCAAAAGGAGCCGCACAATTAATTACTCGTGACGTTTATGGGTGACCTGATAATGACCTAACATTTTTAACCCAGGAAAGGATGCAAATACACTAACCAATGCCTCCAAAATGCATAATCTGCAGTCCAAAAGAAGAAGCCAATTTAAGATAACGAGCGCTAGATGTTGCTAGCGAACTCAGTTCACCACAAGTAGCAGTTTGGAAGATTGTGAACAGTTCTTCCAAAAAGCAAACAAACAATGTTTGCTTTCAATCAGTTTATCACCAAACATGTTGTGTATTTAAAACATATGCCTTTAAGAGTCTGCTAGCTTAATGTGAACGCACAAGCAAAACATTATTGGCCTAACAGATAGCAGCGATGTTACAGCGTTATAATATTTGAACACAAAAGTGCAGCAACACATATAGACAGACAATCCAACAATACTCATGTAAATCTTCATCTTATGCAAAAAAAAAAAAAAAAACACCCCAATAAATATTACTTCAGCTTACTGAACAGTGGTGACCGTCCTCTTTGTTTATAGCTGTATGTATTACACTGCCCCCGGTGGCTAAGGAACGCATACGAAAAGGAGCTGCACAATGTGTTTCATTCTTTACATTCTATTTAATTCTGTTATGTTTGTGCCATTTTTAATCAATACACTTTTTTAGGGTGTTTTATAGGCTACAACGTGATTAATGTAATTTCAAATAATTTTAATAGGAGCATCTTTTCCAGCTTTCCCAACTTCTTACACCTTTCTATTGTGATGATTATTTTCTCAATAAAATACAACATTTTAATTCCTTAGCGGCAAGGATGGATTTTAGGAGTACACTTTGGTGTTAGTTATGGGGTGGTGATTGTGTGTGGGTGTGGGGGGCAGGGGTGTTCTTGGAGAAAAAATGCTCCCCTGTACAGGGTCCCTGGAGTCAAAAAGCTTGAGAACCCATGGTAGTACACCTGGTTCAAATTTAGGCACAATCCGGTGAATTTCCTTGGCGCATACTGTTTAGTAGGAACCGTGGAAGGAGCCAAAAAAGCCTTTTTTCACAATTGTAATGATCTTTGAGACAGAATTGGTTATACTCCCCCGTGAATCAGATCTCAAATGTTGTCACCATTTCATATCACATCCAGTGGATGATATCTGAAACATAGCACCAAGGCACATTTACTTAGTAAGTACAGCACAAGAGAATCAATCATGCTGCGGAGAGCTCTAATGGGGATGCACTGTTTAGATTAGGAAAGTAGGAAAATCTGAATCCGGCGTTTTACCTTGAACCCCCCAAGTGACTGCTGCCGGTTAGCCGCAGAGCCCATGCACTCAAGAGTAAATAGACTGTCTCCCACGGTTGATCCACCTGTAAATGATGTCATCGCCCAAACATTCCTCTCCTCCAAACATGTCACTTCCACTTGATTGAGCTACTTTCAAACTCTACGGCTCATTAAATAAACACACACGCAGTCCTTATAAGGAGCCACTGCTCAGTCTGATACAACCCCGGAGAGAAGCCAAAAAGGTCGAGTAACTTTTACTCAAAACCTTTGTATGTATTTCAAAGGCTATACTGTTCAGTTGGTAACTAAAGATCACTGCACATTAAATTTGTCCACCGCCAGATGAAAACCATTTAGTGACTGGAAGCGAAAGGCATTCCTCAACAGGGAGCTGGAAAGTATTAGGATCCACTGTGGAATAATCAAGCTCCAATGAGAGGACAATGTCGCTCACCCAGTTGCATTTAATCGCCTGGAAGCTTAGAGAAAAAAAAAAAAAAAGTCCAGGCGAGAAGGCGGAGCCATACCAAAGAGTCACCATCACAATTTTGGTTGCTCGCCTTGTGGCATCTGGAGCAGCAGCTGCTGCGCTTGCATTTGTGCTAACTTAAACCTGGTGTCAAAGTCCTCACCCTCGCCAACATGAGGCAAAATGTTCAACTCTGGTTTTCTTCAAAATCTTTGGGGGAAATTTGGAGAATGAGCATGAATGCTTGTGCAAAATATGAACATTGTTTTGTGAGAAAAATTGCTCCAAACGTTTCGATTTCATTTCGAATGGCGCCTTTTTTGGGACTTCATTTCATCAATTAGCTAAAACAAACAAATAAATAAAAGTGGTCTAGCATTTTACAATTAGAATGTTTACCTTACATTGTTATGTCTTCTTTGCCGACTACGACACTTTTATAATGATTCATTTGTTTCCATTGGCTTAGAAAATTGAGCAAATATGCTATTGGCTACCTGCCATAGACAGATAAGAGAAAGGGCAACAGAATAACAGATCAAAACTGCCATGTGCCAGATGTGCCACTACTTCCAACGAGTCTCTACTGACATGCTTTGGAAATGACGACGCAGCAGATCTTGGAGAAGAACTTTATGAACTCATAGAAATAAAACGTATGCACACTTGAACGATTCTCAAGACGGGTGACAGCCAAATGGTGACCTAAGTGTAACAGACACCGATGGGGGTTTTACCTCTCGTCTACCAGTTTTTCTTTCCAAACGGGCTCAAGGAAAAGTCCCTGGTATCCACCAGAGATGGCCCACAGCCGCCGTGTTAAGATTAGATAAGTTAAGTGAGCTTGCACTTCATTACTTGCAAACTAATGCAACTTTTCCACCGCACGGTAACAACTCAGCTTGGTTTGGGGTGGATTTTCCATCTCAAATAGTACAATGGGAAATTGTGTAAACCATGCCACGTTGAACGCATCAGTAAAGAGAACCTCGAACATACTATACAATGGAGGATGGCTTTTCAATATTTACTTCTCAGTATGTGGCTGTCTGACATAGGGAGACTAGTTTTATTTGAGAGGAAACCGCAAGTAGTATGAAAACAGACCGCTGCAACAAATCAGACAGTGGAGTAGAATACTGCAGCATCCAAAGGTAAGAAACCGGAACAGGGCAAGTTGACAATAGCGTGTGTATTTATTTCAGTCAATTCTACCCAAGAAAACAGTTTGCCGCAGCAAGTGGAGACTGCGGAGTAGAATACACAACAAGGTCAAGTCTCAATTGCATGTGTAATCATATGCAAATATTGCTACAGCAAAGTTGAGGGAGCTATCGGGGATGTGATTTTTCCGCTAATTCGCGGAATTCCGCTTTTTTTATCTCCCCCCAAAAAAAAAATCAGATTTTTTTTTATTTTTTGTATTTCATTGTGTATGCACATGACTCCGACAGATAACATCTTCTGCTATAACAAAGACATTTGTGGTATGCTCTAATATGAGTTACTTTTCATTTGGTCATGATACAATTATTTGTTCATGAAATTTGAACTCTTCAACATTATTTATGTGTTAACTTAGTAATCACATTAGTTAGATATGATGATATTCTCAGTGATAGTTTTTAAAAGCAAAGGCAGTCCAATGTTTTTGAATGTGACTGATTTTGAGTTGCCATTTTATATGGGATAGTTCAATATACATTGAAAATTTATGCTGTTGTTTTGTCTATTTCTGTGTCATGTGAGTGCATTGAAAGTACTTAAAAACACGGAAAACCCATGAGCTCCGGGCCCCTTGTCCCCCCACCAGGGCACTGCCCTGGACCTAGCTGGGTGCCAGCGGCCCCCAGACCCCCGGCTAAATTTTCAGATAATTTCACTTTGGTCAAATCACATCCCTGAGCTATGAAACAGCAAAAGTACGCTAATGCAAGCATGTGTATTTATTTTTGTAATTTCTAGCATTGAAAATGAGCCGCTGCAGCAAAGTGGAGAATACGGAGTATTTGTAGCATTGAGAGCTAAGAAACGGCGCAGAATTCGCTAACATTAGCATGGCCGTTTTTAGCTTTGTAATTTAGCAAAAGTGAGTCCATACTGAGTCGATGAGGTGAAGTGGAAAATGAGGTGCAATTCTTTGCTTTGATACAGCAAATTCCAGAAGTTCGGTCAATTTTTGAGGGGGAGTGGGGTTCTAAGTTCTGTCCATTTTTGAGGGGGAGTGGGGTTCTACTCTTGTTAATATATACAAGTCAAACTTAAAATGATATCTGGGAGGATTTGGGATTTCAAAGCTGCCTCACACAGTTCCAAAAAATTTTTTTAAAGGGATTTTTTTTCATTTACTTTAGATTCCTTTTAGTAGCATCATTATTAAATAAACATGTCAGGCCTGGCATCTGTTAAATAATTTCAAGTACAAGATTTGCAAAGCCACCGCCAAAAGGAAATCTCAACACTAAAAAAGCATTTTTGGTTTCTTTTAAAGTCTTTGTGCCTGTATGTGGTTTGGACAGTGGCCGTGCAGCCACGTTGCAGCTCTGCTAAATGCAGCAGGGACGAGAACAGGCTGAGGGACTAGACAAAGGGCACGGAGGACTCCAGATGTAAAATATTTTGGATAAAAAAAATCCCAACAATAATGATATTACATTTTAACAGGCAACACACATGCAATAAGTTAGGTCATGGATGTTTTTCATTATACGTGGTAAAAGTACAAGTAAGGCATTCATTTGCAGCGTTACTGAGCTCCCGGCTCGCCTTGCACACGTTCAAGTGCTGACTGATCCATTTCCACAACTGTTGTGTAGAATCCTTAGTACTTACCGTTTATGTTCATAGCAGGCAACACCACAGACATCTTCGGGCGACTTCCTTTATTGTGGCTGGTGGCAGGAAGTAGCAGATGATCCTGAGAACCAACATGAGAAGGTTATGGAAAGTATTCAACTAGTATTATCCTTTTATAAATTAGAGGCTTCTCATTTCAGGGTGCTGAAAAGATCCCTGTGGTCAATACTGTTCATTTCTTAGAAATGTCACAAACTGAGTCAAATTTCCACGCTGCAGCCTATAATCAAAATAGTCTTTGCAAAGCACTTTTTCTGTCCTTCATTCCCAAGAGACGAAAATGGCAAAGTGATTCATTTATGACATTAAGAGTACTCAAGAGATGGAGGTCAGAATTTAATGTTTACTGCGGCTGAGTGTAGTGTGTTCATGCAAACACACGGGCGAGTGTTTATCATCGCCACTAATTGCAGATTCATACGGTATGACACAATGTGTTTTATTGAGGTTACTATGAGATCAGTGAGAGCATTACTACAGGATACAAGGGTAGAGCGATGCCAATATTGTGTGCCAAACCACTTATACTTGTCAACAAGCCCAAATATCGGGACTAGAATACGAAATCAACATCAAACATAAAATTTGTGAAGGATAAATCCACTCTCACTAGTAGGCTTGGCTTTTAGTATAATTTATTATTTAGCGGGGCAAGCGGCGACAATTTTTCATTTCAAAACTATTTCCCATGGGAAATAATGTGAATCTGTTTTAAAGTCAGACCTTGGCCAGGATGAATCCTCAATTAGTGGTAAAGGCAACATTATTAAAGTGCTATACATGGAGGATGTCCCCCCCCCCCCCCAAAAATTACTTACCCTATGAATGGCCATTTAAAGAAAATGGCAAGATAATTGAATGGCATAAACAAAATAATTAATGGGGTAGTCAAAGAGTAACTTCTTTTTTTTTGCGAGGCCATCCTGACCATACACATATGGAAATTAATTATTGTTTTACTAGGGCATTAAAATACCCTAATAATTTATTATTGATGACAATATGGAGTTATACTGATCATCTTAACCATGTTAGCAAATTGGCAAAAGAGCTCCTGGTTGTAGCCATCATATTTCTCCCTGCCAAAGAAAAGCCAACATGCCTTGTCAAGTCAATCGTTAAGATACATGATTTTCAAAGTGTGGTATGACAGAAATAATCGCTGGTATGGAACATGTCAATTATATTCAAATGTCAAGGTCAATACATTTGCATTTAATTTCTAAGAACGGTTTGTTACATTTAGGCTTCTACTAAGTGTCTATTTTAATGTTGGTCATGAACTACTGAGCTCAAAATATATGCTGAAGTTTTACAAAATTTTCAGATATACAAGATGTTCCACAATGAAACAACAAACTTTTATGTTGTAATTCAATTTGGAAGACCAACAGGCGGTTCCAACTTTGGCGGCTCCAATGGCTTATATAACAAATAAGGTGTCATTTTGTTCAAAACTACCCTAATGTTCACACACCAATATAATGTGCTCACTGCTCGTGTATACTCTCATTTAGCCGGGTCATTTCTCTCTCAATGCAATGTCAATCATTTTTATTACTCTTAATTAATGGTGTTTTATATTGCCGTAATAGCTGTGAGCTGTTAAGAAGTAATCATTAGTGTTGCACGAACATGCAGTTTAAATAAAAGATTTACAGCATGACATGTTCGTGGCACAAGACTAAGCTGGAAGCCACGAATAAGAGATTTAAATGACCCAAATGAGCAGGTTCTTCACTGTGTAAGAAAATATGTACATTACTGCTCATTATCAAGGGACTTTCAGTTTCAGGCTCCATGACGACAGGTACGTTTGCCTTGGAACGTTATGGATAAGACCCTCAAGTGAGTGTTTCCACCACGTCACCCCAATACACCCTTAGCTGCAAGGTGCCATAACACAACAAGTATGAGTACTTCCATTTTCTTCTCGAGAGGTAAATTTTCCATCACCTCATCTCGTTTCACGCTCAAACGGAGGCCACAGGTGCTTGTTTATCTATAAAGGGCTTAACGTGATATAGGGTTCCACAGGAACGGGTCGGCGCAACATGAACAACGAGCTGAAAGTGCTGGGGAGGGGGGAAAAAAGGTATCAACTATCCACAAGACAAAAGTCAAAATTAATAATGATTGCCTTCAAATTCCAAATTCAATCCAGAACCTTGGCTAGTCTTGTAATCACAACATACGGAGTGTGGGGGGGAAAAAAGCCCCCCCATACTTTCAAATACGTAGATCCAGGAACCCAGGAAACAAAACACACACAAATAGAACTTTGCACGAGAACATATTTTTGAAAATGAAAGTGACCACAATGAGTAATAGAGCGGGCTGATTTAAACCATGCGGATTATTGCATTATAAATGTGCCGCGACAGATGCATCAGGTGTGCTCGGGCAAATGCTCCAATTTTACTTCATTGGTCTGAATATTAAAAAAGGTGTCTCAAAACAGTACACCACAAACTGCCTAATTATGTTGTCCTTTTTGACAACTCTTTCAATGTTAAAAATGTCAGTGTGAATGTAAGTGAACCAGGACTAATATGACATACACGATGTATCAATTCAGGCTTTGTTTACAGATCTTGGTGACAAAGAGTCTAAATCTTCGACCACTTGAGTTGAGACTCCCATTGAGCTACGACAGCAAGCTGCAAATGGACCAACTGAACGTGATAGAGACCACTAACCTTTTTTTTTGTAGGTTAGTAATATTTTTGTTTCAAAACATTAGATGCATAAAATTCAAATGAAAAACGACAACTAACGGAAACCTGTTGCATTTGCTTGGCACAATGTTACATCAGGGCCTCTATGAGTACCCTCTGGGAAGAGCAACATTAAAACCCAAGTGATCAAAGACCTTTTATTGAGAGTGATGTCCAGTATTAACCATGTCAGGCGAAAGAAAATAAAAAACAGACCTCTTGTCTCAACTGAGGTAAATAAGCCTAATGAAGAAAGGCAGAGGAGATGAAAAATGACATGTAGTCATGCATAAAACCATAAAACATGCATTTCATGATTGTAAATGGGCTGGGGGAAAAAAGGACTGGATAGGGGTAGTTAGTTACACCCTTGGGCGTGTGAACATTATCCTATCCGCCACTGTGGACTCGCATTAAATTTTCATGTTAAGGAACAGACCTATTACTCACTATTTATGATTCATTCGCTAGGCCCTATTTTCTTAGTCAGTGGACAGTTTACAGGAAAAGCCAAATTTAAAAAGTTTTTTTTCGGATAATCAGTGTCGAGCAGTGAAACTTTTATGGACTATTTTTTACATGACGAGTGTCAATATGTCAGATTCGGTTTTGTAAGGCTACACGTCTAAACTTACCCTGCGGAAAGACACGACGTAGAAGGTGTCGCCTCGCCGGTTCATCTCGGCAAAGAAGTCACTGTACGTGTGAGGGGGTCTGTCGTACACCTGCAGCTCACTGCCAGGGGTCCTTGGAAACAAAAATATGAGATCAGAAAGATGGCAATACTGTAGGCCTTTCCACATTATTCCATTCAATAGGACAGATGGCGGCATATACATTGAAAACAAAATGGAGACAAAAATACTAATAATGCAGCTGATTTCAATGTAGCTATAGAAAATAGTTGCTTTTGCCTAGTGCTTTGATGTCAATGACACCTGGGAACCGTTTTATTTCTGGGGGGGAAATTATAATGGTTCTCCTTCAAACCAAAGCATTTTGTTGACAGCTTGATGAGTTTCTCTACCTAAATTAGATTTGAGTCGACTTTGGAGTTTTCATTTGAAATGTTACCCAAATCTAAAAGGAAAAATGATCATCGAATTGCCTATATTACCTTTTTTTTTTTTTTAGATTTCATGCAAATCTATAAAGTCCTCTGCCTACAATATGAATCAGAAAGAGAACGAGAGAGAAGAAAAAAAACTCATACTTGACCCTAGACCGCTAGACCTGTTAAAATCGTTTCCCCTTCGTCCTTCATATTTCCTAGCCAAGGAGGGGAAAAAAACTATAGGGGGCCAACAAAACCTATTGACTCCATCTGTCTGATGTGAGTGCAGCTCAGCAGAAAAGGTTTTGAGAGCCAAAACTCTGAAGTCAAGTACTGGGGTCATCCTTTACAATCTGTGCTTCATTAAACTGTAAAAAAGCAAGAAGGGGGACAATTTCCAAAAAAGGAGATGAAATTTTACCTCCCATTAGGGTTCCATTTAAAGAGCCACTTAAGTCAAATGCTGTTATATGAACAGTTGCTTTATGTAATGGGTGTTGTGTCATGGAAAATGTGTATTTTTCAGGTGGATTTTTTTTTCTTCGTCTTCTAAGTTGTCCCCCCCCCCCCCCCCCCGCTCACCTCCCACTTAAGCCTTTTAAAGCTACCCATATTGTGTACCAGACAACATTTGTTAGCGTTAGCTGATAAATGCAACTTTAACACTGTTGAGCTATATTTACTGCAGTGACCTAAAAGCAAATTAAACTTCATTAACTGTAAGGGGAGCCTAGAACTGCTTCTATAAATTAAGCATACATTGCTGGTATAATAAAAATGAACCTTCTGAAAATAAATGACACAATTACTCACTTTCCTTTGGCAGTTTTTGTATATGGAACAGTCACAATTTGGGAGCTCTTGACATCCTTCTGTTCAGTTTTCTGTTGGAAAATTTAAAACATGGTCTCAGTATAGTACCACCCATTAACAACAATAACATTGGCCGGCTGTCAAAGTCAAACTTCCCGATTAAGTCTAATGGTTAGGGCGGCTGATTTTTAAGAAAACATGCCTAGCCTATTTTTTATTTATTTATTAGAACTTCAAAACTAATGAAGACACAACCAAATTCAGACAAGACCGTAAATTAACTATACAGGCGATAAAAAAACAAAAACAAAAAAAACATCTACATGTGTATTACATACCATACCAAAATTACAGTACCTGTGTAGTTAGTTAGAGCTACCCAGATGGACATTGAAAAAAGGACGGGGGGGTGGGGGGTTCGCAGAGAGGTGGGGGACTGTACTAATTCCACAGATCCCCTCTGAGTGTTGTATTTACTTTCTCATGGTTGCCGGATTAAATTCAGATCAAAAAGAAGGAATGAGAGGACAAAAATGACAGAGGTGTGCGCGGATGTAAAACTGTGGTGAAAAGAGAGTCTTTCCTTTGCAAACAAAGACCTTCATGATGATTGTGCTTACTTAGTTATAAGGTCAGAAATAATATCTAAAGATGTATACATGGCAAAAAAAAACAACTCAGAACGAGCTGATGGGACTTGCCAGAATGCTGCTGGAGGGTCTGAGGTGGCTGTTACTCATGCGCCTTGATTTGGTCAGCTGCAAGTCGTGCCGGTGGACCCACCCCCTCAACTTGTGGGCCAGCCTGTCGATCAAAGTCAGCACACATTTAAACACTTTTTTTCCTGAACTACAAAGCTATTTATTATCTATTGTGGGTGAGTAAAAACAGTAAGTCATGCTTGAAGAACTTTCATACTCACTCAATACACTTGGTGCGATTAACAGGCGGCAGGCATGGGGGCTGCTGCCTGAGGAAGTTAAGTTCCTTCACCACCATCAGGGCCTTGTCCTCAGCACTGCAGCGCCACAAACGGATGACAGGAGGCCAAGAGAACATTGATGAGAGCCGAAAACATGTTGAAAGGCTCGGAAATGTGCATGTGAGAATTTCACATTCGCTTTAATGATCTGTTGAAAATGTTCTTCTCATTAAGAACACGCTTTCAGTCCAAAGGGAGAGCCAACATGGCCGCCTGCCTTGCGTCTGCAAACACCCATGACGAGTGGGCAAAAGAAAAGCCAAAGACAGATAGACTTGGCTTCAATCTGGGCACAAGTGTGAATTTATTTTTATTTTTTTAATGCATTGATTAAATTCTAATGGAAGCCATGTGTAGTGACTGTAAGGCTTCTGTCAGTCAACACAGTTTGAGCATATGGCAATAGAAACATGGCTGATAAAAAGGTATGTATCCAACAATATGGGTTCGGTTGAATTTGTTCCGTGACCAAACTTATTCCGTCCCACTTTACTTGTACAGTGGAACTTCGATTTTTGTATGGCCTGGATTTAGGTATGATTCAGTTTGCATCAATTTATATATCCGCTTGGTTTTCGTATTTGAATAAAGTTGTGACTTTAATTTCCTGGAATCGATACACATTCATCCAAAGCGTATCATAAATTCGGAATAAAAGGTTAAACAGATGGCAAAACATATTCCACAAAGCAAGCTTTTGTTAACAACTCAAGGCAATAAGCCATCTGCGTAACAAATTCTGTCAAAAGACAGAAAAAAAAGGCATATTTCAGCACCCTGTCTCTGAGTCAGGCCACATATAGTGCTATTGTTCAAATAAAAGCTCGCAATGTTGAATACGCTTTGCCATCTGTTAAAACTAGGGATGGGGGAAGTCGTGGTATCGAGCTGATAAAATGATCGGGAATACGAATCCCTAATAGGACTCATTCAAATAGAAATGAGGAGAATATAAAATTGACATTAATTTCACGCAATTTTAAGGAAAATGCTATATTGGGATATATAGGCCTTTCTTTAAAATTATTTGTCATTGTTTTTGGGGGAAATGTTTTGTAACAAAAGTACTAGTGGTATCTGTACTTAGTACTCGTCGTACTGGTAACTGGGGAAAAATGTGGTTTTGAACATCGCTAGTTAAAACCTTACAACAGCATGTTCTGAGCGCAAGCAGGTAAGAAACCCATTAACATTCAAGACCTTATATCAAAAACAGTCTTCGATAAAGGTAAAAGTGATTTTAAATGTTCATTTATCCACCTCATTAGTCATTTATATTTATTTCACACTGTTTTGTATGTAAAGCTATAGTTGTTCACAGTTTATAGCTATTAAATGTATTTTTGTTAATATCTAAGTATGCTTTGGGTCTCTTATATTTTAAAAGTCAGAACGATGCAGTTAAAAAAATACAAAAACCAAAACAAAGTTTCCTGCTTTAGAAAGTTGCCACTGCCAAGTGACGCCAGACTAATTCCTGTACATTACCTTTTTAGGTTGACCACCTGGACTTACAAAAATGTAACCAGCTGGGTGATAAATATGGTTTCTATACAAGTCTTTTACAGCCACCAAATGACAAAATCAGAAGTTAATATGTGTCAACATATACTGTTAATATAACTTATGAAGGAAGGGAGTTGCTGTAATTGCTTGCACACTGCTTACGTGGCGTGTCTACACTTGGAGCCCACCGGCAAGGGCACTCGTTACCAAAACGTGGGCCACCAAAGAAATCCCCCTCAACCTTGGCCAACTCTCTCAAGGTCCTGGAAAAAGTTATGTTCGACAACATGCCAGACCACAGGGTCCTGATCATGACGCTTGCTGAGGGGCCCATATTAACCTTTCTGCGCACACAGCTTCCAATTTAGGCAGACCCCCAGATTAGGTTGCAATACCCCCCCACCACCCCCCAATCATCCTCTCTGCAAGCATTTGGCACTGTCACCGCCTTTTAAAAATGCTAATGTGTTCCTTCCTCCCTGCATTGGTTTAAAGAAAGCTGATACTACAGGTGACTGGCTTGTATTAACAAGTGACATAGTGCTCATGTATATCTGACAAAACACAGGCTGCCAATACTGTGGACTCTAACCACATTGCAAAACGTCATTTTCAGGTCATGGGGGGTGCAGGTAATGTACCAAATAAGAATGTCATTCGTGCAATTTACAAATGAAGACTTGATGGGCCTCGATTACTTTTAAAATAGAAAGAAAAATACATAAGCCCTTGGAAAAATAAGCTGTTACTAGTGATATAAAACTGGATGTCAAACATGGCCTGACCCCAATTTCCCACCTTGTTACTCAAAGCAAAGCTCAAGGGATATTTGAAGGCAGACGTTTGGATACAACTCAAAGAGCCCCTCGCGCTCGTGTTTACGCATGTCGTAATAAGCTGGTACCAGCCCAGCCCAGGCTCTAAGCGCAGGTGCATCCTGGGCCACGCCATGCTGGGGTGTCGAGCACGTTACCTGTCAGCCATCTCGACGCTGTCGTTTCCAGCAGGCTCGGGGCCCGCCACGGCATTGCTGTCTGTTTCCGAAGAGAAACCTAACAGGTGTCTGCTGTGCTGCACGTTCACAACCTCCAGCCCGGAATCAGAGTTGCCCTGGAGCTGACTGATGAAGGCAGACATGAGGGGAAAGAGAGAATGAGGAGAAATTAGGACACTTGGGATGATGGAAAGAAAAAGGAAATTCCAAGTGGCCCTCATCCTGTGCACAGAGGTTTTTTTTTTTTTTTTTTTTAGCCACAAAGTTCAACAGTGAACTCTGATCTAGTCTGTGCGATCCAAAGCACACTGAAGAGCCCAGGCGGTGTCCTTCAATGCTTTTACAACACCAGGTGGCATTTTCATTTTCCATTTCAAAAAGGAATTTGGCATGTCAAAAGTGGGCATGTTTTGTATTTCTTATTCTATAAAAACGCACCAACACAAGCAGGCACTGACACTCAAGTGAAGTCTCAGCTACAAAGCGCATCACAAAAGCAACAAAAGAACCACGTTTTTATATGTAAAAGCTCCCCAACTCAATCTTAGATCCAGCGCACATTCCGAACACAGTCAAGCTTATCAAAGTCAACAAATCCAACTCACATCCCTTGTGGAGGACGTCCTCCCTAGGAGAAAACAAACATTTTTATAACATGACATCAGAGAGTCTGTTGTTATACTTGGAATAAAAAAAAAAAATCCCAGCATTTGCAAACTGGGCCGAATTGAGCTCTTTTATATAACCTGTCTTAATTTGTCAGATGTGGTAATAGTGAATGCGGGGATGAAAAGGAATGGCCGCGTATGTATTTTACACCACTCGTTGAGCGTGACATGTTTTGTTCTAACGGTCACGCCGGGTAAATGTTTACATCCCATCAAACCTCACCAGGGTTGTTCTGAGGTTTATTCACCTATTAGTCACAAAGTCCTATAAACTCTGGAGAGAACATCAGAGAAATGATTGCAAAGATGACTAAATGAACATTTATTTTCTTCAGAGAACAGTCTTTACTCAAGGATGGACCACTAAATTCTTGCAGTTCATGGATTCATTGCAACACATTGTCTGCATCAACCGCGTTACTGTAATCACGGCAAAGTCTTTGCTAAACCTAAAGTTGGCCAGTGATTTGACAAACTGTCAACAGAGTGATACAAAAGGAACTAGTTTGTACTGTTTTCAATTAGCCTTTGGATAATGTCTAACATGACAGGCAGGAGTCCCACAGTGAATCATCGGGATTCCCATTTATTTCCTCTTGTGAGTCCACTGTAAATTTTGACATAGCAGTCATATTGCTTTTACAGTAACTGCCAACAATTTCTCTTAAAATAAAGACACCCACAAACGTCTACTCGAGTATTACCTTATGGGTCCGACGTTTAGCACGAGGAAGACCAGGACTGCCATGAGGCACACAGCTCGTCTCTTGGGAGTCGTTGCCTTTAGCACGGAATTCTGCAGGGGGGGAAGAAATAAAGAAATTTAATTCAAACGGCATGTCTAAGGCTAATTGTGTATGACGCCATTTTGTGCATACATTTGTGACTTTTTCCCAGTGTTGGAAAGTACTTGAGTACATTTTTTAGGTATCTGTACATTACTTGAAGATTTTCTGACGCCTTTTTCAGGGATGTGATTTGACCAAAGTGAAATTATCTGAAAATTTAGCCGGGGGTCTGTGGGCCGCTGGCACCCAGCTAGGTCCAGGGCAGCGCCCTGGTGGGGGGACAAGGGGAGCTCATGGGTTTTCCGTGTTTTTAAGTACTTTCAATGCACTCACATGACAAAGAAATAGACAAAACAACAGCATAAATTTTCAATGTATATTGAACTATCCCATATAAAATGGCAGTTTTAGTCAACTCAAAATCAGTCACATTAAAAAACATTGGACTGCCTTTGCTTTTAAAAACTATCACTGAGAATATCATCATATCTAACTAATGTGATTACTAAGTTAACACATAATGTTGAAGAGTACAAATTTCATGAACAAATAATTGTATCATGACCAAATGAAAAGTAACTCATATTAGAGCATACCACAAATGTCTTTGTTATAGCAGAAGATGTTATCTGTCGGAGTCATGTGCATACACAATGAACTACTAAAAAAAAAAAAAAAAAAAATCTGATTTTTTTTGGGGGGGAGATAAAAAAAAGCGGAATTCCGCGAATTAGCGGAAAAATCACATCCCTGCTTTTTATATTTACTCCCCAAACACAAATTACTTTCAATTCCTTTTTTTTGGGTCAAAACTGGCTAATGCCTAGTCTTGCCATCGCCTTGCTTTGGACATTAGCTCGGCGATATCTCGCCGCTCACCTCACTCCGCAGGCCTTCCAGTTGCCTCTTGAGGCTGCCGTTCTCGCTTTTGAGCACCACGTTCTCAGACAGCGCCATTTTCAGCCGCACTTCCAGTGACAGCAGATACTCTTTCTTCTTTTTCCGCGACAGGGATGCAGACTCGCGGTTCTTTATCATGCGTTGCTGCCTCTGGGAAAACTTTGACTGAGGCCAGAAAAGTGAGACGGACAGGAACAAGGGGTGGGAGAAGAAAAGAACAACACACACGATTATGACTCATGTCACAGGATTCATCACATCTGGATGCGTTTGGGGAGCACCTATCCAAACAAGACACATGGGGCGGCTGTGGTGTGAGAATGCAATTAATGCCCACACGAGCCACTTGCTGAGCTCTTTGCACTGGTGTGACATCATGTTTATACATGTTCTAAATACCGAAGCTTTTCATTGCTGTGATGAATGTCCCCAGTCTTACATATTATCCAAATAGAAAGCCACAATTTCGCAGTGCAGCTTATTTGTTGTGGCAGTATTTTCTGTATTACTGTAATGGAGGGAAAAAAAAAAGAAGAAACCAAAGTGTCCAGAGCAAACATCCTACTCATTCTAAACATTGAAGCAACTTTTGATCACAAATGTACAAATGTTGACAATTATTTGGACCAACCCAAAAAAGCATTCATGCCACGTTTCATCCCATTGTGTTAAATGTTCCATTACATTATTCATCTTCTGGCTGTTTGTGGTCAAAAAGTGTGACAAAAGAGGAGTGACAAGAGCAGAAAGCTGGAGTGAAAGACAGAAACCAGAGCGCCAGTAAAAAGAAACACGAGAGAGAAAAAATCAAATGAAGGAAAAAAGAGGCCAGGGTTGCATTCTTGTTTAGTACAAATGATGGCAAGTCTTAAATAGAAATTTTCGACACATCTGTCAGTGTGTTCACGACACCCCTGTACCTACTTCACACCCCAAAGACTCCTTAAGTGCACGCGAAAAGGCTTCTGTTGAAAAATATTTACTTCAAGATGTTTTGAGGGCTTGTGAGGAAGGACGTGTTTATGGAGCGTGTCATTCTTTTGAGAAATGATTTCCTATTAGAGACACACCAAATTCCTCTGATAAATGATTGAAGAAGTTTAGCTACATTTGAACATTCAGGGGGAAAAAATTGCTAAAAAGTTGGACTCAAATCAACTTCAAACAGCTACCTCGTGCTTTTTCTTTGTTTTTTTGTAAATGATAAGATTTCAGCATACCTCTCACCACTTCAGTGCGCATCACAAGATTAAATTATAACTTTTGTTTTTCCTGGGCGTGGCCACTTCAGAGTGCCTCGTTGTCTGCCATGAGTGCACGTTTCCCCAGAGAAAGGCGCAAGACAAATGTTTTTTTCTTTCTTTTTTTTAGTCTGACTTGATAGGGCCAGGATTTCAGGCTTGCGTGGCCATTTTCGAGCGCCTCGTTGTCGGCCATGAGTACATAACCAAGAGGGGATTTTTTTCCCGTGCTGCCGTGGTCGCTTTGGAAGGTTGCGACAGCCATCAGCAACTCAAGCAGATATGCTCAAACATGTAGTTATGTGTAGGCATGATAACGATGTTGGACAAAAACATCCATTGTTCTATATTGTAGCAGTGGTTTTTCATTGGCAATTGAAAATCACATGATTTGTCACGATTTTGTAGCCTAATTTTTTTTTTATACCTGGCAATATTTTTAGTCCTTAAAATTTGCCAAGATTGTTAACGACACTTCTCTAGTGTTGAATTTATAAGACATCTTCATTTCACAGGGAGATACATTAAGTAACCGTTATATTGATTGGCAACCCCCCCCCCCCCCCCTCCATCCTCATAACAGTGGCTACCCTTTTTTTTTCCCATAACGCTGGAATTCTCCAATACTTTCTCCTGTGTAAATATGTTGTGTGTCAAAAATTGTTTTGTGTTTGACCTAAGGCTTCCTTGATTGTTTTAACGATAATTCTTTCACACTGAAGTTATATAGTTAATCAAGAAATCCCAAAACATTATCTTTAGGGACTTTATTCATTTAGAGTCCTGCATTGCTGTATTTGAGATGGCATTTCACACAATGGCACCTTACTTAAAAACTTTATTAAAACTAGTCTACTAAACTACTACCACACTAAGACACACAAACACATTCCATGGGGTCTCTAAGATCTCTGGATGAATAGCCCTTGTGGTGATTAAGTTATTTGAATCCTCTTATTTGTGTTGCGTCTCCTGAGAAACTCCTCAAGTCTCCCAGCCTGGATCTGGGAGTCGTGCCACCAGAGCGAGCCTGGGAACGCCGCAACTACGCAGTTACCAGGGAGTGGAGCGCGGGGTGAACGTCACCTCGTCACCACAATGAGGCTGAGCAGGGCAAAAACAGCGGTTGCGTTTTTGCTGCTGAGAACTGGTTCCCGCGCTGCACCATGCAAACCATAGAAACACATCAAGTCTGCCCATGAGCGGATTACATGGCTCTAGCTGTCCTTTTAAAGGGCCGCAGAGGGGACCAGCTGCTACCAGCTGTCAGTCGGTCATGCAATTGTGCAGATGAAGTGCTACCTATGGAGGAAGTGTGTGATTAAACCATCATAAGTGGATGGGCCTCATTTAACAAGTTGACGCAAACTCTACGGTTTGTCATAAACAAGGATCATGGTGGCCTGGGTGCGCATGAAAGTAAGATGACTGTCAGCCTGCAGAACTGAAAAACAAAAACTATACAAAGACGTTACCTATTAGCCAATATTGTATGTATATCCTTTAATATTAGCTAAAATTAGCTTGCCCACACTCATCTTGCGCACCATGCAAATTACAAATGGATCAATTTTGTTCGAACTCTACTCAATCACCTTTTGCCCTTTGGCTACACTGCCTCTCAACCAAAATCTGGTCCAACTCGGCTCAATCTCACCGGTAACCCTATCTTGATTCCTTCATTGGAAAAGTATACAATTTTGGAGCTTCTTCTTACTTGGAGCCAGTCACAAGAAGGAGTCATGCCATGCCCCCAATGACAAAACTCTGCATCATCTATGCATTTTTCTTGCATCTGGGTGACTTTAGCAGTGACAATTGGTGCTGGCCTCTTCCAAGTTTTAAACACAATGCTATGCAAGATGGGAAGACGCATCCAATTTCCACACATTCTGGGCGAATTACGTCAAACAAAACATTGCTTTTATGTGGTTGCTTGCTTACCCCAAATTATGCTTCCTTTTGTGTAACTAACTCAGTAATGTTTGTCTTTCACTAACGCTTAAAAATACATCATTTTGCACTTGCAGTGCAAAAATTTCAAAAGCTTTCACAGTAACAGTTTAAAAAGGAGATGTATCCAAATGCAGCACACTAAAATGAACATCAATCAATCAATATTTACACCACCCAATAGACTGCTGGGGTCTCCTCTAAATCCCCTAATCCTGCCAATGGAAGATTTATGGAGGCTGTTTCATTCTGGAGCAGCCAAATCCCCCGGCTGTGCAGGAGCGGCATTACATATCAGGGACCCCAATCCCTGATGGCTGTTTACAGCTGTCGCAAGGCTTCATCCTGCACAACACCTGTCTGAAGCAAGTAATCGTTGGCAGCCGTTTAACACCCGGGATTATATAACCTAACTATAGGTCCCAATACAGTAACACACGTAGAGCAGATGCTAACACCTGGCACAGGCGGGCCATGTTTAACAGGCATGTGACGTTAGATGTGACCCGGCCCACATAGTACACCACTGTGCTGCATTTCACGGCTCAACCGATTCTCAACAAGAACGACGTGACCTACTTACAGGCTGTTTTAGTTGACCTTCACCATCTCTGGGTGCTCATTGTCAACAGTGATGAGTTTTTGTGATGCTTAAGATAAACAAAGCGGGGATCTGATCTAAAGGGGAAGTCAACCTATAACATTTCTTGACAAAAATATGTTATAATGATATCTCACTAGTCTTAAAACGACATCCTGATTAATATTATATTTGTGGCATATGAGTTATGCAGCAAAATTCTGCCGTTTTTATCCATCTCAGGGAGCGGCCATTTTGCCATGCTGTCGACTTAAGATGACATCACAGTTAGTTTCTCAGGGCTCAGGCAACGACCAATGCTCACAGGTTTTCTGAAGCTGAGCTGTGATTGGTTATCTGAGACCTGAGCAACTGTGATGTCATTTTCACTCAACAGCAAGTGGCAAAATGGCCGCCTTTTGATATTGATCAAAACTGCTGGATTTTACTGCTTAACTCAAAATTCCCAACGCAAAATTAACCAAAATACCTTATTTAGACTAGTGGGGGCTGCACAGAACATATTATTGTCAAGATTTTTTTGGGGGGGGGAGTGACTTCCCCTTTAACTAATTTGCTCCCAAAAACGTACAAATACGTTCTATTCTAAATGTTGTACGTTTTTATTTTATTTTATTTTTTAATGCCAGAGCATATAGAAGGCTTTGATAATCTAAATAGATTTGTGAATAATGAAGAAACTTAGCTGTATTCTAATGCTAATTGCTGCAAAACGGAAAGAGATAGAAATATACTTTTTTTTTCCCCTGATGAAAGAAGAGACTTTAATCTTTCTTTTGGTAGGTTTCATGTTTTTATAGCAATACAACACAATGTTCTGTGGGCCTTGCAAAATCCGTGAAAATCCAGTAAAACAGCCGGGAGTGAAGGGCATTGCTTCTGTGAAAATAGCTGGGAGTGAATGAGTTAAAGATGTCAAGTTCTAAAAACGGTGAATAGCGTAAAGGGTCTCGTCGAGGGACAGAACTGGTTCCTTATTGGGATATGAATTGCAATTCCACATGTCCAAAGGTAGACTGTGCGACCCACTTCAACAATCAAGCCGCCTCCGTTCAGATTTTGAACTACTTTAAACAAATAAAGTACCAGACCTATTTGAAACTTTGACTAGTTTACGTTCACAAATGGCTTCTAACCATTTTTTAATGATCTTTTTGATTTGGCCTATAATAAACCACTCAAAAACAACGTCTTTTCTCAAGTAATAATTTCTGAAATTCCATAACATTCATTACCCTAATGATTGTTTCTTCCGAATAACACACAAAGAGCTCTCTAGACAAGTGCTGAATGAAACAGTTTGGCAACATGTTAAACAGCAAACACAGCATGTGGAGACCCATCACCCAGCAAGAAAGGTGCAAAAAACAGAGCTGTGAGAACATTTCTCAAATCATCACAAAGGTCAGACGAGAGCGAGCCATTGCGAGCAGTGGCGCTGCCGTGGACCGCAGCCCGAAACAACACCGAGGCTCTGTGTAACAGAGGCAAACAATCCGGACAGGCAGAGCAAGATTTGTAGATGTAGTTTAAACAGAAACAATGAGGAGGATGTACATGTCACTGCACAGACGGAGCATATCGGAGAGTATGCAAAACGACAAAGGCCAGGAGACTCTAGACCGCAACACAGTAGTTCAGCAGGGCGTCATTAGTTGGAGCATCCTAACCGACACACGTTATCGTTAAGTGTTAAATGATAGATTCCAGATACGAATCATGACCAAAAGTTACTATATTAGTCCTTGGGTCACATAGAAGCCACATAAATTGCACTGTTTTTCTTTCTTTCTTTCCAATATTTTAAATATAATGCAGAGTACTGATTTTATTGCCAAATGAATGTGTATAAATCAATGGTTCCTACACTCATTATTGTGCTGTTTCGGGAATTTACGTCCTGGCTTAGAGTACGTGTGGGCAGCCTAGTGGACTTGTGGTTAGCACTTCTGCCTCACAGTTCTGAGGTTCATGCTTGAATCTCTGTTGCCTTTCTGCGTCAAGTTCACTTGTTCCCCCTGAGCTTGTGTAGGTTTTCTTTTTACGTGTACTCCAGCTTCCTCCTATACTCCAAAAACAACCATGGGTAGTTTAATTAAAGACCTTGAAGACTATTGTCCATAGGTGAGTGAATGTGAGTGATTGTTTGTCAAAGTCAGTTGGGATGGGCTCCAAATCACCCGTGACCTGAATGAGGACTAGCAGTCTGGAAAATGGATGGACAGAGATTGTCTGACTTCCAGTTGCTGACAGTTCTATGTTGGGGTCGAATGGGTGTGCCGTTATTTTCGCTGGCATTTAAGGCAGTTTTGATTGAACTCTTACCTAGCAACAAGTGGCAAATGTGACACTCTTATGTCAGGGACTGAGCATAGTATTTCCACTCCACCGCAGTAGAAACCATTAACTCACATCGTCATCCGAAGAAGGGCTTTGAAGCATGACCGCCGGTGGCGCGACGACAGGCCTGTCCTGGGCCAGGGCTGGCATGGCGACCATGTTGCCAGTAACAGCCTGGGGGGTGTTGATCTGTAGTAACTGGCTTGGTTGTGACAGCATGATGGGCTGGCCTAAACAAACACACCACGCAGGTTACAATGAAGTAAGAAGCTAACAAAGATGACACATTTGAGCCAACATCACCATATGTTGCCTTTTTGAGAGTTCACCATTTCATACAACAAGCTGTGTGCAGGTATATGATAATTCAAGCAGCAAGCCATAATCAGTGTTCTGTTATTAAATAGCCTGGGGCTGCAGATGGCACAGAACATCCCTCACCACTGGTGACCCCCATTAACCTCTCATCTTTTAACGGCCCTCACTATGTTTACAGGTGGAATAACGTCCACATTCCAAGTGGAGAGGTGTCTTGGTAAATGTGCATGTGTGGCCATGTTTGAAAAACGCAGGTTAGAAGATATGAGAAGAGGGTAAGCCAGCAATATCACAATAGAAAAGAAAGCACATTAAAACAGGAGGTAACACCACAGGGATTCTACTTCCAAGAATCATTCCCAGGGATTTTTAATACGAAACTGCCTGTCAGAGCTAGTCAAGTGTTAGCCACCTCAGCTAATTAGCGCGAGTGTCGTGCCAAACGCTTCAAAATTAGGGCGTTGAATATAAAAGCCTCAAGAGACCAGTTTTTTGTATTTGTAAGAAGCACATTACGGCCCAGGCCAGACTACAAAATGAAAACATTACTGTCATTTTTCTCCCATATGATTGATGCAAATGGCTTGATTCTGTGAATAATCAGGAGAACATGTTCAAACAAAGATCAGGCAACTTTAGACTTTGGTCTCGGGTGCAAAGCTTAAGATGTATCAGATTTGGCCATCTGTAGCCTCGGCTCTTACCAAGTGGACGGCGGAGGAGTCAAGTTCATATTAAAGGCAAGAAGGGTTCAGCAGGACGCCGTCCACTTGGATGAGAAGTATTTACATTGGCCGAGGTGTTAAAGATGTAACACATTATGGACCAGCTTGGTAAAGCAGGATGGGGAAAAGCATTGAAAAGGGAAGACCGATAGATAAGAAACTAGATAGGGTAGATACATAAACAGTATGCACCTCCTTCATAGAGACCCAAACCATCTATCAGTAACATGAAGGCATTATACACTGAGAAATGAAATGAAAGTTGACTAATAACTGATAAGTACAAGCGATTTATTTATTTTTGTCTGATTGTAATATACTTTAATCCATCCCTGGGCTCCGGGCTAACTTTCTTTATTGTTACTACTAAAGTTTGTAAAAATAAAATAAAATAAAAAAAGGTAAGAAGCGGACAGCCTAAAGTAGATGAAAAGTTGTCAAAGTAAAATGTCAACCTTGAAGGACAGTTTCCAGCCCTGAGATCATCCATCCATTTTATTTTATTTTTTATTTTTTTAGGGTTCCTAACCCTTTAATACCTTTGTCCTCATTAGGCTAGAGCTAGAATATACCCCAGCTGACTTGAGTGACGGAGGGGGTGCACCCTTGGAGTAGTCACCAGCCAATCACAAGGCATATTTAACAACCGTCAACATCTACTGAAAATGTTGTCTTCGATCAACCTAACAAGAATATTTAGCGATGTGTAATTCTTTTTTGTTTTATCACACATTTATTTATGGAATAGATGAATATTGTAAAATGCTTTTGAACAAATAAAACCTTCTAAAAAATTCTAGGATAAATTACAGTAATTTAGTTCATTTAACAATCTGTCTATATGAATATTTGATCATTTAATGTGGCACTTTTAAATGTTAGCCAACAGTACCCTCTGCTGGTTGTAAAACAACACTGCAACAGATGTGGCTTTCAGGCGATAAACACATTTGTCTGACGCCATCAAATGTAACCGCACAGTGTAGCAAGTCATCGCTCATACCCGGAGAGGGCGCTGGCTGGATGTTGATAGGAGCTGCTTTGACCACAGGCAGCATGGTGGTCTGCAGGGGGTGGAGGATGATTGTCTTGGGCTGCAGGGGAGCAGCTGCGTGAGCCAAGGGCACAGCTGCAATCACCGGTTTGGGCTGGATGGAAACTTTGGCGCTCATCTGAATGGGCCTGTTGCTCGACTGTGCTGATTTGGCTGTGTTGGGGTGCCAGGGAAGGAGATAAAAATACATGATTGGTATTATATATGCTGTGATTTTATACTGCTTTACTATCATTTTTGTTTATGTGGTTTAACCGTTATACCCACCCCACTAAAGGCAATCAGGAAGGAAAAACGCACAAATCAAACATTGTTTTCAAATTAAGTCACCACTGATATCTATCAGAACACAAAGAGCCAAATGCAACTAAATTGAGAGTTGTGGTGGTGGTGGTGGCCACCTCACCTCGTGCTGTCTGGCTGGTCCTCTTCGGCGCTTTCTTGGCCGGCGGCGTGATTTCAGAAATCCCACTGGAATAGGAGTACACGGACACTGGGGAGAGCTGCGACTGCGGAGACAAGGCCTCATCCTGCAGGGAGAATGTGCATTCAGTATATGGAAAGAAAGCATCCCGCACGTGTCATGTGTTTATAGTGACTTATTTGATCACTAAAATGTAACGAAGTGGTACTTTACAAGTGCCCCTTTTGAGTTCCAAGCCAAAAGCAGCCATAGAAAATAAATTACAGTAATGGCATTTCAATTTATTTCAATGGAGAAAATGTGTTTTATGTACAAGTTAATACACACCCTCAGCCGCTATTAACAGGAAAGCTACTTGACTTGATGATTAACTGGTCATGAGAAGATTATAATTAATAAAATGACAATGCATTTTTTTTTGCAAATCATAAAAAGACAAATGCCTTGGGCGAAAACGTTAAATTTGTGTTATAATGGGTTCATTGTAGCACAAAAATAGTGTCACTTTTATAGTGCAACATTTTTCATTACATTCAGAATATTAGTATTTTTTTTTTACTATATAAATTACAATTTTATCATTATTATCACTTTGTTGATTGTGACAAATCCACTCCCACCGTCTCATATCAAGGCATCCATTTTGACACGTTACAAAGAATGGTTCCTTCCTTGCCACTCTAAAATGACTACCAACTGTACGTCAATTTCCTCTAGAAATGTAAATAAAATAGACAAGGTCCTTTTTGCATCCTTGGAGCAGCTCCTTGTGACAGTGTGAACACATCTGCCCTTTAAATTATGCTAATTTGACAAAACCTGTCAACACTTTTTGTATTAAATGGAACAATAAGGAGGCAACATCCACAAGAGGGACCATAAATACGAAGTTGACAAGGTGTTTACAGCTTTTGCTAATAAAGTGTCTCGCAGGAGTGAAGCGTTTGTTGTATACAGTAGGTGTCTATCAGCCATGAGCATCTGTCCATGATTGGGTACCATCTGGGTTTGTGCACATATGTAAATCGGACAGAAGGTGGGGGGGGGAAGTGAGGGTCATAATTTTCATTGAAAATACAAGTCAAAAGGAGAAAACTAAGAAGGCGCTGGACTTACGTGTAAGGAGTACGGGGACGATGAATACGCAGCTGTTGGGGAGGGGATGGAGCTCAAGGTGTGAGCGGGTGACAGAGAGTGCACGCTCAACTCACCGTCTAGATGCACAAGGACAAAGACACACACAGGACATTGTGTTAACAAAGCGCGTGTGCAACCGGCATACTTCTTCGTTAGGCCTACTTTCTAACTAATTAGTTAAATGAGTCAACACCAAGCACCTACTTTTCTTGTATTTAAATCAACACAGTCCCATTAACATTAGGTCTTGTATGTTTCTTGCATGCTCTACCTGTGCTTGTGCCTGTGTAGCAGGCTTCAGTCCATGCAGGTATGGAAATATCAAAATCAAGGATTGGACCTCCGCATGTCTGAAATACAAAAAAAGACATGTTTCTTATTGCAATGCACTCCACTTGCATACATATTGTAGACTGAAATTGAGAGCAATGTTCAGCTTTGTCTGTTATGCAGCTGCATTATTCGCACTGAGGTCTTTTGAAACCTAAATTTGAAGATAAGCATTACTCACAAAGTCTGTGTTCCCAAGGACCTTGAGCAAATCGTCTGCGTCCGCCAGGCATTCAAGTTCATCCCACCGGGGTTCGAGATCATCAAAAAGACCGATGTCTGAAGAAAGAACAAAAAAGTAGAATTTAAGAGGTTGAACGACACAAAGAAATGTTTATATAACATATAGGCAGGCAATGTTTTGCATTTACTTATGTGGCGAAAATAGAACCACTTCATACTGTCATCAAAGATAATGGTAAATAGTACACAATAAATTCTGTGTTTTTACTGCACAGCACTGAATTTTTTCACTTGGATGAAAGTGATCAATGTGAGAAAACACTAGAGAAAAGTGAATCGTATTCAGCATGCGTCCCTCTCAGTGGGTTTTATTTTATTTGAGCTATAAATAAATAAATAATAAATTTCCCTGTGACACGAGATGGCACATTAATTTATGTTGGGGGGGGGGGGGCATATTAAAAGTATCAATTCATGGTTTTATGAATCGATATTGGGCTATGAAAAGGAATATCATTCGATACATCGATATATCTTTTTTAACCCAGCCCTAGTTCACATACCATAAAAACAGCTACATGGAAGCAGTTTGCATTTTCTGTTATCATAAAGTTTACATCACTTATACATCTGTGATTTTACTTCATTTACACATCTTAGTGATAATGTGACAATACAATACCCATAATTGTTATCATTTATGATGTAAATGTTCATATTGTTTCAACCTCCAAACATCGCATATGCAGTTGAGAATGTTAACGATGCAGAATGACATCCTATTACAAGTACCAGCATCAAAGTTTAATTGTTCATCAAAATCAAGACAGGTGTTAATTATTAAAATGTAAATTTAATATTGTTACTGCCACTGTAACATTGTGCATTTTCAACATAATTACTACTAGTAAAGGATTTTTTTTTTAAAGTACTCAAATTTGTTGCACGAAAATGGATATATTATTTGCTCCGCGCAAATGTACTGAACTTGTTGTATGTCCCACTTTGTGAGAATCACTGACGTATATAAAGGCAAGTACCTGCTGTATACATAAAGCCTACTTTATGAGCATATTTAACTTAGCACCCAGTGATTGCTTTTATGTGTGAAACGTATTATAATCAGTTTTTTTTTCTTTCGCTTTAGCTTTGAAAGTGTAAAATCATTTTTATTTTGTATTTAGTTACTAACAGTTTACGCGTCAAATATACTAATAGCGTTAAAGTGTAAAATCATTTTTTTATTTTGTATTTAGTTACTAACAGTTTACGCGTCAAATATACTAATAGCGTTAAACTTAATTACCACATAAATGTCAGTGAATTTGTCGCAGGATACTATCAATAACATTTGAATAACAATTTAAATACTCATTTTGTCATATAAAGTTCTATTCTGGAACGAGCTCGTTTGTTACTGCTTTTGAACATACTGTACAACCTATTACATCATAGCCGCATTTCCAGTTAGCTAATGCTAACTCGGGCTAACATGGTACGGTACACCACCGCTTTTATATTACATTAAAACTTATTAAATGCTATCACAAAGCACATGTTGATTTGTATATAGTTCGAGTGGTTAGTATGTGAGAATTAACAGTTCCGAAGAAGGTCGAGAAAAACTTACCCCACTCCCCTCCCTGGTCGATGGAGAAGCCCGTTTCCGAGTTCATCATGTAACTAGGTTGATGGCTATCGAAAACTAACGTTAAATTGGACGACTTTTCCATTCAAATTCATTAGTAAGTTTAATGTCAAAAGATTGCAACGCGGTGATATCAAATTGTGTACATCAACCGAAACCGACCGGAAGAAAAGTGTTACTCATGACGCAAAAATTACACGTCTGACTTTTAAAGAAATTACGGCATCCACGGAGGGACAAAAGGAGACAATCGGCTGGTCGCGCTGCTATGACGCGCGTTGACCACATGGCGGCGGGATTGCATTGGCAACTGAAAAACGACCGTGGTTAACGTGTTTCCTTCCGGATTTTACAATAACAAAATTTATGTTTTGGTTTTTGGTTTGTTTTATTGAACATATAAATCCAATACAAAATATAAAATAAAAGTAAAAGAAAGAAAATAACAATTTAAAAGGAAAATAATTACAACAGTAAAAACAGTATTGGTAAAGTCATCATTTAAATGTTCAAAGGGAGTAGGAAGAAGTACAAGGACTTATCTAGTCCTACCCTAATAACTTATATCATGATAATGTACAATAAGTTATCATATTTAGTAATATATCAGTAAAATAGAATAAAAGTGAATCAAATGAAGAAAAAAATGAATAATGTCAAACATTTTATAAGAAACAAAATGTTTACAACAAAATGGACTGAATGATATTATTTACTATTTACTTATCTCTTATCTCTACAGTATTTTGCTCATTTAAAAACACACACAATAATATCACTTTATTTAGGTACAAGGCAAATACTGGAATGGCTTCCAGAAACCGTAATGTTTTGTTAATAACAAATAGCAGTAAAAATAGTCCGTAATAATTTATTGTTGTAGTTTTTAGGGGTGACGGGCAACATATATTGCCGTGAAACCTTCAAGCAACTTTTAAATTACTTTTAAATTGGGTTGTGTGCCTGATGTTGCAAACAATGCAGCCCAATAGACATTTCCAGCTGAAAATATCTCCAGGATGAACTAATGCGACAAAATGTATAGTTCAGTTTTATAATTACAATAATCCCTGTCCTCTGCAGCAGTAATATCGTATTACTATTGTGCTCCTGCACATCTGGACTCATTCTGACCCATACATAATCTGTCTGGCAAAAAAAATGGTTCACAGTGAATTTCCAGACTCATTTGGCATTACTTTATAAAGGCATTCAGGTATTTTACTAAACTGTCATTTTCAATTCTTGGTCACACGAGCCATTGAGGACACGGTAGTGGGATGAGAGGTGGGATTTAGTGCCACATGACCTGGAGACAAGGAAGCGCTTGATGTGCCTGATAAACAGGATCATGTAAACTACCCTGTTACCCTGATGCTCCATTGTTGTGAGAACACGTCTGACTCCGAAGTGGCCTTGGTGTTGGAGTTGGTGCGGATTAGACGAATGAACGCTCACAAAGCTAAAGCTTATATAGTAGGTCTATGCTGCTGACATGTGACTTGTGGTTTGAATTAAGACTCACGCCATGGAGCATCTCACCTTCAAATCCTCAACATATAGATGACAGGTGCCCCTTACACAATCTGGTAGTGAATAAATGAATGCTTGCCCGAACATACAAGCAGCACTGTGCTATACTTTCTGTAATTTAGCATTTTGTAGCATCAGTGTACTCTTTCATGATGTTTCAGTATTTAGGAAGGTTGTAATTTGATTTGTGAGAATTGTTTTGATTTCAAAATGTGACTATAACAATCTGCCTGGTTTGTTTGGAATTGTAAAAAAACACAAAAGACAGCAACATATAATTTTGACAAGATGGCAAAAGGCACATAATTAACTTGCCTATCCATTTTGTTGCCATTCATATAACTTTAGGTTATAGAACCCAAGATTTCACGTACATTTATGAGCAGATTGACACAAGATATTGTTTCAATAATATTTTTGTGGCATTTTTGATTGGTGGTGTGCTGTGTGACAAATGTTCAATATAAAAGACATGCCTTGGCTCAATAAAAAGTGGGAAACAGTGCCTCAAGGTGTGTGTTAAAAATCTGAAGCAGGTGTACACCCACGTTAATCCTTTGCGAGTTTGCGGACATCTCAGGTCGCGAAGAGATTAACCTGAGGTGGTCTGCTTGACTCCGCGCTGGATTGGATCCTGTCTGCTGCATTTTGACAGATCAGGAGATCATCTTGTTTGACTTGTTATGGCGAAGGAAGCACTCGTTAAGAGTCGGCCATCTGCTACAAGTTTTGTTTGAGAACTTTGAACATGAAAACCCAAGATATGCATGAAATAAATTCATCGCGAATTCATAACACTATTTTTCCAACATTACCGATAAATAATGGTAGAAAATTAGCTATATCCACAAACTTAGCATCACATAAAGACGTAAAGTTATAGTGATAGTATAGTTAGTATCATGTAGTTTCGCTATTGCAGTTAACTTATTGTAGGTTTTGGCACTGAGCAGCCAGGACATAGATGGATTGGAATTCATATTTTCTAATGTTGAAGCAGATTTATGCAATATATAGCTAGGTGATTGCCGATATTCACATTAGCATGTAAGATGAAAAACGTCATCAAGTTTCTTGAAGGACGATCAGCCATAATATTGATATTTGACGATTTTGTATCAATACTGGGATGAACCATTTGAATAAAATTATATAAAAAAATCACAATATCAATATTTTGTCCCACCCGTGTAAATCTATGTAACAAGAATATTGCCTGCAACATGTGTTCGCATGCTGTTTGATAATACGCAGGTGTCTGATTTGAGTGGTGATGTAATAGCGTGTGTGATGGCGGCTGTTGGGGGGGGGGGGTGGTTCTGGGTAGTCATATTGATTGTGTGTAAAGCCCCTCATATCCAGACATGGACAGCGGATTAGCAGGTTAACCCAATCCAGTGTGCTTTAATAGGTTAAGACTGTGGCACGGTCTACCGCTTTTTGTCCCAAGTGATCCTGTTATGATCGCTATTTATTTAATATGTCAGTTCATGTTATGTCAAGTGATTATACTCCCATTTAAATATTTGAATGTGAATATAATGAATATGTTAGAGGCATTGGTTTAATAGTAGAAACACAACTCCATATAACGCACTACAATTCTGAACCACTTGTTTTCCATGTTGGGGGAAAAACACGCAAGCATAAGGAGAACACGGGAACTCTACAAAGGAATTCTGGATCCCCAAGCCAGAACTTTAAATCGGATATGCGAACCACTCGGCAAATACAATCTTAGAGATTCATCTGTAATTTTGAATCCTTATGTGGCCGCGCGAATATCATTACTAGCATTGGAAATTGCATTCATATGGATAAAACAGGAATAACAACACTCTAATCACAATATTATGATAAGTAAATGAGCATTGAGCACGACTTCAACAGACACGCTGACATTCTGCCAAACCTGACATGCCTCACAAGCTGTTGTTTATTCTCAGGAAATCACATTACCATCAGAGTATAGGTGGCTGCGTGTTGTGTTTGCCTCTCGTTATGTGTGGTCATGATGGCTGGCGACGATAACATTTGCGCATTAGCGAACACAAATATAGACAAGCAATATTGTTTGCTGCCCCTTCAATGTAGTCATTTGGGTGCCTGAGAGAGTGTTGAAGACGGTACCCATACTGCTCAGCAGGAGATGTAGCTTGGTAAAACCGACGTTATCCAGTCTACCTGCCCATAAATTCAGGGATAGCTGTAGGATTTGACAAAAAAATTGTGTATATATATAAATTAGAATATCAAATAAAATGCTGGAGGGGCTTAATTGGGGCTACACAGATTTCTGATTTCCTCAGACACAAACAACAATCATTCCACACAATCGTCAGGCCATGTAACGCGGAATCATTTCAGTGTCAGCAAAAAAAAAAGCTCGAAAAGCAGTGGATACGCTCCTCAAAACAGAGAAACCCCCTCTGTGGAAAAAAAAAAAAAGCGAGTTCGGACCACATTTCATCTTTTGTGTCCCAGATTGATGACCTCTGAGATGGATGATGCTCCGCAGCGCTGTGTTGTATTGTCTTATGCAGGCTGACACAAAGAGGGTAGAACACTTATCATCTCAGGCGTATGTATGGGACTGGGAGGAGGGGTTGTCAAAGAAGTGAAGGGGTGGGGGTTCCCTCTGATAAAATGTAATGGAGATGGGCTAATGAGCAGCACAGGCAGATGGAGGGTGCCCTCTCCCGTGACGACAACAACAGCCTCAACCTCCATCCTGAAGATGGAAGAAGAATGTGTGTTTATTTGGATGCTCCTTCAATTTCATCTGTTCATTTTTTTTTTTAAATGTAGATATTGGTTTATGAGCAGCAGCTTGATACTCGGGTTTTATTGGTTGACCTTTCATGGTGCTTGGTGACTTGCTAGCAGGCGGCTCACCAGGTTTGAAGAGCTTGGTTTGGGATTAGTGTTTGGGAGGACATTGGTGGGAATGAATACAAAGGGATTAGTGCAAAGGGATGCTTCATTGACTGTGTGTTTTGTACGTGTTTGTGTGTAAGTTTGGTGATGGGTGGTTGCATTCTGAAGTTGATGGATGCACTGGAGAACCTCCAAAATGATTCAAATCAGCCTTAGGTAAAACAACAGAGGCAACAATTCTTAATAGTCAGCTCCCATGTCTTCACTTGTAATGTTCCAGAGAAGGCATAACAAAAAAACAACAACTCCGAAATCATCTCAATGCCTTGAACCATGTGCCAACATTAGGGCCACACAAAGAACAGTCTGACAAATGACCACTTTATGTCCCTCTTTGACTTTAATGAATTTATGTGTTATTTGGCCCCTAATGGAGGCCGTGGCTGAGGGGCTGGCGCAAGGCCATAACAAATGAAAAGCTCTGATTAGCGCAGAATGAGCCGAGAAGGGAAAAAAATGCCATTCATCTTGGTTAGCATCCTCCTGAGCTCTTTTATGGGTCACTCTTACAAGGACGGCGGAGCCGGGGGTGCCGGTCCTATTAGTGGGGCAGCTGAGTGGTCAGCGGCCCCGGCGTTGACGGAGCGTCTGGCGCACTCGCACAGTTCAAGTCAGTGAATGGCTCTGTGCGGCTTGACTCCTGAATAACCTTCTGAGGTACCGGGAGCTTCACCCCTGCATGACCCCGCTCTGTGGAGAGGGGTGTGTGTATGTGTGTGGGAGGTTGGGGGGGTGTACTCCACAGGGGTGGGGAGGGGGTCCAACATGCACCCACTCTCAGTCACTCTCACACTAGCAACAGGTAAACATATAAAGGGTTGAAATAAACATGTAGAATATGCAAATAGTAAAAAGTATGCATTTTCTAAATACATTGTGTTCACAAATGAAATTCCAAGATATTACACAATGTTGATGGATGGATGGTAGATAGATAGATAACTAGATAAACCTGATTGTAACTGTCTTCGCTCTTCACTGTGTTCCATGCTATATTGAATACCTTAGAAATTCTTTTGTACCCTCCTCCAGACTGTTATGTTCGGACAATGAGATTACTCCAATGCTGTGAAGACTCTGTGGACCTTTGTAAAAATGGCAGGCAAAGCCTACTTGAACAGCTGAACTTTATTTTGGATTCAACAGAAGCACTTTACATGGTGGCACATTTGTCCTAACTCCATTTAATTGTTAAATTCTAAACACAGCAACGGTTCAAAGTATGAGAGGGTGTGCACACTTGTGCAACCACATCACAGTTTTTTTTTTTTTTTACTTCCCTTCTCTAAAATATTTCATTTTATTTTTGTAGGTCACATTAATGTTCATCTAGTTAGCTTGCAAGTTAGCTTGCTAGATAGATAGATAGATAGATAGATAGATAGATAGATAGATAGATAGATAGATAGATAGATAGATAGATAGATAGATAGATAGACAGACAGACATGATACACATTCAGTTGATAGACTTGTACAAAAAAACCTCAATGCTATAAATGATATTTTACAAAATAATAAAGTCCAGTTTGGATTAATGTAGGCATACTCTAATTCATGTTCATTTTTGATTACTGTTAGCTCCTTAGGTGTAGAAACAAACATGAGTTAAATAATGAAACGTAAGTACTACAATGCAAATCAGCTGTTGATATTTATTTTCCACTGAGTACTGTGCATGATTAGCGATCAAACATGGTTTATTTCCCTGAAATGCAATGATTATTTCTATTAAAAACAATACTAATAAAAAATTAAACCATGTAATGTGCAAGTAGAGCAAACATTTCCTTCCCGGATTCTCAGCTCCTTGGCGTCTGATTCTTGGTATATATTTTTTTGATGGAGCATTCTTTTATTTAAGCGGAAAGTAGGCCAACAAGTTACGTAAAAAAAAGAAACACTCAGATCCACCACAGCAGCAGCAGAGGCGTTTGGTCCCGATCGTGTTGGAGCTTGATACGGATCACTGTTGTCATTGGGAGAAGTGCTGTTTTTGAGCGGCCCCTCCTCCTCCTCCCTGGCCGGGCCCCCCGGGCTCTAGAGCAGCCTCACACACTTTTCAGTCCGGCCCGGGAGAGGAATGTGCGGGGATGCCGAGCACCGTCGACTGTAGGACACCTACGAAACCTCGACTATAGCACCGTTATGGACAGCCATGATCCGTATGGCCATTTAAGTAAGTACGATTCCTCGTATTCGACTTTTGAAGCCTGTGCGGAGCAAGAGAGAGACAGCTAGGAAGGCACTTTGCTGGAGGAGTGTTCCCCGGCCATGGCGTCCTCTCTCCGGGCTTTCACCATACGCAGCCTCGGTCCTAGTACCCTGGTGCTCCCGTGTCTCGGTGCGATTATTTTTGTGCTGTAAATAAAGTCAGGTGGTCATAGCGGTCAGGCAAGGTCAGAGGTTGGCATTTTAATTGCGCTTATATAATTTATGACCCAGCTAAACTGTTTGAAACTTAATTTACTGCGGGGAGCACAGTGAAGCGTTGCATGAACAGACAGCAGAAACGGCCGGGTTTGTTGTCACAAACAAACTTGTGGCACAAAGTGGCACCTCCACTACACCCCCCCCCCCCCTCCTCCACACAACGCGGGTCATCTTGGAGGGCATCCATCCCACGGACAGCGTGATGTCATTTTGCTAAGTAAAGCTTCCCTCCTGCTCTGACTCGACGACTTTGCCCTTGAACCAGCTGATGGCTTTCTCACCCCCCCCCCCCCCTTGCCCTTCTATTAGCAGAATTGTTTATGTGACAGCTTTACAGCCCTGTGGAGTTGGGCAACACGTGGATCACAGTGGGCCAAAGGAGATGGGTTTTGTGTGTTCACTGTTGAGTACACTGAATTAACAAGTCGAATTACACACATGAATGTTTTCGCCATCATCATGTGATGTTTTGTTCTCTTTTTAATGTAATATGTGAATGTAATAATAGCCTTGGTGGAATTGAATTTTAATTTAAGCGTACATATATGGTTTTTAACATCAATTTTTTATTTTATGCACTATTTGCGTTGCTATAGTCTGCACAGCGCCATTAAAACAAGAGGTTACGAGTGTTTTATATTTATGGCCTCAAAGTGTTTTTCATTCAAATATTTACTATAATTATGAATAGGCTAGTGTTAGTGTAGATTAATGATACAGTAGACTACGGCATGCTTGCGTGCAAATTCGGGTTATATCAGCCATAGGAATCGAACTTAGAGGACTTTTCTTTATGCATGAGCGTATTTCCTTTTAAACTCTTGTTTTTTTTGACTTAAGAGCAAAATGCTGCACAAGCTATTTTACTGCACACAGTTTCTTGGAAAAGAGCTTTCAGAGGCACATTCTTGTTTTAAATCCATGTCTATGTGCTCTTTAGCATAGTTTCTGAAGTATTAGGAGCTAGTGTTTCCCAACTTTTATTGAGCCATGGTACATATTTTACATTAGACAAATCTCGCAGCACACAACCAAGCAAAAATGTCACCAAAAGTATTGAAATAATGATAATCGCATTTCAATTCACTCAGAAATTTTAAGTTAACTATATACCTTCTGCCATCAAGTGGAACATTGTTTAATTGTTATTGCTGTTTCTAAACGTCATTGACATAAATACATCAAGAAAGATAAAAATATTTTTAGTATACTACTTTTCGGACCAATTAATTAGCATGGGATAATTCCTGGTGGCACAAATTAGTATTTGTCACAACGATACGCTAATGTGCCAGGGAACAGTGAATTACTGATTTGGCCAGTGTTAGAGCTTTGGCCTGCTTACAGCATCACATTAGATATGAAATAAATCAAGATTGGATTAGGGCATAGATTTAAGAGTTCACAAAATGCAGTGCTTAATTAAAGTCATTTTATGGAAATTTTAAAGCACTCAAAAGTATTTAGGTAAAGTGACATAATTGTACCGATAATCCTTTTTTTTAAATTTTATTTAATGAAATCATTTGTTCACTTGTGGTTTTTCAAGACTTCACTTGTTCTTCACTGGTTGCCTGTTTGTCGGTTTTGCTGGATTCATTTGTCTTCTGTAAATGAAAAGCATGCTCAATTCGGTTGAGATCAGTTTTGTAGCATTAGGCTAAATATAGCAGAATGTAGACAGGCCTCACGTCTATCTCCAATAAACAACTGTGAGGTTATTCCTTTTGTAGCCTTGGATTCCCTATACATGACGTATGATGCATTCCTTTCCTTGTCCATGTTTTTTTCAATTAACTACCATTCTCTTTAACCATTGTCTTCGCTATTTTAATGTTGTGCAGCGCTACCTAATATTTTGTTGTTATCTTAGATCTATAGCAACGAACAATCCATTGCTGCAGCGTCTTTTTCTTCTTCTTGGGAAGTAGAACAAGTGTAGCGAAAGATAATCGTGTGGCATTAAATTATAACAAAAAAAATGGGCCTTTGAGCATAAACAGCCTCAATACTTTATCACAGAAATCTCAACACCATTCACAGAGGCTGGTAATTGTTTCCATAACCAGTGTGCCCCCAAGGGGAATGGAAGAGACATCTGGATGGGACAACTTGTAAGGGAAGCCTATAGCGGTCGACCGGATATGGAATATTTAGGCCAAATGGTCCGATTATTTTTAGTTTTATTATCAGAATTTCCATCATCTTAAAGACATTAACAGTCGAATGCCATTTTCTGGCTATCTGTTGCAGTTTTGTCGTAGTAGTATCCAGAATATGCTGGAAGTTCTTTTGTTCCGGGGTCCAATCCGCAAACACCTTAGTTTGATTTAATTATTGTTATTTTTGCATGAGCCTACGTCATCTTCCAAGCTCTTTTATGTCCTTAAAAATGGTGGTAAAATTAATATCGTCCCTTAAAAGGAACCTCGACTGTCATGACAAGTTTTCTCTATATTATTTATTTGGTTAGTACTAACATAAGTATCAGATTAATTTTTCAAAAATCATTTCCAGTTTAATACATTTTGTAGAAACTTTATTTGTACGTACGCCGCCATTGCTATGTAGAATGGCGGCTGGCTCTCTGCCGAGCAACGTGAAACGCTTATAAAGAAAGCAAGGTAAGCCTCCGTAGCGTTCCTAAAAGGACGATCAAAACTCTTGAATGGGTCTGGTGAATGACGGGCGCACGGTGTGGGGGAGGCTGATTCTCCCGATAGCATGTTGTGTCTTTAGGAATGCTACGAGGCTTAACTTGCTTTCTTAATAGGCGTTTGACATTGCTCGGCACAGATCCGCCGCCGTTCTATGTCACTACGCACTGAATGCGTTTCGACGTAAATAACAATGGCGGCATATGTCTAAATAAAGTTTCGACAAAATGTGTTAAACTGGAAATGATTTTTAAAAAATGAATATCTGTCTTGTGATCTGATTGCTTGGAGGTCCACTCATCTTTTCTCACACATCTGTTTCAGTAGGCTTGATGAAGGCCCGCCCTTCGCTTTGCAGAAGAATCAGCATTTCTTCTTTCTCAGCACTTTTGTTCTTTCTTTCAAAATTTCCCACCCGCCAAAGTGATCTGGACGCCCAGGCGAACTCCCCCCCCGGCTGCCTTTGATGCTGAGAACTTATTTAAGAAGTCGTGACAGGGATGGCAAGTGAAAAGAGAGAACTATAAAAGAGGAAGAATCACAAGGCGGGCTGGAGAAAGCAGTCACCCTGTTTGATGTAAACCGTGACTTATGCTAGGGTTCACGCTCTGACTCAACATTTATATCCAGCCACACGCTCATATATAAGTTCCCGCTTGCAAACATAGCCAACATTATAGCTCATTATCTGGATCCCGACGGCGACCACGTCGTCATGTGACTGAAAGAATGCGGCAGTTGCCGTGAGTCTGGGAAGCCGTGGTAGCTTTGAAAACCTGCTCGCTGACTGCCAAGCCCTTCACATAGAGTTCCCCACCCACTCTTACAGAGATAAATAAACCACACAGGTAGAGGGTGTGGCTTTTGGCAGGTTTACTCAAGGATTCTCGCTACTTGAGACCTAATGCATTAGCACACAATAACATGGGTGGTATTGAGTGTGTGTAGTTGTGTGTCTGTGGAAAAGGCTGCATGACTGGATGGTGCGTGTGTGGGCGCATGTGCTTATTGTGAGAACAGAGTTGAGGGAAAAGAAGAGGGCGCAAGGAGGCCATTCTCAGGGCTAATTGTCAGTAATTAGTCATTAGTGAAGAAGGTCAAACCCTTGATTTAATTCCAGATTTAATCAAGCAGAGGACCTTGGAAAGGTTGCAACGGTGTTTGCTTGCGAGGTGCATTTTGAAATGTCTTCATTAATTGTGCAATAACCGCATGCAATCCACACAAACTACCACAGGCGCTCTCAGTGTTTGCTTGTTTTCAGTGCACTATTGACTGCCTCAGAGTTGTTTGTGTGTTTTGAAACCGTTTTTCCCATTAGGAAATAATGGAAATATAAATAACACTGGTCTGCATTCTGCAACAGCAAATACCTGATTTGTTATTTTGTCAAAGCAAATCAAAGCTGGAGTAATGTTCACGGCAGTCGCCGCAATTTAAACCAATGCCTTAAATTACCAACTAATAGCCTGGAAACCAGACTCATCATACAAGCAAATGAGTCTGGTTACAGTCGCCATCAAGCGCATTTCTGAACAAACAAACTTGAACAAACAAACAGACACTGGAAAGAACCAATCAGCGGAGAGTGGACATGATTTTAGAAAAACTTTTGGTCACTTCCTACATATTTTGACCTATTGTAGTTGCCGTAGTTGGTGAACAAATATGGCCGACCTTTTGCGCATGTGCGTTTCAGACTGTGTAATCTCATTCTTACTGATGAAATGTGCAATTAGCGCTTCTCCCAGTCTTATTAGTACAACCGTATGCCATACACAATGACATATTCTCTGTAGAGACAGAAAATAACGTGAAAATGCCACGGCGCAATCAATGTATTTAAGTTAGGCGATCTTAGCGAGTGGCAACATAAGATGGCGGATTCACTTCTCGCGATGGTGACTAAGCGGCTTGTTAGTCCATTCCATGGTCCACGTCTTTTGAAATAAATCCTGGTGCTTTATTAGTGACTATGGCAAAAAAAGAGAACTATACACTTCCTTTTCTATTTCATTTCATTCTTCTTTCGTTAGGCCATCAGCATTTCACAGGATTTGCAGTTTTTGTAAGCATATGGCCCATGCCCCATTCCCTTGGCCGTGGCTCGCCAGTTGACGTTGGAGCAGTGTTGCTAAATTGCTGCCTAGCCAGATCTGATTTTCTGTGTCCGACTGCGATCATCTTTTAAATGCACTGACAGGTTGTGTAAGATTATGATGCTGAACAAACTGAAGTCAGAACAGATGCTGTTTCAAGAAACTTGCCATAAATTGTACTGCGCATTTGGAGTAGTTCTGCACTGCTAACGTCAGTGTCAAACAGAGAGCCGTGTACATGGGAACTTAAACTGTCATATGCTGATGAGCTTACATCTGTCTGAACAATACCTGAAATAGAAAAAGATACATGTATAGTGTCACTTTAGGGACACCCTGGCCTATATATACCCTGTAAATACAGTACTACATGTATGATAAATGATTCTGAGAAGAAATACATTAGTACTCACATGTGCCTTTTTAAAGCTTTTGTTCAAGGTGTTCAGAGTGTGCGCCAAATTTAGCGCTTTGGGTTAATTCTCTGTGTTTTATGTGGGCCACGACATTCTATTATAACACTGAATGCATTTAAGGATTATTTCTGCTTCTCCCGCTGGGATTTGTTAAGTCTTGGAATGGTAGCTTGTATGTCTCCTCCTCGTTTTCTTGTCTCGCGCCGGGCTTGTAGAGTTTCTCTTGCCAAGATGCCGCCTGCAAGTGGATCTTATTACTGCTGGTGGCTCTCATCCAAGCTCTGCATGGACATTTGATGAAGCCACACACAAGTGCACAACACACAAGACAGTCTGTTGCGTGCGCTTTAAGTTGTGTACTGCATGTACAGGGCTTTGCTTAGCACCCCTTCGATGCTAATGTTTATTTATAAGGCTGGAAAGGCATCAGCTGAATTTTTTATATGATGGCAGGAGGTTTTAAAGAAACAGCTGCACACTTCCTTTAGGGACAGCTTGTATTCTCTGGTGATTGGAATTAATAAGTGTCTTGCAAACCTTCAAAAAAAAACAAAAAAAAACTTTTTGCATCCGAAATTGAAAAGGGCAAGTTCTAATTAAGTCAGTTTAGAAATACAGTAATGCCTTGAGATACGAGCGAACTGAGTTTCTGCGAACTGGAGATGCAAGCGCTGCACGTTAGCAGTGAACTCGCGTCGCAAAAGTAACAGTTAGGCAGATAGTGATCAATAATTAAAAAAAGAGGCTTCAAGCTGTTTATTGCCACTGCTAGTTGAAGTTTACTGTCAAACTGAACAGAGAATTATAGTACACATCTATTTCGACATCCATCCACCTTTGCCTTAAAATCTGTTAGCGTAATGCTAAAAGGAGCAGCACAATGTCCATTGGAATAAAGCCAAACATGTGGCACTTCTTGTTGTTTTGGTTTTAGTGGTATTTCCGTTGATTTCAATGAGGAAGTATGATATGAGATACATTTGTTTTGAGTTATGAACGTGGTCAAAAGAATTAAACTCGTATCCGAAAGCACCACTGCAATTTTTTATGCCCTTTTCTGTGTCCTTGGCTTCCTGTACCAAGGTTTGCATTAACCTTGCATTCCCCTCTTGGGTTTTTCGGTTTATTTAAGTTCCCTCAGGCTTTGCCATGTATTGTTCTTCTTTGCCTTTAAGGTATATTTTGAGCCTGTGTTTGCATCTGGCTTTTCGCTTTGCTGTCTGTTTATTTGACCACCGTCCAGCATTCTAACAAGACAATTCCTGACTTCCTGGAATGCTATACACGAGGAGCACTTGTGCTAAGGCTAAGGACACGTGCATATTAATAACCACAAACACACCATGTCACAACTGGCCCATTTCTCTTCATGACATCAAAGAGAATTACAGATGTTTTGAGGAAGGTAGAACAAAATTCTTTAGCCTAGGGCCTCTTCTTGTCACTTTCTTCCTTCAATATTCACAGCCCATTTGACATAGATTTGAAGCACATAAATAAGCCGTAGGGCATTGGTTAACAAACTTAATCAACTTGGTACCACCCAAAAAAATGCATCTAAATAAAAGTTTATAAAACTTGTTTTGGAGCTTGACGAAAACAGCACTCTTTGGTTATCTAGCGCAATTGCGAGTTACTTATTGCTAAACTCATTTATACCACTAAAGCATATAGCTAGCTAGCTAGCTAGCTAGCTATAGCTACACCCTGAAAATGCATTTTTCCTGAATGTCACTATTTACAGAACAGCTTAGGGTTATTGCTAAAATTCCCAAGCAAGGAGGTGACGCCGCGGATGATCCCACTTCCGTCTGTTGGCGGAGAAGAGAACCGGAAGCCCGTTAGCTCGCAAGTTAGCTGGTGGCTGTTGAAAGCCCCACAATGACCTCGTGGGATATATTCCAGCCACAGGAAGCTTTAAGAGGACATATTTTCATGGCTCAAACCTGTAGGGATGTGTATTGTGGGCATAAGAAAGATGTTAGTTGAAGTAGCATCCGTTTTTAGCAAGCTGTGATTTTACACATTCAGCGGATTCGCACACAGCATTTTAGAGAGAAGACACATGATTTTATATGATTCTGAAGCCTCATTTTATAGATAATGACTTTTTTGGGGGGGGGGACATCAAAATGTCTTAACCGAGCCAAACATCACTGCTTGGTGTAAACGGGTATTTTTGGGATGCCTTAACAGCCTTTGGCTATGGAAACTGTCCTCCATTTCCTAATGTCTGATCCCTTTTAAGAAGCTGTAATTGGAACCTACCGGTTATACTGTAAGTGTGATCCCTCCCATCCCCGCTCTTGACAGCTTTAATGCCCCCCCCCCCCCCATCTCCCCCATTTAATGCTACGCCAGACACCCTGCACTATAACAGGTGTCCCTGCACAGTTTTAGGCACAGCCTGAGGTATAGAAAGACACAAGTTGAGTGGGCGGCTGAAGAGCTGATTTGTGTCATCAGTCGGACAGCAAACAGTTCCTATGGGATTGATCTCTCGCGAAGGATAATCTGGCTAATCTTGTAACCAGGGTTGATGGACTCCGCCTCTTTCTGCTCTCCGCTGATACCCGTAGTCCCCCTTCCGCCTCCTTCTCACCATTCCTAAAAAGTAGCACGGATCCGGAGTTTCCGTCTCATTTTTAGTTTGTCAGCGAGCCACCACTCAAGTTGGACACCGCGGACGGCGACTGGCGTTCTGCCAGCTCGCACCTGAAGGCATGTGGCAACCTGCGGCATCACCCGCAGCTGGAGGTGGCGCCGGGAGGGAGCTGGGTTATGGCCACTGTGAGTATTGGACTCCTCGCATCCTTGTAGGGAATAGTGAGAAGCAGATCAGGGTCAGTTATGTGTTTTTTTTTTTTTTTTTTTTTTTGCTCTGGGTTTTTCCCACACATAGTTAGACTCGCTAACGGATGCATTATGGTAATACCTCTAATCCCTGGACGCTCTTTATAATACTCATCTTCCCAGGGTAGACTCTCAGCGCAAATAGTGTGTGCTGCTTCTTTGTATTGGGTTTTCCATTGTGGATTACACAGAAAACGAGAGGATATTTAGCTTTTAATAGTGCCTGGAACCAAGTCTGCTCATTGTCTGTTGAGGCATGGCATCCCACTTTTCTTGAAGGGCAGCCATCAGGTCTTTGAGGTTCTGGGGTGCAGAGTTTTGAGTCTCTACACGGCGACTCAGCCGATCCCACACGTTCTCAATAGGTTTCAGGTCTGGGGAAAGAGCAGGCCATTCCATTTGAAAGTACACCAGTCCCCAACAGCCGTTCTCTGATGATGCTATCTTGATGCGCTGGAGCATTGTCGTTTGTGAATTTTGGCCGTTAAGATCCTCGTTAGCGAACAGCAACTTGTGCAAGAAATACCGACACATTTACCAGTTGGATATGTGCATTCAAAAGCTTAGAGGAGGTCACATTAAGTTCACCTGTAAAGGTTTCAATACATTTTAGGCTGGTCCTGAAATTTCACCTGAAAGTCAAAATATCCCTAACTTTTTGTGAGTAGTGTATATTTATTTTTGGAATTTCAAGGCTAAAGATTGAGGATGATAGGAAACTGCATGAGAAGCTGCTCATCGATTTTAGTAAATTTACATAATTAACATCCATCCATTTTCTTAACTCATTCACTGCCATTGACGTCAAAAATTCATTTGAACTATTTCTATTAGTTTCACATTTTTGTCCACTTTTGTTAACAAGAGTATGAAAACCTAGAATTTTTTTTTACTGTACATTTTGAACAGATATTAATTATTGAAGTCATGCGATTAATTACAATTAAAACATTTAATCGTCTGACGCCCTTTAATTTTTAACTCTTTGACTGCCAGACGTTTTCAGAAACGGGTTGTCCCCAGTGCCAGCCGATTTTAAGCATTTTGACTGATCTTTCAATGTCCATAGAAAATTATGTGTTTGGACTATGGAAACACACATACTACCAAATGAAAGATTGGACTCTCATCTTTCATCAGAAAAAAAAGTTTGTTTCTACCTTATTCCGTTTTTGAGTAATCAACAATAGAAAATGGTTAGTTTCACCTCTGTTTTGAAACAAACGTCTTTTAACGTCTTTGGCACTCCTCCATAGGATTTTACTTAACGTTATTTAACGTTTTTGGCAGTCAAAGAGTTAACATATTTTGTCAAATGAAACTATGAGACGGTACAGTACATATACGTTAGTAATTCATTTATTTCTATTATTTCAAGGCGGCCTCATGTATGTCTCAGTCAGGCATGGTGGGGAGTGGTATGCATATCTGCATCACAGTTGCGGTTCGGGGTTCAAATCCAGGCTCTGACCTCTGCCCACCAGCACCCCTAGTAGGACAAGCGGCATAGAAAATCAATGGAAGTCTCAGTCAAATACTCACTTGTGGTCTCAATTACGGGGAAGCCTTCTTTTTAAGGGAAACCCCCCCAACCCAACATGTGTTGCTTCGTCCTTCACTATCTGTTTGTCTCTCAACACGCTTCCCTTCTTATTTGGCCCTCTCCATCCTGCTTTCCTTCGCTGTTGGCATCTGCTGCCCGTCAGCCAGCATCCTTCCGTCAGCGCTTGCTCTGCTTTTCTGCTTTCCTCCTTCCTGTGTTTTAAGAGATGTGTTGGGAGGTGTTGACGTGAGCTCGCTTGCACACATACTGTAGTCGGCCAATTATCAGGCATCTGTGTATTGTGCTCTTCTAGTGTCCTTGAAAGAGCCATTGTGTTGATGTGAAGTTTTTCCTGTTAGTCATTGTTTTTCATATATATGCTTGTATAAAAAGAAAATATTGTACTCATAAAGGCTTTGGCGATGCACGCTACATTGGATTATCTATGTTAGTCTTGGCAATATTGATGGGCCCGCCCTGGAATCTCCTTTGTTGTGTTAGTGCTAATGTGTTATTAGTGTGTAGCCTGTACATGTATTGACTTGGTTTGTTGAACTTCTGACATTTGTCAATAACTGTTGCTAATTAGTTGTACCGCAGTGGCTTAAAAATAACATACACCTCACAATGGATTGATAAAATTGGCCTGTCCCTACATCATGCGGGAGCAGTGCTGCATTATTCCACCTCAAGACTGAAAATTTGTATATGTATGTATGTATATATATATATATATATATATATATATATATATATATATATATATATATATATATATATATATATATATATATATATATATATATATATATATATATATTTTTTTTAGCCAGCACGGTGGCTGAGGCAGCACGGTGGCTGACTGGTTAGCACGTCCGCCTCCCAGTGCTGAGGACGTGAGATCGAGTCCGGGCTTCGGCCTTCCTGGGTGGAGTTTGCATGTTCTCCCCGTGCTTGCGTGGGTTTTCACCGGGTACTCCGGTTTCCTCCCACATTCCAAAGACATGCATGGCAGGTTAATTGAACACTCCAAATTGTCCATAGGTGTGATTGTGAGTATGGTTGTTTGTCTCTGTGTGCCCTGTGATTGGCTGGCAACCAGTTCAGGGTGTACCCTGCCTACTGCCCGAAGCCAGCTGGGATAGGCTCCAGCACCCCCGCGACCCTTGTGAGGAAAAGCGGTCAAGAAAATGGATGGATGGATTTTTTTTTTTTTTTTTTTACAATAAGTGAAAATAGTAAGGTTAGCTACATTTGTTTTATTAAAAAGGGTTAGCTGTCATTTGCTTTTGTAAAGTATAAAATGCTTTTTTGTCTGGTCAGGGGATTGACTTGAGCGCAGACTGGACAGCTGGTGCTGGCAACGTGTCCTACCATATTAATCAATGATAGTGTCATAATTTTTGTGTGTGTGTGTTAAGATAGCAATTGAACATGTCTTTTGGGGTGGCATTGCCGTATAGCATCGCAATATGAGGCGCGATACCAGCTTGAACGATGTGGCGTTGGAATTTTCTTGGTTTGCTGGAAAGAAGTACGTAATTTTGGAGAGAAGAATCCTGCCCAACTGCAATGATACTGTAGACTAGTAGTTGGCTACCACAGTATTAGAATTATCGTCATTTGGAAATATGCTGTAATCTAGCTACATTTAATCGGTTGTATCCCTCTTCAAACAGTGAAATGAAAGCAATGATTAGGCTTTAAATTCCACAATGGCAAGCTCTAGTATTTACTGTCACAAGACATGAATGGAACGTCACATGCCATTAAATAGTGCGCAGTCTAGTGAGGTTTGCGCCATAAGGATGTATATGACAGGGCATGACAACTGTTTTTGTTAAATTGTGCATGTTGTTCGGATACATTTTACAATGCTGCTGGAAATCTCATTAGTTTATTCCAACTAATGACAATTTGACTAATTTCCTGTGTTGCACCACAATCTAACGCTACGATTACAAGGTGGAGTTGGTGTGGGTCATGATTGTTATTATGCAGAGGAGTAATCTGTAGACTGACCACGGGCTATTAAGTTTGTTCATTTTATTTTCAGCACTTTAGACTTGATTTGTAACAAGTTATTTTTTACCTTTAGGAACACATTCAGTGGTTTCCTCTAGGTCACAAGGTCCAGATGTCAGGTCACCCTTGGTGTGTGTGTTTGTTTGGGAATGAGTTGCATGTGTGTGTGGGTGTTTAGTTCCTTGTTCTTTATGAAGCATCATTATATTTATTTATAGTATCTATTCAATTACTCCCTACCTTACCTACAGTATTACGATAGATAAATGTTGTGTTTCATAAATATACACCAAGGTTATAAATATGGATTTTTCATGATACATTTGTTAGTTTTTATTCCATTTTAACTTTTAACTTAAAAAAAATATATATATATATATATTTTTTGTGTTAGTTTTTATTACTTTAAAATTTTATTATTAGTTTTAGTGTTAGTTTTAATTTTAGTTTTTATAGGATTGAGTATTTTTGGAGTGCAAGATTAAAAAAAAAAATGCAATAAAATAAAGTAAACTACGATTGCCAAATGACTGTTCGCTCTAAATACAGTTGCCAAAAAGAACCCAATTTGGGTCAAAACGTGCTACTTGGGTCCATTTGACCAGACTTTCTGAGGTTTTGTTGTGGACCCAAATTGGGTTATTTTTTGACTCAACTGTTTTTAGCATTCTACCTTTTTTTTCTTCCTTACAGCTGTAAAGTAATACAGAAATAAATTTGAAATTAATCCTGAAAGCTCTTGTATGAAATTGACAAATATAAAAATTAAGGACATTTTCACTAGTAATGTAGTAAGATTTGTTTTATAAATGTAAAATGTAGTTTTGGTAAGTTATTTTTTATTTTTTGTAGATAATATGTAATATTTTAAACCACATTCCTAAGAATACAACACAATTTTTCTGCGATTATATGGTTTAATGTAGCAACCTGTAAATTGGCCTCATTAATAGTCTTGCAAATCATCTCACAGCAAAAACCTCACAGACTGTTTGGGCGGATCAGGCTATGAGTGAGCTGATTTGTGCTGTTTGTGTTAAAAACTTTTTATCAACTTTTTATCTCAGCCCTGTCTCTGCCCTGGCCTCCACATCGATCCGCTCGCTGCCTTTGTGTGAAAAGCTTCATTCTAGTGAGTCTGTCTGTATAGATGGGGAGGTCATGGCTGCAACTTTGTCTATTTGGGGGTGATGTTTTTTGTTTTGTTTTTTAGAACTGTTGCATAAGCCCGGTTACTTGCGCTTGTAGTTAATTTGTCGATTATTGCACTAAACAGAAACAGAAAAAGGGTCCACTGTTGTAGAAAATGGAGCAGAGGTCGTTCATCTTCTTTTCAGGGAAAGTTTGTGTGTTCACTCGAGAGTTCACCACGGGGCAGAACTTTGGGGTCAAAGGAGTTCACTGGTGCAAGTTGTTTGTGTTATTACAGCCGCGTGGTTTGAGGAAAAACTATTGTCTTGTACGGTATATTAGAGAAATGAGACTCAAGTGCTGTATCCTTTCTTGTCATTTCCAAAAGAATTATTTTATTGTGGCTTTTGAGCGTAGTATATGTGTGATACATGGGGTTTATTTATGTAATTTATTCAGCATGCATTTTTATCCAGACAAATTTCCGTTTGCAATTTTGACCTGGCAGCAGCACCAGAAATAAAAACAAATACATAGACAACAAACTGTCATTGTGATAGTGACATAGTTACATAATGCATTTACATGACATCATGGCACATGGTGAATATCCTTCCTTCCATCCATCCATTTTCAGAACCGCTTATCCTCACAGCTTTCTTCGGCTGGTAAGCAGGCTACAACCCTGGTTTGGTCGCCAGTCAAATATTCTTAACTGGTTAAAAATATGTGCAGCGAAACTTTCACTAACTTCTTAACTCTTTGACTGCCAAAAACGTTAAATAACGTTTAGTAAAATCCTATGGAGGAGTGCCAAAGACGTTAAAAAACGTTTGTTTCAAAACAGAGGTGAAACTAACCATTTTCTATTGTTGATTACTCAAAAATGGAATAAGGTAGAAACAAACATTTTTTTCTGATGAAAGATGAGAGTCCAATCTTTCATTTGGTAGTATGTGTGTTTCCATAGTCCAAACACATAATTTTCTGTGGACCTTGAAAGATCAGTCAAAAGATCAGTCAAAATGCTTAAATCGGCTGGCACCCACGGCATCCCTTTTCTGAAAACGTCTGGCAGTCAAAGAGCTAAAGGGTGGTATTGGGATAAATGAGGATTTGTTGCAGCGTATTACAGTTGTTACAGACCTTTATGGCACCTCTGGACTGTATTATTCTTGTATAAAACAACATTAGCATAGAAATAGGAGTTCAGAATATTGAAAGAGAAATGCTCCCATCGCCCAAAATACCATTAAAAACAAATTAGCGGCTCAATTAAATGCAGTCACATTCAGTGGCTGAAGTTTAATGAAGTACATTTATTTATATATCCATCCATCTGTCTTATATTTAGTCCATCTATCGATCTGTCTCCACAGAACAGGCGCTTCTCAATTGGTGGTCTTTGCCAGACTGTGAGATTACATATGTGTAAGATCGTGTTAGCTTTTTTAGGGGGGAAAAAAAGAAACAGATTCCGCGCGGGACATTGCCCCCGTCATCCATCAATCTGTCCATCCCTCTCTTGCTGTCTGCCTCAATCCCCTCCTCCTCCCGCTCCTCTTCGGCCTCCCACCTTCTTGACAGCTGGCCTGCTGAGCTGCACATACTTACCCAGGCATAAGAGGATTTAGTGACACAATTGATCAGGCATCAACCTCATTTAGCAAAGAAATGAATGTTTATCGGGCGCCGCTGTGGTTCTGCGCTGGTTTGCGTGAGGTTGGGGGCGATCTGCGTTATCTTCCACTTTGAAGCAGCGCAGCGCTCGCGGTTCATTTGTTAATTACATGTCCGCTCAAGGTAACGAGCTCTGCAGACTGTCTGCCTGATTACTTTAGAGTTGGTTCTGTTCTCTGTCCTTTGGTCGATGACAGATAGGCAAACATAAATGGAGTCACGGAGCCAACAGGTATTGGAACAGATGGAAGTTTAAGATCCGTCGTTGTAAGAGCTAATCTGGTATTTATTAAGGCACGTGTTGTTTTGGACTCGATCTGTCGCTACCATCCCTGAGCCCACTCCCACACTGTTCTCCGGAGAGGAGATATTATTAGTTAGCGGGCCGCGGGCTTATTGAATTACACCACAGTGGAGTGCTCCATCCAGCTACTGGTGTAATTAACAGTGAGGGATTTGGAAGGTTTTTCAACCGGTGATGTTTTGTTAAACCTGTTGATCACCACATCAGGTGGAGGTCTTGGCTAATCCCACCAACCCCCCACCCACCCACTGAAAGTTTCTTCTAAGGGTGTGACAAAAAAACGGTTTGAATCAGAAAATTGGTTTCCACCTGAGCCGTACTGAATCAAATCAGAATCCCACTGAAGCGAAGGGAATCGAATGATTCCAATTTAAAATGTAACCTAGTTGTATCGCACCCTGTGCATTAAGATACTTATCAAATCGTCTTTTATTGGAGAGATGTACACCCACGCCATCAAATGTTCAGAGTACTGGAATAGTAATCATTGTTAAAAATTCTTAGTCATTTCCCCCCCACACACACATTTTAAGCATAATCGGAATTGATTTCAATCCATTTTAAGCGGAACTGTGTTTTCTCTGCGTGTCATTTGGTGAGTTGTACTTCCCATGGTTGCAGGCGTTTCTGGGAATGATCCATGTAAGCCAGGCCTGCAAATAGGGCCTCTTTTTGAACATGGTTCGGGAGTTTGGCAACAGTTGACCTTTGATTTGCAGTCAACGGGTGGCCTTCACTGCTCTCGTCTGTTTGCTGTCAAATAGATGCTTGCGTCCTCACAGCAATATATTGGTTTGGCCTGAGTCCATCAGACAAGAATCAATGGAACAAATCTGGACTGGATGGTTTCATAAGATGAGTCTATGTCCTCGATGCTTGATAATGCTCTTTTGTGAGATGTGCGATGGATGACGACCTAAGAGTAAGATGCCTCTTTGTATGGAGGAGATGGAATCATCCCTTGAGGTGGTTTGTTTGAGGATAGAACGCTTTTCTTGACTAACTTGGACTACTTTTGCAGAATTTGAACTTTAGGTGCCAAGCACCTTCAAGCACTATTTGAATGGCCTAGTGTGAATATGCCCTCATGCTTGTGATTATATATTTTAGGAATACTGGGGACCTTCGACCTTAAATAGTAAAATGATGTAATTTCCCTGAAATGTCCACGCACACGTCCGTCAATGTTTGGATATTATGAGTTGTCATGTTGGCTTAAAATTAGTGATAGGCCGATATGTTTCTTTCTGATGCCAATACCGATTATTAGTAGGCAAGGAGCAGTAAAAGAAAAATTATTAGCATCAAAATTAAAAAAATTAAAAAGTGTTTAAAACAACTTTTCAAACATACAGAAAATAGGCAACTTTGTTTTTAAATTTGAACAAAAAAAATAAGTACTTTTTCAAAGTAAATAAAGTTTTCCAGAATTTTAACGTACCGACTGAAATATTGAACTTTCACTTGTTTTCGTTTTAATTTTAACAAAAGCAAAAAGTGCCGGAAGTTTCCAGAGTCAGCAGCATCTCTTGTAAAGTGCGTAAAAGGTTTCAAAAGATGCAAACAGTGGAAAAATTGTCTGAACATGTTCAAAATTTCGTCAAAAAATCTTTGCAACCTTTTACAAACCCAGATGAAAACCCCAAATTCACTAAGTTCGCAAACATTCGCCGCTCAGGGAGGATTCCAGCTTTATCGGCCTTCAGATTTGTAAAACTTAAAATAATAATCTCCAACTCTCCTTCCATTTTGATCATGTGGGTCAAAGCTGTGCATTCAGAAATAGTTGTGTAGATTCAATCAATTAAAGTGACTATTTTTATTCAACCCACTTGCTAGAAGCTGCTCTTCCTCGCCCCCAAGCCAAAAACCCGTGATTAGCGACTAGTCGACGCTGTAAATGTCAATGTGGAGTAGTAAGTGGACAAATTGACTCGTTTTTACAACCCCTAGTATAGTATATGCATTCACCAGTTGAGAGCAGAGCTGATTTATTGACCGTCATTATGAAAACCGGACTGAAGAAGCCCTTTTCAAATTCACACACTCCTCTATCTTGTCACGTCTGGTCTCAGAGGATATTGATGCATGTGAGAGCGTGTTGCCAAATTGTTGACTGAGCTCACGATAGCGCCGCACTATTTGTCAGACTCAGCACTTCCAGAATAGACTACACCTTTACCAGGCCCAATGAGAATTTGTCACGCACATAAAGAAAAGTGTCAGTGTAGAATGAAGACGGGGCCGTACACTGCCCGTCCATTATATAACCCTTTCGCATTAATGACTCTGCACTCCCGCTCTCGTCGAATGACATCGTGCCTTTTGTTGCATTGTTAGCGCTTGTATGTGGAGGGATTCTGTTGTATCCGGTCTAAGAAGAGGGAAGTCCCGATACATATTTGCCTTCCGGGGATCACTTATGGCATACTTGGAGAATGTGGGAGCTGGTCAGTGAGGGAATGGAGGCAGTGGCTTCTGTACTAAACAGGAAGTTGCTCAACATTTGTTCTTTAGTTTACAGTGAGGGAGTGAATGGCCACTTGGAGGATTTCCTCACTTTCACAACACTTTGACATATGCCATAAGCCAAATTAAGAAGGACGACTTTTTTGCTGATGGTGCATAATACTGGTATATTAAAAGACATAGTGACCGCTCTGCATTATTACTAACCATCACGCGCTGGGATAGTGAAAGTGCACAAGAGTACATTGTTGAGGTGTCACACAGAAGTCAGCAGTATTTTACGGAACTGATACAAATCACCATCCTAATTATCAGATTTTTTTTGCTGCCATCGTTAACAATTGACAGACTATTGAGAGTCCTGGAAATGTTATTCATCTGTTCCAGCCTCCCACCATAGCTCTCAATAATATTATACTTTGTACAAACAGTACTTAAAGTAGCACTAAGGAATTTTCAAACTTAATAAAATATTTTCATAACTCTTCTGATGAAACATCGACTTAAAACTAGTTGAATGGTACCTTTTCCATGGCCTGAAGGGGTCTGTATCATTTTTACTGGAACTAAGCAACTTTGAGAAGGATGGTAGGAACACTGCCACCCAAAAAAACTACAAATGTGCTGACTGCTTTACAGCATAAGTCACTTCCCCCTTTACCCATTCGTTACAAAGAGAGAAGTCCATTTGAAAGTCAACGCTCGCAGGGGTGAGCTCATGGGAAATGTGGTCTTCCTTCAGGCATAACATTACCGCTTTTGTCCATATGGCGTCGCCAAAATCATTATAAACTGAAAGTTCCTAAGTGTTGCTTTAAATGGAATGTGAGCGAAAATAGACCGCCAGCTCACAAAACTCACGGAATTACCAATGCTTTTTGGTCGTCTTTTTCTCTTTCCATCCGGCGTACCGCTCCGTGTTGCGCTCCCCTCCGCTCCAGCCTTAAAGTAGCAGCGGCTAAGATTTAGGATCCCCTTGGCCGCCGCTACAAAATGTATGTAGAGAAAACGCTGCATTCCTGAAAGTTTTGTAATACCGCTGTGGATGCTATTCTTTAGCTCGTCTTACCTTTTAAGAGGTAGCATTAAGCTAATAGACTTGTAAATCAAGTTATGTGATTGTTTAACTTGTTTATGTTTAGTTTAACAGTAAACTTCAACTGAAAGTAGCAATAAACAGCTTGCAGCGGTCTCGTTTTTGAATGAGGCTCATTGTGAAGTAAACTGAGTTGAGTTTTTACGGTGTTAGGTTTCATTCCTTTTGTAATAGTTACGGCTTAAACGATTATTATAGGCAATTATAAAAAATAAAAAAAATGGGTGTAAATTTGTTGCAGTTTGTCGCTATTCATGGCAGTGCTCAGTCCCTATCCCCTGCAAATTGTAAATTAATGTGCTGAATTTACCAACTTTAGCACTGATGATGCAGATTGCTTCAAATCACCTGTCAGAATCAAACAACTGCACTGTCATTTGAACAAGCTTGCATGCTGTCACACCCATTTGACATTTGTATCACATGGCTCATCATTAGTAGCATCACCCCCCCCCCCCAAAAAAAAAAATATATAAATAAAAAGTTGATGTATTTGAGTCACAGACATTAGCCCTGAGACGAGTGCAGCACATGGCATCCTTTACGCACGGCATTAACGCCGGCTGCTTACATTGGCGGTGGCACGCGCTGGTTCAACGCACGTGTTTGTATTTGTGGTAAGTGAAGTTGGTGACAAACAAATGGCCTCACAGCTATGGAACATGCATGAAATTACACACAGTGCATCCCGTTACCCTGTTGACTGACAGATTTCCTAAGTAGGTCATCTATGCAAATGCCAGGCCTGTCAGTTCACATCAATAGAAAGCAAGGTCAGCACGACGGCACCAAAGTCAGGAAGGCCTCACTCTGTTTAGTGTTGATAAGAATATAAAGAATATAATTTCATGCAGTTTTTTCATCACAATCATTTTTGCTGTAACACTGCGCAATGACAAACACTCTTTCAAAACACCATAAATTAATATATTTATATAATATATATAGTAAGGACTATTATCGAGTGGATAATACCATATAAAGTGTTTTTGTGCTGCTGTTTTGCTTAGCAACAACATTTATTTACAGTACTTTGTTTTTTCCTAATAGGAAAGATATTTATTTGAAGGAGGCATTGGCACTATTTGAGGAAATACAGTACAGCAACTCCTATTTATTAGGCTTTTATTGAAAAATTTTTCATTTGCTTGTTGCAAATTGGTTCATTGTTACGTACCAGGGAAAAAAATCAGCAATAAAGGTATTAATGAAACATTTGACTGTTTTTCAATACTTTGTCTTTTGGTATTTTGTTTGACAAAAAAAAAAAATCAGCTGATTTTTACTTATTTTATTTTTTTAGGAGGTTTGAATGTCTTTATCTTTGTCTTATATTGTAATGTGTTATTGTGTGAAAATGCTCCTCTGTGAAAAGCTTGAATACATTCACTCCCAGCCATTTTCACAGAAGCATTCCCCTTCACTCCCGGCTGTTTTACTGGATTTTGACTGATTTTGCAAGGCCCACAAAATATTGTGTTGTACTGGTATAAAAACCTACCAAAAGAAAGATTAAAGTCTCTTCTTTCATCAGGAAAAAAAAGTATATTTCTATCTCTTTCCGTTTTGCAGCAATTAGCATTAGAATATAGCTAATTTTCATCATTATTCACAAATCTATTTAGAATTCTGAGTAACTGAGGTTATTTTTCAGCATGGCCTGATTCATTTCTTATGCTCTGCTGCCACCTGCTGGCCGTTTATGTAATAACTACCATTTCTTCAACCGTTCTTTGCAGTTGACATCAAAGCCTTCTTCTATATGCCCTAGCATTAAAAAAAAAAAAACATTTATAAATACATCTTTGGGTCACAACATTTAAAATAGAACGTATTTGTACGTTTTTGGGAGCAAATGAGTTAAGTAGCTTACCGCCACCCCAGTGTGAATGTGTGAGTGCATGAATAATGTATCCATTCCATTGTAAAGCGTCTTTGAGTGCCTAGAAAAGCTCTATATAAATCTTATGCATTATTATTATTTATTGTGATGTCTCAGTCCAACCACTAGGGGCACTACGGAGAAGAGTCTCTAAATGGCGATCATATATAAGAGACAAATACTGTAGTATAGTATACAATGCTAAAAGAACACCCGGCGTGCTTGGAAACACACACACACACACACACACATCAATAAAAAGTCTGCTTTGATTAAATCCAATGCGTTTTTTCCATCGAGAGATTACTTTTTAAAATAATTTTAAATCAATATATTTCATCCAAAAGGCCAAATGGCCGAGCACAGATTGACGTAGAATAGTACAAATATAAATGTATGTATCGATGTGGTGGATGAATTTCTACACAACGACCTGCAACCCTGCAGAGAATGGATGGGTTCAAGACGACAAAATCTTCCATACATATTTGTATATCAGGATCAAAATCTTTCGTTTCTTCTGAATCAGCATTTTCACTAGTGTTACGTAATCCATTCATGTATTATTTTTTTTATTGCACTTGACTTTGATTCACATTGTCTTAAGACACGCCCTAATCGAACACTCCTTTTCCTTGCAGACTCGACCGGGCCAATGAGCACGGCCCATTCCCACCCCCACGCCCACGCCCACGCCCATGCCCACGCCCCGCCGATGGGCGGCATGGTGGGCCACCCGTCGGTCATCAGCACCTCCAGGCACTTGCCGTCGCCCATGTCCACCATGGGCTCGCACATGAACGGCTTGGCTTCACCGTACTCCGTCATCACCTCGTCTATGGGCTCGCCCGCCGTATCGCTGCCGTCCACGCCCAACTTGAACTTCGGACCGCTCGGAAGTCCGCAGGTGAGGGGGAAACCGCCTCTGATTAGATGCTGGCGTTATCTCAAGACATTGAATAGAGTTAGACGTTTATATATGTATATATTATATAAAGTATAAGCCTACCAATTTATATATATATATATATATATACAGCAGCTTTCAGCAAATCTATATGACAAGTTCACGGTGTCGGCGATATGCCAGAGACCTGCTCTAACATATTACATATCGCTCTTAAAATAGTGCAGCGGGTTATAATATGAGTCCTGTGTGTAGAGTGTATCCTGGTTTCTTTCCATCTGTTTTAAACATGTTACCATTTGCTTTTGATTCCGGGAATCTTGTCAGTTTCCATGTTGTAACTGTGGCCAACGTGTTGTTGGACTTGCATACCTTGGCTTTCTTCTAGCGTATTCTCACCGTTTACTGACCTTTAAACTTTGTGGCCCTCGGGGTCATCCCTGCCTCTGTTGTCATGTGAGCGGACTTATGGCACAGTTCTACTATTAGCCCTTTAATGAAGTACCGCGCGAAAGAGCGAGAGAGCAAAAGAGAGAGAGGCGCAAGTGAAAAGAGCAGCCTTTATGATTGTGTATTTTTTTTTTATGCTCTATTTACCTCTGTGGCTGCTGCCTTTGTGTTTCTCTATCATCCAGTTTTGTAATAGTTCTTCATGCGCCATACATTTTGTGCATCACTTTTTTTTTTTTTTTTTGCTATATGCAATATATGTAAGCATATGATGTGTGTCAGAAAAGTTGCAGCACTAGGGTATCAAAATATGTTAAAGGGGGAAACCCTATGTAGTTATGGATGCAAATGTAGCTTTTCTGACGCTCCTTGTTTATAAAAATAATAATAATGGCAACATTGCCCCAAGTTTGCCCTCCATTATCCTGTCTGGCATAATGAATTATGACAGCGAGCTAATGGAGGTTCAATTACCACAGAAAGTTGTTGAACGTCCGCAAACAGAGGCCAGCGCTGCAGACAATACGCTCTACATACAGTACGTTCCAATGGCTGTATAGATCCAAGCCTGTAGGGACACTCGGGGTTAATGCCAACTGCCAAGTCATTATGTCATTGGGTCATATAGAATACTGTACATCCTACTTTGTTCTCTGGTCAACTGAACTTCATGGCCACAAGTCCAATATTGTCCCGGGTTCATTGTGGGCATTTCAGCTCCCAACTAGTGCAAGCTATGTTATTACATTTTGACCAAATACATAAAAATGATCAACTAATATACCTAGAACGTCGGGACTGTAACACAATCTGTCCCAGGAGATTGTTTAGACCTTCTATTTATTTGGATTTTAACTCATTCACTGCCATGGACGGCTATAAACGTCAAACATTTATTTGAACTATTTCTATTAGTTTAACATTTTTTTCACTTTTGTTAACAAGAGTATGAAAACCTAGTTGTTGTTTTTTATTGTACATTTAGAACAGATATGAAATTTGTGATTAATCGCGAGTTAAAGCTTTAATCGCCTGACGCCCTGAATTTTTTAATATTTTCTTCTTCTTTTTTTAATTAGTTCACTGCCATTGACGGCTATAAATGTCCAAATTTCATTTTAACTTTGTTTTTTTTTTCTTTTTTTTTCCCACTTTTGTTAACAAGAGTATGAAAACCTAGAATTTTATTATCGTACATTTAGAACCGATATAAAATTTGTGATTAATCGTGAGTTAACTAGTGAAGTCATGCGATTAATTACAATAAAAAAAATTAATCGCCTTTTGCCCCTAATTTTTCAATGATTCTTTTTTTAAATCCTTTTTTAAAATTAATTTATGGCAGTGAATGAGTTAAAATAAATAATGAAATGGAATCAAGGTGAACACATCGCCCGATTAAGTTAAGGAAAATACCAAAAACAGTAAAAAAAAAAAAAAAAACTACATTATTGAATTTTGGGCAACTTGTTTAATTTCACAGATTACATTTGTTAATGTTTAAAATCTGTTAATGTTTAAAAATTCTTTAACAAATAAACAATACTGTGCTCTTCGTCGTACCACAGACATCTGTATAATGTAGATTTTATTAACTCATGTTATATAAATCATCACAAACTTATTACAGCTATCAAACAGTTTTTATGTCCCGTCACTGGTCTGAGGCAATACTTAAAAGACACCTTAAGTATGTGGTAGTGATTAAAGCAAGCGCAATTAAAATGTAGTTTAAGTAAAAGTGACAACAGAGAGAAGATTCGCATGCTGTACAATATAAAGTACTGTACTACTGTAAAGTGACCTTAGCACGCAAGAGCAGTTATGTAGCTTTAGTTTAGTGTGTTTCATCTCAAATGTCAAAAATACTTTTTAAAAAAGCATTAAATGCACAGCAATCCAAATAGCCCGCCTATTTTTAAGCAAAGGTTAAATAATTACAGCATCAATGGAAATCAATGCATTTGGTCTGTAAATTTCATCAATGACTTGTTGCCATGACCACCATAGTCAGCGCTACAGTACGACAAAAGAAAGAGCTGCTAAGTGTTGCCAAGCTAGCAGCTTTATTGCCAAATATTTAGTGACTTTTCTGACAACTCCGGTGGCTGTTTTTCAAAGACGCACTAGCGTGGCGCCTTGAGATACGAGTGAGCCGACTTATGAGCGCTTCAGGATACAATTATATAAAATAGACATCACTGTAGCAACACATTTAGCAATTTTTTTGTGGTGTTATTGGAGACATGTGCAGACTCTGAAACTCACTCCAGAGCAGATGTTCACCCCTCCAGGTCCAGACTGTCAATGAATTGCATATTAATTTAGCCAGCATGCCATAATAATTGTTTATTGCCACTTTGATGTTTAAATAGTAGCGCTAAATTAAATGTTCTCGCTCTTCATTAATCTAAGCCATAGGAACAATGGAGATGCATATTCATATTCATGTGCGTCCTGCTGTATGTTCTTCACAGCATGTATTGCATAAAGAATGTATGATGCATCAATAATCCAATACACGGTGCTTGTCTCCGTTTAAAGCATGTTGTTATACGTCTGGAGCTGAATGGAAACCCGAGCAGCCGTTTAGAATCTCATTGTGTACGCGGGTGAAATGAATTATGAGTGAAATCTGTGGACGAGAAGCACGAGCCGCTAAAAGGGGGCGGGGCGGATGCTCATTTAAGTACAAGTGTCTTCCTTGGGGCCACTTTCGGACGGCGAGCAAAGCTTACGGGAGGCTGACAAGAAAGAATCCCATCGCATGTTCGCCTCAGCCGCAAGGTCACCGTGGCGGAGGTCTGGGATGAGTCCACCATTAGGCAAGCGTCGGAGGAGAGTGCACGTTGTAAATAAGTGATGGGAAAAGCCTGAGGTGATTGAGACGCACGCGTGTCCTTTATGTCACACCGCATCAAATATATAGGACAGAAGTGCATTTGTCGGTCAACATTTCCAGCTGCGATGCAGATGTTTACATATAAACAGAAGGGGGGGAAAAAAACTGCTGCTTGGTTCTTGTCAGCATAAGGGGGTCAAAGGACAGGATCATGATCATGAAAACGGAATTGTTGCAACTTAACTCATTCACTGCCATTGACGGCTATAGACGTCAAAAATTCATTTTAACTATTTTTATTAGTTTAACATTTTTGTTTCCATTTTTGTTAACAAGAGTATGAAAACCTAGATATTTTTTTGTGCATTTAGAACAGATATAAAATTTGTAAATTAATTGTGAGTTAACTGGTAAAGTCATGCGATTAATTACGATTACAAATTTTAATCACCTGATGCCCCTAATTTTTAATAACCTTGTCTTTAAAAAAAGTATTTTTAATTTTTTATGTTTTTTTTTAAGAAAAAATTATTAAAAATTAGGGGCGTCGGGAAATTACAATTTTTAAACGTAATTAATCGCATGACTTCACTAGTTAATTCACGATTAATCACACATTTTATATCTGTTATAATACAAAAAAAAAATCTAGGTTTTTATACTTTTGTTAACAAAAGTGGGGGAAAATGTTAAACTAGAAATAGTTCAAATGAATTTTTGACGTCTATAGCCGTCAATGGCAGTGAATGAGTTAATGAAGAAAGAAAAACTGTCAAATTGTTATGGGTCTGAATATTACGTATTCTTGTTAAACGTTTTGTTTCTGATATTGAAAGTTTAAATGGCTGTTTAATGGGGACGTATTCAAAGGAGCTAATTTTTGTTCTGGTAAATGTTATATAAGAGTCACTATAATGACAGGTTTACGGTATTTTCGCTAATTTGACTCCTTGTTTGTTGTTTTTAATTATTATTTATGTTGCTCACTTGTTTTCAAGTCAAAATGTATATATATCGACGCCTTCTAAAAATAATCGCTCAAGTCATTTTTTCACATTTTTCAGGAAACACAAACATTTTTAACCATTTGCATCATGAGGAGATGATTTCGCCAAGAAAATATTTTTGGCCCAAAAATGGCAATTATTTTAAGAGGATGACGATATTTTTTATTTGGGATGGGCGAGTACCAATACCAGGTATCGTATCGTGCAAATACCAGGCCTTATTTCAAGGTATTGGTACTCGTGACGTCTTCTGCCCTTTTTACGATCAGGAACCAGAAATTAGAAGAACAGAAAATTGCCATTAATTTCATACAATTTTAAGGGAAAATGCTATATTGCGGATATATTGGTTTGTCTTTAAAATTATTTGTCATTGTTTTTTTGTTTTTTTTATTTTATGTATCAAAAGGATTTATGGTATTGGTACTTGGTATCTGTGGTGACTAATCAAGAATTGAGTGCTTGTAATGGTATCGATCTGAAAAAAAAGTGGTATCGAACATTTCAAATTAGGGCTGTTTGATTATGAAGAAAATATGAATCAGGATTTTTTTGCCAAATATCAAAATTTATAGAAACATGGTCTACGTATATAGAATTTTTTAACCTAATTCTGGTTACTTAATTCTGTCTGTTAGCGAGAGCCACTACATCGTGATAACTTACATTGATGTTTCTGCATTTGGCAATTTATTATTATATTATATTATTAGTATGGGATTTTTTTTTAATGGGCTTTGGGTGAACTGATGAATACACACACACTCACACGCATGCACGCATACGCACACGCACATACACATACTCACCCACATACAAAAAAAAAATATATATATATATATATATATATGTGTGTATATGTATATATATGTATATATATTTAAAAATAATAATAATAATAAAAAAAACATTTATTAAATTTTTTTAATTTATTTGTTTTTTTTAAAAAAGGAGAGCAATGATGATGTCAAATCGAATGAACAATACTGAGCTCTCCTGGAAAAAAGAAAAAAAATGGATTTTTTTGGGGGGTAATAATTGAAATCACGATTAGTAAAAATTATTAGTTCCTTTGAGATCAAACAAAATGTATAAAATTTGTATTAATTTTTTATGATTATGCTGATTTTGTAATTGTGGAGTGTAATAATTCACATTGTAATTTCGATTAATTGCACAGCCCTAACTTAAATTTATGTCTCGCTTGAGTAAAAAAACAACAATAAACAAACTAAGAATTAAAAAGAAAAGCAGATCAAATGATTTTCATTTACTGGTAAAATCTGTTGTTAGGTTCTACTTTTGAACAATCATCAACACGGTATGACTAAAAGGTTGGGAACCTCTGGCAAAAGGGACTACCAAGCTAAAAATATAGCCGCTATTAAAGCAATATTTGTCCAGTGAATTGTGCCAAAACGTTTTAACAGAAAGAGTATCTTTACAGTATATACTGTATTATATTGGCACATCTGCCTCACAGGGGTTCAATTCTCTGCTCAAGCCTTCCTTTGTGCATGCTTTCTCTATTCTTGTGTTGTTTTTTCTCTGCAAACTCTGGCTTCCTCCCACATTCCAAAAACATGCACATTAGGTTCATTGAAGTTGTCCATAAACATGAACGTGAATTGTTGTTTGTCTTATCTGTGCGCTGCAATTGGCCGGTGCACTTTTGTGAGTGCAAAATCATTTTCCTTCCTTGTACTTAATTACGGGTACTTTGCTTTTATTATTAGCATCATCTTTCTTTGCTCATCGGCTCAATGACTGATGTGACATTTTGGATCCAAACTTTAAAGTGAGCTAATGTGTGTGCAAAAGTCATCAAACACTTACTCAACGGCTGTCGGTAGACCCTGTCACCATCGCAGGATGCATAAATCTGAGCTAGCACTTCCTTTTGCCGCTGCTTGAGAACGAAACTGAGCGACCATGTGACCGGCCTCATGTGCCTCTCCCAGACTTAAAAACATTAAGAAAAACCTGCATGACAGGCCTCCCAGAGAAGTCGGCTCTCCCGCTGAGTGGGCATGTGACACACTTTCACAATAAAATTGTGAGCGTGTTGTTGGCTGAAGGCGTGCGGGGGGGGGCGGGAACACAATAGTGAGCAGAAGACCAAGTGAGTAAGAGGGAAAAAAACAGGAACTCGTCACAAGACCACCTAACACCATTCACTCTTACTTCCCCTCCACTTCCTGTTCCTTCGCCAGTTCACTTCAATTGACTGCTCTTTCTTCATTTGCGCTCCTCAGATGAACTCCATGAACAGTGTTAGCAGCTCAGAGGACATCAAGCCCCCGCCGGGCCTGCAGAACCTGGGGAGCATCAACTACCAGTGCCCGAGCCCGGGCGGGATGTCGAAGCACATCTGCGCCATCTGCGGCGACCGCTCCTCAGGTAACCGAGAGGGCAAGACGCTCAACGCCGGACTTCCTTCAGCTAGCGATGACGCGGTTTCCTTTTCGTACGTGTGCAGGGAAACACTACGGCGTGTACAGCTGCGAAGGATGTAAAGGCTTCTTTAAGAGGACCGTGCGCAAAGATCTCACTTATACTTGTCGAGACTGCAAAGAGTGCCTGATCGACAAGCGCCAGCGCAACCGCTGCCAGTATTGTCGCTACCAGAAGTGCCTGGCCATGGGCATGAAGAGAGAAGGTAATTGGGATACATTATTATCGGCAACATCAAAAATAAATATATAAAATGTATAGAATGTCATATGAAGTACAGATTTTTATTTGTAGCCACAAGCAGCTATAAAAAGTCTACACACCCCTGTTTAAATGCCAGGTTAATGTGATAAAGACCAAGAGAAATCATTTTAAAACGTTTCCCCTCAATGAATGTGACTAATACCAAATCCATCTCAGCAAAAAAAAAAAAAAGTATTTGAAAGTGGAACAGCTATAAAAAGTCTACACACCCCTGTTTAAATGCCAAGTTAATGTGATAAAGACCAAGAGAAATCATTTTAAAACGTTTCCCCACAATGAATGTGACTAATACCAAATCCATCTCAACAAAAAAAAAAAAAGTATTTGAAAGTGGAACAGCTATAAAAAGTCTACACACCCCTGTTTAAATGCCAGGTTAATGTGATAAAGACCAAGAGAAATCATTTAAAAACTTTTCCCCAAAATTAATGTGACTAATACCAAATCCATCTCAACAAAAAAAAAAAAAGTATTTGAAAGTGGAACAGCTATAAAAAGTCTACACACCCCTGTTTAAATGCCAGGTTAATGTGATAAAGACCAAGAGAAATCATTTAAAAACTTTTCCCCACAATTAATGTGACTAATACCAAATCCATCTCAACAACAAAAAAAAAAGTATTTGAAAGTGGAACAGCTATAAAAAGTCTACACACCCCTGTTTAAATGCCAGGTTAATGTGATAAAGACCAAGACAAATCATTTAAAAACTTTTCCCCACAATGAATGTGACTAATACCAAATCCATCTCAACAACAAAAAAAAAAGTATTTGAAAGTGGAACTGCTCATATAATGTGGTTGCACAAGTGTGCACACCCTCTTATAACGGGGCTGTGCCTGGGGTTTAGAATTATCCAGTCACATTCGAACTCATCATTTTAAATTTTAGCAGAACATGTTTCTTATCACTCGGGCAAGTAATATTCGTCAGCGCCTACAAACCCCACACTCGGTGGGTGGTTGCGGGTCCACGAAATGTCAATCCTACCATTAACGGGGTCCCTGGGGAAAAAATAGTTGGTGTGGCTCTGAATAACCCCAGTTCCACCTGTCCTGAAATTTTTTTCTACTTACTAGCAAATGCCTGAAGATTTTGTGCTAACATTGACTGCCATTCGGAATTGTTCATAAATCCCTCCTCCTTGACTAAGGCCTGAGGTCTATTTGAAGAAAAACAGCCCTAAAGCATAATGCTGCCACTTCCATGCTTCAATGTAGGTGTGGTGTTGTTTTGGTGTGTTTGTACCGAACTCACCTCTTGGAATTATGGCCAAAAAGTTCATCCTTGGTTTCAGCAGACCATAACAATATCTCCCAATCACGTAGGAAAATGTATTATGGTTGAATACATTTTGGCATGATTTATTTTATTTTCTGATTTATTTTATGTTGTTGTTATTATTATTTATTTATTTATTTTTACAAAAATCTGGCATTTGACTAGGAGTATGTAGATTTTTCATATCACATTACACCTGCCTATTTGAACACGGTTGAACTAAGTAGGAGCCAATACAAAAGCAATGGTGAGCTATTAAAAAACATTTTCACATATTTGTCATACACAATACTTAATGGTGCGTACTGAATTGCAATAAATTTGAATCGGGTAGAGTTCATTTATTTCGGGAGTTACGGTTTTATTAGTCATCTAATCTCATTTCTGTATTACAAATACTTTTGAATGTTTTTTTTAATGTAAAATTAAATTGTAAAAAAAATGGTGAATTAGGGGTTTTCATCATACAAGCTTATGTTTACAAGCTACGTCTACCTTATGAAGGGAACACTGATTGTAGTGTAACTGCAGAAATCTGACTGTGTGCGCATGCTGTAGCGGTACAGGAAGAAAGGCAGCGTGGGAAAGAGCGCGGGGAGAATGAGGTGGAGTCCACCAGCAGTTTCAATGAGGAGATGCCCGTGGACAAGATCCTGGACGCCGAGCTGGCGGTGGAGCCCAAAACGGAAACGTACTCCGACGGCAGCCCCGGCAACTCTGTAAGCATTCACCATAGTTATGGACGCATTAGCAGTGGCACTACATTTGCCACTAACAACAATGTCATGTTCATGACCCTAAAAAAATGACACAGAAAGGGTCAAAGGGTCCAATTGGTACACTTGATTTTTTTTGTCCTGTTTCTCTTGGTCTCGATTTCCAAATGATCACATCCGAACTTGCGTGAATGATTGCTTCACGCCAGAGCAGAAATTCTTGCGATATTCCTATTGATGTGATCCAAGATTCTTCAGGCTTGCCAAAAACTTGTTCGCAAGTCTCGGGAGAACGTCACTGTTGTGTAAAACACCCCAAATTAGGCCTTGCTGCGCAAATTTTGTGTTGTCTTGACTTTTGTTCTGGAATGCCTGCTCAGCCTCCCTCTTTATCCGCCTTTAGACCAACGACCCCGTCACCAACATCTGCCAGGCAGCGGACAAGCAGCTCTTCACTTTAGTGGAGTGGGCCAAGAGGATCCCCCACTTCTCGGAGCTTCCACTTGATGACCAGGTCATCTTATTACGAGCAGGTAACGCCATCCTGTGTATAAATATGTATATTTACTCAAGGGGATACAGGGGACAGCTAGCTTAATGCTAATATACAATGCAAAACACTATTGACAGGCTAAAAATAACTAGCATGCATGTCACGGTAGTTATAACGCCAGCTCGCTGTAGCAGCCCAGTTAACCCCTGTGCCTAAATGATGGCCATGTTGGGAGGGGCAACGTTCCGTTCAAAGCCAATACATTGACATTGAAATTAAGTTGTAATTTGCTAATTTCTCAAACCATTTTCATCAAGTTTACTTTTTTTGTCAATGCTAATACAATCAAAATTATTTGCTTCCAAACCACAAATATTTTTGATGAAGTTGCCTTTGCATGAAATGTATGTGAAATGTCACAATCAGAACAAAACTTTTAATTGGCCCCTAAGGTGTGGAGGGCTGATTCATTTAGTATATTTCCTTCTCCATTAATAGGTGTGTCGCTTTTTAAAACAATACAAAGTAACAATGTATTACACATTATACACACAGTAACATTTAACAGCCAAGCTGCTCATGGTGGTTGCTGGTCATCCTGAGGCAGGCGGTCTATTTAAGTCTCTTAACATTCACTGGACATAGTTACCAAAAATAGCCCATAAGTCCCAGCAGTGCATTTGCAACTGTGACAGCACTGACCTCTGCCGGTGAAAGATGTGCCTGCATGAGGTAGTCATATGAAATAGAAAAAAAAATACTGCAGTATGAGAATATGGCTGTAATTCTATGAAAATGAAGTTGTAATTTTGCAAAAATCACCCTAACAAAGCTCCCCCCGCCCCCCAGAGAAAAATAAATTTATTAATCTTTGGGGGGGGGAAAGTGTTCTAATAACAAAAGTACAAATTGTGTTGCAGAGGCTTTATTTAAAAAAACTGTTTCAAAAAAATTGAAAATACAATTTAGATAAAAATTCATAACCTTTAAAGAATAAGTTTTGTTTTGTATGTTAATCTTTTTTTTTTTTTTTTTTTTTATAACCGTATTTTTTTGTGATAATTTTCTGAATTTTTTTTATTTGGTCCAGTCACTCTGAAAAGAACTGTATTACGAAAAACAATATTTTTTGCAAGAAAAGCACACACACACACACACACACAAAAGTTGTCTTTTTGGTAAATATCTTGTAATTTACATAATTTACAAGAAGTCTTGACCCCCACAAAAAAAGTTGAAATTGAAACTTAAATGTTTTTTATTTCTTAAAGAAAAAACAACAACTTTATTCTCATTGTCTACTTTTTCTTCAGGGTGGTCCTAACAAATCCAGATCAATCTACTTTTTTCCCCCCTTATAAATGATGCCCTTCAACTTAATTGTTCTTCTTCTTGCAGGCTGGAACGAGCTGCTCATCGCGTCCTTCTCTCATCGGTCGGTGACAGTGAAAGATGGAATCCTGCTGGCCACGGGCCTCCATGTCCACAGAAGCAGTGCCCACAGTGCTGGGGTGGGCTCTATCTTTGACAGGTTGGGAGCAAATCACACACACACAAAAAAAGGGGTGGGGGGGATATTGATGAGGTACTTTTCACATCAACTCTCAGATAAGGTTTAGCCAGTAATTTCAAAATTATTATTTACCTAATGTTTGTGGTACTTTTAAGTTGATAAAATTATTTGATATCACTGCAGAGTCCTGACAGAGCTGGTGTCCAAAATGAAGGATATGCAGATGGATAAAACAGAGCTGGGCTGCTTACGAGCCATTGTCCTTTTTAACCCAGGTCTGTGCTTCTTCATCCACTCACCTTTTTACTTTTGACAGTCTACTTCACAGCAGTTAAAGATAGCTCTGATAGAGCCCTAGAAAAAAACTTTTATACTTCTAAAATTATTGAAACTAAGTAGTGATTATTTTGAATACTGCTGTAATTTATTATTAGAATTATATTTTAACAATTATTCTTAAAGGGATACTTGACTCATTGAGACATTTTTAGCAGTAAAAAGTGAATATTTTGTCCAGAATGAATTTGATAACTTACAATTACAATTAATACCTTAAAAAAAACTACATTTTCCACCTGCTGTCAATTGAAGATGACATCACCCGTCACCAATTATGGCTCACCTTTTTTCTGGGTTTGCTTGATTGGTCATTACCTACTTCCTCAGCACAGGTGATGTCATCTTCAGTCGACAGCAAGTGGGAAAAATAGTTTTTAAAAGTATAAATTGTTCATGACAAATGATGAAGTTATCATTAATTCTGGACAAAATATTAACTTTTTACTGCTGAAAATGAGTCAAGTAATATTTAAAATAAGTGCTTCTTTCCTGTACCGCTAGAGGGAGCCCTACACAATATGAGTGCAGTATCATAAAGAGTTGAGAAACAGTAGTTCCAGTTCAAATGTTTTTAGTAGATTAGCTTTACATATAAAAATGTAAATAAAGACATTTAAAAAAAAAATTTGAAATATGAGAATTGTAATGTTTCGAAACCTCACAGTCTTTAATCCCTGTGGCTGTTGCTGCTGTTGGGTGTTCTTGTGTTGATTCAGATGCGAAAGGTCTGTCCAACCCAACGGAGGTGGAGGCACTGAGGGAAAAGGTGTACGCCTCACTGGAGTCCTACACCAAACAGAAATATCCAGACCAGCCTGGCAGGTGGGAATCACCATTTCTGATTTTCGTAGTATGAAGCCTTTCAAGTGTCTATAATAAAATTCATCATGTGTTGTTTTTGTGTTTCAGGTTTGCCAAGTTACTGTTGCGTCTGCCTGCATTGCGCTCCATCGGCCTCAAGTGCTTGGAGCACCTTTTCTTCTTCAAGCTCATCGGGGACACGCCAATCGACACCTTCCTCATGGAGATGCTGGAGGCGCCGCATCAGATCACATGACCCCTGTCAAACACCCCTTGTCAGCAATATGAAGATGGACTGGGGGGAGGGGGCAAAAAAGGACACTGCAATTGTAAAGTTGAATATTTTATAACAATTAAAAACAACAACAACATTGTAATTAAATACAAAATGCAATTTCAAGACTGCGGTGAAGACTGAGTACAAGCGTCCCGGTCGGTAGTTTTTGTAAATAGATCATTGCAACTGTCCATTTTGAAAGCATCCCTGTGCATTTGAGGATAAATCAGATTTTATTCATAGAGTAAATTGTATCAAAGGAAATTTTAAGTAAAAAAAAAAATGCATTTCTTAAAACACAAGTATTCTTACAGAATAAAATTATTAAGAAATACATTTAAAACTCTGTCATGTCTATATGTCCTGCATATACAATGAATACATTTAAACGTATGAATGGGCTCTTTGCCCAAATCCACTACTTCCTGAACTCAGTACTACTCCTTCATTTCCTGTCTTTCATGATTGGACAAACTGATTCATCCAGGTGTGTCTGGCCATTGTCGTCGTGCTTACTGAGGTCAGGCACACCTGGATTAATCAGTTTGTCCAATCATGAAAGACAGGAAATGAAGGAGTGGTATTGAGTTCAGGAAGTAGTGGATTTGTGCAAAGAGCCCATTGATAGAATTAGAATTTGGAGTTCCATTTTCGACCGCTAGATGGAGGCATTGAGCTTATTGTATTACAGTATTGTTCTTTAAGGGAAAGTCTGAAACCATAGATTTGCTATTGTTGTACATCTACAAGTATCTGTCTGTCTGTCTTTCTCTTCTATCTCTGTCTGTCTGTCTGTCTGTCTCAAAATGTGTGTGTGAGGTAATTGCACCTATACACGTGGTGCGTCTCTCTCTCTCTCTCTTTCTCTCTCTCTCTCTCCATCCCACCCTCTCTCTCTCTCCCCCCTCTCTCTCCATCTCTCCCTCCTTGTCCCATTGTCAGAATACTTGAAAGAAAGTCCAAACAGCGTATGAACAAGTTAACAAGACGAAGGAGAAGAAGAAGCTCCAAGGAGGAGAAACTTCCGTGCGCTTAACTGTTAAACGTCACCACTTCCAACCAACTTGGAGATGCTCTGAGAGGAAACGTAATACTTTTAGCAGTGTTTTTTTGCAAGCTCACTTTAAGAAGGTATGGGCATCACTTCCTGTATTTCAAATTGTGTGATTGGTGGAAATGTTCACCTGCAGCGGAAGGTGGGAAGAAATTAGGTTAAATGTGACTGGTAACCATATATTTGGCAAATACTTTTTTTTTGTAAGAAATTAAACTGTTTAAAGATTTGGGGGGGGGGGGGGGGGGTTGTGTTTAAAAAAATACTAAAACGAGATTGTTTTGAATAAATACTATATTATAAGTATATATATTGAATAAAATAATACATACTGTTCATGTAAGGTACAAATCAAAAGTTTATATGTATTTTATTCATACTCCATATATGTGGTCAATATTTGATAATTTGAAAAAAATGTTTTTCATTTGAAGGAAATTACATTGTTTTGTAATAAAATAACATTACAAATACAGATACTGTATTTAAGAAAAGTTCCATCTGAATATGCGTAAAATGTAAGTCCTTGCATGTTTAATTTTATTTCCATATTACTGTACTATATTTGGTAACAATTTTATATATTTGGAAAAATACAAAAAATATTGGTAGAAATGTTTAAAAATACATTTTTACACAATTATTACGAAAAAACGGTTATAAGATTTTTATAAAATTTAATTTAAACTACTGTAAATGCACAATTGTATTTACATGTAGGCTACATATGTTAATTATTTTACATATTTCGGAAATTTTAAAATGTAATAAATATAAATAAATGAGTAAAAATAGTCACATGAAATTATTAGAAGTGAACCCCAAGTAAAAGTTATTATGACAAAATGCAAAATAAATAAATGTCGCTTAACCATCTGCATTTGTGTGTACTTTTCCCACAATGTTAATTTTGACAATTGATAATTGCTGCTCAAGTTGAAAGTAGCGTCACGTGGCTTCCATTAAACTCGCACTGTCTTTGTCAAGCGAAAATGCACATGAATTGACGTTGCGTGTTGCTCGTCAGACATGCAGCACGGGCCGGTGTGCGTCGGCTGCAGCAGGCCGATCGCGGACAAGTTCCTGCTGCGGGTCGCGGACGGCCTCCGGCACGAGGCGTGTGCGCGCTGCTCGGCGTGCGGGGACGCGCTGCGGGACTCGTGCTTCGTGCGGGAGCAGCGACTCTACTGCAAGCGGGACTACGCGGAGTGAGTGACTCAAACATTTTCATTTGTGTATCAGCCAGAACATGAGATACAACGAGGGATGATTAACATTGCATCATATACACGTTAGAAATACTTGTATTTGGGGGCGAACATACTTGTATTATAGTTAAGATTTATTTATTTATTTATTTTTTAAACAAATTCTAGTTTCGAATCTCATCACAATGTAAAATGCCATTCAGGCTTCTCGGTGCGTTTTGAGTCGCATCTGTTCTCGCATGAAAGTTTACCGATCGTGTTTTTTTTTTTTTTTTTTTTGCATGGGCAGTTGACTTCCAACAAACTTGGTGCAGTCCTCTCGCGAAGAGAACAAGGTGACTGAGGGTGGGAGGTGTAATACACCCACACACACTTAAAAACAGGCAGGGGTGGAGCTCAAATGACACATTGTCAAAATGTGTTAAAATCGCGAGGTCCATTGGCCCGGTAAAGACAAGCTGGGGGCCAACATATGGTGAAGAGGTAAACCCCCCCTTCACACACACCTTTCCGTCCTAACCTCCCATCACCCGTTTCCACTCCTTGTTTATCACTTTCTCCTCATCCTTACACCTAAAAATCTCAATTCCAGTCGAGCCACTTTAACAGACAGCAATATACTACGTTATATACCACCATTAATTCTGTTGCCTCTGGAGTCAATTGTTAATTATAAAAGACCGACGCAAAATATGCGTGTGAGGCGTCAGTATTATTTTTGTTTATTTGGGGTCACGTTCTACGCTGTAGTATCTGTGACAACGAATGTGTGTGCGCCCGCCGCCTGAGTCACATGAACGTCAGCGAATGAGAACGTAGCTTTAGCTAGCTGCTAACTAAACGTTAGCCAGTCTGGTGTTTGGTGACAGTGTCAGTCGAGGCCATCGGCGATTAATATAAGAATGTGCTTTTGTTTACTGTATTTTGTTACTGTTTATTCTGTATCTATTCTTGACCTCCTGTGGGGGGGATTACAATTCATTCTAACTAGTGGTGGTAGGCTATATTATATGAATTAGTTAGCAATGTTTACTTAACGTGCAGTTGTTTAAACCGGTTGTGCACATTATACCAACATCCAAAAGAAGCAAGTTTTTCAAGGTGGCCATATGTCCGAAAATCTGTCGCATCGCTTCAAGAGAGACAACGGTGTGAACGTATTTTGGCGGCCAGCGACCTCCGCAAGCTAATGGCATCTGGAAAGCCGCTCTCGCCGCAGCCCCTGTGTGGCGCTATGGGACGACGCTCAGCCAACCGTGAAATATCTAACCTGACCAATTAGCGGGAGGCCTGGCGCCAAAGCTCCGCCTCTGAGATTTCACCTCTCCAAATTTAACACCCCCCCCCACCACCAAGTGGCTTATACTAGCCCCTCCCGCCTCACCTGCTGTCCTTTAAGACCCCATATTTATTTTACACTACAAAAATCCCACCGCACACCGCCAATGAAAAATGTCACAAAACGAAACCAAAAAAAAAACACAAGTGCTGGAATTCATAATGATGAATTCAAGTTGATAATGTTATCAGTGAAAAATTACTGCCTGTTTACATCAGCTACACCGATAGCCGATCAGCGCATTGAGCTTGGCTTCGCTCCGCCGGACTTGCGCGGCACGTCGGTCATATCGGTCACATGACTGGCAGTGTCCTTGACCTTAGAGATCTGTATCTGACACACACGGGATCCTGCTTCACCTGATCCAGAAACCGGATCTGCTTCTGTACGTGTCCACTAGACCGCACCAGTCCAAGCATGGGGAACATTACAGCTTGTGTGCATGTTGAAGGGGGATTTATTTAACCCCATGTGACCCGTCGGTACTAGGTAAGTGTTCCCAACGTTTATTGGGCTCATTAGCCAAGGCTATTTTTAGCATCTTGCTCCAAGTATCTGTCAACAATTGTATGTTTGTGACAACAACGTGTGAGCCGCTTTTCAATGGTAATCAAATTAGTAGTTAACCCAGTGCTTGGGTTACTTATTCCATCCAAATTGGGTTACTTTGAACCCAGTATTTTTAAGAGTGTGTTGCATCGTCACGTCACAGAAACATTCCAAGCATTTCCTCGGCCTACTTCATTGATTCTTAGGTTCAGGAATGCAAGCGTGCGGCATGTCGGCCATATTAAAGTGCATACCAGCGAGGCCGCAGGGCAGACGACCCACATGGGTCAAGCAGGCACCGTTTGACCTCGAGGAGGCTTCACCGTTTCCCCCGGTAACCACACAGCAAGAGTCAGAGGAATGTAATAGGATGTAGAGCAATTGACAAGGATGTACCAGCACCTTTGATTGTTAAGAGTCGTTATATGGACTCAGTGGCCACTTCACCTCCGCTGTCATGGTGCGGCTCATTTAACAATTAGCCAATTGTTTTAGCATTGTGGTTGTAGTTTGCAGTGGTGTAAAACTGCACACTATTCAAATGAATGCCTCTATTCTAACTTTTATTGAGCCAAGTCCCAGTAAATCCTTACATAATGCAAACACATAAAAAAATATAATAGAGAGAGTGAAAGTGCATTGGATACGACAAAAATATTCTACAACCAGAGGGTTAAGATGTTCAGTGAATCTTTCTCTTTAGCAAAAATGAGGCTGAGCTTCAAATAGGCCCGCTTCCTGTTTTCACTCTACTTTCTTCAAATTTACAATATTTATTGTGCAGCCTTCCGCCGTCTAGTGGAAGAGCATTTAATTGTTCTGCTTGTCACTATACTTGGCTCTCATAGATAGATAAACAAATATATATTATTTTATAGTAAATAAACACTAATTTTCAGACCAATTAAGTGAAATTGGGAATCACCGTATGCTGTACGTTATCAACAGTTCTGTAATATTTCTTACTTTATTTGAGCCATTTTCCCCTCTAAAATTGGTTAGTTGAATTCATATAAAATATAAATGAACTATTTTACACTTACATAGTAATGTTTTATTTTCCGAAATAATTTGTAGCTACATTTATAATAATGCAATTACAAAAAAAATTGCACTAATAATTGTATTGAAGTCAGCTATTTAATTTTTTGTATATTGTGTATGCAATGTATATAAATATATATTTTTTGTACATAAATGTATATAAATATATTTTTTGTATATAAAATAAAATGTATATTATTTTGTATATAGACATTTTTTCTTAAAATCGGTGAGCTAAATGAATTTATTTTCTAATTCTATAAAAAGAAAAAAATATATATTAATTATGTCAGTATATGCAGTACAGGAAAAAATGAATAACTTCACTTAAGTAATAGACCCTGAAGTGTCAAGAGCTATCAGTTCCTCATGCTGGTTCGCTGAGTGGCCCTCTAACCCGCAAGTCATGTCTGCAGACAACTCCAGAATGATGACGCATCATCAGGCATGACAGCCCCAAGATGGGTCGGTGCCAGTCGCTGGACAATAGTCCTGCTGCTTGAGTGTTTGCTGGGACGGCTCTGTCTTTGTCCCACTCTGGCTGAGCAGACTTCGGGATAATTCTACAGATAATTCCAAGGACCGGCGGGCCCAGCCTATCCCGCCGGGATATCTGATTCCCCCCCTCCGCTTGGAGCCATGGCCTGCCGTGAGCCTTTTCTGGGCGCTCCCCGGGGGGGCTGGGCCGCCGACACGGCAGCCGGAGCCACGGCAACGGTGTCACGGTGTGGCTAAGCCCGAGCCGCTCCCGGTTGCCAGGCGCTAAGACGCACACCCGCCATGCTGAGGGTATTCGTCTGAGTGGTTAGAATGGGAGGATGAGGAGGGGGAGACGGAGGAGGAAGGGGGTGAGAGGGCAAGTCAACGAGACGGTTATAGTGACAGTCAAACTCAGCCACATATCCTCTGTTATTTTCTGGAAGAAAAAAAACACCTATTCACTTTTTTTTGTGCTCAGGCCTGAGCCATGTCTAATATTATTCCTTGAGATCCCAGATAATTCCACTTTGTAAATTCAAAACAACCACATAGCTCAGTTTTTCAGTTCACTAGCTTAATGCTAATACATCTCTTTCCCTCTCACCAGGTTGTTTGCGGTGCGTTGCGGGGGCTGCGTCGAGGTCATCTCCTCCACAGAGCTGGTCCTGCGTGCCGGGCCCGCCGTCTTCCACCTGCGCTGCTTCACCTGCAGCGTGTGCTCCGCCCCCCTGAGGACCGGAGACCGCTGCGTGGTCAGGGAGGGCCGACTAGTGTGCGCCAGGGAAGACTACCACCAACGCGTGGCCAGCCCGACCTCATCTGACACAGGTGAGAGCATGTGCAGACTTAGCATCTCATTTTGTCTGGTTCAAATGTACAGTAAAGTTAAAATGTTGGGTTCCGAGGCTCCTTAGAGGGAAGCTATTTTTTCAAGAACCACCTCATAACCCAAATACAAAACATAACACTTTTAGGTAAAAGTGACGACGTCGAGGATGATGATGACGAGGAGGAGGAATCGGGGAGGATCACGAGTAGACGAAATAGATCTGATGAGCAGGAAAGTAAACGTCCCAAAAGACCTCGTACTATTTTGACCACCCAGCAAAGACGGATCTTCAAAGCCTCCTTTGAGGTTTCATCCAAGCCGTGTCGAAAGGTAAAGTCCGGATTTTTCGCATTAATTATAAAGTACTGCTCTTATAATTATACTTCTCATTGACAGTAGAATATTATTAAAATGTATTTGGGGTAAAATCATTCTTCCCTGGCCCCATCTCATTCATGTCTCTAATTGAATTTTTAGTTATTGTTTTTTTTAAACATAGAAACTCTCGCAAAAGAGACTATTAAAGTTTCTTGGCCGTGGTCTATGTTTTAATGATGTGTGCACTGTAAAAAAAAAAAAATACAACAACAAACTAGTAACATTTCGTTTTTGTCAGGTGTCTAAGAAATGAATTATGGGAAAGGTAGTCCTACTAGCCTAATGCTGTGGTCGCCGGTCAGACCCAACGCAAGAGAATCTGTTCTGCTGGCATATTTCCAAAGTTACAATGCGAGACCGTAAACTTGAGCTTCCATTAGCTGCCAGGACTAAGCAAAAACGGTTGGAAAATGGTCAGTGCATTGCTTATTCACAGCTGTTGAGCTGTCAACCAAGATAGCTTTAGCATTGGCTAAAGTAATAGCACAACCAGGTTGACTAGCAGTTAATTTTGTTACAAATAGTTCCTGGTGAGAATTTATCGTATGATTGATTTTCAGCAAAATTGTCGTGTCTTGGTTTTTAATTGTGAAAATCTGGTCACCCTATGCTAGCTTCCTTAGCATGGCGCGGTGCACGGCTACATTCACATTTTGCTAGCAGCATGAAGACTGCACACCACAGAACAATGTAATTTGAACCACCGCCTAATTGTACACCTTCATACCCACTGTCTACATATTTTATCATTAGGATTCTACTTTTCAGATGATACTTAATAAAAGTAACGAGAAAAATCCTGACTCAGCATCTTCTGGCCCAAAATTGAACAGATTCCTTCTTTGGTCTTGAAATTGGCTAAGGAGATTTTGCAACATCTGAAAAACAATGACAAAAAATTATTTGAAGTTATTCTATAGCAGTCAACAAAATTTAAAGGAGCGATACTGTGCACAGGCTGTGGAGGAGTACGTCACAAAAAGCCAAAGAAAAAGCCCAGTTACTCCATCTCATATAACCTTGACTGGACCTCTGCTCTGTTGTTTATCTCTGTTTTTAAAATCTGCCCCTTTTATTTCCTGAATCTTAATCAAAGGTACGGGAGACCTTGGCAGCAGACACTGGCCTTACTGTGCGGGTCGTGCAGGTCTGGTTCCAGAACCAAAGAGCCAAGGTAACACACACACACACACATCCACTCACGTACACATACTATAAGAAAATCTCTTTCGGCACGGAGCCGCCTGCCAAAGACGAAATCAGCCCGGTTATCTCCTCATAGAGGAAACTGATGACATTTCAGCACATGGCGACTGCACATGAAACCTCATATTGCGCACTGAAAGATGTCCTTTACCCAATACTTCATCGTTGAATAAACACACTTTTTTTTTTTTTTTTAAGATGAAGAAACTGGCCAGGAGGCAACAGCAGCAGGAGCAGGAGCAGCCGACTCAGCAGCAGCAGGAACAGACATCACATCACAAAGGTGTTACACAGCGGATGATCAATTGCATGACATTGAAATCACTCTTTTTGTGGAATGTAGATAATATGTTTAAAGTGCATGAGAAAAGTAAAACTATTGTTTTAAAATAGTTTCCTTATATTGACAATTTGTACCTATTGGAACGAATTAGCAAAACGCTTCATTTTGGGATTCCTGTTGCTCCACAGCACCCCCCAGTGGTGTGCCTACCTCTCAGCTGGAGCACTTGGGGTCTTCCTACTCCCACGTCCAGCAGCGGCAGCAGCAGCAGATGGGATTCACAACAGCGGAGCAGCAAGACTTTGACATGGACCCCTTCAGACAGGGCCTGACCCCCCCTCAGATGCCAGGGGATCACATGCACCCCTACGGTAAAGAGCACGCAAAGACTTGTGATGTACTATGCCTGTATTATACTGCCCCCAGGTGGCAAACATCAGAAGGAGTAGCACAATGTCCATTGAACTGATGCAAAAAGAAAAAGAAAAAAGTAGCATGTAATTCTTGAAAATAAAATAATTATGTATGAATAGCTAATGTTATGACCATTGGCAGAAGCATTCGGGAAAGAATCTCATCAAGGATGTTCATTTCAGGTTTGAATGCCCTTTACGGGGTCGGCGATGCCGACTGCTTGTCTCTGGGCGACACCTCGTCCCTCCTCACCCCCATCGACCGCCTCTACTCCATGCAGGACTCTTACTTCACCTCCTGAGTGACGATCCTCATCACGTCCACTCATGTACAAAACCGGAGCACAAATAGGTACACTGTGACACTCATGCAATCCTACAGTTCATCTCGTAAGTATGCTGACATGTAAATCCAGTCATGCTTCAGACAGATTATTTTACTGTCCGACCTCTCTACTATGCTTGAACGCCACGTTATGAGATTAGAACGGATGTGAATACTGTAACTGAATGTGTATTTATTCTTGTAGAGTGTGTTCATTTTGAACGGATGAATCAACTGTGATCAATAAATAATGACTGTGGAATAGTGTGTTATATACAAATGACAGTGACACGACTAACTTGGGATTTCGTCGTTTGATGTGAGGCCGCTCGTTTATTGCTTTGTACGATCCCTTAGGATCGTGTTTCATTATTGGACTAGCCACTCTAACCACAACCAGGTAGCAAAACTTAGTTCACTGCTACTGTTTTGTACTTTCTTGTCCTGTCCTGTTCTGACCTGTCCTGTTCCTTCCCACTCTGACCGTGCCCTGATTTGACTGTCTTGTCCTGCCACCTCACCCTCTTTCTCATCCTGTTCCTCCTAGTCCCATCACGCACTGTCCCAAAATATCTGATGTTGTACAGCCTAGACCTGTCCTAACCCTCTTGTACCAGCCTGCCTTCTCCATCCATCCATCCATCCCTCCCTACCTCCCGCCCTGCTTTACCCTGTCCTGTTTTCCTGTCCCGTGTCCCACCTAACCCTATTGTGCCCAGTCCCGTCTTGTCCAAACCTATCCTGACTTACCCTGTCCTGTACCACTAAGTTCTTATTTGCCCAATACTGTCCTGTGCCACTCCTGCCCCATTGCACCCTTTTTCATTCCACCTTTTCCTGTCATGCCCTGCCCTGTACTGTTCCTGTTCTGTGCCAACTCACCCCATCCTACTCAGTCCTGTCTCACCTAGTTCTATTGCACCGTATCCTATCTTATCTGACCATGTCCTGTGCTGCCTTTCTCTATCCTGTAACGCCATTCCCACCTTTGCCCTGTACTGGCCTGTGCCACCCCACCCTTTTTAATCCCACCTAGTCCTGTCCTGCTCTGTCCCATCTTGTTCTGTCCTGCTTCTGTCCCGTGCCAACACACCTAACCCAATCCCATTTTTTCTTTCCTAGTTCTATCGCACCCTATCTTGTCCTGTCTGACCCTGTCCTGCCTTGTCCTGTCCCATTCCAGCCCACCTAGTTCTTCTGCGCCCTGTCCTGTTCCTGGCCTGTGCCACACACCTTCCCCACCCTGTCCTGTCTCAAATAGTTCTATCACACCCTAGCTTGCCTGTCTAAAACCTATCCTTCCTTGGCCTGTCCTATCTCATCCTGTCCTGGGTTGTCCTGTCCTATTCTTTCATTTTCTCTCTGTCTGTCCCCTCTCAAACCTCATTCAGTCCATTTTAGTCAACTCCCGTTGCAGAGCAAAACTGTTTCAGCAGACAGATCCAGTTTGGTAATGGATCAAATATTCCCAGTGGGAAAAACTACACTGTAACCACCGTGGGGCATATTTGCATTGTATATGATTTGCTATGATGCAGTCATCTTTTGCCTGACGACTTATCAGTCTGATCCATTTCATCCCGGTTATGGGTCATGACACCAGGCCGGGTCCCTGGCAGGTAAGCGTCACAGTCACGCCGCCACCGACACAAAAGGCCTTTTTCCAGGCGCTCCTGCCAGCTGGAAAACAGCGGTCCTGATGAGAGAGCTTTGAGAATGAGCGTGACCCGGGAGATACCAAGACCCCTCGCTTCCTTGCCCTCGCCGTGAACCCTCTCCTGGAACCCGTCTCGTGTTTCCCCCGCTATGAAACGAGACCTCGCCGAGCAGAGAGCGCAAGTCAATGGTCAGGAACAATCTAAGTGTCTGTCAGTGTGCTGTGCTTCTGCCAAGAGAGCCCAAACAAGTGTGCAGCAGAGTGTGCAGTGGGGCCCCGCTTTTGTGTCTGCATGCGCTCACGTTGTCTGGAACTCAAGTATCAGGATGCCTCTTTATCTTTTTTAACTAGATCAGGGGATCGCGAACCTTTTGGTCCAGGGACCCCTTACTGGGAGGACATTTCTCCAGGGACCACCTTGGAATGCAAACGGCTCTTAACTTTTATGTGTGCTTCTAAATGGGGTAGTGATGAAAAAGAAAAACAAAATTTGATGTTACAATGACATTCACATTTTTTAGATGAGATAAGTTGTAATGTGAGAATAGTCATTGTTTTCAAGAAAAAAAAAGAATAATTTAAGGGGGAAATATGTCATCTTACAAGAATAAACTCTTCTTTTTTTTTAAGTAGTCACAATAATGTGATCATAAAGTCCAAATTGAGGTGGTAAAGTCACATTAAATATAAGTCCTATGTGTACTACTAAATGCCATAGTAATGAAAAAGTAAAAAATCAAATGTAATGATACAATGACATTCACATTTTTTCAGAGGAAAAAAGTTGTAATGTGAAAAAATATGTTTTACAAAAATAAAATAATATTTTTTTCAAGATAAAGTCACAACATTGTGATACTAAAGTCAAACGTTAAGGAACAAAAGTCATATTTTAGGATTTTAAAAATACAACTTTTTTTCTTGGAATAGTGCAGTTTATATTCTGGTAAAGATTTATTCTTGAAAGAAATACAACTTTTTTTTTTAATGTTATTAAAAATATATATAGGACTTTATTCCTGTACCGGTAAATAATACACCTGAAGCTCCTCCCCTAATTTCCACATCGTTGCTTGACACTTTTAGTTGCCACAAGATGGCCTCAAACCAATATTTTATATTAGTGCGTGTTCCCGGGCCATTGCATATGGCTTTGAACTAAGCACAAAAATAATAAATAGGTGAGTTTTTCAGCAAACAACAGAGTCGCGCCTCCAAAATCCGTAAATAAACGAATTTGTGAATGCCAATAAGTGGACATGCGAGGGGTGGGTGTTGTGGGGGGTGTTGGCATGAGCTGAGAATGAGCTAGATGGCGGAACAGAAGCCAAACCAAAGGAGGAGAGCCAAGGTGGTTCTCTCCCTTCCTGCGTGCACAGTTCACAAACCCACGCACGCACGCACACACAGAGTGTAGTTGTCAGCAGTGATGGTGAGGGGTTTGGGAACAACACTCGAGCCGCGATCATACGGTCACAGTTGGTGGCCATAACCTCGTTATTATGCTCAAGGTAGCCGACAGTTTCCTGTCAGCGGGCCCGTTATTTATTGCAGGGTCCGTGCCAAGAAGCAGGCCACACACACAAACATAAACGCACACACGTTCTGCCTTTTAAGAGCTATAATTGGCTTCATGCTGTTGCAGCGCCAACATAGATGAATACGCTGTGCTGAAGATTCGCCGACAACCGCCAGGTTGATACAGTCAACCCCGTTTTACTATTATTATTTTTTTTAACTTTTTCTATAACACTAGGATGCCACTAGATGTCGCCAAAGACCTGGCTAATTGAAAAATATTTATTTTATTTTATTTTTAAATAAAAGTAGTAATTGGTGTCAAGCTATGTTAACTTGTCGGGATGTCAGGGTGCCTTTGTTTTACAATTTAAAAATGTATTCTGGGCCATCAATTAGTCAACTGAGATTTTTTATTTTTGGTTTAGTGTTATATTGGCAGGCTCAGTTCCAGTTTGTGTCATTTTATTCTTAGTATAGATAAGAAATTAAAAAATATTTTTTCCAAGATAAATTCACAATCTTATGAATATGATATTAAAGTAAATACTCAACAAGGAAAGAAAGTCACGTTTTACCAACTGAATTTCATGAATACAGCTTCATTCTCATTAAATATTACAACTTTTATTCTGTAAGACACATTTTTCTTAAAGTAATGACCATGGCAGTGGGGTAGATGCCACGGATTTCCGACTTCCGGATTTACACTCGCACCCCCACTCCTGCGCCCCCCAACCGAGCGCTCCCGCCCATCGCAGGGCGTCTCAACTCTCTGAAATGCTTCGGACAACTGAAACAGGCACGCTAGTGCACTACACACCCGCGTCCGTCGACGGAAACGCGCAACCATGGGGCACAAAGGCGGAAGCGCAACACTTGGGACGCGGCCCACACGTCGCAAACAGGAAACGGAAACCAAGCTGATGTGTAAAAAACCAGCATCTTGGAAGTCCCGCCTCCTCCGTGGCATACAGTATACCCCATTGGTTACAGATTAGTGTTATTATCCTTTAGCTTCAGCTACTAAATGTTTTGAAACGCTTGCCAGGAGAGGGCAGACGTGTGCTTTAAATCTACCATGCAACAAGGGCCCGACAGCTTTTGAAGTCCATCAAGTCAGGCTGCAAATTGATGTCAAATACGTCACTAGGTTTGGCTCGTAAAGTTGTTAAATCATTTGAAAGCATAATGTTGTAAATTGAGTTTGTAATTATGTTAAAGTTTGAAATGTATTTAGGCCCTACAGTTGAAACTCGACAATTTTGGAGGACAATTTTGAACATCTTAAGGAGGTGAAAATTACTTCTTTTTTTTTTTTTTTGCTTTCGCCCTATTCAAAGTGAATAATAATAAATGCATCCTCTGACATGGTCACTGATGGTGATACACGTTGGAGCTTTTCTGACCTGACGTTTAACTTCAGCCCTGATTAATGTGCATTTCCTGGCAGACAGGAAGTGCACACCTCCAGCAGAACAATTTGTTACTTTTGTGCCAATCAGATCAAATTCTTCTCACTCGCTGTCAACCACTGAGCCAAACGGTCTGACCATTGAATGACGATTGTACGGACATTCGATAGCCTTTTTTTTTTCCAGACCAATGCCAGTTTGAGTCAGATGCTGATACCAAGTACTGAACAAATATTTTAACGCAAATGTTGAAGCAACACATAGTGTACAACAGCCAGACAATATACATATATTGCAGGTATATATTCTTTATTGTCTGTGAAAAATGACTAATATACAGTATAGATCAACAAAAGCAGGATTTTTCAGTGGATGACGTTCAGTCATTTTGCTAAAATTCTTCCTGTTTTGTTCTTCTTTCAAATTAACACTCTCAAACTAAATAAATGTGTCGCCATCTAGTGGTCGACATTGGGATTGACCCAATATGAACAAGAGCTCGGTTCAAATAAAATTATTTACGATACAAAAAAAATCCACAAAATAGAAGGAACGTAAACATGGAACCTGCGATGAAGGGGGGGGGGGGGGTACTGTAAATACAATTAGTGTAGAAGTACTGTATTTGATTTATATGTTAGCATTGATCAAGTCCAAGGAACTCAGTGATGATGCAAGATTTCTGAACTGCAAATTACGAGAGTCGATAATCTCAATTTAACATGTTGCTTTAAATCTCTTTCCAATGTGAGTCCACTTTCACAAACTAAGGCGTTGCCCTCAACTATGGTGCTGACAAAGTCACATGCAAACAGTAATGAGTCGTGTGTTTGTCGAGCACTGTTTGTGTGTGAAGAAAAGTGATAAGGGGTGGGGGTTTGAGTTGGTTTGCGCTATCATGAGATGCAGGGAAGTCTGGACGGGATGTGACTGAATACACAATGTAACTAATGAACAGGATTTCTAATAGGATAATACTGTTTGCCCAATACCAGATGATATAATTGAAGCAATTATGGTGGAAAATAACAGTAAAATTAAATTTTTACTACTGCTTCAGCCTCAAATATACATATCAAATATTATTCCTAATTTGGAGATTTTAAACTTTTATTATTTATTATAACTGGTGGACAACATAAAAACTAATAATTGTAATTAATTAATTAATCAATCAATCTAATTAATATGTGACAAACTGTCATTTTATGTCCTAATGGATTACACATTTCGGCCTGTGTAGGATTAAACTGCAAGTGAACATAAAAATGACTACAAAGTGACTAATTATATTGTAGATGCTTGATTATATGTACACATGTTGATATTCATTCCTCCTCTTCGCTAGACAGTCTTGCAGCTTCTTCGGTCAACCTGTGGAAAAAGAAATAGAAAAAATAAATTATCATGCTTATGAAACTGCATAACGTTCCTGCCAAAATCACTACTACATTTAAGAACATCACACACAAAAATACACATATATTTCTTGAGTTAACAAACCACATACTCATAAGCTTACGCACTAACATCAAGTCGATTTCCTGTCAGGAGCCAGTGAGGTCGTCTCCATGGCAATGAGACGATGTGTTTGTAACCACATTTCTAAGTATTGAATCAAGGTGTTTAAGTCTCCTGTTCATGTGGCTGTCGTAAGAGTGCTTCCCTCCCTTATAGGAACAAAGCTTGGAATTGACCCCCCCCCCCCTGCATTCCTAAATTCAACTTCAAAAACAAATTCTAATAAGTGCAAATGAACTTACTTCCCCAAAAACTTTTTAGACAACAAATCAACGCTTACCTCACTTGGCCTGGCTTCTTTCCTGTCAGAACAAAAAGATTATTATGGTCTGCACTCAAAGTGTTGCATTGCGTCTGTATGTGTGCGCAAACACTTACTTTTCCTGCTTTCCATCCAAGTAACACACATGCAGCAACTGCAGCAAAACGTAAGGCTTCCACAGGCCAATACAACCAACAGGAAAGTATAGCCTGAGGAAATAATAACGATAGCGACTGTTATGCCAAGGATAATATTTGGGGTGGCGGGGAATGTAGCAACAATGATTGGCTCACTGGCACAGACTGGCCTCGGGCTGCTCCAAAAGGCAGACGTCCCGCAGGTGACTTCCGCCGAGCCGATTCTGAGGAAGCCGGGGTGACATGTGAACTGACACGTGGAGTTGACTGTGTGGTTTCCATCTGCACAGCTGAGGTATCCGTTGGGGTGGAACAGAGGGTGGCATTCCGCAGCTGGGATCGCCGAGGCTTAACGAAAGGACACTTATGTAAAAAAAAAAAAAAAAGTCCAAAATAGCAAAACAAAAAATTGCTGATGAAAGGGTTTTAAGGGGATTCGCTACATCCTGGAACAGGAGAAAATGCGCGACTGTCAGGATACCGGTAATTTCATTTCAGTTATATAAAGTGACCCCAAAATGACCTTAAAACCTAAATAAGTGACCTATGGTGTTGTAGTCTCCTTACCTGTTTGACAGGTGTCTCCTTCAAAGCCAGGCTCACACAGACAGGTGACGTTGTTGACGGTCTCCTGGCATCTTCCTCTTCCACATACAGTCGCGTTACATTGAGCTGTCGCAGAAACAAAATCGATTAATCAAATCACCCATTTCAGGGGGCGGCCATTTTGCCACTTGCTGTCAAGTGAAAATTACATCAAAGTTGCTCAGGGCTCAGCTAATGACCAATCACGACTCCGCTTGGAATGTCACATGCCCAAACTCAGAAAACAGGTGTGATGTCATTTCAACATGTCATTTTTTGTCAACAACAAGTGACAAAATGGCCGCCCCCTTAGGTGAAATTTTGGGGGTTGACTTTCCAATTAAAATTATTTCAGTGATATTTAGTGACCCCAAATGACCTTAAAACCTTTAAAAAAAAAAAGTGACCCATGGTATTGTAGTCTCCTTACCTGTTTGACAGGTGTCTCCTTTAAAGCCAGGCTCACACAAACAGGTGATGTTGTTGACGCTCTCCTGGCATCTTCCTCTTCCACATACAGTCGCGTTACATTGAGCTGTCGCAGAAACAACAACATCAACTCATCAAATTCAAAGTTGCATCTTTTTTTTTTTAAGTCAACCGCAAAAAAAAAATGATTATCCATCTCAGGGGGCGGCCATTTTGCCACTTGCTGTCAAGTGAAAATGACATCATAGTTGCTCAGGGCTCAGCTAATGACCAATCACGGCTCAGCTTGGAATGTCACATGACCTCACTGAAAAAAACAGGTGAGCCGTGATCGGTCGTTAGCTGAGCCCCGAGCAACTGTGATGTCGTTTTTAGTCAACAGCAAGTGATAAAATGGCCGCCCCCTAAAATGAATTTTTTGGGGTTGACTTCCCATTTAAGTTAACTCGACATACATACTATTTACTTGAGTATTTTTGTGAAAATAATCACTACTTTTACTTTATTGTTACAATTTCATCAAGCTACATTCTGCGACACAGAATCTGCTAGCTATCTATTATTACTTGCACAATGTATTTTTGTTTTGGTTCATCCTAGTTAAATTTCTCTTGTTGGGCAATATCCAGATTTGCACCAACCTACTTATTTTTTTCTATCTTTCATTTACTTACTCAAGACATTTTTTGAGGCACAACTTTTTACCTTTACTTGAGTCATATTATTCTAAAGTAACAGTACTCTTACTTCAGTACAAGAATCCTTGATTTAAAAGACCTTGATAGCACACAGCATATTTCCTGTTCCCGCACTTCTCGTCGTTCCATTTCCCTCGGTTGGCTCCGTTGTTGACGTAGAATTCCACGCAAACGGGCCAGCTCTGGTTGTTGTTGGGCTCGTTCTCCGCCCACGACTCCTCGCCGACCCACGTGCTGTTATTCCCGATCCAGATCCAATTCCCGTCCTTGTGCATCCTGGTAATCCCCAGCCAGTAGTACGGGCTGTGGTCCTTGTTCGGCAAGAAGGAGACCAGCGCGGCATTCTCGTCCTGGTTTTGGACGACCACCATGTCTGTGTAGTACGTCCGGCACCACTCTCGGGCCTTGGTCCACGTCATGGTGATGTTGGAATAGTGATACGTCCATCCCAAGTTGACCCTTGCTAGGGAGCCACCTGATATGGATTTAGACAGCAAAACATTGATCTCAGTCATCTAAAACATTTTTATTTATTTTTTTAAATTAGAGACGGTTTTGATCATTTTTAAATGAGGTGAACACACCACTTGTGTTCAAATAGCTGTTGTTTAAAAGTTTATAATAACTGGGACATTGATGCTACTTTTGCTAGCCAATCAATAGCTTTTCACGTTAGCATTATGCTAGCGGACACAAGCCATTGTTCTTAAGGCAAAAAAATCAGCCTATAAATGCTTAGTATTTTAAATAATTCACAAGTTGAGCCACATGTAAATTGAGGTACAACTTTAATCTATTGTAATAATAAAATATTATTTTCTATTTAGTTTTTTAATGATAATAGTGTTTTGAAAAAGTGGAAGGGTGTTAAATTGTCATTTCAGGCATGGTTAAAGTTTTAAGAGAGTGCCTTAAATTTAGGTTTCAAACTTGGGTTAGGGCTTCAGACCAGGTTTAGGGTTTCAACGTTTAGTTTCAAGCAAGGTTTATGGTTTCAATTCAGAATTACTGTTTCAAGACATGATTTGGGTTTCAATTGAGAGTTGCCAAACAGGGTTAGTGATGCAAGTTAGCGTTCCAAGTTTGTATGCATCTATTTTTTAAATAAGCGCCTAGATTTCAAGTTACAAGTTAGGGTTTCAATTCAGGGTTAGGTTATGCGGCTGTACTAAATAAATTGGCTGACGAGTGTCATTCGAGTACCCACCGAGGAGTAGCACCAGCATCCACTTCATTTTCAGCAACCTTCAAAGCAGAAATATTGACAATCATAATTCAACATTGCTTACTGAGAGAATGCTCACTTACCTGAAATAGTTGAAGCTATACGATATAAACCATAGAAACAAAATATCTTGTAAAAAGTTGCTAACATTCCAATGGACACTAGACAGTGGTAGTCAACTGCATTGAGCGGCGCTCCATGTCAGGCTCTTATGGGACCTCAGGACAATACCTGGATGTTTCCGCACCGAGTGAATCCAAGTGATGATCGACAGCTACTAAATTTCAATAAACTCTGATAAGAGCATGGGTATGAGTCATACCTGAAAAAAAATCTTATTTGTATGGCAGTCAAGAATTAGATTTAAAAATCTCTTTCTGTGCGTCAAATACTGCTACAGGACTGCATTAAACTTCTTCTTTGGTGCTGGAATTCTTCAGTGTTGCTCAATGAAAGTACAGAATGCCCAAAAATGTTGTAGTGTACTCACTTTTTTGAGACTGTGCAAATGAGTAGTTTTTATCAACTGATAACTAATAATTTGATCGATATGTTATAGTAAGAACTAGATATAAAAAAAATGCCCACTCCATTTTTGTTTTGTTCATATTTATCTTTTATTACTCAAAATCAGTACATACAACTTAGTGCCATGATATGGGGTGAAAACATGATCAAAATGAGTTAAAGCTCAGTAATAGACAATAAAAACATCATCAGTGTATAAGAGAACTTTTTAAATGCTACAATAAATAATGTCACGTATTACATAAATACACTAAATAACTCACAGCTTATTAAGTAGGCCTCGGTGGCAGCGCACTATTTCCGTAACATCACACTTCCTGCGTGTTGCTAAAGGTGTCGAACAATGTGCTCAATACAAAACTCCCTTTGGGAGGAAATACATCAGCGATATGACCAAAGCACATCATATTTTTGTGAATTCAGCTTTTCAAATGATCTCATGGTCGTGGTTGTTCATGTATCGCCGTCCTATATGAGGCTGTCAATGCTGTTTTTGTAGACTTGGGGATGGTCTTCAATGTCGGAGTTGCTATCAGAAAAGACAAAAGACAGCACATGAGTACAAAACGTCATCATTTGTATAGACTCTATTGATATGAACTTTATAGACAGCCTTACCTGTTCAGCTCAAACTTCGTTGCTTTCCTTCTCATCCGTCTCAGGATCCACATGACCAGAGACAGAGTAGACAAGGACACAGCGCCCCCTATTGTTGCACCAGCCGTAATAGCAGCCACCTCAGACGTGGACTCTGCACAAACAGTTCAACTCAACGTCAACGACTGACCACCAAACTAAACTACTTGAATCTTTCCACTCCATCTCATCCACTTATCATACCTGTGCATGTTGGAGGCGCGACGTTCCACTCGCCGAAGCGCGTGCACGCCATGCTGACTGCGCCTTGGAGCTCGTGACCTTCATGGCAGCTGAAGGTGCAGACTGTATCGTGAGGGTAGGGGCTCCAAGTTGGGAGGAGGGATGGAGTGCAGTTCATATGGCCATTTTTGGGAACTTCCGGGGCGGGGCATGTGATTGCTGCAAATGGGGAGATGAAGAAGCAATTTTAAAATAATATAATTTATTAGCTTATCTTATTAGCTTAGCTTGAACTGTAAACTTCTACCAAACACCATTTATATTATATTATATTATATTATATTATATTATATTATATTATATTATATTATATTATATTATATTATATATCCTCTCACCTTCACAGCGCGGCATCATCTCGCTCCACCGCGCAGCTGACGTACACGTCACATTGTTCGGCCCCTCAATCCGAAAGCCGAGGTCGCAGCTGAAAGTGCAGCTGTGCCCGTAGCTGAACCTCGTATCTGGATCATCGCCACAGCTGACTGTCCCGTTGTCCAAGTGGACAAGAGCAGGGCACTGGACGGCTGCAGAGCATGAGAAAAAGAACAACAGGAAATCAGCACACTTGAATGTAGGAAGTGAAGTTTGGTTGTGTTTATTTTGTGAGGATTTTCCTCTCACCTTCACAAGTAGGAGGCGGGTGTGACCAGTTTTGGGTGGCGGTGCACCTTAAGGGTTCCTGCCTACTGAGCTGATATCCTTCCTCGCAGGAGTACTGACACAGCGAGTCAAAGGTGAAGTTGCCATACTTGTCAGTACAGACAACGCTGCCTTTGGGAGGGAGGGTCAGCTCATTTTTGTTGCACTGAACCACTGAAATGAAGCATATTAACACAATTAGTAATCCAGTAGTGTAATATTTGTGTGTTTTTTTTCTACCTATGAAGCTAATTATATATTCTTACCATGCTCGCACTTGTCTCCATAGAAGCCTTCAAAACACTGGCACCTGTGGCTGTTTATGGTTTCCACACATTCTCCATAGACGCATGAGTCTTTTTGGCAAGCAGCTGTGACAAGAAGAAGGACGTTACGTGCTTGAACATTAACAACATCTACACTTAAAAAAATAAAATAAAAATCCAGTCCAGTTCTCTACGCTTACCTGTATAGCACAGAGCCATTTTCTTTTTCCTGCACCTCTCATCGTTCCACTTTCCAGGCTGCGAACTCCTCTTGGTGTACATCTCCACGCAATCCTCGCTCTCGCCGGAGATCTTGCCTCTCACGCCGTTGTTGGGCTCCCTCTGCGCCCAGTTGGTGGCCTCGGCCGTGAGGGGCTTGTTGGTGCCCACCCACGTCCAGGTGCCATTGATCTTCCGGATCCCGATCCAGTAGTAGGTGGGCATGTCGGGCAGCCAGCTCATGAGATGGCCGATCTCCTCCTGGTTTTGGATGGCCACCATGTCAGTGTAGTGCTCCTGGCACCACGCTCGGGCCTGTTCCCAGTCCTTGGTGGAATTGGAGTAGAAGTAGGACCAGCACTGGACTTGCATGCACAGCACTGAGGATGGCAGTGCACAACCATATATTAGAACAACTGATAAATAGAAAAAAAAAGTTCATATGGATGTCATTTTGTTGGAGTTTGCACCTACTTGATAAAATAAAAGCCAAGCTGATCCTCAAGCTGGACATTTTGGATTCACGGCTCTGAAGTAATCCACAGAAAAGTTCCTAAAGAAAAGAAGTAAAGTATATAAAGTCAGTCAATTTCCAGCATTCGAATGCATTCTCATTGAAAAGTCCACACTTACCATTTAAAGTGATGTACTGCAGGAGTCTCTCAGTCTTCAGTGTTTAAGTCTCAATGAGTGAGTGAGATGATTGTGGCTGAAAGTTGAAGTGCCAGCTGCTCTTATAGGCCCTCGTCCGCGTGGTCCAGCAATCCGGGAAGCTGTCGTCAGCTTTTCGGTGGAAATTCCCACCCACCCTAATAACGAATGGCCAATCCACTCCACACCGTATCTTTGGGGGGATAGGAGGGGCGGGGTGGTGGGGGTGGTGGGGGTGGGGGGCGGTCAGCTCATTGTTTTTTGGCGGAAGCGCCTGATGATAGTATTATTTTCCTTCTAATGATCAGGAATATTTATTTTAGTTACTTTTTTCATTTTTAAGAATTTAGACAACATTTTTGTAAAAGGGATATTATCTACGGTATTATCTGCTTATATGTCTTTTTATATTTACAATTTTTTTTTAATGTTCAATTTAATTAATTTATTTTTTATTACTTTATTTTTTATATGCATTATTATATAAGATTTTACTGATAACATTACTATACAGATCTAGATAATAATAAATGCAATAAACAATATTTTACCACTTGTAATAATGTAGTGGAAATACAACAAAGAAAATAAGAATACAATAAATACAAAAAAATATATATATAAAAAGAAATAATATAAAAATAATATATATAAAAATAAAAAGAAATAAATAAATAAATGAATAACAAACATATTTATCTTCCAAATGACCGCCACATGTTTTTGTCCCATTTTAATCAAGTTTTCTTGTACAAGTGTTGCTCCTAAACATGAGTACATATGTATGTAAAGCACAAATATTCAAGATATGTAAAATTAAACTTGAAATTGACACCCTTACAAATAAATTATGAGGTGACAGTTTCAACAAATTGGGCTATTTTTTCCCCACAATGGCTGATTACTTAGCTTGCAATTTTACAATTATTGCTGTGTGCTGAGACAAAGTATGAGTGTATAGAACATATTGCACTTCATGATGATTTATTCCTGTAAAATGCACGGAAGAATAGATGTGTTTAAATTGTCAGGGGAAATGCACAGACATACCACTTTAACAATAAGGAAAAAAGAGTGACAAGAACGGAAAGGCAACACAATGCAATAGCGGCCACTACAAAGACAGCAATGGTACTTTAATGAGGGTCCTGGGACGGGGGAAACGTGAATCGCGGGATCCGAGGCGCCTGCCTGCTGCCTTTCCAGAAGTGACAGTGCATTTCCTTCCTGGCTGATTCCAAAGTTTGCATGTTGTTAACACCTTTTCACCTCCAACAGTTTATTGGCCCCAGGGAGGGATTCACTTTTCTGTTTGGCTTTGTTGGAACTTCCGCAACAGATGATTTTTTTTTTTTTTTTGCTTTGTTCTGTTCTCTTTGTGACTAGTTAATTTGGTGGGCCGCACTTCATATAAATAGGACTGTCAATCAATCAATCAATCAATCAACCAACCAACCAATCTATCTATCTATCTATCTATCTATCTATCTATCTATCTATCTATCTATCTATCTATCTATCTATCTATCTATCTATCTATCTATCTATCTATCTATCTATCTAATCTTATCTAATATTTTGATTTTACTTCCACTTTTGGCCAGTTGAGGACGCAATTGCGAGTATTAAACTGTTTTTTTAAGTGGAAAAAGTAACTGTCCCTTTAAGACCGGAAGTAGAACTTGAATCCTTATAAGGCGTTATTTCCTGAGCCCTCTCGTTTACAGTCTGAACTCTGAACGTCATAGAAACTGAAAGTAAGCATGTCGGAGTCCCTGGACGCAATTCCCGACGTGGAGATTGATCAAGAGGGAACCTTCAAGTACATTTTGGTTCGAGTGAAAGTGAAAAACGGCGATGTCAGCAAAAACATTGTTCGCGGTACTAAAAGTGCCGAGTATCACAGTAAGTCACGGAAATGTCATAGTTAGCACGAGTTAAGAGGTGTCAAACTTGTTCAAGGTTCATTTTTTTCACGCTGCAATGAATGCAAAACAAATTGCTTATCTTTGGCGTAAACAGTGACAAGTTTACAGCTTGTGTAATAAATTTACTGTTGTCTCAAAATAACTAAACACGCTGCTATCAATATCTAAACTAAAGTGAGTTCACCCCTAAGGGAGAATGAACAAATAATGCACAATTAGCCATTTTCTCATTATTTTTATGGCTATTTTTGAAAACAAGTCAAAGTAAAATTGAATTCTGGCATTCATTAGAGGGTGGTTCTGGATTTTGACACCTGTGCACCCACACAAACTAGTATGGCCTTTTAGTGGAAAATTAAAAGTTCAGCAAAAAATAGCACCGTGTGTCCAGTAGAATGGGCTATTTCGAGCCGCTATGTTTTCAGAACTACTCCCGGTGTGATTTTTGCAGATCATATTTTCGAAAAAGTCAAGCCAGCCGTGGAGGCCTTGGGCATGGAGTGTCAGTGCCTCGGTGGAGGGAAGATAGAGCACAAGAGTCAAGAGAAAAAAATTAGGGTTTTCGGAGAGTCCACTGTAAGCCATTTTTCATATTTATATGGGTTTTAGGTGTTTCTTGAGTACATATGGCTTCTTTTGTGTTTCCAGGGTTTTGGTAAAGCAGACCACTCCATTTCAGTAGAGAAGTTGAAGAGCGTCTTCGCTGACTACGAGATCACCTGGAGTGATGATAAAAAATAAACTAATTTCTTCACATTTGCGTTATTTAAAAAGACAGGGTCAAACTCCGTATTTGTGATTTTTATGTAGTAAATACACCAAAGCACCTTTATATGTCAGTGCAGGTTTTACTGTTTTTTTTTAAGGATAGGAGAGATTATCAAGGCTTACACAGAAATGTAATGACTCGCCCACACTTTTACTTTTGGTTGACTGTAATCACAATGAGAAGCTGACTGCCAAGGAAGTGTTTCATTTTTTATTCTAAACCCAAAAGTGAAAAAGACGCTTTCGCTTCTTATCGCAGTTAAATGTTTATATTAGCGAACTGTGTGACATTTAACTGTTAAGGCTGCCAAACTAAATTGAAGCAGGAAAGTGGAGCACTGGGGGGGAAAAAATACTCAAAGCTGTGTCCATGTACTGTAAAAATGTTTTATTAATGAAGTTGTGGATATTCTGCCGTGTTTGTCTTCTTTTTATCTCAACTGGTTTCCAGAATGATAGGAGTGCATTTGACCATGCACATGCCATGACATCTCTGCTAGTGAGATGGGCACGTTAGACAAGGTGGAGGAAATTATGAGCAATTCAAAATAGTAGATTTAGCACAAAATCTTGAGGCTTGTAGCACCCTATAATGTAACAATTTCCTGAAAATATGATACAAATTTACACTTAACTCTATCAAAAATGTAATAAAACCCAATCATGTAATTATTTCACCAATACTGTAATTTAAAAAAAATCCTAATTTACAGTGTTAAAAATACACTTTGCGGGTTGAAATCAACTCCAAAATTTTAACACTACAAATTTCTTTGCGAATGTATATAACAGTCTTAGATTCTCAAAACACAAAATGTAAAACTTTGGAGGAAAAATTTTAATATTACATTATCATTTAAAAAAAGACCTTACTGAAAATGAAATACATCCCCAATAATGTAACTAGGTACTAGATTTTCACTAAAAATTGTATTTACAATATCAGTCACAATATTTTTTTTATTATGGTTTTGATCAAGTTACTGCTATAATGAATTTTTTTTTTAGGAAAAGCCTACTAGAACATCTGGAATTTAAGAGTTTAATCTGAGGCACTTAAAAATAATTCATTTTCTGGGTATATAATGAGCACTACATCCGCTTCCTGATGTTTTCACACTTGAGTTGACTTATGTTCCCGAAGGTGCATGTCGGCGCTTAAGCACTGGAGCCATTTTTATCATCACCTTCATTATTTTGTGATGAATCTACCTTGAAGAGGAATAGGAGGCGTCACCTTGAACTGACCCAACATAGCATGCTGGCAACACTGCCAATTACCCTGTGACCTTGAAAGGAGAAAAACAAAAAGCTGTCTTCCTTCCAGGTTGCATCCTCCAACTCGGAGCCAGTTTCCTGTGAGACGCTAAACTTTCCGTTAGCCTCAAACAGGCGGCAGCGAGGGAAAGTCTTCAGCTGCGGGACCCGGCCCTCTTCTCGGAAAACTTATCTGCTCCAGTTTAGTGTCCGAGGGGGGAAGTGCTGTCATATGGGAAAGCCCATAATAGAAATTTGAGGTTATTAACGAGTTATCAGTTTCCTTCAAATGGAAACTGATGAGAATGAGGCAGTGAAGAGTTTGAATTTCCATTTCTATATTCAGAAACATGACATTATTTCAAATTTACAGTAAATGCACGAACATAAATCAATTACGTTTCATGGTTTGGTTTTTAACATGTCAAAAGATAGGAAAACATGTTGATTATTGTTTCCCCAAGTAAAAGCAGAAGTTTGCAAATGTTTTATTTTTGTTATGACTGTTTTTGGGTTGGGTCTTGCGCTCATTGCTTTGATGTTGATGTCAGTTGCTATGACCTTTGTGATATTTGTAGTTGCTATGCAGTTACGTGTCTTTTTATGACAATGTATTAGCCACTCTTAGCTTGTTTAGTCACTCTTCTTTTGTCACATAGGCCTTTATTCTGTCATAGAATTGTGCCTCGCCCTAGCGTACCCCACGTGACAATTTAAATTCAACACCAAAAAATTGCGAGGCGCTACAGAAATCAGAGAATATTTACTATTGAGGGGCTGAAATTCTGAGGATTTGGAGAATTTCAAAGAAAGTTAAGTCTTGAAATGAATCATCAATAATCAAAATATATTTAGAGATTCATTTGAATCCCCCCCCCCCCAAAAAAAAAAATTGATGATGAAAAAAAAAATCAAGTAAGCCTACTTTAAAATCTTGACAAAGCAAGAAGCCGTTACAGATGTCACAGAAAAAAAGCAAAAGTCGCTTAAGGATTTCCCAAAATGAATTCCTTCCTGGGCCGTCGGCAGCAGACACCTCCGGCACGCTGCCGGGAAACACAGCGAGGTGAAGGTGCGATTGTTTACTTCACATTTCAACACGTCATAAGAGAAACAATAGCTTTCCCACACACCGAGCCCATCTGCTCCCGCACAGCCAACTCCAGATGAAGATTAGGAATTCCTAAATGGACTCGTCATTGATGTGAAGTAGTGGGTCTTACTTAATGACTATTACAATGTTGACGGATAAATCAAAAGGTGTTTCATTCATGTAATATTCCTTTTTTTTTTTTTTTTTTTTTTACAGCACTTTAGGGCAACTCTACATTGATGATGACAAAAACAGATTGTCAAAGTTTAATTTAAGATCTGATAGCTGGCCATTTTCCTTGATTTTCTTGATAATAACCAAAGTCACTCATTAGCTATAATATTGTTTGTACTGCCAAAAACAGTGCTTTTGGGCATTACATGTTTTCTTTTCAATCCGTTAGGTGGTCTAAAAATGTTTTCCATGACCGTAATTGTGAAAAATGTATCCTGCAATGTAAACTTGAGTCAGTGTTCCACTCCAGGGTTTTTAATTATGATGATAATGATGATGATGATGATGTGTGTGTGATACGAAAGCTTTATTAAAAAAAATACAGTAATAAAAATTATACAAATTGGACATTTTGACGGATATCTTCCAAAATACAATGAACACACTGGTCAACACATTTTTTTTAACAAAATCTTTAAATCAGAGGTGTAAGTAAACCATTCTTGATTAAAAAAAGTTTTACTTTGCCGTAAAAAAAGGAGAGACTAGATTTTTTTTTGCGTTCATTCAGAATCTGGCCTCATTTTTTCACGCACAGGTTTTCATAAAAAAAAAAAAAATATATATATATATATATATATATATATATATATATATAGTAGAAACATTTAGAAATTTTTCAGCAAAAGGTGGATTTTTTTCCCTGAACGTCAAACTTAAACTTAAACTTAACTTTTTGAAACCAGTGTCCAAACAAATATTTAGAGAAATACAAAGCCATATTTGATTAAAATGTATTAAATTTTATAAAAATTTGTAATAATTAAATAATTTGTTGGAACAGAAACATATTATTTAAAAAAAATCTAATTAGTAATTTTAGTAAAGAAAATGAAGATGACGAAAGAAACAAACTGCATTATGCCAAAGAAAAAAAAAACAATGTACGTGACGTCACATCCGGTTCGAGCTCTGACGCGCGAGACATGAAAGTGGCTATCTTGTTAAACTTCACAACTTCTACGGTCGAAAAGGAATAATTTAAACATGTAATTGTTATATAGTGAGGTGGAACGATTTAACAAGAATAGTGAAGTGACTGGTGCCAGACATGAGAATGACGACAGAAGTTCACCACAGAAGTTCGCCATAAGTCTGTAAGTAATAACGACGATGCTATGCTAAGGTGCTACAATAAAAACAGTGGGAATAGCGTTAGCTCAAAGTAGCTTAGCCACGTAAACCCCCCTTTAAAGACTTCAGTGAAAGTACACATGTTGTTGTCTGAACTTTACGAGCTGACTCACGAGTCACGACTAACGTGACTCACTTATTGTTGACTAAGTGTCGTTCGGACAGCATGTCCGATCTCCTCCGATAGATTGGCGACATCATGTCTCAGACCAACACTTCTCTCCTGGACGAGGTGGTGCAGTGGAGCCAGGAAACCTGCCGCCGGGAGCTCAAGGTTGTCCTGCCCAAACTTACCATATCCTTCTCGGTCCTCTCTTGTCATGTAACTGCCCATAAAATTGACATTTAAACAAGTAGATATCCAGCTTTATGACTTTCTGTATGCTTTGAAAGAACTGTACAGTAAACCACCACCCATTTGAGAAGAGCCTTCACTTATGGGATGCCCAAGATCGTTTTTTAAATAGATTCCAATGTGATGAAAGTCGATGTCGACTAGTCGCTGATAAAGTCATTGATATTTTTTTCAGTACAGTGCTGTAATTAAAATAAACAAACATAGGTGGGGGAAGTTTTAAAATACTCAATATTATCTGTCAATGGACAGCTGTGCTCATGGATCACGAGTAAATTAATACTAGCTCATTGTTACCATTATACTGTGCTGTGATGTTCTTTAACTGATCACACACTTTCCATCACAAGACTGAGGCCTGGGATGATCATATACGTAAGTTAAATTGACTTATTTTCAATAACTAATTATATTTGATCAATTTTATCATTGTGGATTTTTTTCTCCCAACTTCCCGCTAGGTGTACTGAAGATAATAACAGACATGTTCCTCCCTCACGTTGCTGTATCAGACCTGGAAAAGGAATGCTTCTCCAAAATTTTACCAAAGGTAAAAAAAACACACGTTTGCACCCCATAATTCTACTTGCCTGTTTTTGACTGTCTTTATTGTATCTCCAGGCGGCGACCATGTTTGACAGTATGATGAAGGAACTTTCAATCCAAGTTGGAGGCTTGTCCAGTCAAAACACAGAACTGTGTTCCTTACTGAGGAACATCCTGAAGGTAGATTACCACATCTTTATTTTTCAGACACAGTGATTATGTTTGTCTATATTGATAAGACTTTATTTTCAGTCACTGATGCAGATCATTGATGCACTGTCTGCATGTGTGCGTCACGTCTGCACGTACGATGAGGTCCCGGACCTCATGTCTATCCGCACTTTACCATCATGCATCCTGAAGGTTCTGCGAGACACTTTCCAGCACTGTAAGGTGAGTCTCTTCAGTTCTATAGATAATGGATTCCAATACTTTCAGTAGTTGTCATGGTAAAACAAAGCTGTGGTTTTGACACAACTTGCAAAAGCCCTCAACTCGCTACAGTTATTTATATGAAACCAATACATCATTGCACAGCCGAAATGGAACGATCTAATAATAGAGACGATCTATTGAAATGAAATTTCTTGGCATATCGTCAACAGGAGAGTGAGGTGGTCTACTGCGGCCGTCTATCGCTGGTGGCTGACCTTCTGCAGAGCCTCTTCAAGGAGGCCTACGCCCTCCACAAAGCCCTGTTGGAACTCCTGGACAGGCTGTCCCTTGAAAACAGCGCCTCTGAAGAGGAGGTGTCTGACATTGTCATAGGTTGTACCAGTTGAGGAGATGACCTCTGCGCCATTTCCATTATCAAGCTTATTTACCTTTGAAATTCATGTCATGTTTTGTTTTCATAATCTCCCTTAGTAATTCACAGTCTGCTGGACATTTGCTCGGTGATCTCGAACCTGGACATGGCGCTGAATGCAAACACGTGGAAGTTTCTCATCAAGTCAGTGCCACAAATACTCATCATGTTGACTCAAACTCCGAAATGCATAATTAATAGATGTAAATATTAAACAAGGGGTGGAAATGTAATGTTATTAGAATATCGATTTAAAGGTCTTCATTAAATATTTTAAATGTAAATAACAAATTTTACTTTAGTAACAATTTAAAATAAATTAAATTATAAAAAACATAAAAATGTACATTTAAAAAACAACAACGTGTTTCTGTCCAACTTCGGGTGCGGCCATCTTGCAATTTGCTTTCGACTGAAAATGACATCACAGTTGCTCAGGTAATGCGACCAATCACAGCTCATTTGTTTTGTGAATTTTGTCATGTGACGTTCGCAAGCTGAGCCATGATTGGTCGTTACCTGAACCCTGATCAACTGTGATATAATTTTCAATCGAAAATGTGTCAAAATTGCCGCCCCCAGAGACGGGTACAAATAGGTGGATTTTTCTGCTTAAATCATATTCCACAAATGTAATATTAATCAGAATACAATGTTTAGACAAGTGGGCCTGCATAGAACATATTATTATAAATACTTTTTTGGGTTGACTTCCCCAATAATGATTTGTTTTGTGTAAATATTGTGAATATAAATGCGGAATACAAAAAATACACTTTAGATCATTTGTTTTAGTTGAAATATCCCCAAAATGTATATGTAATAAATCTGTCATTCATTATTGCATTGCTGATTAATTTATTATTTGTGTTTAAAAAAAACCCATCATATTAAATCGCAATAATGAGAAGGAAAAAAATGCGAATGAGATTATTTTTCAAAATGCTCAGACAGACTCTCAAGTACCAGCCGCTGGTGGAGGAGCATCTGCATCACGGCGACATCAGCGCCAGCCTGTGCGACAACCTGCTGGTTTCCTTCCACGCCGCCGTGGATCTGGCCGAGCAGATAAAGCAGGCCGCTCTGCAGGTTGGTGGCTGCATGCTTGCCAATCAGCACAACTGTATCCCACTTATAGAATAATGGCTTCCACTTCCTGCGGTAATCCCCTCGCTTGATGTATTTTTTTATTGTATAAGGTATTTTCAAGTCAAAGGTCTCAAATGCATCTTTATCAACCGTTTTGTCTGTTTTGCTAGGAGGCAACACAGAGCGCGGAACACAAGCTGTTCCAGAAAACTGCCAAGATGTGCAGATTTTTTGCCAACACTTTGGTTCATTACATAAAGGTTTGAAAAAACAAAACATCTTGTCATGTAATCCTCTTCGACATTGACGCCCTCGCTCTTTTAACAGGAATTCAAAGCTTTCCTAACAAAGTCTTGCAGACGCTTTCATCAAACGTACCTCCAGATTATCAGGTACATGAGATCTGGTTGACATTACGACAACAGATGTTGTATTTGTCTTGGCACGTTTGAGAACTGTGGAAATGTGTCACTATCTTTCAGTAAATTCCCGCCCAGCTTGTGTGCCCCAGCGTTGCCCCCGACTCTTTCCGAGGAGCTGACCGCGGCGGCCGTTGTTCCCATGGATGCGCTTGTTTTTCAGCTCTTGCCTCTCAGGCCGTTTGCCGAAGTCGTCTTGCAAGAAGACCCGCGTAAGTTTGGTGTTAAAATTCGCAAATTTTGGCGATGGCTTCCCTAAAACGAGTGTCTTCCAACCCCAGTTTACACCAGAAAAAATCCCATGGCAAAAATGCTAAAAAAGCAGTATGAATACTGAAATAATTATGATATTGTCTCAATTTAGTCTCTTACTGGAAGCCATTACTTTTTGTTGTTGTATGAATGACAACATGGCGATACACAGGCTTATTGGACTTCCTTTAGTCTAATGGAAGAGCATTTAATTGTTATGCCTGTCACGATATGTTGCTGGCATAGACAGATGAACCAAGATATATTTGTAATTGATAAATAATAATTTTCTGACAAATTACGTGATTTCCCAGATGATCCCGTGGCACAATAGTGTGCCAAAACTTACTTTTATACCGTTTCCAGAAGCATTTTTCATTTGAAATACCAATACCAAAGTACACATTTTAAATATGCTATAAATGAATGAATAGTCTTTATTTTTGTTTTATTGTTAATTTAGTGCTATTAAAAGCAAATACAGCAGTACATATTTTTTAAATAAAACATATTTTTCCAAATATGTTTTGTTGTAAAGGGTGAGATAATACATTGAATGTAAAATACAAAATTAAATAACATTTTAAAATAGACATTTTAATACTTTTCATTGTAAATATTGTAAGTGTAAGTAATATCTAAAATTAATTTTGAATACAGTATTTGCACATTTCAAATACATTATACATGATTTTTATATAATTCGAGCAGTGCATCACAAATGCATGCCACCATGTTGACTGACTTATTAATACAATGAACACGTGTATATTCACATTTGGGCATGTATGAGTTCACCTATTCACAAATTCCCCGTTAGTTGCAGAAAAACTATTACCGGTATTATTTTTTTTTTACAATTTATTATATATATATATTTTTTAAATTATGTTAAAATACTATCCGCTAATGAACACTTGGACTTTTACACACAGGCTTAAGTCCGCAGCATGAACTTCCTCAGTGCCTTTTGCTGGCAAACGTGCTGGATCAGTTGGCCTCCCAACCTGAGGAGGTGCTGCAGCTTTGGCTCTCCGGCAGTCAGTTTTCAGAGGAAACACCCAGGTAATGTTGCAGCATTTGACATTGTGACCTTTGCAAATTGATGATTATTGAAGTTGCATCTCGACACAGAGAGGAGTGGAAGGATCGATTAAAAAAATGTTTCTTCCAGGTTTCCTCTGTATCAGGCGGTCTTTTGTAGCTTCCAACGTTGTTATGCCGAGCGGAAGCTGCCCGTGTTGTTGCCGGGGGTGATGACGAAAGGGCAGGCACAAGTGCAGGTGTCTCTGCACCATCACGTGTGTGTGCGCCTCTGCGCCAGCGTCGCTGTTCTTGCGCCAGTATACTTCCCTGTTCTGGTGAGTTTGACCTGGACTCATTAAAAAAATAAAAAAAACCCACAAATTTAAGGGCATACTCACTCGTTAGCCAGTGGCTAAATGTGGTTTGTTAGCTAGTCGTATGTTGAAGTAAACATAATTCCAGCACATTTCAAATGACCTGTGTGAGTAATTTTCACTTTTAAGTTAACTGTGAAATCTGGTGTTTGTTTTTTTACTCTAATCTCATTTCGTCTCCTGGTGGAGGAATTTCCTCTCATTCAATACAAGAAACGCTTCCACTTTCATTTTGTCTGCTTTCACCTCATTTCGTGATAACAACTTTCTCCGTTTTCAATGTGTCCAGTCCCCCCCCCCCCCTTCCCCTTTTTTTCTCATTGTTATTCTTTTATTTCCCTACTCAGGAGCGGTGCTTGTTTGAGGCCACGCTGCAGGCTGACACACAGACTGCTCTGTTGGCCACGGATGTGTGGTGCTTCACCGCGAGGTGAGGAAGACTTCTTGACATTCATGACTCTTTTTATGAAGACGTGCAAATGTAAAAAAATAAATAAATAAATACCAACAGGGATGTGATTTTTCCGCTAATTCGCGGAATTCCGCTTTTTTTTATCTCCCCCCCCCAAAAAAAATTTCCGATTTATTTTTTTATTTTTTATTTTTTTAGTAGTTCATTGTGTATGCACATGACTCCGACAGATAACATCTTCTGCTATAACAAAGACATTTGTGGTATGCTCTAATATGAGTTACTTTTCATTTGGTCATGATACAATTATTTGTTCATGAAATTTGAACTCTTCAACATTATTTATGTGTTAACTTAGTAATCACATTAGTTAGATATGATGATATTCTCAGTGATAGTTTTTAAAAGCAAAGGCAGTCCAATGTTTTTGAATGTGACTGATTTTGAGTTGACTAAAACTGCCATTTTATATGGGATAGTTCAATATACATTGAAAATTTATGCTGTTGTTTTGTCTATTTCTTTGTCATGTGAGTGCATTGAAAGTGCTTAAAAACACGGAAAACCCATGAGCTGAAAACCCGTCTTCAACCCCCCCAGACCCCCGGCTAAATTTTCAGATAATTTCACTTTGGTCAAATCACATCCCTGTACCAATGTGTTTTGCTAAAAAGTTTTTTTATTTTCTGAAAACGTTGAAATACGACTTAGGCTACAATGCTATTGGGCTAAAGGGATGCTACCAGTCACATACTGTCAATCACATGACCACATTATTATTTTTTTTATTGTTTAATATTTCTACTTTCTATGTATTTGACTGATTTTTTTTAGGTACGGAACAGCAGAACTTTGCCTGCATCATGTCCTCCTCATTGCTCACCTGGTGGGTATTCTACAGGACCCCCTGGCCCAATTTATGGAGTTTTTTTTTGGGGGGGGGGGTTGCCCAAAGAAGCAGAAAAACAAACATCAAACAGCATCACACACTGACATATAAGCCTCATATGTATGATATGCCGTACACGAGCTAATTTAAAGAAATAAGTATTAAGCACCTCTCAGTGTGCTGCAGTTCTGTATGGAGCTAAAATAACTCTAAATCCCATAATATCTCTGCGGGTTATGAATCAGGGTGCGGACCCCGACTGAGGTGACGATTGATGACACCTTTTCCATAATCCCGTCAATTCAGCCATCTGACGCATTTGCAGCCGATCTCAGAACCCCCCTCTGGTTGTTCACGCGACATGTGAGCACCCTTCTCTTCACTTCTGCCTCCTCAGGTGAAAACCTGCTCGTCCGAGTGCTACCAGAAGTCCCACCTGGGTTTACTACTCAGACGCATGCTTTTCCTCATGACGCCCAACCACCAGGTTAGCAGTATCCGCATACTGTGCAGTAATCTCGCCTCATCCTGGTTCTAAAATATATTTTTGAACCTAGATGGATTTCCTGGCACGTTTCCCTCCATCTGAGCCTGATAATCTCCCGATATGGCGCCACATCCTCCTCAGAGCGCTTTCAGACGACGCCCGTCAACGCGTGGCGGAGGACATCATCGCTTTGGCTCAAAAAGTTGTGACCGACTGGCAGAGCGGAGGCTACAAACTGGGCCAAGTGGGAAAAGTGGTAATACAATAATGAGAGTCCAACATTGTAAACATTCATCCCACAATGAGGGGTCTACATAGTAGTGGTGTCGTTTCCAGAATGCGGTGTTACAGTGCCTCCTAGTGGCGGTCCAAGGAAAGTCAACTATTGAGGAACGGTGCCTGTCATCTGCCTCGAGGACAGTCGCACAACTGTGGCAGAGAATGACAGCACATCAGGTCACACACACACACACATAAAAGTTTGGAGATGACCTGAATTGAAATTTACCGGCAACGCGTCTTTATTGTGCAGGTGCAGACCCATCACGTGCTGCACATCACGCTGCAGCTCCTTTTGTCAATAACGGCTCTCTTAGTCAAAAACGTGGACCCTTCTATCATCATTCAGGTGCGTGTACGTTTAAGATTTAAATATTGAGCACTTAGTGGAGATTTTGTTTAATGTCGTTTCTGTTTGTGTGTGTGTGTTGTAGGCCCTGGTGTGTGTAGACGCTGTCGTGTCTCAGAAGTGTGCAGATGAGCTGCAGCTTGCCGCACTGGATTTTCTTTCATCACTAGGGAATATTTTTATCCCACCTGACAACCAGGTAGTGACTCCAACCAATCAAAACGCTGGATGTGATTCTAGCCAATCACAGTACTGGATTGAATAATTATTTCAATACAATTGTGTCAAACTTGTTGTTGTACTTTTGTGTTTTGCCTCCAGAGTGAAATTGTTCCCAGATTGAGCGGCCTGTTTGGAGCGCTGTTAGCACAAAGTTCCTCCTGGCTGCTCCATCAGCACGCCTTGGAGGCTTTTGCTCATTTTGCGGAGGTACGGCAAAGAGCTGCATTAATACTATTGGGTTACAACTCACCTGTTTTACCAATCACACCTGTTGATGTTTAAGGTCACAAGCCACGAAGATGTCATTTCCTACAGTTTAAGTGTGGAAGAAACCAAAAGCAAAGTGGTGAATTTTCTGAGCAAGGTAAGGAAAGTCAACATTTGCCAGTGACATCTCTTAAAAATGGCTGGATAGGAAATGGCACCGTGTTATGTTGTAGATTGTTAATACGCCGGAAGAAGTCAAGGAGGCGCGGCTAGAAAGAATCCAGGCGGAGAAGACTGTTTTACAGCAACACAATCAGAGGCTTCTGACCCCAAAACAGATTCCCATGGAACTCCCTGCTCCATCTGTGACTCATTCAGAGGTTTGTAACATGTACATTGTTGAAGCCTTTTTGTTTGGTAAGCATATTTTGTTTCAAAATAAATAAATCTACATCAAAATTTGGAAATGAAAATGTTTTAGTATTTTCTTTAAAACGATGGCTTTTTGCCCCGTTTATTGCTTAGCCGCAAGCCAAGCGAGCCCGGCAAGAGAACGACGCAGACGACGAGTACGGCCGCAACCTGCAGGCGGCCGAGACTGCCCTGAGGGACCTCCATGCGCTCGTGACAGGCAAAGGGGACACGCGGGAGCTTCCTCGTCCTCCTCCTTCGCGGCTGCCATCCAGACTACAAGAGCTGCAGTCGCTTCTGAATGACATCAGCTCAGCCATATCCACAAGCAAGTCCACATAACCTTTTTTGTATATTCTTTTTTTTTTTTTTTTTTTAATATTTATCAGTCTTGACTGATGTTGATTAAATGTTTGAAAAGAACAAAATACTCTTTTATTTTAAAGTTATATTAAGGTCTGAGATAATTATATGCCAGTTTTCTCTCATTTACACAATTGTATACAGGTGCATCTCAGTACATTAGAATATTATGGAACACTTCAGTTGGTCAACGGAAAAAGTGAAACTGGTATAGCTTTACTGGTTATGTATTTGACTTAATTTTTTTTTGAATATTACAACTAATTGAACAAATTCCATTACACCTTAAAGTGTTATGTGTTGTTTCCAACATTCCATGCATGTGTTAGCAAAGCTAAACATTTTAATAGGCCCAAAAAGAGACATTAAATCAGGTTTCTGTACAGTAAACGCTTTATTTCACCAGCACCCCCCCCCCCCCAAAAAAAGCCGCTAATAAATTAATCTAACGCATACTTCACATTCATCTAAAGTGCAACAAATCTGGGCATCAAACTTGCCACGCGATCCAGATCCTCACGTGCCCTTAAAGAAGTTGGCACATAACACAGTTTTTCCATCGCATGTTGTGTCAGCATCATCCGTGTCAGTTGGCAAGCAATTAAGAATGGCTTCATTAACATCATCCACATCATCCACCCGTCTGTCTGATCAGCATTGATTCCTTCCAGTTGAATAAACAAAAGGCAAGTCGAAAATCTGAGTTGGTAGATCTCATGGGATTTCTTCCTTCTTTTTTTTTTTGTAGGAGTGTTGGTAAAAATCACCCCCAACCATTTTCATCCTCCCAGTTGAGGTCGTCCCCATCACCCCAACCGTCTGCTTCGGCCTGCGATACAGAAAGACATTTTCAGTGGTGGCCAGTAATTTGTTTCTATCAAATCATTTTCAGCTCAACATCTAATCTATTTTGTACACTGCTTATCCTGTAAAATGGTGCACATCCCATCGGATTTATTCACCTGACGGTTCTTCAATCAATTTAAAATGCATGTTTTTGGAACGTGTACCAAGGGACGCCATGTTGTCCACTCACCTCAGTCACACTGGTAGCAGCAAACTTGGCCGACAGCATCGTTGTGTCGATAGCAGCGTCTTGCGTCGTCGGCCCGGCATCGCCGCTGGCGCTCAGTATGAGCAGAGCCGAAGAGGACAACTTGATGTCCGGCACCATGTCGGCAAACAAATCCAGCTCTGGGTCCACTTCTTGCTGCTGCTTCTTCTTCACCTTGATGGTGAACTCCTCCCCGAGGCCTCCCGTACCCTCGCGCTTCTGCGGCCCGGCGGGCTTGGGGTCCATTGGGGCTTGATTGGCCGGTCGCACCGCTGAGCTCAATTTGAGCGCTTTGGAAGCTCCGGGTCTTAGTGGCTCAGTGGTTTGTTGTCCGGGACGCGTCGTGAACACAACCGGAGAGGCCTCGGAGGCGGTTTCCGTGTCCTCAAAGTCATCCCAAGGTTCTTCTTCAGCTTCTACAGTCTGGTGTTTTTGGGCCGCATCCGAGGCTTTGATGAGGATCTGGACCGGCTGGCTCTTTCGCTCCCCGCCCTCATCTGGATCGCTCCAGTCGGGCCAGTCCTCCCCGCGGCCTTTGGGTGAGTGCGCTGCCTCCTCGGAGCTGGAAGAGTTGGTGTCGCCGTGCGGATGGAAGCCATTTAAGGGGAGAAACGTGGGTTTGCTGACACCTGCAATGCAAAGACGCCGCCCTGTTAGTCTTTATGCCCACTAAGAGGCGAAGGTTTGTGAAGGACCTTGAACGAACCCTGACAAGAAATCAACATTTGCTCGCATCACCACTTCAGTTGTCCTACCCAATGTCGGTTCCAGTGTGTAGTTTCTTGAAATCTCCCTTCTCCCTATGAATCGCCCCGAGTTGTCCTCAGGCGGTCTGGGGAACAAATTCAAAACCTTGGACGGCTGCTCCATCTGCGGGAACGAACCTCCCATGATGTGCACGGGTGACGCTACAATCACAAAATAAACAATCAGCCTCCAGAACTGGCATCCCGAAAGTCTTATTCGTGTTGGACTTACTTTCTGGCGTGGCCTCCGCCGACCTGCTGAACTTGGGAGTGGAGCGTTTAAAGACCTTCGTTCTCTCCCCTCCCACCACCACCTGAGCCCCGAGCAAAGGCACCAACACGGCCAGACTCTGCAGCGTCATGGCGACCAAAGCGTCGTTGGTGTCTCTCAATCCCAGCAAAACCTACAAAGAAAAAAAAAAAAAAACACTTGCAATAATAAAATGCATGCTCTATTGGGTTCAAGTCTGGCCATGTGCAAAAGGAAGGTCGGCGCATACCTGAGGTAGGATCTGAATCTTCAGCTCCTCGTGGGAGAAGAACTGAGCGTAGATATGGATGTGCGCCAGTAACACCATCCGCACGTGCTCCTCGTTGACCTTGAAGAGCTTGAGGAGCTGCGGGACGACGTGCTTGCGGTACAGGGTCCCGGACAGCAGGCATTCTTCACCGCAAGTGGAATCTGGCCCAGAACACGACGAGAGAAGATTTTAGGGAGCGGGTTTGCGGGAGTGTCACGTCTGCCTCTTTTCTTTTGTCGTACCCTTCTTTGGCTTTAGGAGATGCGGCAGAAAACTTTTAACCGCCATCGGCTCGGCAAACACCAGCGAGTTGAGGAGTTTGGGGACGAGGCGTGCAGCGGTGAGCTCCTCGGGGAGGCTCTGGACTCTGTCGAGAAGAAACCTGCACAAACATACAGTATCTCACCGGTCGTGTTTATGCAGATATTCAAATATATCTTTTTTTTTGAAGAAATGCAATATACAGCCATTAATACCGAAACAAAAAGATAAACAAAAGTGAGTACACCCCTAAGTGAAAATGCCATTTCTTCAGTGTTGTCCCATGAAATTATATAAGTAAATATCTGCACAAATGTGAAGGGTGTGCTCACTTTTGTGAGATACTTTGGACTGTATTTTTTCAGGGCAGCACTGTGTCATAGTGGTTAGCATGTCTGCTTCACAGTTTGGAGACGGTGTACAAACCTGAACTTAGACAAGGGTGGGCAATTTTTTTTTTTGTTCAAGGGCTTCATTTGATTTTTGAAATGGGAAACCGGGCCAGATAATTAGAAGGTAAGGTAGAAAAAAAAAAGTGTGGGGGTGGTAAATATGTGTATCAAAAATACTTAAGATTATTTTAATTAAAATAAATTCATGTGCATTTTTAAAATCCGATCATGATTATCTGTAATTGAGTCAAACTATTTTTTAATGTACAACACATGTCAAACAGTTTTTTAAACTATATGAATTATAGATGACTTGACATATCAAATGTTATTATTCATAATGACTCAATTTACACATTACGTATTTAATTATCAATAAGCACAGCATACCTCCAATTTGCCTATTTTTGCAGAATTTAAAAATAAATAATTCAGTATTTTTTTTCTTTATGGGAGACTTTTTGGGGTTAAAAAAAACTGGCTGCTAGCCAATCCAGGATGCTAAATTTTAAATGATATTATTTTTAATTAATGTTATCCTCATTTATAAACCAAATATTTATTAAAAAAATAAAAATGATTAAATACATATTGTATGTAAAAATGTTCAAAACAAAGGAAATTAGTGAATAGAAATAATACATAATTCTAATTCTAATAAATAAAATCTAGCGCAGGGCCCTTGATCATGTAAATGCCCGACGGCCCAAATTATATTAACAGAGTCGACTACAAGTGGCCCGCGGACCGTAGTTTGCCCACCCCTGACTTGGCCCAACAAGCCACATTTAAACCAATGATCAATTTCATCTAAATTAAGCCAATATGCTTGTTTTTGAAATCTCCACACAGGAAGTGCGGAGCTGAGATTCAAACCCCGCCCCTCAACTGCGAGGCAGACCACCTCGCCACAAGACTGACCAATTTCAAGCCCTTTAAATCATCTTTCGCTCCTCACTTGAAGAACTCGTTTTTCTCTTCCTCCGTCTTGAGCGTGAGGCGGTTCAGAAAGTTCATCACTTCCAGAAAGTCGTTCCTGCGCACAAGAAACAAAAGCGTGCGGCGTTCAAAACAAACATCATCTCGGCAAGCCGACGGCTTCGCGACCGCGAGCCCACCTGAAAAAATCATGAGTCAGCAGGGAGCTGAGGGCGGGCCTACGAGAGGGGTCAGAGTTCAGCGGGCCCACCTGCAGCGTCTTTTTCAGACTGTCGGACAGCTCCTGCGACACTGGATGAAAAGCCGCCTTGACCATAAGACGTATGTCACATTTTTGAATAAAACGTGACTTGACTTGACTCACCGTAACCGTTCAAGAGCGGCAGGAGGGCCTCGAGCATGGAGCCGAAAGAGTAACAGTCCCGAGAGTGTGCGTGTTTATCTGGAAGCATTTTAAAGCCCTCTGCCTGAAAACAACATTTTTTTTAGCACCAAAAAAAAAAAAAGTCTCTGTCATTGTGACAATGAAATGGGTGTTTGATTTGCTGACCTGCTCCTCTGGTGGAACGCAGCTGGCGTCTCTCACGCTCTGAATGCTGACAAGAAACTGACGAAAAGAACATCAGCGTTAAATCTGAACGGTTTCCAGTGAGAAATATTTTCTGACGTAGGCAGCACGCAAAAATTCGGAGTTATAAGCAGTCACGGAGTCTTTTTTTTTTTTTTTTTTTGCTTCTAAGATGTCCAATTTAACCCTGGAGAACCCACGGGGTCAAATTTGGCCCCTATAAATTCTGATACTCAAATAACAAAGACCTTCTTTTTTTTCCAGCAGTGATTTTGTTTGTACATTCAAAATCCAGTTCTAAAATGCAACAAATAAAACAAAAAAATTATATTGTTCAATGTAGCTGTGTATTTGATTGATTATTTTCTTAAATTCTAAATGGTTTACTGACAGTTTTTGTTATTCAGATTTTTCGAAATGATACCCCTAAATCCCAAAGGGTCAAATTTCGCCCTAATCCTAAATTAGGGAATAAAGGGTTAAAATTGAAAAAACATATATTTTGGTGTTCAGTGAACTTTTAGCAGTCATTTAATGTATAATTCATAAATTTCCAAAGAAGAAAAGGGTTCTTGGGTTCTCCAGGGTTAAGCAATGTCATCCTACCTCTGGAGTTGCTTCCGAGAACTTGCAGACCGTCTCCATCCCTCCCAGTTTCCAATGTCCGTCTTCACTGACAAACACAGACGAGATGCACACGTTGTTGTGGCTCGATTTCCCCTGGCGGGTTCAAGACGACAGGTTAGCAAACATTCCACTTTTTTTTTTTTTTTTTGCAATTTTGTGGCCAGCTCACCCTCTCGTGCAGAAAGACGATTGCCTGCAGGAGGTCGTAGATTCCCGCGCAGATCTCTTCGGGGGGGAGCCCGTCCAGCAGCAGCTCCAGAGGCTTGACGCGCTCCGTCACCAGGTGGATGCTGCCGTCCTGCACCGAGCAGGACAGGAAGCGCAGCAGGCACGGGTGCCTCAAGGTCTTCAGGTGCTGCAGTGGATTCAAAAGGTATGACTAGCACCATAATCACGGGTTCAACAGCTGAAACGGGTTGCTGGACATTCTTTTTAAATTAAACATACCTTAGCTGCTTTATTGACCTTATCTTCATTGCCGCGCTTGTGCACAAACACGGAAGCGGCCCTTCCGTCCTGCAGCACAGCCGAGAACATGGTGAGACCGAAGGGCAGACTCAGGAGAGGCTCCTCCGGCGTGCAGCTCCGCACGGCGCTGCTCTCGGCGCCCATGGCCGCTCACCTGGACGTGAACGTGAACGGGCTCTTTACATTTAACGCTGTGACGTCGTGTCGGTTTCAGATCATATGCGGTGGACAAACCCTGTTCCGGTTTGACGTCACAATTTACAGTTTCATTTCCGTTGGTAGATAGGCTTTGTTTGTTTATTTACTTAATACATCTATGTATGTTATTTACAAGTTTAGTGCTTAAAAAAATTGAAGTAATTGTGGTCTACTTTGCATGCAACGGCGATGTAACAGATACAGTAAGTTCCCAAATCTTGAAGGGATTATTATTATTTATTTATTTATTTTTTTAAACCTTTGTCTTGGCTTCCTCAAAGGACACTAAAGAGGAGGGAGACAAAATATCTTAGGTTACAAGTAATTCATGTGATTAGTAATTTAACATATACAACTGAAGCTTTCATATTATTTCATTGTTCATTCGCCTTTATTATAGCGTAAGCCTATTTTATAAGACCAAAACGTTTACGTATAATAAATCTGATACTGTTGATTTTAATACAGGTTCATTTATTGCTTATAAAAAATACTCAGGAAGATGACTTTGAAATAATAATCGCATATGTGATCACAATCACAATATTTTTAGTAAATAAATGATAAATGACTTAGATACTCACCAAACACAATGTTAGAAGTTTTGAGTACCTAAATTACTAAAATGATCATACTAAAATAATACCACGCGCATACTGTACCATTAAAAAATACTCATTTAAGTTTTTCCACATTCACGCATGTAATAATGTTAGTTTTTGCAAGTCCCATCCACACGGCGTACACAACCCCCCCCCCCCCCCCCCTCCCCTCTCAAAACTTGAAAAGCCCGAGCCGAGACGTAGTTCGGCAACACTGGAGATTACGTTCAAAACGCCCATTGAAAACGCCATTAAAGGATGTCACTTGGGCTAGAAAAGCACATGAAACTCTCTACACATTGTGACCGTCATTTACCTTGCTCGACTCCGCTGGCAACGAGGAAGAGGTTAGCCAACCTCGCTAGTTGCCTTGCCAGCTGGCCATTGCTACGACTCGCCGTAGCCCGAATTTCGTCCAAACCACCATGCGGCGCTTTATGAGATGTGTTAATTCCCGCGAGTAATATAAATGATCACGTTGTTGCTTACAAAAATGAAAGCAAGCGAATGACGTTCATTTCGACTATGCTAACGCACTGTAAACACGTACATTTCCGGTATTGACGAAACCATGAGACACGGGGGTGAGCCATTCACGTTTAGAAATTAAATTTTTTGCCCAATTTATGTCTGGTTTTGAACGTCTTAACAAATTAATTGCAATAATAAAATCTACTAACAAAATTAAATTTGACTGTTAAGTATTTTTTTAGGTAATAAAATAAATCTGGACGAAATATAAACCTCCCCCTGTTTTCAGTGTTAATGGTCTCGACTCCAGTGGTGTGAGGTATGACGCTTTCGCAAGTGACTTCTGCCATATGGTGGCCAAGAATTTTGTTTAATGTTCAGTTTCAGTTGTTAATGAACTTATTAAAACACACAAAAAAAACATAGTATTTTACGTTATGCTGCACGCTTTAAAAAATAGTTCACGATGTTGTACTTTAAATCTAAACCTTTTTGCATTGTGGTCTATTTGCGTCCATTAATCTAAACACGGTATTCTAATTAATATTGTATTCGTTGAATAAGAATTAAGCAGATTAATCCACCCGTTTTCAGCCTTCCAACGAGTCTGACATTTATGCAGCATCGCCCCCTGCTGTCGGCTGAATTCGAAGTCGAAGTGCCCACGTGCCATATTGTGAACGTCACGTGACCGCCAGATCCACACAACAAGTAATCCATGTTTTTTGAGTGTGTTAAATTGGAAGTAGTTGACATAAAAGTCATTAGGCTATACAGCGTATTTGCCCAAGTAATTTATCGAAGAAAAACAAGAATAAACCTACAAAAAACAAACAAACAAAAACTTAGAAGAGACCCGTTAGTTTTCCTTAATAAAACTATTTTGGTATTTTGGTTGACTAAAAAAAATTTCAGACATGGAGAACCCCCCAACCCCCCCGCCCCCGAAATCATTAGCTATTTATTATTATTACTTTTTAATTGTGTCAGTCAAAACTGACAGAGGCAGTTATGCTCTTCTGAAAACAAAATATCTGACTGTCCCTTTTTTGTGATAGCATTCACAATATGTGCCTATTAGAATGGCTGAGTTTAATGGCTGAGTTTAAGTTAAAAAAAAGTCTGTATTCAGCAACATGACAGAAATATCATCAGAGGAAGTGAAGATATGGCTTGTGGTTAGTTACTTTTGTAACACAGCAGTTGCAGAGAGTGGAAAACAACAACATTCACACAAATTCATTCAGAGAGAAACATGGACGAGCTTGGTAAGGCAACTTTTTCCTACTCATTTCCAGTGAATCTCAAACAAATCAGTTGACTTTGATTCTGAGGCAAATGCTCACAATCGAGTGAAATTAATTGTCAGAGGGGTGATAATTTGCATCATTGTTTTTGTTGTTCTTTACAGAATGATTTAACATTCAGCAACATAAGAAAGGCAAAAATATTAGCAGCAGCTCTCCGTATGGTGCAGTGCAGTTATACACCACTCAACTCAAATTAACTTTATTTATAGAGCACTTTAAAAACAAGCACAGCCGCATACAAAGTGCTGTACTAGAAGTAAAAAAAAAAACAGCAAAAAAGAAGACAAACAAAACAATAAATAGCAACATAAAAATCAGTAAACACAATGACACACTAAAACAATGCAGACTCATCCTGAGATGAAAGCTAAAGAATAAAAATGGCTTTAAAAGACTAACATTAAAAATGGACAGTGAGAGTGCTTGCATCATATTTTGTGGAGGTTATTCCAGAATAATAAACATATTGTTAGATTTTTTTTACCATCATTAAGATCTGTTTAGGTTCACCCAGCCTGAGTTAATTAGACACGTTTGCGTATTTCACACAAAATTCTTTCAGCAAGTTTTACTTCTGTAAAATGTTATGACATCACTTCCCGAGGAAACCTTTTTGCACAAATTAACCTCAAAACAGATAACACAAACATCTTTGCCCTCCCGGACGAGTTTTACAGCAAAACACAATCACATCAACCGGCTCAACTTGAATGAATTTGTTGAATGGGTACGCATGAATCCCAGTGAGTGTTTGAACGAATTTTTTTTTTATGTTTCAGATCTGCTGTTGGAGGAGCTAGCCCTCAATCCGACTGCTTCGGAAGGCAGTGATGCAACCATTAAAGAGGTCATTGTAAACTAACCACAATATCACAATTTTTAAAATTAACATCTGGGCTTGATAGAAGAGGAAAAATAAGTGGTACACGTAGCTTGGGTTATTTTAATAATAAAATAATTAATTAGTATTAAAGATGTGGTAAAGTGAATTTGTAGATGTGCTTCTAAACATTATAAAGCACGCAAAGACTGACAACTTTGTAGAACTTAATTGTGGAGTTAAATTGTTTTTAACCATTTCAGTTTTTCTATTTTTGGGGGTGTGGCTAACACACATGACTTGCCCCGCCCCCATGATGTAAGAACGTCAGCGTCTTCGTTCGCATCAGCTGTTATTCGACATGCTGTTAGCTAGCTAGCTATACTTTTTTTTTTAAACTAGCTAGCGAAACATTATGATTTAAAAGAACCAACCGAATATATTGTTGATGTATTTTTTCTTCTTTTTCCACAGGTGTCAGCTGCAGCGAGCACTAGACCTAAAAAGGGATCTAACCTAACCCTTTACAGGTGTTCACTCACTAAATATTGTTTAAACGAAACCTCCACAGTTGAACCCAATCCCTTTGCTGATGTTGGTCCACTCCTTTAAATGTATTTATTTTTTATTTTTTCCCGTTGAGATTCATTGAACTGATTTGTTCTTCTAGGGTTCAACTTTGCCATCATAAAAAAACATTTACTTGCCTACAGGCACTTTTCAAGTAATATACTTCATATAAGTAAAGCGTCAAATGTTATTTTGTGCTATCCCGTGCTGTTAGACATCGCCTCTGGGGGTCAGCAGGGATGAAACAGAACTAAACATTTTGGTCTCTTGTGGGGTTTTAGTGGGCCACCTCCTCCTGAGGCAGCTTCCCAGGACTCACCCACCATAGAACTGGATTCCATTTTGCAAGATCTGATGAGCCTGGCATCACAGGTGGGTGTTGTATTTTCCTGTGAGCATGCACGGAAGAAAATGAATGTCTGTCTGATCTGATGAACTTAACCACTCTCATCAAGAGGGGGCAGCATTGTTCCAAAATGGACACTGACGCTACCCCATGTCGTCATCACTCAGCTGACCTTTTGAGCAAACTCAAGTCGGGCCTCCTGTCTCCATTTAGGAAGCAGCATCTTCACCGCTTTTACAGGAGCAGTCTGTTGAAAAGAAAACAAAAGACGATCAAGGGGATTTCGGCGCAAAGGCTTCATCCGGGAGCAAAGATACAGACAGCATTGATGATCTTCTCGGAGGACTGACCACTGACTTGGAAAATATTGGAGTCCACACCACAGCCAAAGGCCTCTGTGCTGCATGTAAAAAAGTTATTGTGGGGAAGGTAATGGAAGGCGACACAAACCAAAAGCTGCAAAGGCAACTCACCCACACTACCGAAACGCCCTTACACTCACTGCTTAAATCTTTTTCACTCACACACACACTACTAAAATGCTGTGTCTGAGAGCATTTCAGTCCTGTGTGCGAACGAAAATAAATCACTACTTTAATGTGAGAGCTTTTATGTAGTATACTTAAGCAAAAATACAGCAGCAGTGTAAGAGTGTTTCAATAGTGTGTGTGAGAGCGCATCAGTAGTGCATGAGAGTTTCATTATTGTGCCTGAGAGTGTTTCAGTACTGTGCATTAGGGTATTGTAGTCATGTATGTAAGCAAAAAATAAATAAAAAATTGCGAGAGAATTTCAGTAGGGTGTGAGTGAAAACACTTTTAGTAGTCTGCCTGAGTAATTTCAGTAATGTGTGAGAGCATGTCATTAGTGAATGAGTGGAAAAAATCCTTCCTGTGAGAGCATGTCAGTAATTTCAGTGGGCAGAATTTTTTTCCACAGTTTGTGATAATGTTTAGTATGGTAAGTGTATGCGAGTGAAAATATTTCAGCAGTGTGAGAGAGAGCACATCAGTAGAATGTATGAGTGAAAACACATTCAGTAGTCTTCCTGAGAGTGTTTCAGTTATGTGTGAGAGCATTTCATTAGTGAGTGAGTGGGAAAAATAGTGAGTGTGAGAGCATTTCAGTTGCGTGGTTGAGAATGTTTCAGTAGTTTGTGGCAGAGCATTTTAGTATTCTCAGTGAGAGTGTTTCAGTAGTGTGTATTAAGAGTTCAGTGGCGAGTGTAAAGAGTGTTTTAGAAATGGGTGAGTGTTTCACTTTCATGTGTGTTTCAGTAGTGCGCATTTCATAAGTACATGTGAGAGCATTTCGGTAGTCTGTGTGAGTGTTTCAGTAGTGTGTATTCAAAGATTTCAGTAGTGAGTGTTAGTGTTTTAAAAGCCTGTGAGAGTTTCACTTGCATGTGTGTTTCAGTAGTGTGTGTTTCATTAGTTTATGTGAGAGCATTTCGGTAGTCTGTGTGAGTGTTTCAGTAGTGTGTATTCAAAGATTTCAGTAGTGAGTGTTAGTGTTTTAAAAGCCTGTGAGAGTTTCACTTGCATGTGTGAGAGTGTGTATGGGAACATTTCTATATGTGTAAGAGTGTTTCAGTAATATATATATACAGTATATATATATATATATATTCGTGTTTGAGTGTGAAAGCGTATTTTATGTGTGAGAGTGTTTCAGAAGTGTGTGTCAGAGCGTTCCAGTTGTGTGTGTAAGTGCATTTCCGTTGTGTGTGTGTAAAGTCCCTGCTTCTTTGCTGCTTTGTTCAGATGATCACAGCATTGGGTGAAATGTGGCACCCGCAGCACTTTGTGTGCGCAGTGTGTAAGACGGAGCTGAGCACCGCCGGCTACTTCGAGAGGGCCGGCCGGCCGTACTGCAAGCACGACTACGAGCAGCTCTTCGCTCCACGCTGTGCCTACTGCAAAGGGCCCATTGTGCAGGTGCGAGTGGTCACCAGCCAATCGCAGGCCACATATAAACTCATATACAAAGTCCAACTTCAAGTATTTGTTGATATTTGTTGTTACAGAACATCCTGACAGCTCTGGACCAGACTTGGCATCCAGATCACTTCTTCTGTGCACACTGCGGAGATTTCTTTGGAGATGACGGTACAATGATGATGAAACCTGCGCAAGGGGTCTTGTGGAAAAAAAGGAGCAAATGAAATGAAGACGTTGTTAACGTGTGTTCAAAGGTTTCCTGGAGAAGGACGGGAAGCCTTATTGTTCGGGCGACTTCTACCGCCTCTTTGCCCCCAAGTGCGCAGGCTGTGGGGGGGCAGTGACGGAGAACTACCTGACGGCGGCCAACGACACGTGGCATCCCGAGTGCTTCGTCTGCGCGGTGAGCTCCTCATCCTGACACGTACATAGTTACTGTATCTTATCGTCATTTCCCTCAAATCCACGCTGCCTCCTTCCATTCACAGTGGCAGGAAAGTACGATTTGTAAAATAAAAAGAGACATAAATAGAGAGAAGTAAAGTCAACCGCTGTTGAGATCTTGATTGATTGAGATCTTGGCATTGGCTCCAACAATGGTTTGTGGCAAATGTGTTTTGTGCCAGCTCATACCACAAGCTTCTGGTGTTGGAAAAAAAAAATCTCCATCTGTGCTACTTTAGCAGTTACAATATACAATATACATAGTCCATTTACAATGTTAACAAAATGGGAACACATTATTTTGATAGCATGGAAGCCTTAGCTAATGCTAGGTAGCGGAAAAAAAAATAGGAAGCAGAGATTTAAAAAAATAATAATTATTATTGTTTGAATTTATGAATTTAGCAAAATTGTGTTTACGTTTCAGTCCATTTACAATTAGTTAGCAAACCAATAAGAACACATTGTTTTGGTAGCGTAAAAGATTTAGCTAATGCTAGGTTGCTTCATAAAATAGGCAGAGTTTTTTTTATTGTGTGAAGGTATCAAAATTGTAATGATATAAAATGACAGTTAAAATTGGCTTTAAACATTTATTTTTTTCTTCTTCTTTCTTCTCAGTCCATTTACAATTGGTTAGCAAACCTATACAAACACATTGTTTTGATCGCATAAAAACTTTAGCTAATGCTAGGTAGCTTTATAAAAGGGAGCAGAGTTTTCTTTTTTATTCTTCTTTTTTTTTATTATGCAGTTATCACAATATTAATTGTACAGAATTTACAGTTAAAAGTGACTTAGGACATTTTTTGTTTTCATTCTTTTTACAATTAGTTAGCAAACCTATAGGAACACATTGTTTTGATAGCATAAAAGCCTTAGCTAATGCGAGCTAGCTTTGTAAAATAGGGAGCAAAGATTTTTATTTTGTGTGAAGTTGTCAAAATTGTAATTGTATAATTGACAGTTAAATTTGGCTTTAATTTTTATTTTATTTTTTTCTATTCATAGCACGCAGCAACATTTCATGCCTTTTACCTATTATGATAGCTCGCCAATGTAAAAAAAATGGGGAGTAGAGAAGATTTCTTTTTTTTTCTTTTTTTTAATCAAAACTGTATTGTATAAATTTGACAGTAAAAAAATATTTGTAGCTTTCAGAATCTGTACTTTAAATTTTTTTGGGGTTAATCTACATATTCATTAATTCAACCGTTTAATGCCACTGGCATACCGTATAGATACGTCAAGTACGTTTTTCAACTGGTAGGCGTGGAAAAGTTATCTGTGAAATCCTTTCAGGACTGTCTGAAGCCATTCGCTGACGGCCGCTTCATGGAGCTGGACGGCCGGCCGCTGTGCCAGACGCACTTCCACGCGCGCCAGGGCACGATGTGCGGCAGCTGCCGTCAGCCCATCGTGGGCCGCTGCATCTCGGCTCTGGACGGCAAGTTTCACCCGGAGCACTTTGTGTGCGCCTTCTGTTTGCGGCAGCTCAGCCAGGGAATCTTTCAGGAGCACAAAGGCAGACCGTACTGCTCGGCGTGCTTTAACAAACTCCTTGTGTGATGTTTAGATGTGTATATATATTTGAAAATGAGGAAGGAATTTAGGTCAAATTTGCCAGAGGATACTTTTACATGTCATCGATTTTGAAGGTGTGCTGTTGACATTCACATAAATGTTTCAAATGAATTTTATTCTTTGTTTTCGGAGTTTCCTTTTCCGACACGGATTGACCAATTGGACAGCAACACATGCACCCTGCGGACTCCCTCTTCATTCCCCACACAGACTCCTTTGTAGCAAGCATGTGGAAGATTGATGAAGGGGCTCGAGTCAACAAAGTCGTTTTTTTACTGTAGATGGAGCGCCCAAACATCAATGCAGCGCTCAAACAACTCACTTTGGGTGATGAGAGATGGATCAGCTGCAAAGTGCTCTTGTGTTATTGTTTTTTTTTTTTTTTTAAGGAAAATTGTACCACCTGTTGATTGCTATGATTCATTTGTTCCTATGAACTGCAAAGAACATTCTGTTGTATTTCGGCTATTCAGAATAGGCATCATTAATTGACATGCTTTTATGTTATTCCATTAAAGAATTTTATTGATAATTAAAAGATTGTGTACTCCAGAGATATCGTGGTTCACCAGCCGCCCCACTTTTTAGCAGATTATTTTTGTGGAATTAATTTACTTGAATATTGCGGAAATCAATATTGTATTTATTATTATTATTATTATTATTATTAAGTTTATCATGGAAATCTGCTGTTAATAGCCATCATTTTAAATTATTCTTTACTTTATTTTTATATGTTAACATAAAAACTACAGTATTGAAGACACTTAAATATCGAAATGCAATAAAAAAAAAAAAAGTCAATATGTATACTGATTGACAACAGGTATTACGTTCGGACACACAGCAAATGATGCAACTCGGCACAACTGAAGGGGACTATCACGAAAAAATTATGATTGGCAGCTGCGACGGAATTTTTTTTAACCTTGTAACGGGTTTTGAGGCTTTACGCACACTATACTGAACTGTGATATTTGTTATTTAACCACAAAAAATGACGACGGAAACTCTTTATGCTTTGCTTTCTAGCCACAGATACATATTAAAATATAGTTAGATATTATTGTATACACATATAAGTAAATATATATACATGAATATTAATGATATTTGTCTATGTGAAGACTATGTTAGACTTTTTTTTTTTTTTTTTTGCATCTTCAATTTTCCCAATGTCCTCAAACACACCATTGCGGTCATTGGTCAAAACAAGTTTAATACCTGTCCGGTTCTTTTCCCACCAAGCCAAATATGTTTATACAGAAAGTTGCAAATAAAACGAGTCTGTTAAACTTCAGAAGTGCTAAGTAACATGGAGCCACGGTGCTCGCATTAAACTAGAAAACTTCACTTTTATGAGCGTAACGTCACTTTTGTACAACCTTCTTATAAAGTGACCTCACGGCGCCTTTAAGCCAACTCGCCGAACGAATATCCTGCAGTTGACCCCGCGCAGCGTCGTATCTTTTAGCTGCATGGTGCTTCGTTTTTGTTGGACTTATGAAATGCTTTGCTTCGGCTTTTCTCTGGACCACTCGCTCAGACTCGTTTTTTTTTGTGAGTGCTTACGGAGGTGGGCATTAATCATGCTGTCGTCGCTCTCCTCTTATAGTCTGTATGCGCCACATGAGCTTTTGCATCATGGAAGAAGTGTCAATGCGTCGTTAAGTCAAGTCCAACAAGCCGACCGCTTGACTTCAGACCACAAAATCGGTTTAATTTTTGCGCATATACGAGCAAAGTTACATGGAGGATATGAAAACAAACAATAAAAATAACTGCAAAATCCCCCCCAAAAATACGGGTTAATAGATTTGATGTTTATATTGATAACACTATATAGCCTATAATACAAAATATAAATGCTTGTTTGTGTTATGTATATACAATAAACATTATTAAATGTACACTCTAAAAACAATTGGGTCAAAAATAACCCAATTATGGGTCAAAAATTCTCTATTTGGGTCAACTTTGATTTAAAAAATGGGTCGTTTAGTGTAAAACAACTTATAAATATTGGTCAGATCCTTGGGTAAAAATATTGGGTCAAATTGACCCATAAAGAGGATCGGTCCATTTTTGATCCATAATTGGGTTACTTTTGACCCAACTGTTTTTAGAGTGTATGGTTATATTTTATACAATAAATACAAATCAAAATTCTAGAACATTTTTGTAGTTTTATGATATGCATAAATTAAATACATATGAAGGCAATTTAAGGGAAAATTTACAAACATTTGAAATAAGTGGGTTAAGTTTTGTGCAATTATTTCACATTTACCGGTAAATTTATTTTCTGAAATTATGAAGAAAATTAAAATATACATTAAGAGTAACATACATCTAATTCATTTTTAATTATTTGATAATAACATTTTCATTTATTAGCTAAATTATTGATTTAATTTATTTTTTGATGCTTCCATATGTGGATTTTTATATCTTTATAACAAGTATGACAGATTTTTTTTTTAACCCAATGATAAACTACAAAACTGGAATATGATATACAAGCAAAATATCATGTAACAAAATGTAAAGAAAAAAAAAGTAATTGTGACTGTTGTTTTACAACTAAATGAAGTGGTATAAAGAGGACTCGCTTACACGTAGTAAAAGTGAGCAAACATGAAATGTGAGCGCGGGTCCTTTTTAAAAGGCCGCTGAATAAAGGGCCATGTGTGCAGAGAGGAGAGAGTGTAACTCAGGTGACATTTACAACAGTGAACCGGAGGAGGAAATGTTGGGGGGGGGGGGGGGTGCATTGGTCCATGAGATGCTATGGTGGGGGGGTCGGGGGGCGTAATGGACACTGTGGGACGCAGGGTGAGGAGGGCAAGAAGGTGCAGTTGCAACCTTTACTTGAACTGAAATCCAATCCACTTACCCAAACTCCTGTAAAAAGTGTCTGCTCACCAAGCCGAAATGAGGATGGTCGCCTGACCCCACCAGCCTCCAAAAAAAAACATGATGGGTCACATCCGACTGGTCCCGCCTCATCCTGCGAAACAACATTTTCCATCAATACAGCCTGTAACTGTCAGAGTCTGATCTATCTATCTATCTATCTATCTATCATCCATCTATCCATCGCTAGCTAGATTGCTATATAGCTACCTAGCTAGATTGCTATTTAGCTACCTAGCTGGTTAGCTAGCAAGATTGCTACCTACCTATCTATCTATCTATCTATCTATCTATCTATCATCCATCTATCCATCCATCCATCGCTAGCTAGATTGCTATATAGCTACCTAACTAGATTGCTATTTAGCTGCCTAGCTGGTTAGCTAGCAAGATTGCTATCTATCTATCTATCTATCTATCTATCTATCTATCTATCTATCTATCTATCTATCTATCTATCTATCTATCTATCTATCTATCTATCTATCTATCTATCTATCTATCTATCGATGTTATTTAGCTCAACCAATCAGAGGCGTGCACATCACAAGTCTATATAGCTCAACCAATCAGGGGACGGAAAAATGCCGTTGCCACTCTAAGCCAGCAAACAGGCCTTATTCAGTGGATTTGAAATCGGATTGGTTTAAAAAACAACAACAACAACTGGCATTGCTAATAGTGTGTAAATGTCATAAGGGCACTTAAGCACCCTGGGCAATTCTGACAAGAAATAAATAAATCTCATACAAACTAGACTACTGGAATCTGGGAAGCCAAAAGAATGGCTTTCCAGTGTTAACCTTCACTACGGTACTTTTTTCAAAATGAAGATCAGAAACATGATGAAAATCGTTGGCATGTGTGCTGCTGGGCAAAGCCTTCAGCGGACCAGAAGTGTTTCTGTGCGACTTCAAACGAGCGCGAGTATGACCACCAATGGGGAGGGGAAAAAAATCAACTTCAACACCTCTGTAATAACTTCCAGCCAAGGCGAGCTCCTCCACTTTAGCCGTGTTTTCTCTGGTGCCGGCGCAGGTATCACACCTGATACCATGACTGCTTCCTCTGTCCAAAAGAAACATCACGCTGTTCTTGGCCTTACACTGAGCAACTCTTAGCCATGGCACGCACTCACACACACACATTTGGCCTCCTCTGTACGCCCACTGATCCTGAAAACTGTTTTTTTTCTGCTTACGTAGGGTTAAATGGAGTCGGCTCCCGAGGGCCAACACTATGGGAGGTTCTTACCAAAATGACAAAACATTTACTGCAATCCCCTTCAGTCGTTCAGTCTCATCTTGCCAACAGCCCCTGCCAATGTTTCTTGTTGGACCTCCATGTTAAACACATCGTGGTGGTTTTGTGTAAATCAAGTGTTAGGGCACCAACCATTTAGGAAAACTACAGTATACCGAAACCCACTTCATCGTGGAGGTTATTTTCCAGACCACCTCCGCAATAGAGAGAGTAATACCCTATTTTATGGGGTCAGCAACATTCGAACAATGCAATGAAGGAAAAAGTTAGTTTATACTGAGGGCCCAAGAGCTTTCGTGCATTTTTGCCTCTCTCAAGTTTCTGACATTTTGGGCAATTTTATGGACATATGTCCCCCCCCTCCCCATTTTTCTTCTCTTTTAAATATGGCTATTTTTTTGCTATCAATTTCTGACATTTTTGGTAATTTTGTGTACTAGTACATTTTATGTTAATTTTTTGGGATTTCTTGTTTTGTTTTAGGAATATTTCTATTGACTATTTTTTTGGCAGTTTTATGGACATATAATGACAATTTCTGCCTTTGTTCTTCCTTTTTTAAAGACATGTTATGGCTATGTTTTGACATTTGTTTTCTGCAGTTTTTGCTATCAATTTCTGACATTTTTGGCAATTTTGTGTACTTTTTTGGGGTAATTTTGGGGATTTCTTCTTTTGTTTTTGGATATTTTATGGTTACTTTTTGAACATTTTCTTTCCTGTCTTTCAATTTTCAGTTTTTTTTGGTGGCAATTTTGTGGACATTTTACAGTAACTTTCAGGATTTATTTTATTGTTACTTTTTTAAATGACATTTTTGGCAATTTCATGGACATTTTATGGTCACTTTTTGGGCATTTTTAGGTAATTTTTAAAAGCAATTTCATCTACTTTCTGACAACTTAAAAATTTTGACAATTTTTTTGGGAATATATATATTTTTAAATCGAAATAATTCATTCATTTAAATAATATTTTATCTAATAAATAAAAATATGTGAAAAAATATTAATTTAATTTTTTTAAAATTAGAGATCCACATGGGGAGCTACAGGTGAGGGACTAAACAGCCACTTATGACTCCAATTTAAACACTATAACCAGAGATTGGAAATCCAGGTCAAGAAAATGAATAATTTGTCAATAACATGCGGATCGAGGCATCTCATATTTACTTCTCGGCCATGCAGACAGGTTTATTCAAAAGGAGACTCGTGGTTCACTGCAGCAAAATGGAGTGCTAACAAGCTAACGTTTTTATTTTTGTCATTTGTAACTGTGTATCCTCGAATTTTACAGCGGTTCACCCTTATGGTATTGGCTCGGGCATGCTTGGAACTTAATGTTGCCCACAAAGCAAACTGGTTTGGGTTTCATGGGAAAGGAAGAGACAGTAAGCTGTTTTTTTCTTCTTCTCTGCAGTCTGTCAGGATGATGGATGGCTTCATAAAGCTGCGTCATTGTGTGGGTGTACAGTACGGCGTGCCAGGGCGCAAAAGGTTCAGGGAAGCCTGGGATTGGTGGCGCTGGTCGAATGAAACGCCTCTTGGGAAGGTTCGAGAAGGTTTTGAGTGTTGATCTTTCCGGGTGAGTGGTGGGAGTTGGATATAAGACTTCGGGTCAAAGATGTCGCCATGTACACTCATTGATTCAGTAGATGTTTACATGGCAGAAGCCTCTGAACCAGATCAGGTGTCAAGACTAAGGTATGTGTGTGTGTGTGGGGGGGGGGTCATTCAAAGACCACAACAGTTTAAAGGCTGGTACAAGGCCATTTGTAGATACGCTGCTTATCCAAATCCACTGCTTGTGTGGCCGCCAGACTACACATCATTATGGGATTTTCTTGAAACGGTAATGGTTGCCTATAATAACGCCCAACAGAACTGATCTGCCTCTTGAGGTTTAAACAGTCTTGTGGTTTGCTCAAGGCTGCAAAGAAGAAGGCCTGCCATGACAAGGACAAGATCACGGCTAACCATTTGATAGATTTCAGTCACACCAGGAGGAGTTAGAAACGCCAAACAGAAACCAAAAGATGGCGGACAGGAATAGGTGTTAAGACTTATTCTGTTCTGAAACAGGGTCAGCTCTGTCCTCGGCTGAAAATAAATATCATGATTTCTTAATTTTAAGGTGGAACCAAGCGCCAGCAAATACAATGAAAAAAGCAGGAACTCTCGAATTGAACTCTGTGGAACACCAGTGGGGCAGAGCGGGACTCAGAGGGCTCAGAGGCGATCACATTAAATTAAGCAGAAAAAATAAAACTTACCTGTAAGCAGAACTTTCCCCCCAAAATTTGTACTCTGACCTCATTTAGAGCTACAGCAAAATGTAGCGAATGAAATCCCCTAATCAAAATAAACCCACCAAAATCAGCACATGAAAAAAAAAAAGAAGTGCTTTTTGGCAAAATGTTCAATTTCCAAAATAAATCATGTCTTCTAAATATTAAACACAAGTTCTTCCAGTCTTTTGCAATATTATTGTGTCATTTCCAGAAGATATACAATCAACAGATAAAAAGAAAAAAATGACTTACAGTAAATTTGGCCAGGAAATTGATCATTTTGGGCTTAACTGTATATATCGGTATCTGTATGGTAGCCAACAAAGATAAACAAACAGGAATATTGGCATTATTCATTCATTTTTATCTCCTTCACTTTTCCTCCATAATGTCCGTCTGGAAATATTACACAGTCAAGTCTCCATTAAGGGATTAAAGCTCACATTACTGACTCCGTGGCTCATTTATGCTCCCAATCCAAGTTGCTTGTAGACATGTTTAGTGATACGATAATAACATAAAATGTGAAACACATTTCAAAATAAGAAATTCTTCCCAGCATCGATGGGCTGGGGTTTTTATTTTGATGATGTTTGATATTTTAACACATCAAAAATGTGAAGGACAACAGAGGAGGAGAAAGTTGAGATGTGAATTTTCCTTGAATGACAAAACCAAGCATGGGAACATCTGCCATTGATATGGTGTTGTGTACTGTTTTTTTTTTTTTTTTTTTTTTTTTTTAAAGGTTAAACGTATTAGCTCGGGGTTCAAATCTTGACCAGTGACCCTAATGAGGAAAAATGCTACAGAAAAGGCATTGATGGAGAAAATGTAATGATCCACCAATTTAGGAAAACCATTATCAAGTCATGCTAGCAATCACTAGCTTAGCCAGCATAGCTACAAAAACATGTATGAATTTGAGCTAATGTGCCAGCACACAACAACGCCAAAAAGGCAAAGTTCTTAACTTTCTAGGATTAGCGGTTAGTCGTCATCACAGTAACACACTAGAGGTGGGTGGCAGGGTTGGCTTTGACTTTGAAGCAAACATTTGGGATACGTGCTCGATAGTAGCAGTGAGCTCAACTCAACTCTAGCTCACTTCACAACAATCCGCAGTTTAGTTAACAATTCTTCAAGAAAAGAGGCTTCAAGTTGCATTTTACAATCAAACTAAACATGAAAGAATGACAATTACAATTTGTGTATTTAACCAAACCACATAACTTTGTCTTACAAAAGTATGCTAGCTTAATGCTAACAACCAATCAAGCGTTGGTGTCGTCGTGTTAAAACCATTTACTCTAAATGTTTTTAGTTTGCTTTGAATATGTTTTAATGTTGCCAATGTATGTTCTTTGTGTATTTTTTTGCAACTTCTGTTTCTGCTTATGAATGTTGTTAACTGTTGTGTTTGTTGATGCTGGTTGTTGTGTCTTTGTTTGTGTAAAGCACATTGAGTTGCCTTGAAATGCGTCATCAGTGTGTGTGTGTACAATATCATCGAGGGCTATTTTTATTTTTTGCGCTAGAACGGATTCATCACATTCCTATTAACCCTGGAGAACCCACGGGGTCAAATTTGGCCCCTATAAATTCTGCTACTCAAATAACAAAGACCTTTATTTTTTTTTTTACCAGCAGTGATTTTGTCCCTGTGTTCTTGTTTCCATTGGCCAAAGTGTGTTTGTACATTCAAAATACAGTTCTAAAATGCAACAAATAAAACAAAAAAATTATATTGTTCAATGTAGCTGTGTATTTGATTGATTATTTTCTTAAATTCTAAATAGTTTACTGACAGTTTTTGTTATTCAGATTTTTCGAAATGATACCCCTAAATTTGGGGTCAAATAAAGGGTCAAATTTCGCCCTAATCCTAAATTAGGGAATAAAGGGTTAAAATTGAAAAAACATATATTTTGGTGTTCAGTGAATTTATAGCAGTCATTTAATGTATAATTGATAATTTTCCAGAGAAGAAAAGGGTTCTTGGGTTCTCCAGGGTTAATTTCAATAGGGAAAAAATACTTTGAGAACGTTGAGATACTTGTGTTTTGAGTTACAAGCATAGTCACAGAACAAATTAAAGCCATATCTCAAGGCACCACTGCAATTCATGATCCTTGGGGTATTATGGCTAAAACATGCAACAGACACCTGGGAGTTGCTTCAATTTGTGGAAAAAATGGCATAATGAATGAATCTGTGGCTTCGGCGGCGAGGGGAATCTGTGGTTTCCGAGCCTTAGAGAGACTTACGAGGGACAAAATCCAAACAGCGCCCTGTAAGAACAGTACAGTCTGTATCCTGTATGCTCAGATTACTTAGTAAATGTTACTCTGTCAACTTTGGTGGAGCGCGTGCGATATCAAAACAGGACCAGGCATTTGCGGGTGTGTGCAGCGTGATGAGTGAGGGGTCCGAATGGGCTGGCTTGGAAAGGGACTCTCAATCACAGCGGTGCGCCCTGTACCCAAATACAGTGAAACGGGCTCAGTGCCGGCTCATAAATCAGACGACTGTCTCGCTGTGCCGGCTGAAAAGTTCTGCGCTCCCCAGAGTGTAATGTATAGAGCGAACCCTCTCAGTGGTGGGTAAAAATACTTCATTAACGAGATTCTTCAGGTACATGGCAACTATTTTTTTTCGCATTGATCGTGTACCTGCTCTTAATATATCTCATTATTCATAATCCATTTCTCAATGTTTGTGCAAAAGATCCAGCCTTCAACAATAAAAGGTTTGGAATAATCAAATTATAACCACATATTGTGATTCCTCCTACAAAATTGCTTAACAGCAAACAAAGTAAATGCAGGAAAAGCTTTTGTACATTTTTCTACCAACTACTCATAAAAAAATATTAATATTATTAAGAAATTATTGAGGTATTTCTTTTTCTTTTAATTTATTTTTTTCCCTCTGGAGAGCTCAGTATTGTTCATTCGGTAATTTTACGGATTTGACATGTCATCATAATTTTTCTCTTTTAATTTTTTTAAATTTATTTTTATTTATTGTGTATGTGGGTGAGAACGTGTATGTGCGTGTGTGCGTGCGTGTGTGCATGCCATTCCAAATCAGCAAAAGTGCAGTTTAAGGCCTGGAGGAAAGTGAATAAAGTAATGACGCTGATGCTGATGATAAAAAAAAGACACCGACGCGAACCGTCATAAAATAGGATTGATGTTCCACTCCAGTCCTGTAGTTGGCAGTAATAAGGCACATTCTAGTCGTTTACGACTGCGAAAAAAGCCAAAGAAAACTATTGCTATCTGCCGCGCTCTTATAAAAGTTTCATAAATATAATCTGATCCACATGCTCTTAAAAAGCAATTTGTGCACGACACATTCACAGATTTAACTCCCATTGAAAGAATGTCATCCAATGGAATGTAAACACAGGACATGCGCATAAACCATTTCACGACATCTATGTCATGCAAATGCACAGAAGCCTGTTTGTGCGTCCAGCTCATAGTAAAGTATGTGTCTGCCATTGCTGTTTGCGCGTGGACGTGAGCGGCTCCCAGCGTATTAATGACTTCCCTGGTGGCGAATAAAAGCTGCCTGGTGGCTCTCCACCTGGGCCCGAACCGTCGGCGCTCCATCTCACCCACGTAATAATTCATCTCTTCGATGAGCCCCCCCCCCCGTGGGGACTGGAGAATGTCCGCGGCGTTATTGTTATTGATGGTCATGTTTTAAAAAAAAAAACTTTATTTATAGGTGTGCGGGGTTTTATTTGCATAACTGGAAAGCTGTGCTGTTATGGTATAATTTTTTTTTTATTTCTAGGATGTACGGTGGCAGTTATCGCATCGATCCTGACATGTTCGGAAGGTGCACGGCGACATCAACACAAAGGTAGAACCACACACACACGAGCTTGAGGCTAAAACATAAATAAATATACATAAAGTGTATTTTCTTTTGTCGGAGTCTTCAAGTATAGATCACAGCCCAACACATGTTCCGGATCAGCTGAAGAAGCAGAAAATGACCTCACTAGATCTTTCCTATGAGAGCCCCGTGTGTGCGTGTACGTGTGTGTGTGCTCTTTATTGGAGAGCCCTCCAGTCATACAAGGCGTGCTGTTTCATATACCACCCCCCCCCCCCCCCCCGACCTCTCTGCACGTTTGTTTTCACGAATCCATGCTGCGGACTGTTGACGTGTTTCATCTGCGAATCTGTGTTCATGTCACTGCGTGCGTGTGCGTGTCGCGCGATCGAGCCAGACTGTTTCCTACCAGGCTGCCGGGTCCCGTTGACAGGCCTTCTGCTTCCTGTCAAGCACCAGAACGGCTCGATGTGTTGGTGAAGAGGAGATATAAGAAGGATGCTCATATTGGAGCGAGTGCCTGCGTGTGCGTGTGTTGATCCGAGTGCACAGCCGGCGTATTATTAGGAGACGCGCGCGGGCTTCAAAAGCTCCTCTGACCACTTCTTACACATCATCAATTACAGTCACTTGAAAGCAACATTTAAATCAGTGCATTATGTCCGGCAAATCCAATCACATACATGTCATCAATGGGACTTGCTGTATTTATCTCAATAATATGCAAAGGGAAGGAAAGCGAGAGATGGAGAAGACATTCAAAACTAGCCACAATATTAGGTACACCCAGTTTTTTTTTCAATGTTCCAACTATTTCAGATAATCTGTAATAAATTAATTTTTAAGGGTAATGTAATGCTAATTTTGTTTATTAATATAGGCCAGTGGTTTTTAACCTGGGTTTGATTAAACCCCAGGGATTCGGTGAGTCCGTGTCAGGGGTTCGGCCGAGGTCAAGACGCACGCCCCGACTCAAACAATTTGTGACGATAGGCCCCCGCTTGGCTATCGGCTGTTGTGATGGTACGACATATGATTTGGTTATTATTGTGATCCGTTCTATGTCGAGAGAAAAAGAAAGTGGTCAGTGGAATTTGTGCAATATGAATTCACATGTATATCAGAATGTATGGTGTTCCACAGGGTTCAATTCTAGGGCCTCTGCTGCTTTCATTCTATCTGCAGTACCTCCAACAAGGTAAACAACCACTGATATAGGCAATTACAAATTTTGCATTTTTTTACCTTTTCACAGAAGGCCCCAGTCACTACTTTAATTATTATTATTTTTTTTAAATCTCAGCATTGTTACCTTTGTAAATGCAAACTATTTTTTTTTAAATTGTTTTTAATGCATCATTATTTTTTATAGTGGATCTCTTCAGGACTAAGCACTAAAGTAAAGTGCAGTATTACTATTGATCTGTTCTGTACCTTATCAAATTATTGTGTAGAAATCATTGACATGATCAGCGTCTTTACATTACAACATCTACACAAGTCACAAAGCCTTTTACATTCTCTTGTCAACTCACAATATTACCAGACAGCAGATTACCGGCAGCTTCCTTTCAGTCCGCTTGTGATATCTTACATACGTGTGCTAGCTTTGAAACCATGCATTCAGCATACATACATACATACAGTATGCTATAAAAGCTCTTTCAATAAGATAATCTTCAAAAGCCCGTCTTGAAAAGAAGTCCAAATCCTGACTTTTGCGTCTCTCGGAGTTCATGTGGAAGTCGCGTGTGTGATTCATGCAACACATGCTGTTCATGCTACGTTCCCCACCCAAAAGGCAAAGACTAAAATGAGCTTTTTACTGTCTATGTTTCTTATTTCCATATTATTATAAAATAAAAGGCCTCTATTGTCCGCTGCTAAGACTTGTTGCGATGACAAGAGGGGACGACATGATTATTCCCCCACGTCTTCTTCTTAACAAGCCAAAAGGTAGATTTGCTTAACAGCAGGACGGGCCTCATTCACTCACCTTCATCCGTCCACTTTGCTTCTCTTCAATGAGGCGGAGAGAGGCGAGAGCCTCGATGGTTATGGCATAATACAATTACTCACAATGGCTCGTGATCAATAGGAGAGAGGATGCATCGCGGGGGCGCCTTCGCCGGACAGCTTTGATGTCATGCACTCCCTGCATGAAGAGAGCCTGTAAGTGTGTGATGAGAAAAAAGCAGAGGGGGGAAAAAAAAACTATAATCACAATAGTCGATGACTGAGGTCTGGTCAGGCTGTTGGGATAGTGCTTGTAATGGTATGTTTACGTCCCACATAAAAATATATCCTTTATCCGTAAATGGTATAACGTGCACACAAAATACTCATTCATGGCCACGAATGAGCATTTTGTGTGCGACGTTCCCTTTAGCATGCTAGCCAGAGACTTAAACATGTTCAGACAAGCGATTAAAAATATTGAGTAGTCACAATTGAAAGCAAGACAAATACTTCATGTGATCCTTTCCTGACGTCACCCCCAAACTATGAGAAAGGGGGGGGGGGGGGGAATCCCAAGCCAACCCCCAGTGTGACCCCTGTCACTTTATCTCTTCCCTGTCCTGCCTTTTGTCATGTTGACCCCTGAGTGATGAAGATAGACAGACAGGCATCCTGTGCGCATGTTGACATGCCCTGAGGGGCAAGACTGCCAAGGGATCGCGGGGAGAACTAAATCTAAATAAGTGAATGGACGCAGAGATAGCCAGGGGAAATTAAAAGACTTTAACAGTTTTTACAATTTAAATTAACCGCTTTTTAATTTTTTTAAAAGAACTGCAGACATAATAAGGAAAATATCACCGTGTATGCTCATGACTTTCCTCCTCCAAACCACCAATCCAAACCCGATTTACAACCAATTTGCTGGCATATTTTTGTGACCGTTAAAACGCTGGCTAACAGGAAAGTAGTAATTAATGTCAAGGAAGTATGTTGGAGCATTACATCTCAACTATTTAAGATTTTGCATGTCGTTTGTTGCTGGAAGTTATGGAGCGTCTTCCCGTTTTTTTTTTGTTCTACTGAGTGGCTTTCCACACCGTGACAACGAGGCGCTCTAAAGTGGCCGCGCAAGCAGGAAGCCCCTGTCCACACACTGGACTTAAAAAAAAAGAAAAGGAAAAACAGATATTTCACCATTCCCCGCATGCCATGCACACACTCATGGCCAACAACGAGGCGCTTTAAAGCGGTACGCCAATGGCCTAAATGATGGGGAGATACATTTTGAGGATTTAGGTATACCTAGTTAGCTGACCGGATAACCACGGATGCAAATAAAGGCGCTCAAGTTCCTTTATAGTGGGAGAGCTGCAACTCCAGTGCGTCCCCGAAAAAGCAGGACAAACCGTTCAACGCTAGATCTCCATAATCACTCAGTAATGCACATGCATTCAGAAATGAGATCAGTCCCTATTCACCTCCAATAGAGGGGATTAGTAGAAGAAATAGAAGAAAGACAAATGGTCAGCTTTTTTCAACAACAAGTAACAGTGCAAGTTTCAGGCAGCTTCCTAATTGGCTATCATTCCGTTCAGGGGACTCCGATCGTCAGGGATGTCAATTCCTCAAAATTGGACCCACCGCTGGCTTACGTGTAGTCGGCTTGTCTTACACTTGCCTACCTGTCTGCAGACGGCGGACACATTAACCCCCATCCTGACACTGTCCTCCTCCTCCTCCTCCTCCTCTGCCACATCCTAATTCCCGTCTTTTCCCAAGCTATCTGCAAAGGGGAACCACAATAACATTTCACCGGAGACTCGGTCAATATTATTCTTTGACATCTTCAAAGCGGGACAGAGGATATTGGAGCCCAAAGCTGGAGACGGGTGGAGATAGAGAGAGAGAGGGGGAGTGGGTGTGCATGTGTGTCTCCTCTATGTGTGTGTGTTTTCCAACTGGAAGAAGACAGAGAGGCTGTTCAGTTTGGCCGTCCCAGTCCGTCTTACTTTCCCCTCTCAAGTATGGCTGCCCGAAGCTATGAGCCGCTCCTCGGTATCCATCATCTCCAAGCGTTTCTTTGAAGCTCTATCTTTGCACCTCGGGGTCGACCGCATATCACCCGCCATCTGCACTGTACGTGATACTCTGCTCTCCACTAGGGGGCCCCGCGTCTTGAACAACCCAGTGAGTGTGCGTGTCTCATGTGGTGCGATTTAGAGGGTAACAGAAGAAGCGCCTCTTTCATTACACGCTCATAGACAAGTTATGATTTCTGAGGCGGAGGCGGTGAGTTACAGCCGCATTTTTGAGGCGGGATTCCTGCTCCGGTATTCGACGGACAGGCAGCCACGGACGGAGCTGCAAGGACAAGCCGACATTGGATCTTCACCACTGGGGCCTCCTTGCATCCTTTTTCTGTCCGTTTATATCAAAGAGACTCCATGAGTTGAGTGTAATGGATCCAGGAGTCTGATGCAGACCCAACTGCTGCTTATGGGATACATTCTTACAACCTGAAGAACATCTCTAGAATCTTCGGTCCAAACACGACACAGAAAAGCTGCTTTAAGCATTCAAAAAGTCAATCTGAAAGCTGCAGCGGCTCGAGTTCTTACTGGTACCAGGAAAACTGGCCCTAAAATCTCGGCTTCCTGTAAGTCAAGGAATAGATTTTAAAAACCAACAGTTGGTCCAAAAATCCCTGAATGGTTTTGAAACTAAATATACTGCAAGAACTTTGCGTTCCCTATGATACTTCCAGACCCCTCGGGTCATCCGGTGCTGGCTTATTGTTTGTTTCCAGAACTGGAACCAAACAAAGTGAAGCTGCGTTTGGTTTTTATACTTCTAAGTTTTGAAACAAACTGGGAGAGGCTCAAAATGTCGGCCTGAAAATTTTCATCTTGTCATTTAAACTTTCCATGGCAAAGTACTACGGATTTGCCTTTTAATGCTATCTAAATAAACTAAATATTTTTAATAATATTTATGCATTATTGACTGAGGAACTGGGTGGAATGTAAAAAAAAAAAAAAAAGTTCCTGTCACGTAGTGATACCTAAAGTGGGAATACAAATTCAGTACCCACCCTTTATCTGGAGAGTTTTCCGGAAAATGATTATGTTGTTGCACAATACAGCTTACTTACAAAGGGCCATGAAAGCAAAAATGATTTGGTGGAGGTAATTACTCCCCTTAGGAAAATTCCGTTTACACTCATTGTTCTTTTCAAGGTCTCGAACATGCGATCTCTCCAGCAATCATTTTTTTTTTGTGTTTTTCTTTTAAAATTTGTCTGAAACGTAATCTTTTGATTTGAAAATATTTAGCCTGCGCTCCCTTCAAAAACCAGTCCTGGCCCTCGAATGACCCACGGCCAGCAGTAGGTCTCAAAGCTGCGATCTCTCCAGCTGGCACTCTCGAACCCCAAATATTGGTCCACAGTAGCAGTAGTAGTCAAGGCAAGGCCTCGCCGAGGCCCAACGTTGTTGAGACGTGCTTGGCCAACAGCGGATCGATCTCAAACTTCTCTCTAGCGGTCAGTCCCAAATTCCTGAATTGAGGTCAACAAATGCATGACCCGTAGCAGGTTTTGATCATGCAATCTCACCTTCAGGTCTTGGAACCTAGGATCTCTCAACTTCCAATCTCCAAATACACAAAGAACAAAATATTCTGTATATCTTGAACTTGAACTCAAAATGTTCCTAAACGGAAACTCAGCTTCTTCTGCTTATTCAGAGTTGGCTCACAGGAGCAACAGATTCTCTCTCCCCAGCCACTTCATCCAGCTCTTCCAGAGGGATCACAAGGTGTTTCTAGACAATCTTGGAAGACGTGCTGTAGTCTCTCCAGCGTGTCCTTGGTCATCCCTGGGGCATCGTCCTGGTGCCCGCAACACCTCACCAGGGAAGCCTACAGAAGGCATCCTGATCAGATGCCCGAGCCACTTCATCTGGCTCCTTCTGGATGAACAGTAGATCTACTCTGAGCCCCTTCCGGAAGACCGAGCTTCTCACCATATCTCCAAAGGAGAGCACGGAACTCATTTGGGAAGCTTGTATCCACTATCTTTCGGTATCGCTCAGTCACGACCCACAGCTCGTGACCTTGGGTGAGAGTAGGAACATCGAGCATCGCCCCTTCAGCTCAGCCCCTCCTTCGCCGCAACACAGAATCACTTGTTGAATCACAACTTCTCTACTCGGTTTAGGATGTCTTTGTTGAGAGGGTAAGGTGGAGCAATTGAGTTAAGTTCCCAGGTACGAAGGCAAGATTACTATACGATTAACTGAGATTCATTTCCAGATTCTCACTTGTGACTCCCAGCCAGTCGTGACGTCCTAATCTTTCCATTGTCCCTGCAAGATTTTCTCTCAAAGTGACCTAAGAGCTTCCAAACATTTCAAGTTGAAAGCCTACTTTGGTGGCTGGCTGTTTTGCGCAACATGCCGTAAGGTCCTGGAGCCGTTCCAGGAATCTCCCGCAGCCAGCAGCTGAGAAGCCCACTTTCTAACGGGCCAAGAATGTGCGAGAGCTCCTTCAAAGGAGCGAACGTGCGGTTAAAGCGGGTATACTGGACTCCACAGGTGCCCGCATTACAACCGCGGGAACTGCGGCGTGAAATCTCACACCTGTGGCAGGACAAGAGCAATAACACGCTGGCAAAGGATAACCGAAAAGGATGCGAACTAAGATGACAGACTTTCAGAAACATCTTGATAAATGGCGAAAGAGACTCAAGAGTCAAAGATCAGCGTTTTTTTTTCCTCCAGCGTAAGACTGTGTTAAAAGACAAGACGGTCAAAGGAACGTGCAACGGGTGTCGCGGAGGGTCGGAGAACACGGGAGGAGAACGCGACCCGGGACAAAGAACCGCTTGTACCATGTCCGTCAGCTTTCAGTCCCCGGGGAGGGGGTCCTGTGAGGCCTCTCTGTGATAAATGTCCCCGCTACTTGACTCTGTCACCGGGCGCCCTCGGCTGGGACAATGGCTCGGGTCAAAGCGGCGCAAAAGGGGCCACTTTCCCTCCCGCCCTCTTTCTGTTTATTTCAAACGGGTCTGCTCCACATCAGGACTCGCTGGACTGGAAAGTAAACAAAACACTTCTCACTGTTGTCTTTACTCAAGCCTGTTTATTTGTGACCATTCATCATCCCCGCGAAGAGCTCGCGCTAGCCGACGCGGGCGCGCTCTCGCGCCGCAGGCGAGTCAAACACAAACGGACGGAGACGGATGCGAGGCTGCCGAGGAGGAAGCACACGACAGCATTTGATGTATGGTTCGTTTACATTTGGGGAATGCGTCGGAACAACAACGGTCACACACGCTACCTGCCCCCGTAATCAAATGGTTTCAAAATATACAGTACATTCTTGTACAGGGGATATCAAAAGTCTACACACCCAAATGCAGAAATACATTTCTAAACTTTTGCCAACACAAATGTGGCCTTATAACCCGCAAGTTTTTTTTTTCGAGTGGGGAAGTCATATATAACTTAAAATAACTGAAATAATGGAGTTGCACAAGTGTGCACACCCTATGGGTTCTGTCTGTGTTCAGAATGAAACACTCACATACAAAATACCTTCCACCATTTAAAGTGCCTTCAATTGACCCAAATAAAGTTGAGCTGTTGTAAAAGGCTTTTCCTGACTTTTTTCTTTCTTCTCAAGCCCAGGTCCATCTGAAGAAAAACAGCCCCAAAGCATGCTCAAGATAAATCCAAACAATTCTTGACATCATCGATAAATATCATACAAGGGCTTACTTGTTCCATCTGCTGGACATGATTGGTCATTGCCTCAAAGGGCCCCAATGCAAATGGGGTCAAGAGAAAATAAATGATGGCACCATTTTTTTTGGCTATAATCATGCTACAGTATCTAATCTACAAAATGGAAAAAAATGTTAAACTTAAGAAAAATGTTGGGGGTTTATATTTTCATTCAGTGCATTTTTTCAATTTAAATGATGGTTTGTGACTGCAGAAATATTCACTTCCAATAAACTCACGGTACAAAAAAAACATAAGGATGGGAGAGTACCAGTACTAGGAATTGGTATCGGACCCATACCGACCTTATTTCATGGTATTGGGTACTCATGACTGCGACCGATACCAGTATAGGTTGAAAGAAGCTATACAACCACATATTTTGATTGAGACTCTTTGTGGTCAGGGGATTGTTTAAATTATTTATTTATTTATTCATTTAAATTCATTTTATCGTGTGTCCTATACAAAATATGTATTTTATGAATAAATGGGAAAAAAGATAACAGAAAATGACCATTAATTTCATGCCATTTTAAGGAAAAACGCTATGTTGGTATATGTAGGTCTTTTTTTTTTTTAAACTTTTCTGTCATTGGTCCAATAGAAATTTTAAAAAGTACTAGTGGTATCTGTACTTAGTATCGGTGTCTACTTGAGTTGCTGCCTTTTGAAAAAAAGTGTTCTGAACATCTTCTCCCCAAAATATTAAAATATTCAATTCTTAAGAAATGTGAAATTAATTAATCATTTAATAGACACAATTACATTTCTCTATCGCCATATGAGCAGAGGTGAATATAAATAAATCAAGATGTCGATGTTTAGGTCGCATTATGTTTGCAGGACGCTTTGTGTGAGGCTCAAAGTACTTTAAATATGCATTCAATTGCATCTAGAGTTTACAGCAAATCTGTCATCCCCCTCTTAACCTGCGCCCAACACCCTCCCCCCTCTTTTTAGGGAGGAGGAGGGGGAAAGGGAGGGGGGGGCACCTCCCACTCCTCCAGCGCAGAGACGCTCCAAACTTGTGGAGCGCACCGCGGAAACTTACTTCCCAAGACTTTCTAACACTGACTTGCTCCTGCACCGAGAGGAGGAAGAGAGCAGAAGACACACTCCGGGGCAGCCGAGAGGCAAAGTGGTGGGTGGGGATGGCGAGGAGGCGCGATGGTCCCCCCGCAGCGCGGCTCGTGTGAGGCCACGAAAAACCTGACGCTTTTCAAGGCGACCAGGGCAGAGCAGTGAAACAGAAAGAAAGCGGGAGATAAGGAATTACAAGACACGCCGCGTCACCTCGGCACCATGGTGTGTGCGCCGGGGCTCGGCTGGGTGCTCCTGAGCGCGCTCCTGCACCCGGTGGCGCCCTGGAGCGCGCGAGCAGCCGGCAGACCGAGGCAGTGCGACGCGCCGAAGTCGGTGAGTGGAACAAGTCACTTTCAAGTCAAGTGCACACGTGTGATCATTTCATCCTTTGTGAACGTTGGGAAAACAATTCATATAATTTAGTGAGAATAATTGTTTTGCAGTTAAACGGGGGCATACGAGACAGGACTGTGACTATGATATGGCTACCCTTGTGGAGGTAACACAAAAAAAAAATCAATCAGGCAATATTTTACCAAATCGAAGTCATGATATTAGAATAAAGTTGCAGTACTTACTGTAAGCATAAATAGAAAACACTTGTTCAATTTTGGGGGTGGGGGGTGGTCAACTCAAGTTGAAAATAAAGTGATATCATAAGACATAGGTAGAATAAAGTAACCTAATATTATTGAGATTTTTTTAATCGACATATTGTGAGAAATCAAGTCTTATTATAAAAAAGACGGACAATATGTTTTGGATAATGCAGGGACAAAAGTCAACATTTTTCAAGTCGCAATTAAGTGAGAAAAAAAGAGAAGTTTATGACTATTCTCACATTTGTTACATCACAAAAATCTATTTCTGAAAAAAATATATATATTGGCATCCACCCCTCACAAAATGATGACTTTACTCTTGAATCTCTTCTTTTTTTTAACCAATGTTGTAATGTGACTTTAGAAAAGTTCTATGTCTTATCATAGTAAAAAAAACAAAAAAACAGTAAAAAAAAAAAAATGGGGATGGTTGAAACTGGTACTCAACTTTTGAGCAATCACCAATACCGATACTATTAGTACTTTCAATACATTAAAAAATAAAAAAAAACAATGACAAATAATTTTAAAAAAGACCTCTACATCCATATATAGTATATTTCCTGATGATATGAAATTGCAATTTTCTATGATTTTTTTCTCTCCATGTGTTCATAAAATGCATATTTTGTATAGACGACAGTGAAATGAATTACTGTATAATAAATAATGAAAACTAATAATTTAGCGGCCAGAAAAAGTATTGATCGCAAAACAGCCACAAGAGGGCTAAGAGGGCGATACTATTATCGGCTACTGTCGTAAGTACCGATACCTTGATACAAAGCCTGGTAAAAACAAAAATGTCACTCTTACTATTAGAGCTACTACTAGTACTACCATTACTACTGTTACTAGTGTTAATAATAATGCATGCAGGTTTTCTTGTCCTTAGTGAGAAAATGTAGCGACTCTGTGGAAGTGAACGTTGTTTCCCAGGAGAACTGCAGGCGACCTCTTGTCAGTTTTAAAAACTGTTTATGTGACAAGTGCAGAGCTTGACTACATTTGGAACATTCTCGCTGATCTTCCAGCAAAGTGGGCACATTCTCGCGATGCATGACGTATTTAAAAGAAAAACAATCAAGCACAGATTCATCATATTTAGGCCAATTTTCCCACGCCCAAAAAAATGGGTGATGTCCCCTTAGTTCATTCGACTGCTATGATAAAAAAAAGATGATCCATTTCTCCAAGTGGACACAATTCATCCGAGATTATGAGCTTGAGGAGACGGTGCTTCATAACTTCACATGACTTCTAACACAGTATGCCGCACTCTGGTTTGTGTTAAGAGTAATTACCGCCATAAAAAAAAAAAAAAAACGGGGCCCAGCGCGTCAAGGCTCGGCGGTGAAGTCCAGCGCATAAACTCACCACTTTTGCATGTCTTAAAGTCTTCACTTGACTGTGCATGATCTCCTCACTGCATGACATGATGACTAATGGCACGGGATGCTGCACAAACAGAAAAAAAAAAGAAGAAAAGAAAATGAAAATGCCTTCCACTTTGTCTGAAACTGAAAATTCAATTAAAGTTCTGTTTCTGCGTCTGTGCCACAAAGCACGACGACGCTCTGGATTAAATAAAGAACCCTGGATTTATTTAGTCTGGGCGGAAACGTTGCCAGATATCGCAACATGTTCATCGCACTTAATTTCGATGACAAACAGCAAGACCCGCAAGACGATTTGACTTCCCCCAACGACAAACGCGGCATTGGCAGCGTGACATAATCGGAGCTTGAAGGAAACCTTGGTCCGATTTTTCAAGTCAACAATTTCAAAGAATAACTGGAAATCCCGGCAATGGGTTTGATCCCTCAAATGCCTGATTACGCCGTGTCTCCTAAGCCAGATGATTGTTTACGAAAGCCGAAAGTGGCCATCGTGCCAATCGCAAAATCGCAGCAGATGCACTTCTGCTGAGCACCTAACAAGAACCATATTCAAAACGCAATACGGCCTTCTGCTCATTTCATTTGCTGCAAGTCACAAACAATGCACTCTTGTCGGCAGCAGGGCCCCCCTACGGCGTCACAAATGTCACCAACCAAAGTCTCTCAGCGGGTTCCCAGTAAGCAACGGCCTCCTTTCGGCATTTTGGACTTTATGAGCTCCGCTCGGTATATTTGCACTGCAGCCTTCAAATGCTTCCAAAGAGGCTTTGGCGAGCGAGCTATACGAAGCTGGACAATAAACGGGGGTCTGTTTAACAGCCAAGAGGGCCTCCCTATAAACGCAGCGCGGGATGCGGCGTCATGTCGACTTTGCATCCCACAAATGATACCTCAGTCTTATGTAAGTTGATGAGCATGACGAGTATGCAGCGCTGTCGTCAGGGCAACATTGGAAGTCCACAAGATCATGTTGCTTGCCCTCGAAACCGTCAAATAGGACATTTATTGCATTGTGTTTGTTTTATTGAAGAATTCGTTGCTAATGTACTGAGGAATATAGCAGGATACGGTTGTTAGATTCCAGTAATGTAAACATTCCTTACTGTGCATATTAAATGACATCAGGCTGTCTATTCAAATACAATCTGAAGGGACGCAAGTAAATCCATACGAGTAATGGGTATGTCTGCAGGGGCGGAGCTATGTGGGGGGACAATGTTGGCCACTCTCACTAGCCACCATGACATCAGGGGGAAGATTTTGATGAACGTGACGACGTGGCGGAGATAATTAGTTCCACCTTACTTTTGTTTCCACACTGAGGAACGTGGATGCTCTGTCAACATCAAGGTCATTATAGTAAAAAAAATAAAATAAAATGCGCTAAAGAAATACAATGAAACAAAAAATGTTTTTAAAAAAACAAACAAAAAACGTACTGAAACTACATATTACATTTATAAAACTACTAAGACTGAATATAATTAAAGCAAAAATATTAATACCATACTGTACATGCGCTTTTAGGGTTCCTTTTTGATGCATTTATCTCGCTGTACATCTGTAGTAAGAAAGAAGGTCAGTTGTTTACTTTATTACAAAATACGAAGCAAATTTTCATTTGCACTCGACAAATACTCCTTATAATAAATACACAAACTAATGCTAAAACAAATCAAAAACTGAACTAAACATTTAAAAAAAAAATAAAAACTAACAAACGTGCTCTAAAACAAAAAGAAAAAAGTTGGTTAGCTAACGGCGTGCTAGCAACAAACAAAAGGAAGTTTGTAAACTTGGACAACAGACATGAGATGAACTAGCTTAGCGCTAGCTAGGTTGAGGCTAGTAGCAAAATAGATGGATATGAAATGGGACCAAAGAGGGGAAAAACCTACTTTTTTTCCTCAAGGTTAAAGTACTGTAAGTTACTTTAAACTAAAAAATGTCAACCTTTCTGTGTTTTGACTCGCCAGTGTGTGCTAAACGGTCATTCGGTGGCTAACAATACAAATAGCGAACATAGATGATTGGAGCAAAACATTGTTGTATTTCATCCACACTGTTTATTTTCCCGCTTCTTCCGCAGCAAAGCGACATGAACTCTTTCCTGTGGAAAGTGAAGCGCGCCCCCCCGCTACCCCCCTCCTACCTGTACGGCACCATCCACGTGCCTTACACCCGAGTGTGGGACTTCATCCCGGATGTCTCCAAGCGGGCTTTCCGCAGCAGCCACAACGTTTTCTTCGAACTGGACCTGACCGACCCGCTCACCGTCTCCAAGCTGACCAGTTGCCAGCTGCTCCCCCACGGGGAGAACCTCCAAACGCTGCTACCTCGAGACCTGTACCGCCGCCTCAAACGCCACCTGGACTACGTCAAGCACATGATGCCGTACTGGATGACGGCGGACCAGCGCGGCCGCGGCCTCTACGCCGACTACCTGTTCAACGCCATCGCCGGGAACTGGGAAAGGAAGAGGCCCATATGGGTGATGCTGATGGTCAACTCGTTGACCGAGTGGGACGTGAGGTCAAGGGGGACGCCGGTGCTGGACTTGTTTTTGGCACAGGAGGCCGAGAGGATGAGGAAAATGACGGGGGCGGTGGAGCGGGTGGAGGAGCAGTGCCACCCTCTCAATGGCCTCAACTTTTCTCAGGTAAGAAGAAGAGCTTTTACTTGACTGAAATAGCAAAAAATCTGCATAATTGACGCCCTTTGACAGGTATTGGAATTATCTCCAAAATGATTAATATTGGAGATTTTTTTGGGGGGAATATGTGAATTTGTGGGAGCCGAACCACGAGTGGGGTTCCACTGTACTTTGTTGCCACCTGTTACTAGCTTTGACGCCCTCTTGTGGCATCGTAGGACATTACAGAGAGCACAAAAACATAAAGGACATTTTTTTTTAACCAATAGCTGAGGATATGATTCACACACACAAACCCTCCCCGCCCCCCCAAAAAATCCATTTAACTCCATCTAATTCATATACTGTCTCTCAGATCGGTTGTAATTAGGCCTCTTGAAATGTCACTATATAATTCTTAGGCCATTTTGAGGGCTTTCCCATCCTCAAAAACACACTTTCGTAACAATGTTCATTCTAGTGAACATTTACATTTAAAGGGAAAGTTAACCCTCCCCCAAAATTATTGACAATAATATGTTCTATGCAGCCCCACTAGTCTAAATACGGTATTCTGGTTAATAGTGCCGTAAGTGTTAAGCAGCAGAATTCAGCAGTTTTTATCAATATCAGAAGGCGGCCATTTTGCAACTTACTGTCGAGTGAAAATGACATCACAGTTGCTCAGGTCTCAGGCAGCCAATCACAGCTCAACTTCAGAAAACAGGTGAGCTGTGATTGCCTGAGCACTGAGCAACTGTGATGTCATCTTCAGTCGACAGCAAGTGGCAGAATGGCCTGAGATGGATAAAAAAAAAAAGGGCTGGATTTTGTTGCATAACTCATATCCAACAAATTTAATATTAATCAGAATGTCATGTTTAGACTTATAACATATTATTGTCATGAAATGTTGAAGGTTGACTTCCCATTTAAACGCTATGAGCCCTAAAAATCACACCCAAGAAATCGTTGAGTATTTCGCCTTTCACTCTTGAAATACAATTTGGCACGTTGGTTTAACACAAAAAAAAAAAATCTCAGAACATATGCGTAAAAGGTGCAGTAAGTCCGCCATTTTAGGATCAGTTTGGCACTTTCCAGAACTCCTTCAAAGACAAACTCATCCGATTTCAACATATACTCGACCGATGGGCAAAACTAAATAGTGAACGATTTTACCTAACATGGAGGTCAGCTTTGCAATGACACGTCCGACCTTTAGGGGGCATGAGAAGCTACATACAAGCCTAGCATGAGCGCCGCAATCCAAAGCAGAAATCCAGCGCCTGAATGCCTTTCCCAAAGAAACATGGGAGAAGAAAACATTAGGAGGGGAAAAAGTGATTAAAACATCTCTCTAGGTGACATCTTTACGGTTATGGATCTCCCCGCGTGTGTGTCGACAAACCCAGTGTGCAGAGAGTGTCAGGCTGACCAATGTCAGCGCGGGACAGATTGGACAAGGTGAAAAGAGCACAACGCTCTCGCTTGCGTTAAAGCGGACAGGAGTTGTGATGAACAACCACAAGATGACTGGAACCAAACCCATGAGCAGAACATCAATCTTCAAGTCATCGTTTTGGGAGGAACAAATTAAGGGCGAGTGCTTCAAATTAAATAATGAGCCACGCTAATCCAAAACGATTCCTCTTGTGGGAGGTCCCATAAAAATCAGCAATGATCCTTGACAGCATGAGGAAGACGCTTTGCTTGAATTTATGCTCGCCTTTGCTCTTTGATCTCCAGTGGAGGAGAAATATTTCAGTCATGCAAGAACTCCCCGCTCGACACATGCGCGCAAACACAACTGAATATATAGGCGCTCGAGCCTCCGCGTGATAGGTCAAAGGGGGCCCCGCAAGCTAATTTTAGCAACAAATGCGCTCCTAGCATCTTCACTTTCATTAGAAGCTCCTAACGACGCTGCCACGGTGGCACTGTATGTCTGTCCCTTACGTTCCAGGAAGCTTTGCGGCTCCCTAAATAAACTGAGCGGAACACGTCTGCGTGGAAAAAGATGCAGTTGGGATGGCTTTGCAATTTGTATGGTTTAGATAATTAATTTAGAGCTGTATTAATACAAGCGTCCTCATACAGTGGAACACTGGGCAAATTGAGGGAAAAATTTGTCTGTTACAGCCAATTGCACTTTTTTTTCATGGCCTAAAAATTCCAATGCGGAACCAAATTTTTGTAAATAAATATATTTAACCCCCCCCACACAAAAAATAGCTGTACTGTACCAGAAATAACATTGAGTAAAAACAAAAGCCATATGAATAGGTCAATATGAGCGATGAGATGACATTTGAAGGCACCCTCTAACATACTAACATGGCTGCCACGTACTGTACTGTATACTGTATAATATATAATATATAATATACAATATACACTGCTTTTGATGGAAAAGTCGCCCCTACCAACATGGCCGCCAAGTTGGCGCATATTTTAGCCTGCTCTAGTCTACTGTAAGTTTGTTTATCAATGACAAGACAGGAGCACAACTCGACCAATTCTGGAACTAAAAGACTTAAACAACTACTTTAGAAGAGGCGTTACGAGTGGACAGGACACTATTTTCTGTCCGTTGAATCCAGGGTTCCGCTGTATACACAGCTTGGACAAAAATATTGGGACACCTACAGGAAGAGAAAATGCAAGAAAATATGGTAGTAGTAGGGCCGTGTGGTGCCCAAGTGGTTTTCACATCTGACTTCCAGTTCTGAGATTCAGGGTTCGAATCTCTGTTCTGGCCTTCCCGTACAGAGTTTGCATGTTCTTGCCAAAAGTCATCTGAAATAGCCTCGAGCTCACCTGCGACCTAAATGAGGACAAGCGGCATAGAAAATGGATGTAAACGACTTTCAAGTTTGTAAGACTTCTGTTCCTCCATGCCACGCCCCAAACTGCTGACACCAATTTAAAAGCACACAATTGTCCGAAATGTCTTGAAGAATTTAATTTTAGGAGGAACTAGTGCATTGAGCCAAACCCTGATTGTTGAAATAACAGATTAAGAAGCACGTCTCAATACTTTTGTCTATACATTGTGTCATATGTCATACGTTGACAGGTTTTGGCAATGAAATCCCAGGAACAACAATTTAATGACATTGAAGGCAAGGTTGGAGTTATTACCTTAGCTCAATGTGAACTATGTAGACATGTGCATGTAGGGATCCAATAGTTTGTAATGTACTCCTTATGTACACTTGACTTAGCGTTTGGTACCTTTTTGGGCCTAGAAAATGGGACTTGATCCCCATTTCTGTCAGACGTTCAAATGTTTCATTGCCCCGGGGCATATTATTGATGTTCCCTCAGCTTCCAATCTCATTTCCAAATATGTATGAGCGAGCCCATCTGACATGGAAACCATTATTGTCAATTATAAAAATGAGTGATTTAATCCGAACACTATGGTTGATTGTCTCGCTGTACAGCTTGACTGTAAGAGCGGCGAGGTCGGACGGATACGTAGACGGTAGATGTGAAGGCGGTGGGCGGGAACCGGAGGGAAGTCAAGCGTGAAGGAGACCGACTGCGCTTGTGTGGTCACTGCTCGAGCTCATCTGAAACATGAGCCATGTTAAAAAGGGAAATCCGCGTTGGGAACGCTTCCAAACCCTGCCGGCCAACATGCTATTTGTTACCAATAAAGGCAGCTTACAATATCCTGTAGCTGACTTTTGCGAGTGGTAATTCATCATCCGTAAGCACCTGGTCTCCGCTGAGGGACTGGTGAGCTCAGAGGAAGTCGTTTTCTCCTCGACAGCCCCGCTTGTAGCGGCGATAGCGCTAATAGCGGCTAAACGTTGTTGCACCAAAGCCATCATTGTGCGCTAATGACAGCTTCAGTCTGCACGGGACCCGAGATCACAGCGAGGTGTGGCTGCCTCATCACGCAGGAGCGACTGCAGAGAATGTGGAAACAATGGCCGGTCACGGCGCATGCTTCTTGTCTAGTTGTGTTGACGCTGATGTAGCTTGGCAGTCGGGTTCTGCGGTCAGCTGTGAAGCTTAATACGTGTAGCGCACACTGGCGAAAGCTAAAAGCTTGTTTAAGGGTGCGAGCTGCACGACCACAAAATGTGATCTTTGAAGTACCCCTTGACGTCGGCTCCATTACATACACGACAGGGCATTAATACACACAAAAGGAGATTCACCAGCAAGGAGCGCATGCAGGCAAGTGGAAGCCATACAAGCCAAAATGGAATACAGAGTAGACCCTTGCATACTCGTGGTTTGGCACTCGTGGATTTATTTACCTTTAGGATTTTTTTCTCCAATAATTTTTTACAATATATTAAATTCAGTTTTTGTTTGTTTTGAGGGGCAACACGTTTTTCGTAAAAATGACCCTAAATAATAATAATATAAAATAAATATTATATAAAAGGTATACTTTAGCGTGTAGTATGCTAAAGGCTACTTTTTAGCTTAAAATGGCTTACTTTAACCAGGATCACTCTCCGCATTGTGGCCAAAGGCAGAAGATAGGTCGGTTATGGCGCCGATTGGTGTCGTAAAAAATAAATCGCCACACCGGAGGGGATCAGCGGCATCCTAAAACTAAACTGAGGAGACGTTCTCTACGCGTGACGGTGTGAGAGAGAGGCTAACGACAGAGGTGTTGATATACACTACCGACACTTTTGACCCCAAAATTTTGGCTTCCGATTGGTCTATTGACGTTTGTTCGAGTAGCGTAACACGTAATAATCACAGATATTGTATATGCCGGCACGCTGTAGCATCCCGGCATACCTATGCGGTGGCCATGTTGGCAGTGGCGACGTCCTCTCAAAGGCAATGCATGGACATTACAAATGAGTCGTAAATCGCTCGTTCTCAACTGATTTTCTTGAGGTCTTGATATTTTTTTTGATATTTTTTTTGATATTTCTTGATATTTTTACCAGTTCCTTTGTAGTAATTGTACGGCATCGTATACAACCGTCTGCAGCATGTTGTACCAGCATCCTCTAATTTGTCCAGTTGACGACTGTTAGCTTAGCGTCATCGTAGGATGGAAAGTTGTGATCATTCTCTTATTAATTATGCCAAAACTCCATTTGTGAAATGAGGGTCAGTTTGACTCACTTTGATATGCAGGGTCATATACGTCCACTTGAACCTTTGTTATTGCCTAAAATGAAGAGAATGTTATGGTGATGGCCAAAAGGACAAAATCCAGCTCAGATATCTCCAAGGTGGCTTCAGTCTGTGGGCCTCTTAGCAAATAAACACCCTTATTTATTATTTTCACTGGGTCACGTTGCAAGCTGAGCCCACGGGCTTGTGTCGGAGAAAAAAAAAAAATGGCATCATATCTGTGGCGCCTGACTCCTGGGCAGAGGGGGTGCAGGGGTCACGTGGGAGGCGGCGTGGGAGTCAGAGGGGCAGCAGAGCGCTAAGGAGACCGGCAGTCTGCCGGGGTCAGTCTGGGCAGCGGAGCATGGAGGCCAACCTTTGAGCAAGTTTTATACACCAGTTGGGGACTTGAAAGACGCGGCTAATTGTTTTCGGCGCACGTACGAGGACTGTGGAGGAGGTGACGGCAGGGGGTGTCGGCCTGCTGGTAAGGCGGAGCTCGGCTTACAGCTTCAGTGGAGCGTTGGCTTCCATCAGGTGTACCTAATGAAATGTCCGGTGAACCCACAGAGAAAAAAAACAATTCCGCGTCTGAACGCCTTCTTCCCCTCACTCCATCATTCTGTCTGACATATCCCGAGGCTGCTGTTGCCCCGCTGCTCACCCGCTCATCATTTGCAAAGGTACACACACGTTGGAAAATGACTAAGGAGGAGAATAGATTTAAAGCGGGACGTCTGAGGGTGTTTCCCATCCGAGCTGTTATTACCTGCGCAAATATGTGGAAAAACCGAAAGGCGGCGCGGATCAACCCGCTCGCGCCGGCAGGAAGACGACGGCGGCCCCACTGTTGCGCTAATGACTTAATAGGCCCCCCTTAATGACCAAATAGCCCGCTGCCATCCAGAAGCACTCAGACAATTACATGCTGGCCAGGACTCTGCATGCTGGCTGTGAGATGGAGATGCAGCGTAAACGCTAGACATGTTTTGTAGGAAAACATGAGATAAAAGAGGAAAACACAGTGAAAGCCAGAAAGGTGAAATAGTCCCTTTAGAGTGTCATTTATCAAAAGTTCAAAGAGCTAAACAGACCAATTACTACAAAAATCGGGAGAAAATGGATATTTGTTTTCTTATAATAATCCTAAATCTTAGTGAAGCGGCAGCAAAACAGCCCATAATTCCGAGAGACTTGTTATTGATTTTATTTCCATTAAAAATATGCAACCCTGAATTCTAATGAGAATCATTTTCTATGCTTGCAGAGGCCTTGGATTTCCCTCAGGATTAATAACATAGCGATCCATCATCGTACGCGGTATTTCTGGTTTTCCCATTAAGGTGACACATCAGCGGCGAGAAGTTGTTTTGGGATGGAAGGCCAGGTAGTTTTCCAGAAGGGCCGAACGAGGTTAATCTCAGGTTGTCTGGGCCACGGGCTGATTGATCACAGGCTGGAATGCGACTGACTGATTTCCTCCGAGACCCGCTTGGCCCCTCTGGAATGCTGCTGTCTTCTGGGATGTCACTGGTTTATAACTTTAGTAGTTCATGTTTAGTTTAAGCAGGATAGTAGCTTTGATGTGCGTGCGTATTTGTGATGAGCAGACGCATTTTCACCAGTCAAATGTGTTTTTTTCTTTCAATGCAAAAAGAACCTCGGAATTGGAACAGTTTGGTGGTTGAACCGAATGGAAATACGCCTCAAATAGTGACTTTACATCATCCGCAAGTGGATATCTTCTTTGGAGTTTCATGGCTGATAATCGGTCTATCCCTACTAAAAATATGTTAAGAGGTTTATGGTGGTAAAAAAAAAAATACAATCCAAAGTTAGATTCAGTCTATTTTGACTATTTGTAATTAAAGGGGAAGTCAACCGAAAAAAAATATTTTTGACAAAAATATTTTCTATGCAGCTCCACTAGTCTAAATACAGACGCTCCCCACCTTACGAATGAGTTACGTTCCGGGCGATCGTTCGTAAGGTGAATTTGTTCGTAAGTTGCTTCAGTGCTATATTTTGTATTATAATTTATGTTTAAAGCCTATATAAGTATATTGAAGGTTTATATAAGTATGTTTAAGGCTTGTACAAGTAACCTGCATTGGTTTGTACTGAAAAAAACTTTTAATAAAATGGAGAGAATACGTATAGTACTGTACTGTACTACGTATGTTAGAGAGAGAGAGCGAGACGCACACACACAGTATGTACATGTACGTAATAAGATAAATAAAATGAAGTTTAACTTACTTTTGGAAGATGTACTCGATGCTTAAGGAGATGATGGAGGAGGAGGAAGAGGAGGATTTTATATCATGAGAGATTCTTCGTCGTCGCTGGAATCGGCTTCAAAAGTTATTTCCTGCTTCATGGGGACCGGCGTTTCTTCCTCCTCCTCCTCGCCACGTTGCTCAGCCTCCAATGAGCTCTCACAGCGCCAATCGTCGGTATTAGTGGCGGAAAGAAGCACTACACGCAATACAAAATCTAACTTACAGCATTTCTTTCCGAACATTTTTCGACATACTGTATGCGAAGACATGTTCGTATGTACCGTTGTTCGTAACTCGAATGTTCGTAAGTAAGGGAGCGTCTGTATGGCATTCTGGGTAATATTGTGTTAGTGGAATATGATTTAAGCAGCAAAGCCCAGCCGTTTTTAGCATGTATCATTTTGCCACTTGTTGTTGACTGAAGATGACATCAATGTTGTTCAAGTCTCAGGTAACAACCAATCACAGCACAGCTTTAGGAAACAGGGTGAGCTGTGATTGGTCGTTGCCTGAGCCATCTTCAGTCCACAGCAAGTGGCAAAATGGCCGCCACCTGAGATGAATAAAAAACGGCTGGATTTTGTGTCATAACTCATATTATTATCAGAATGTCATGTTTAGTCTAATGAGGTCACATATAACATATTATTGTCAAGAAATGTTTAAAGTTTACTTCCACTTTAATAGAAAATGCAAACAAAACAAACAATGAATAGTGAGTTCAGAGGTCAGGCACGCTATTTATTGTGGTGGTTTCACATTAGACGTTGGCCTGCACTCGCCCCAGAAAATGCGTGTACAGACCAGGTGGAGCAAAAAAGATTTCCAGTATGCTTAGGCATGCAACTTTCCATGTTGGACACATGTTGCTCCCACATGAACTCAGCGTCCTGGCCTGCGCATACTAACACGGCCCTCCCTCACTCACTCACTCACTCACACACTGACCAGCAGTCATAAATAAGTGCCAGTAGAGAGACTGTATGTGTGTGTGTGTGTGTGTGCATGTGAGGCAGGCTTGTCGAGGATTAAGTGGAATTAGCGAAGCCCTCTCACTGAACCCACTTCTAATGTGACCCAAGCATCTCCCGTGCCCCCTTCGCCGCGTCCCCATTATACACAAGTCAGTGGAGCGCTTCAGCAACATGTTGCTCACCTCTCGACATCATTTGCACGCCCGTGTACTGGCACCCTTCTTGCATCACACCTTTTATTTTTAGCTCCTTGGAGGAAGCGGTAGGTCAGTAATTAGAGACAGTTCCCGTATGGCTTGAAAAGATCGGCATTTTCACTAGATGGAATTATTGGGCCGTTACTGGAAATAGCAAAAGATTCAAAATGATGGGAAAACTTTATTAATAGGTTTGTAAATCTATCACAGTGGCACAATTGTCATATAGATATACCAAAATTAGAAACTGATAGTAAGATACAAAATAATGAATCAAAAAGGGCTGACTTCTTTCATATCATCTTGAGACTAAAATGTTCCCCAATTGGCGATTTGCATAAAGTTTTGAAACTGAAGAGGCCTTTTTTTTTTTTTTTAATATAGTTGACTTTAAGTCAACCATTGTGGTTATTTCATACTTGTTCGGTTATATAGCAGAACATTTATACTGTATATTGTTCTTGGCTCATAAAAGCACATAGTGGAACGTTTTATTGGCAATTCATAAATGCTCTATTTCTTTCAGTCTTTCCTGTAAATAATTAAGTTGAGTGACACCAAATACACTGTTTGAAGTGAAAATGTGATAGCCGGTGATGCAAAGTGATGAAATTCATCAGCACAGGTTTTTGGTATTTTCTATAACGCTTGCCCTCATTATTCTGAGTCTGAATCAACTTGGTGCATGTTTTCGTAATGTAGGAAACCAGAAACAGAGGCAGTTTTTTGGCAACATTTGCAGCCGGTTTCCTACTTGGCGTCGTGCCATGTAAGGAAGCTTGGGCCGCCACTTGCCTGAGTTGTCAAAGAAATCCCAAGTTTCAAAAGTTTCGACGAGTTTGAATGTTTGTTTGTGCCCTGAAGAAAATGAGGAGGAAGCAATTGCACCATCACACCTCAGTTGACATCCTACTGCGTTTCCCAAGGAATAGATGACACCTGACATTGCGTAACCAACAGCGTCTTGGGGGTGGGTACTCCTTAACACACTGCCGGTTGCAAAAACTGATCCAAAGCAGAAGCCGGCCATCTTTTTTGCCCGTTGATCGCTCCGAGGGGAAGCGGGTGAGAACGTTCAGAAGTCCGCTTCAACCTTTGAAATTCCCAGGACTTTCTCTAAGCCTAATTGACTGAATGGGGCGGTTGCTTACGTCGTTGGCCTCCAGATGACCCCCCCCCCCCCCTTATCCCTTTTGCTCTACCCACAGTAGCCCCCTTAACTCACCCTCCCAAGCAGCTCAACGCGCAACGACACCGACCTGAGCCAATTAGTCCGTGCGGATGACGTTTAATAGGATAAGCGGTTGGGAAACATATCTAGCGTGAGATATTTGATGAAGGTTAACCATAACAGGAACAGGAACAGGAAGTAAATGGCAAATGGTACTCGTGATCAGCATCAGGAGCAACCGGGGGTTCAGTAACTTGCTCGAGGATACTTCGACATGGTCACAATGGCATTGAATCGAACCCAACACCTCTGGGTTGGGAGACGACCACTCTACCACTGAGTCACGCCACCTCCTGTTGACTGAATGAACATGGGCAGCCTGCGTTTGACCTCAAACCTCAAAACGCAGTATGTTGGTACCGTCATCAACCAGGACCCGGTCTATATACAACCAAAGAGATATCACAGTGAGGCCTCATTGCTTTCTCATGTATTCAAAGTTGAATTTAAGACCCTCTTCCCCGCACTTACGTCAGGCTCAATTTCACCTGTCAGTTGGCGGGGCGGCTTTTCTAGCACTGGAACAGTTTAGACGTAACATCGCACACATGGCAGAGTTTACGGAGCGCAAATGAGACGAGGAATCAAATGTACTTAGTGAGTCGTCTCAGCCTTCCGGGAAGGACGGGGCGAGAGGAACAAGATGAGAAAGATGAGACAATGGGCCGTGAGACTCTCGGTGGGTGGCTCACCTCTCGTCTTTCGTCGTCTAGCGACTCGTCCTGGTGGACTACGTCAGTGGCTCCCAACATTTTTTGTATTAGGGGCCTGTCTCAATTTTCTTCTACAGACTGATTAAAAGAAGATTATTCTTTCTTTGTGGCCTGGTATAAAATTGTCTTCATGTCAGTACTGTTTGGCAGTGGCAGGATTTGAATTTGGTACTTGGATCTTGCGTGGGGATTTACCAGTCTCACCTCTTGATACCACCACTAGTAAAAAAAAGATTTTTCTCATTTAGCACTAGTTTGACTGTTTGACAGATTTTAGTTTTAGCAAGCAGAGTCTAGGGCAGGGGTGGGCAATCTCGGTCCTCGAGGGCCGAAGTCCTGCAGGTTTTGGAGGTTTCTCACTTCCAACGCAAGCTGATTCCAATCAACAGGATCGTTATCAGGCTTATGCAGAGCTTGCTGATGAGCTGATTATATATCAGCTGTGTTGGAGAAGGGCAACATGCAAAACCTGCAGGACTCCGGCCCTCGATGCCCACCTCTGGTCTAGGGACTCTGATGTAGGTTCTCCTATGTCTGGGGTTGAAGTCATTGAGTTGGTTAAAAAACTTCTCGGGGGCAAAGCCCCAGGACTGGATGAGATCCACCTAGAGTTTCAAATTGAATGAAGTGGGGCTGCCCTGATTGACCATTGTGTGGACTTCGGGGACAGTGCATCTGGATTGGCCCATCAGGGGGGGTAGTCCTCGTTTCTGGAGAGGTAGGTCCATCAGGAAGGCCAATCTCAGATTCAGTAGCAGCAACGTGGTTTTTGTTTGGGGTGTTCACACAACCAGTCTACATGTGTTCTGTGGACTTGGAGAAGTCAAACATGTCCTCTTTTGGAGTTCATGATACCGAAACCCTGATACGGGCTGTTTGGTCACTGTACCACAATCTCAAGAATTTGGTCCGCAGATTTGATTCCAGTGAGGGTTAGACTCCGCCAAGGTTGCCCGTTGTCATCCATTCTGTTTATAACCTTTATTGACACAATTTCTAGGCACAGTTGAGGAGTTGGCGGCCTCAGTATTGTATCTGCTTTTTGTAGATAATAAGATCCTGTTCCAATCTCCAACTCTCACTGGACTCTCTTCACTTAAGTGCAGCGCTACAGTCCACAGCCCAGGGTTTGAAAGCCACCGCACCACGTGACCGAGTGTGCGATTGGCCCGTGGTTGGCGGCAAAGTTGTGCAAACAGATTAGCGGGGAAACATGTCAGCGTACGGGGGCCCCCGCCAGATGAATGCGCGCGCTGTGCTGCTCACACACGTGGGATTGTGCGCTCCTGATGGGGCGTAAGGCGCGTGAATGACGAGCAGGTGGAGGGGGAGCTTAGATCGTGTGCTGTCTTCGAATAAAGACGTGTCTATTAATACGCAGATTTTAATAGAGGAGAGTAAATCACGTGGCGCTCATATTCCGCAGCGTCTGCGGTTTGCGGCCTTCGGACAGGCAAGAAATCACAAAGTGGAAGTTATGCGCAAAAGGTCTCTGACTGAACGTTAAATTGCGCCCCTGTGCTGTGGAAATGACACTCAGCAGCCATTTTGTTAGGTACACCTGCATAATGTAACGTAATGCCGATCGGCAGCGCCGGGGCCCCGAATTCCTCCTTTTTTATGAAGGGGCTTTTGTTGACGCTGCCAAAAGTGGTAATAATTCTACTTGATGTTCATTAGCGAGGGCCGAGTGGGTGGCTGGCCGTATGGAGTAGAATTTTATGGAGAGGTGTTTCAAGTATGCTGCCAACCTCCCGTAAGAAAAATAGAAGCCCTGCTCAGGTCACTCCAGACTATACTGCTGCAATAAAAATATGAATTTATATTGACTTAATCAACTATCAAAACTGTTCTCAGCTATGTTGGCCCAGACAGATGCTGCATTTGAGACGGCTGGGAAATTCCGACCTCAAAGCGTTCCACTCAACAAAATGGCTGACGACTTCATGAATAGGTCGTTTGACTGTTGACAGTGGTTACAAACGAGTCATAATTAATCTTTTTTTTTTTTTTTACATACATTTGACCTAATAACAACAAGATCGTATAGCAATATATCCACACACATATTTCCATGCAAAAAGACTTACTAGGCAATATTTAAACACAGATAATTATAGTTTATGTTGTCTTTTAGGCTTTTTGGGCTTTTGCAGTTTGGTCTGTTCCGGACTAATGCGCTTAAATTACATTTGATACTACAGTACTTTACATAGTACAAAGAAGTATGGAAAATAAATATACAGTCATAATATAGTAATATAGGTACAGAAAAATATATAACTGAGGATACATTTGTATTTTTTAAGAAATTATAATTTTGCAAAAAATAAAATAAAAAAATGAAATGAATGCCAATACATGAGCCCCTCAACATTTTCTGACTTCCCAGTTTTGTGGAATGTGGGTGAGATGCTCGGCCCCGTGAGGATTCCTGGTGCACAGCTGAGTAGACTGAGAATCCAAGAGCAGCATATCAATCTAACCATCATTGCGTTGAGTTGAACTTGGCTGCGCACACATGCTTATTCCTTCTCGATGCATATGTCAAGTCACTGTGCCAGACCACCCGTGCTACGGTCGAGGCAGCGTCCCATTATGAAGCTGTATTTTATCATTCATTCCTCACTCGACATTATATGCGAATTTCATTGCCAGTGGGTGTCGGGTTTTTATTATTTATTATGATTGAAAAAAATAACTGAGTTGTACATTTCTGACTAAACGGTCCTATTTGAGAGAAAATCCTGAGAAAATTTTAAATTTTTCAAGAAAAAGGTTTTTTATTTTGGGGGCGAAAAAAAGTTGAAAATGTTGCATAATTGCGGGAAAAAATATATTGGAGAAAAAATTTTTTTTAGAAAAATTTATACATTTTGAGAATGACTCATGACACTAAAGTCTTATATTAAAAAAAGTTATATTATTTAGATTAAAGTTATAATATTTTAGTCAAGTTTCTTCAAGATAACAATGTAGAGAATCTTGTCAAGCCTTCCTTTAGTGTTGGTTTGCAAAATAATGAAATCGTATTTTGTCACGTCAACATCTGATTATCATCAGTATCAGGACTTGGATTTTATATACTGTATTAGCACTAACATCTTGCCTTTGTGCTGAAGTGTGAATCTGGAACAAATCACAGGTTTTCCATAGAATTCTTTGTGCGCCCTTTGTTGATTGTCAAAGGTAATGGTTTCAACACGTAAGGAGACACAAGGCCTCGGCGAGTGTGCCGCTGTTCTGTTGACAGGCAAAAAAAAAAAAAAAAAAAAACTATTTTTGAAAGTGATTGCATATAGGGGCCAAGTGTTGGAGTGGAAAAACTACAGTTTGTCAACTTGCCAGTAAACAGAAAGGAGTGAAAAAAATGAAGGTCACACACTTAGGTGGACGTCTTTGTCAAAAAAACGAGAGGTTGCATAAAGAAGACACACGGAATGCAGCATACAAGGTCTGGCTGGCACACGAGCTGCTGTCTTAGACTTTCGCTATACATTGAGCCGTCTCCAGACCACAAACACACAGTTACTTGGAACAGGGAGGAACTAAAACAACCTTGGGCAAAGAGCCACTTGCTGCTTCACCAAGTCTGTAACAGGGATGAGTACATTATTATCTGAGGACATTGTTCATTTCCATTTCAACTGATAGCAGCATGCCATGTTTAAGTGGAGAACGTCTGGATGACTTAATAATGCTCGCTAACAGCTAACAAATTCATTGCGATGAAGAGATACAGGACATAATGATGGCGTTAACTCATTGTTTGTGTTGTGATGATGATGATGATGATGATATTTTGACATAGGCGTAGTCGATTCGCTGAAAGTAGCTGTTTAACACTCTTGTTATGTTGTGGGTCAAATTGAGCATATCCCGGGTCAAACTGATCCAATAAATATCTATATTTTTTATATGAAACTACACATTGACAGACTATAAGAAATTGTTAATGTCAACATATGTACAATGAAAATGGTTAACAATAAGCTATAAATCATGTTTATTGGGTTGTTTTGGAATATTAAACATTCCGGGTCGAAATGACTCATTTTAAAGGTGAAGAATCACAAATTAGGAGTTTTTTTTTTTTTTTTTTTTGCAACAAAACCTCATCAAAGCACATTTATAATGATTCATTTTGGCATGATTTCTATTAAAATGGTTACTTTTGTTTACCGGAATGCTTTTGGAACATTAAACAAAAGCCAATCAAACTCATTCTAAAGTTGAAGAACTACAAATGAGCAGTTTTCCGCGATTAAACTTCTCATTAACATACATTTTAACTGGTTCATTTGGACATATTTGCATTGAAAACGGTCATTCATGGGTTATAATTCATTATCGGACATTAAACATAGCCAGCGTCAAAACGACCCATTTCAAAGTTAAAGAACTACAAATAAACTTGCTAAAAAATGGTTCATTTGAAATTTTGCAACCTAAGCAGTTAATGTTTGTCGTAGCATATTTTCATCATTAAACGTAGCTTGCTGTTGCTGACAAACCTGCCTAACAGGAGGGTTAAGACAATTTAGTTAGCGTAAATGCATCACCAGCACTGTGTCCAGCGGACAACATTTTCTTTTGACTGCAATTCCATTTTTCTCAAAGCTGAGACGTAGGACGACTCACTCACAGCGGTAATTGCCTTCATTGCTCTCTCAACACACATACAAGTGTAGATTTATAGGCTGTTGAGAAATGAAGTCCGACCAAAAGCCTGAAGTGAAGTATAAGATCAATGACAAAAAATCTGACACATTTGCACTCTTGGTTTGTTATTGCTAGTGTTGGACTGACACTTCAAAAGTTTGATGGTCCCCACCAGTGAGATGATTTTCATTTTCCGACATTTTTTACATCTGGCGATAGATAGATCACATGGCTTCCATTTTTTACTTTTCATACCGTGTCCTCACACTTGGCAAATGACGGGCAACTGTAAATGATGCACAAGCGACTGTACATGGGCTAAAAATAGATTTAGCAGCATACTGAGTTTGCGTGTGTGATTATTTGGGAGTGTTCCGACACCCACGCTGCACGTCGCTGATTATATTTGTGCTCTGTTGCCAAGGCAGCAAGTTGTGTCAGATTCATTGCAATAACTCCCGGGGGGGAAAAAAAAGTCTCAAGAGTTGGGAGTATTTTCCCTGAAGAAAAATCAGTTAAGCCGTGAAGACAGACAAAATGCATTAGAGCAAAAATAATCTTACCCTCAATCTGGCTGCTGTTTGCTTCCAAACGACTTGCTCTGACCCAAACAAATTCTGAACGTTGCCCTTGGAAACCGAGACAAGAGACAAAAAAAAAAAAAAAGATGATTAGGAGGGGAAAGAATGAGGGGGGAGAAAGATGGAAGAAAATATCACATTGGCTAGTGAAAAAAGAGAGAAAAACACAGCCAAGACGTTTATGACTTCAGTGACATCAGTCTGTTAGCAGCAGGATTTGAACTTAACTCAGTGGAGGGACTGAAGACAGCTCAACATATGGGCTGGAACGCACTCCTCTAGGCTAATGCTGATTAGCCGTCATGTTCTCATATTAGCAGGAATTTGTGTGGAAATTTAATGAATGAATTGAGGGAAATTGGTGCTAAAAAAACAAAAACAAACCACAAAAAACGTCTCCGCTTACAGACACCAGTGCTAGCATTAGCGTCCACTGCTCTAGCAAGAGCAAGGCTATCTTGCTCAGGAAATAGCTCAAAGAGAATGAAGATAGGTGGGTAAAAGGACAAATTTCAATGTGGATAATCCATTCATCCACCTATCCATGTTACTAGCTAGCTAGGTAGCTGTCTTGCTACCTAGTACAGGTAATAAAATCTATCATCCATCTATCCATGTTACTAGCTGGCTGTCTTGCTACCTAGCTAGCTAGTACAGGTAATAAAATCTACCATCCATCTATCCATGTTACTAGCTAACTGTCTTGCTACCTAGCTAGCTAGTGCAGGTAATAAAATAAATCTATCTATCTATTTATCTATCTATCGATACAGTAAGTAATAAAAGCTCAGATTTCTATAACGAGAACAAGCAGACTGCAATATGATAAAGGCACTCAATCCATGTTCAACAACTGGGATGAGATTCTGATTTACTTTGCGAAACATTGTGTGTGTTTTAAAGACGTAGATGCCAAAGTAAGAAACCAAAGTTTTCTTAGAGGCAAAAAAAAACAACAACCCAAAAAGCGACGCTGGTCTCAAATGGTCGTTGGCTAATGTGGACGCTTCACTGACTGTGGATGAAATTATTATGATGGATGTTTGTTCGGGTTCGGCTCCTCTGCGGCCTCTCTGCCCACCCAAGAGGACGAGCCGCCAATGTGGCTCTTGTCCTTTAAAAGCAAATCTATTACACTTTTTCCCCTCATGGAGAAACACAAATAAATTCGTTTTAATCAGCCATGAGCTCTTCGGGGGTTCATCTGGAAGGAATGTAATTGAAACTGAAGGTATCCTAATATTATTCATACGCAAAAGCGTTCTCTGCAGCATCGATTTACCCGAAGGGCGATCGAGTGGCTCCGATGAAGACGCGGTTGCTCCAAGTGGCACGGAGTCTGGCTGGAAATCCTTAATGTGACTCACAAATCATGCGAGTTATTTCAGCAAATGACTACAATAACGAGAGGCCCTCGGCGCTCCCTTCCTGTCTGTCCTCTTTCCTCCCCACGTTGGCTCCCGCCGCTCCCTGGAAGTTCCTGATGCGGGGAAAAGGTCCTCCTCAGAAAGGAGATCCAAACCGCAGGAACAGGAACGCCAAGCCTAACAGGGTCTGACAGCTGATCGCACTGAGAGGCGCTTATGTGCGTCTTTAAGGGCCGCACTAGCGGGCCAAATATCTGTTTGCGTTGGTTATGAAAAAAGTAAACATCCCTGGAGGAGCTCATTAACTCACTTCTCGTTTTTTGGGGGGGTTTATTTGCTGGTTTTCCACACGCGCGCATGGAGGAATGCTTCCACACTTAAAAAAAAACAAAAAAACAGTCTTACGGTTGTTCATAGAGTCAGAATTTGATAGGAAAGGATAAGTGGCTCCCTCCTCCTCTATCTCATCCAGCTCCCTCATGGCCGCAACCAGCAGCCTCTCTGCTGATGTGTGATGAGAAACAGATGGGCGGCAGGCGAGTGAAAGTCAGAGACAAAAAGGGGACAGGAAGAATAATAAAATGGACATAAGTCAAAGGAAGGCACAGGGGTGAGCAGATAAAGGCAAAAGCGAGGGGGGGGTCAGGCAGGATGTAAGCGAACACGCAGCTGCTGAGAAATGGCCGTCGCAATTTATGGGCGTCGATCTGCTGCATACTGACACGCGTGCGATGATGCGCGCTGACATCTCGTCGGCTGCTTTGGCAACAGCAAAAGGGTAAATCTAGAACCGTGAGTGTTTGCTAATGCAGACCATCACAAGCTCAACGCCAGCGCAGATAGCAACGCGTCACCTCTGCGTTCCGCTACACGGTAGCCGCTCGGCCTGTAAACTGTTGCTAGCGCATTCGATTGTCAGAAATGGGTACTATGGAGTCCTCCGCCATATTGGTTCATCATTCGCATCCCTGCTACATCAGACACTTTTAAGCAATCATTTTTAATGGGTTTTACAGTATACAGTGCAGACAAGTGCAAATTAAAATAAGAGCAGAAAATACCCTAACCCTAACCCTATACCTGTGAGTATTGTTGTATGGTAGCATTAAGCTAGGTGATGAAAATGTATCTTGTTGTGAATTTCACTTAGGGATTAATAAAATACCGACCTCTCTGTTTGTTGTTAGTAGATGCTAAGGGATTAGCAATTACTGTAACATCCATGCTAATCTCCATTAGCCTCTCTATGGTGTGTCACATTTTATAGTAGTAGCATCAAGCTAGCTGACTTTTTATGCGACTTCCTCTTATTGTGACTTGCCCTTATTGATGGAAAAAATAAGTGCCTGCCTACCTATCTTTCTGTTTGTTTAAAACAGGTGGGACCGTGGGAGTTTAAGGGTTTATAATTATCGTTACATCTATGCTAATTTCCATTAGCTCGTCTTTTTAAACTAGCGGATTTTTTTTAGGTGAATTTCGTTTGTTATAAATTTCCCACGCCCTGTGGAATGACTAGGAATCTATCTTGTCTGTTTATTTGTTTTAGAGAAGTAGACGTTTACGCACTTTAGCCTGTCTATGGTGTTATCATTATAAGGTAGCATTACCCAAGGTGACTTTATATGCATATGTTGTTGTTTTGTCTTCCCATTAGGGATGACTAGAATGTCTACCTACCTATCTCTTTATTTTAAAAAGGCACAAGTTTAAGTCTTTATAATTATCCTTACATCCATGCTAATTTCCATTAGCCCATCTTTTTAAACTACTGGGCTTTTAATGTGAATTTCCCTTGTTTTGTATTTCCCCTGTGGAATAAATAAAGAATCTACCGATCTCAGTTCTTTTAAAGAGGTAGATGTTTAGGGACTTATTACTTTAATGCTTATGCTAAGTTCCTTTGGCCCGTATATGGCGTTTTACTGTATATTACCGCGCGTTAGCATTAAGCTAGTGGGCTAATTGGTATACGTTTTTTTTTTTTTTGGTATGGAAGGTTTAGATCTCTTTTGTTTAATGGGTGCATTTTACAGTGAAAATTCAACTGAGAGTGACAAATATGGTTGAAGAAATCACACTTATTGTTTGGAGAAAGAAGCCAACAATTGCTTTCAACACAAATGGGCAAGAGGCAGCGAGTCTCAGGTGTTCAACTTTACACTAAAAACTGGTGGTAAAAAGATTTCTTGAAATATGTAATCAGAGCTAACCTTAAAAAAAAAAAAAGTCCAGTCTTATAACTAGTGCATTTATACTGCCTTCCATATAGACTAATGGCATGTCTTTTTTATTTATTTTTTATTTTTTACAAACAATCTCAATAAGTTATAATACTTACGACTACCAGGTTTCTAAAGGGAACAAAATGTTAAACATTGAAGTGACAGTATTTAGTAGCTGTTTTGTCCACTCACTCTCACTCCACCCTGACACAGAGGATGGGGAAGCATGTTGACTCATCCACCATTTTGGAGGGTTGCCATGGCCACTTTGGTGTACTGGACCCAGGTGGGGGTGTTGATGTGGAGGATAAAGACAAGTGGGGGTGAAAGAAAAGACATCATCAGTAGAAAGAGTTGAGAAAGTGTTGAGAAAAAGAGAGAGAGAGAAAACTAGAGAGAGCGGGAGTGTTTTGGTTTTTACTTTCTTCACATATTGAATCATTAGTCTAGCATGTGTTTGCATGCGTCTCCTTTTGTTATCTACGCGCCACACCAGAGCGTGCGAGTCGCAGTCACAGCACAGTCATCCCCTTTACATTCTTTTGCAATAATCCCGAAGTGTGCGAGGCATCTGTCAGTGTGTATGCGCAGACGCGCACCGCCCGTGAAACCACGGCCGCTCACCCGTAACCCATCCCGAGAGCACATCAACACACCCACTGCGGCCGCTCCTTGATGTGGCTCCATTTCTGCTCAGTTGACTTTGACAGTTTACAACAACCCTCGACGATGTTATGGTAGGTGCGTGTCATACCATTGTCATTTGGGGTGACACATACAGAAACTCAGTCCAGATACAGATGCTTGAGCTAGTGTTAATTTGATCAGACATTTATAACATTTAGTCTCAGTCTTAGTCCCGTTTCAATGACGCTTGTTAGTTTTTTTTTAAAATCATAGTCAACCTCATCTCGTTTTTATTTTGTCAAGTAAAAAATCTAGCATTTTAGTCTTTATTTTAGTCCTAAAAAAGTCTAGTTTTAGTGAACAAACCTGTCAATGTTTCAGTCTAGTTTTAGTCCGGACAATCAAATCAGCAGATAATGTTGAACATTTCGGATCAAAAACTATTTCACATAAAATTGCCTTCACACACAATTACATTACATCAACAAGTAGCTACTATGGCGTCATGCTACGAGCTAGCAAGTTAGCGCTCGGATTGAAATTATTTGTTGGATTAACATTATTGTTGGAACGTTATATTGTTGGAACGTTATAGCCGTTATAACTATGATTTTTTTTTTTTTCATCCTTTCACCATAAATCCACTTCCTTGTCTGTCCCATGTGTTTGTGAATGTTGCACTCGCTAGCTGCAAATTTGAAAGGGTTGAAATTAGTGTGTCACAGTAAAAGATTAGCAGAGACAAAATTTTACTAAATCATATCATTTTTGTCTTGTCTTTGTTCATGAAATAATATGGCCGTAGATTTGAGTCCAGTTGTACATTTTTGTCTTGACGAAAATGCATATTTCTACTACTTTAGTCCCAGTTATTGTTTATTAATGAGGGTTTTAGTGTAGTCTAGTTTTTGTCGGGTGAAAAATGTGTTGATGAAAATATTTTTGTTTATTTTCTGTTAATGAAATTAAACAATCGTATGTATCAAAAATATAGTTGTAGGTTATATAAATAAAGAGATCTGTGGAGGTTTTTGAGGAATGTTCCTGTTCTGCTGTATTGGCTGATCATTTTTGCTTAAATTAAGAATTTTTTTTATTTATTTTTTGTTTGAAAGCCCTGCAAATCAGTTAAAAGTGTACAGAAGCTTTGGTGTGTTTGTGCAGCAATGACTCTGTCCATCCCAAATTGAACAAACAGTTTGTTCGTATTTCCCAATTCCCACACAACTTGTAATTTTTTTTCCACAAAAGCCATCATCCGTGTCTATGGCATTCCTCAGCATCGGTGTGGTCCCTCTGATGATTTGTGGCCCCGTTTTAAAGGCCGCAGCGCTGTGATGTGCTGACGGAGGCACCGCAAAAAACGCCGAGCACGGCTGCCCAAGTCTGCCCTTTGAGCCCCCGTGGGCCGCATGCGCTGGCACTCATACGAGCTTACGCACACATAAACAGATGTGCGAGTGCCCACGTGTTTAAATTAAACAGCGCCATTGGCCGACCCCCGAGTTCAGAAGCCTGTTTAGCTGCGGTTCAAACCCAGTGTTTACCTAAGAAGAGAGCTCGGGCGCTAAAAAACGATTAAAGACAGCCATCACGCAGTTGTAATCGTTTTTGTATTTCTTCAGAGCGTGCGCTTTCCTGGAAGGCGGCAGAGCTGCCATCTCTGGGTGGTTGCATACGCACGTGTGTTTTTGTGAGACAAGAAGGAATGTACCGAGGAGCTGGAAAAAAAAGCAACGGTAAAAGTTAAAACCTATTGCTCGCTGTCTGTTGAAATCTGTTTCATCTCTTTCCAAGGCGGCGGCTTTTGTCAATCCCTTAAATCAGAAAGTCGTACCTGGCAGTACCTGCTTTTATCAAACAGACTTGTGAAGCCCTGTTTTGAAAGGTGGGTATTATTCACACTCACCAAAATGGACTTTAAATGTCCTATTTTCATGCCCAGCGCAGTGCAAGTGCAAAATATCTGCAGTATATATGCAATATTCTAAAGTCAAATCTTGTGATTGACATTAAAAGGGAAAAAAAAAAAAATCGACCCGGGTCACCATTCGTAGCCATTGGCGGGCCATATTTCCCGAGAAACACCCATTTAAGGTCAAAGCAGATGTGAGAACTGTACTTTTGCGTTAGATGCTTTGCTCCAGAAGAAAGAAAGAAAATAATAATAATAAAAAATTAAATAAAAATAAAAATGCTATGCTACGACTATCGCATGTGACTATCTCCCTTGTGATGGCCAAAACACGAGCGCACGTTAGCAACACGTACTTTGCATATTTTTCCAAGCCTCTTATCACAGGATTCAACAAAAATTGCACCATTGACTGAGATAAGAGGAGACATTTCACAAATGTTTAGTTTCTTGATAAATATTTATGATAAATTCAACATTCTCCGCCGGCACCATCCTGACTGTGTGACCACGAAAGATTGATTCCGTTTTTAGGATTGCGAGCTCACTGACTTAAGTGTTGACATGACATAATTTAACATATAGTATGGGCATCTGAAGTGATGAGGTCAGAGTTCACAGTCAAGTCCAGGAGAGGAAGGAGAATTTTAATTGAAACCAATAAGTTATAGACAAACAGAAGCACACACTCTCTCCAAAACATCTCCGGAACCACCGTCTGCATCTCCCTTTGTTGGGAAGAGACACTACCGACACTCCTTGCGGTTTTTGTTTTTCTGCAGGGGCAAGACGATTGCATGAAATTGGATATTTCTGCGCTGATGTGCCGTGAAATGGTGTGCTTGTGTGGGATTTTGCTGCCTTAGCTCTAGCGCCAGATTCAAATAAAGGCTGCAAAGGACACGTGGGCAACCGATCCTCCTGCTGCCCTTGTCACAATTTAGTTAGAAACTGTACAATCTTTTTTTTTATTTTTATATATATATAGTGATACATACATACAGAAATACAGACAGAACTAACGCCAATTTTTATAACGCGCAACGGGTTGCTACTAATTAGCATCCAGTCAGTTAGCTTCTAAGTAGCACATTGACTTTAATATAACCTAGCTTCTCTCATTCCAATTCAAACGGAGGGTAGCGGTACCTGCTCTGACAACCAGAAATGTTTCCTAGCTAAAAACAAAAGTAAGCTAACTCCTACCTAACCAGATTCAACTTTCGAGGCGCTAACTAGCGAAACCGCCAGGATTCCCGCTCTGTCTTCCTCTATTGGTCATTATTTTTCCTGTTTTTTCAGATGGGTTGTGACTGTGAAGACAAACTTTCAAGATAAGGAGTTCTGTACAGTATTTTTGTTGTTAAAATAGCCAACCAAGCATATATGAGTTAGCAAGTAGTTATACATTTGTCTAGCTTATTTTAAAAAAAAAACACACAATATATCTCACATTTTAGGCGTGCTGGGATTCAATATGTTTGAGGACTACAAACACCTATGCCACGGTAATGGTATGTGGTTGGATTGTCGTCCCCACATAAATCATTTTATATCTTTTTTTGGGGGGGGGGCTTTTAAGCCCACTCTGCATGTCGCAATGTACGATCAATGCATTCATAGTGGGTGTCGAACATTTTCCCCCCAAAAGGGATTTGATCGGAATCCGTTCGACACGACTCGCATGACATGGTTGCATAACGCTAGAATGACATACAAGACGCAGGGACGTTGGCCACCGCCATGACTTCAGTCACCTGGACCTGTTGCGGGTGTGATTATGTGGCGTTATCACATTTCAGCCGCACTTCTGATGTGGACTTTCCGAGGGACAAATCATTCTTTGGGAATGATTGTGTCCAAAGCCGTAAGCCCAGGCAAAGCTGAGGGAGATAAGAGAGGGCGACGATGGAATGTCTTCAACATATGCCGGCATTTCTCATCTGGTTTGGATAGTATCAAACACATTGTTGGAGTCGATGTGAAAGAAAGAAGTGTGTGAAATGTGTCGGGATTAGTTGAGGCCACGATGTTCGTGATGGGCTACAAACTTTCATAAAACGATAAGGTTAGGGCGACCTGATCTTGGAAGGCTGCACAAATCCCACCATGAGGCTCAGGGGCACAAGAATTTTTAGACTCCATTAAGCATTTCATATGTAAAGTTTTTTTTAAATTTTTTTTTACACATTAGCGTAAGGTTTCTGGGATATTGACATGGCATCCATCCAGCTGTCCATTCTTATCTAGCGTTTGTCCTCATTAGGGTCACAAATGAACTGGAGCTTATCCCAGATAATTATGGGCAAGACCCACCTTGGACTGTTCCTGTGGATTTTGAGCAGATTGGGTTACTTAATGTTTTTTTTTTTTTCCTCTCTGTCTGGAGAACTCAGTATTGTTCATTCGGTAATTTTACCGATTTGACATATCATCATTGCTCTCTCTCTTTTTTTTTTTTTTATTTAAAATATATATATATATATATATTTTTCTTTCTTTCTGGAGAAAAAAGGAAAAATATATATATTTTTTTCTTTCTTTCTGGAGAAAAAAATATTTTGTATGTGCATGTGTATGTGCATGTGTGTGTGCGTGTGAGTGTGTATTCATTAGTTCACCTAAAACCTATTAAAAAATCCCATACCGTTCACCTAAACCGAACACTTCCAGCCAGAGACGTGAGTTTTTTTTTACTTAATGTTATTGTTTTGGGTCAAACCTTCAACCTAACGCACTCGGTATACCGGAGTAACCCAGCATTGGCTCAGTAGTCCCTTTCGGACCCAGCGCCAGGTTAGCTATTTTACCCAATTTGGGTGTGACTAAGACTAAGCAAAGCAAGCGCTGAGAAAAAATACAAAACTCAATTTTCCAACCCCGAACTTAGTAATTGCGAGGCAGAGGTCCTCACCACTAGTGCGCCATGCCGCCTGAAGCCATTTGATGATCTATCATAACGGGAGACGATGCATCGTGTTCCGATGAATTGTATACGGTGCTGCCTTGAAAAAACAAGTTGAATGCAGTCCGTAACCAGGCACTACTTTACTCTTGTAACACCTCATAAACACTCACAAGACACGTTTGATTCCCTCAGCAGCCATTCTGAAAAGGTCTAACAGAAATCATTTTATACACCAGCGGCCTAAAGTGTGGGCTTCACTTTCGACACGTTATAAAAATGTCAGTGAGTTGCGGCAGCTTTCGCATTTGCCGGCTCTTTTGGCCAATTGTGGCACTGCAACAAGTTGTAAACACAGATGGTAAAAAAGAAGAAAAAAAAAACGCCGTGGACATATCACCATAATAAGGACATCAAGAGTGTGATTTGCTACTTGGCTGAGTTTTTGACAGATATCTTCACAGGGTTGAATTCACGTAAATGAGAATGGATGGAACCCTCTAAGGTTAATGATTTAATTAAATGATATATTCCATAATAAATCATGGAAACAGAATTACTGTCAGTTTTATTTTTGACCAAAGATATTTGAGGCTTTCCGCTGTTCTGGAATGTACTTGTAAGTAAAGCAAGAACAAATGTGTTTCCAAGACAGTGAAAGTGCTCGGGTTGACAAAAAGTCATTTAAAAACTTGCATTTTGGCAACTTCGGAGCCTCGTGAAATATTGCCGGCTCAACATACAGCTTGAAAAAAATTCTGATAACTGCACTTGGTTAAAAATGTCACTTAGCCGTTTGTGAAAAGAGAAGCCTGATGGGGGAAGAAAAGCATTTTTAATTTCCAGGACTGGTGTCACAAAAGCTATATTTCAAACCCAAACTACCAACTATAAGTTTCCCCTTCATTGTTAGTGTGTTAAAAATCGTGACCCTGCATGGAAGCCAAACCCTCCTTCGGAATTCTACTTTGAAACCCTGAATCCTTTAAAACTCGAGGGCACAAATTCTGACAGCAGATTTTTTCAACTCAATGTAATAACTGTTAAAAAATTGTGACCCTGCAAAGAAGCCAAACCAAATACCTGACTCCTTTAAAACCCGAGGGCACATTTTCTGACTGCTGAATTTTTCAATTGAATTCTGTAATAAGTGTTAAAAATCGTGACCAAAATCGCTGGTGTCAGGCTGAAACCTCAAATTTCCAAATTTGAAAAAAGATCATATTTGTAACCCCAAATCATGACTATTGGTTAGTCCCCACGTGGTTATTTTTTTTATAAAGTGTTGAAAATGATTTGACAATGTCACGTTAATGGCTCAACAAACTTTTTGTTTTTGTTTCCTGGAAAGTGATGATTTTGGAGATGTTTCCACCCAAAGATTCTGTGTCTGATCATTAAACAACGAGCAGAGAGAAGATGAGATCAATGAAAGCGGACTTCCTAGGCAGCCAGTCGTGAATCTTAGTGGAAAAGAGACCAAACGACTTCAGTAGAAAAGTCCAATGTCTTCATACTTGAAGAAAGCAAAACCTTGTGTAGACCAAAGTCAAAGTGAAGCTGAAATTGTTCATTGCCAGTTCTGGCCACAGGACTAGACAATCAACTATCAACTCTACAACGAGATCGATTGAAGAGAACCCATTTTGAAGACTTGGATGACGTTAAGTTCGATTGACGAGAGGATCCATCCAGGATCGCATGAAGGCGTGGCAGAGAAAGTGCGTTTGATTTACTCCTCGGGGCCACCCAACCTGCCTCAAATTCCATCGGTTCACGTCAATAAAGTGCATCTGCTTAAATGGATCCATTAAAAGTGAAGCGTGTGCCACCGCACCAGATGTCGGACTTGGTATCGAAGGAAAACAAAGATTAGCGAGATTTCCCCGTGTCATTTTCACTTCTTCTCCAACGCACACAGACGCCGGACTTCCATGTGAGGGAGCAGCTGTGAGCCGTTTCTTGTGTGGATCAAGTGAAACTTTATTATGTTCTGTGTTTTCTGGGGGGGGCAGGAAAGCTGGGATGACTGGCGCAGCGGCGGCGGCCCTGCCAAGTCAAACAGCAGGGTTTATTTGTAGACAAGTTTACAGAGAGCCAGGGCAACCCCTCCCACCCCCACCCCCTCCCACTCTTATTAAGTGGAGAAACAAGAGGCCTAGGAGCACTGGGGCAAAGAGTGCCAATGGGGGGGGGGGCAACGAATTGTAAGGTGCAGGTGGTGAGAGAGGAAGGACAAGAGACAAGCTGAGACGGGGATATCGGCCATCATTAGACGCTCGCCCCCTGCCGAGGAAAGGGTGGAAGGAAGACGGAAGGGAAATAAAAGCAGGCTTTTCTGTGGAGGCTGCCAGCGGCGGGCCTCCGCCACTGGGATTGTCCCCGCGGTAATCCCTGGATTTCCGACTCTAAGGCAGAAGGTGGAGTAGGCACAGCGGTAGAAAGGCGCAAAAAGGTCGGTGCTGGATTTCACTTTCCTTTCTTTTCTTTGATCCTTCCTCGGGTCTCCTGACGGCCTCACGACTCTGGCTGGAAGTGTTCGGTTTAGGTGAACGGTATGGGATTTTTTTTAACTCTTTGACTGCCAGACGTTTTCAGAAAAGGGATGCCGTGGGGGTACCAGGCGATTTAAGCATTTTGACTGATCTTTTGACTGATCTTTCAAGGTCCACAGAAAATTATGTGTTTGGACTATGGAAACACACATACTACCAAATGAAAGATTGGACTCTCACCTTTCATCAGAAAAAAAAGTTTGTTTCTACCTTATTTCGTTTTTGAGTAATCAACAATAGAAAATGGTTAGTTTCACCTCTGTTTTGAAACAAACGTCTTTTAACGTCTTTGGCACTCCTCCATAGGATTTTACTAAACGTTATTTAACGTTTTTGGCAGTCAAAGTTAATAGGTTTTAGGTGAACTAATGAGTACACACACACACTCGCACACACGCACATACTCACCCACATACACAAAAAAAAAAAAGAGCAATGATGATGACAAATGTCAAATCGGTAAAACTACCGAATGAACAATACTGAGCTCTCCATAAAAAAGAAAAGAAAAAAGAAAGGCGCAAAAGGGAGAACTCGCGACGGCGTTGGCATTAACGGGATAAAGAACGCGGAAGGGCCCGATGACTCAACGCGAGGCCGACGCCAGATGGGACGAGTTGAAAGTGCTGCTTACCTTCAAACGAGCCAGTCGAGTCCACATGCTACGAGGCGCCAAGAGGCTGTAAAAAGTCCTCTGGTCAGGTTCCGACGAAGGGAGACGTTTTAAATGTTGCCTCGAAAAGCCCCTGACAACTTATATGGATCCCCCGGAGAGCGGAAAGCCAAGAACGTCACGAGGAGCTGTTGATAAAATGCTCGACTGTCCACATGACTTTGATGGGCTCTTGGGTGACACCGTCGCTTCCTCTACTTAAAGTATTCAAGGTGCTTCAGACGACAGCAGGCGTTTGCCAATTCCAAATGCTTACTCAAGTCATGTGAGATACTACAGGTTTGATGGTATTGGGTACAGCGGCCTTCGGTTTGGTGCAATGTGGGACTCTGGTAACGTGACTTGAGTCAGATTTGCCTCGCAAATTTTGGGGCTTGGGACTTCCTTGGCTAATGCTTGACTTTGGACTTGTTACATACGAATTTAAGTTTTTCACTGGATGTATACATATGAAGTCCTTCCACCTCTGGGCTTGTGTTGTGTGGTGGTGATGATGTCATCAACTGCCACCCCTCCAGTCTGTATTTTGCCATTTTGTTGTGCCCAATTCGGTCTTCATGGGTTAGTAAAATATATACGTGCATACACAGACGGTCTCAGCTGCTTAGTACACGTTTGACGTGATTATATCCTTTTTTTTTTTTGGTTGTAAAAAAATATTTTCAGACTTTCCGCTCCGTTTCCGTTCCGTCTTCAATTCCGCTTATCCGCGGTCGGGTCGCGGGGGCAGCAGCTTTAGCGGGGAAGCACAGACTTCCCTCTTCCCCAGCCACTTCACCCAGCTCCTCCGACGGGATCCCAAGGCGTTCCCCAGGCCAGCCGAGAGACGTAGTCTCTCCAGCGCGTCCTGGGTCGTCCCCGGAGCCTCCCGCCGGTAGGACATGCCCGGAACACCTCCCCAGGGAGGCGTCCAGGAGGCATCCGAACCAGATGCCCGGGCCACCTCAACTGGTTCCTCTCAACCTCTCCTCTTAATTTTCAGACTAATTAAGTGAAATTGGATAACTGACAATCACTTACACGCGCTGTGGTTGGAATCTCTGGCTGAGTGTGACTTGAGTGGTTTGTTTAATTTATTTTTCTCCAATCTTACTGCGGTCACGACGGGAATGTACTTCCACGCAAGATGTTCCGGAGCTGCTGGGAACCCAGCGCTGATATCTCCTATTCTCGGGCTGCCCTGGATGTTATTTCAACTCCGTACCTAACTCCGGCCCTGCAGGGTGCAGCGAACCCAATGCCCCCACCCCCCCCCCCCTCGCCTTCCGCCCCCAGTGGGACGCAGCGGTGCACGTCTTCGGGGGTCAGGGGTCCGGTTCGAAGCCTTTTCAAGCCGTGAAACACAAGCGGCTCTCTGGGGGAGGCGAGAGCGGCCGAGGGGAACGCGTCTCCTTTTTTTTCTTTATCGGCGCCCGATTAAATGACGGCGAGATAAAGACGTTGAATATATCCGTGATTATGATAACGATAACCGACTGCGGCAATGTGATTTGAGGGCTCTGGCTTGAAACGAAGACCACATTTGATTGTCACAAAGACAATAGGGAAAGTTGTATGTGCTCTGTTTGCTTTTAAGAACATTATCAACAATAAGTAAAAGAACATGTGGCGTGTCCAAATGTGTGAATAGAGTAAATAATCACAATCCGCGGTCTCCTGAATGGGGAGGATTTTCTATATACAGCAAATGGGCATGCAAACAACACAAAAGCAACAAGAGAGAAATAATGAAGTGGAAGGCTTGTTTGTTGTCATGCACCTGATTTATAATAGCCCGCATGCGTGCAAAAAGCACCAACCCCAAAAATCTGCGCCACTTGGTAATCCTGCAAGATCATCACTTCCATCTGCGCAGCACATGCTCCCTCTCTTCAAAAACAAGCCTTTCATCATATTGTACAATTCGGTCACATTTTACTGTCTCTCTCACTCATTTTGAATGGCCTTTCTTCAGGATTCAAGGAAAGCATTAAGGGGAGCAGACTTATGCGTACGTGTAAATGCAGTAATAAGCGGATTTCTTTTCTTTTTTTTCTTCCCCCCTCCTTGTTTGACTTCATTTGTGGCCCGTATGGTTTGCCACGTCCTTGTACAAGCTGGCTAACGTTATTCTGAGCCCGCCGCCAAATATTTAATGCCTTCAGGGTCAATCGCCGTCAATGCACGTACACTTTATTTAACGTGAATGATTTTTGGACTATTTGTTGTGCGCCGCTCATAATTTGTTGTAAAACTGGTAAAAACAATCAATAAATAAAATCATAATTTATTGAAATCATTAGTGAGCACTCTGCTGTCTCCTTTAAAGCTTTTATTTGATAACAAAAACGTTTTGGAATTAAGGAGCTGGTTTGATAAAAAAAAAACCCAGGCTGGAAAAACAGATGCTCTGTCATAGAGTCCGACGGATTTCACAACATGAGTAACTAACGCACATATACTGGCCACCATATTAAGTACACCACCAAAAAAATCTAATATTGTGGCTACCATTTTGGTTTCTATTTTCTTATAGAGCTGCAACTAACGAATATTCTAATAATTGATTAAGCTCTGAATTATTTTGTCAATTAACTCATTCACTACCAGGCCAGTTAAAATGAATATTTGACATCTACAGTGAGTTCGATTTTAATTTCAATTTATGTCTTCATTCAAAAACAGGACATTATTTCAAATTGACACTGGATAAAATACACAAATCTAAATGAATTAACATTCGCTTACTGGTTTGGTCCGATTTTTCCCCAAAGAAAAAGCACACATTTGCAAATGTCTCTGCCAACAAAGAGCATTTATAAATGAAACAATAAAGGACCCTAAATTGAACCTTGAGGCACACCCGCATGTTACTTCATAGAATTTCGAGGAGCATGCATCGAACCTTTTATCTCAAGCTTCTCTTAGTGAGGGTAGGATAAAAAATAAAATAAAATAAAAACATTTGTGTACAGCACCAGCGAGGCCAGCCAGATATGTTAGTCTATTTAAAAAAAAAAAATAAATGGTGTTGTCTACTGAATCAAAGGCAACACTGATGTTCAGATCCGGTCTTAACAAGTGCAACCTCTGTGCTGTGGTTTATCCTAAAACTACACTAATACTTATAACAAATATTACAATTGGCTAAAAAGTCATTGATTTGATGAACTTTTCCAAAATGGATGGACATCAGCGCTAAAGTTTCTTTTCTCGTATGAGCAAAGCTAGTTAAGAATCTGGATGAAAAACTTCTACAATCTTTATCAAACTGTTACGGCCTTCGCTGTAACAGATTGTACGTGAATTGGTTAAATATCTTTTAAAAGTTTGAACGTCTGAATTTGTTAAAGCTCTAATATTTAAGGCTGTAAAGTTCCTTCTGTATAAACTCCGTTGCCACGGTTTCAGCTGCAATTACATTCCGTGGCCCGGAGAAAGACAATATTGATTTTGTACAGCGTTGACATCGTCCTGTCTTTCTTCTAATGTTTGACACCGTCGGCTCTGTCAAGAGAAGGGTTCGAAAGCATTGAACAGGTGTTCAGACACTTTCATGTCAGGGGCTTTTGTTGGGAAAAAAAGTTTGTGGATTTGGGAGAGTGGAGGCTCATCGTGACCTGTAAATCGAGCTTCTCGATACATTTTGTTGGAATTGGCCTCTCTGGACGCAGATCGCAAAAAATGTAGTTTTATGTGCGATAGGAATGTAAACTTAAGTATGATGCTGAGCCAAAAGAACGAGGGCAGGGAAAGATTTGAAGAAAAAAAAAACACAAGATACTTACCTCTGCCAAAGAGGTTATAGTTTTTGTTGCACTTTGTGGTATGTTGATTATATTATTTTTTATTTCTATTTCTTTTTTTTTTCTGGAGAGCTCAGTATTGTTCATTCGGTAATTTTACCGATTTGACACGTCATCATCATTGCTCTCTCTTTTTTGATTATATTATTAATAACTAGTGAGAAGAGCGATCACATTAGTCATGCCACATACATTGTATGCACGCATGTGCCTCTTTATAGCTAAGTGTGTCTTGGCTTTTTTTGTTTTTGTTTTACTATATGGAATGTGCAAAACGACGGTTATTATGAATGGCGAGAGTTGCACTTGTGTGAATTAATCGTATTTCTTCCTAAAGTTAATGAAAAACTAACGAAATACAGTAAAATGAAAAACATTTTTGTTAATGAAATAAAAACGAGTGCTACATTTGAACTGTAATTATATATATATAAAAAAATCCTTTTCTTTCAAATGTATTTATTTTTGATAGTATGTTCGGCCGTACAGAAGAAAGAAGGTCAAACAGTACTTTTTTACAAAATAATTGGGTGATTTTTTTATTTTTTATTTATTTATTTATTTTTTTTAATTTTTCTTAGAGCTCAGTATTTGTTCATTCGGTAATTTGACTGATTTGACATGTCATCATCATTGCTCTCTCTTTTTAATTTTATTTTTTATTTTGTATGTGGGTGTGTATGTGCGTGCGTGTATTCATTAGTTCACCTAAAACCTATTAAAAAAAATCCCATACCGTTCACCTAAACCAAACACTTCGAGCCAGAGTCGTGAGGCCGCCAGGAGACCCGAGGAAGGACCAAAGAAAAGAAAGGACTTTTTTTTTTTTTAAACGTTGCACTTCACTAATACTCTAGATATACATTAAAGCAAAAACAACTAAGAATACATCTAATAAAAACAAAACAAATAGAAATTAAGTAAAAAAAATATATATAAAAAAAGCCAAACAAATTAAGTAACATTTCGGGTGGGCGCCATATTGATATTGATATTTGCGGTCAGGACTGAAGATTTAATGTATCTGTTTCCGAGGGCACAATATTTGATCATGTTTTTGTCCTGTCTCTCATTTCATAGCGCAGCTGTACCTAATGACGTGTCCGGTGGGTATTCAGCACGGTTGTGAAAGCAACATGTAATTGTGTACATGCCGGCTGGAGGCTAAATCATTTGAGCAGCTGTATCAGACTGTAAGCTGCTATGCGAATCATCGACATCCCCAAAGTTGACTTTCTTGGACGGCTCTTGGCCTCCGAAGCCAACTGAGATTTGAAGTTATGACGAGATGAGTCATTTGGCGTAATCACGTCACTTTAGGTGCAACGTAGAAGTGTGTGAAAGGGCTTCACGTGGGCCTCGGGTTCCTGGAGGAGAGGGCTCGGCGGCCATCAACCGCCCCGGCCCACATGTCGGACCGATCGCATGTGGCACGGCGCTGCAGGGGTCGGTGGGAGGCGGGGACGGGGGGGCTTCGATTTGACCCATCCAGCGGAGTCGCTGGGCTGAACGCCGGCTGCATGCAGTAAATTCTCTTTAAAGAGGGTTTTCTTTTGCCGTTAATGGTCGTTGCAGATTTACGGCGCCCCGGTGACAGGGAGAAAGGTTTCAAAGAACTCTCGCCAAACTTTCTCCACCCGTCACCAGAAACGCAGCGGTGTGTATTTGTGGTGGGGTTTTACCTGCAGTTGACCTCAAAAGAAAGTACCTTACAAATTGCTAACGACATTAGCTTTTTTTTTTGCAATCTGCAATATATTCACCTTTATCTGTGACACACAAGCCAAGGCGGAAAAGTGATTTTGGATAAATACACCATAACTTACGTCACCAAACTGTAAAGGACAAACCAAACCAAAAACAATTACTACTTTCCTTCTTTTTTTTCTTTCTTTTTTTTCAGGAGAGCTCAGTATTGTTCATTCGATTTGACATCATCATTGCTCTCCTTTTTTTTTAAAAAAACAAATAAATTAAAAAAAAATAATAAATGTTTTTTTTTAAATATATATACATATATATACATATACACATATATATATATATATATATATATTTTTTTTTTTGTATGTGGGTGAGTATGTGTATGTGCGTGTGTGTGTGCGTGCGTGCGAGCGTGTGTGTATTCATCAGTTCACCTAAAGCCTATTAAAAAAAATCCCATACTAATAATATAATATAATAATAAATTGCCAAATGCAGAAACATCAATGTAAGTTATCACGATGTGGTGGCTCTCACTAACAGACAGAATTAAGTAACCAGAATTAGGTTAAAAAATTCTATATACGTAGACCATGTTTCTATAAATTTTGATATTTGTTTTTTATTTGATTTAATTAAAAACCAAATTACTACTTTCCTATTATCGATTTATTATGTTTTTGACTCTCTTCCCCCCCCCTAAATACATAAACGACCTCATCTTTCTGTGTGCAGGTGCTCTTCGCCTTGAACCAAACTCTGCTCCAGCACGAGGGGGTCCGAGCAGGCAGTCTGCAGGGCTCCTACACCACCGAGGACCTCATCACGCATTACAACTGTGGGGACCTGAGCTCCATCATCTTCAACCATGACAACTCGCAGGTCCGCATACTCCACTAAGTCGTATTATCGAATTCTATATCTGACAATGGATAAAGAATGTCGCTACGGTTGTTGTAGTTTTTTTTTTTTTTTTTTACATGACAGCAGCGTGTTGACTTAGAAAATCTAAACATTTCCAAACGACATTTTATACAGCGCTGTCTAAACACTGAAAATGGTCTTCAAAGAGTGTTTAGAAGATGCTTTTTGATAAGACCTGGGTGGCCAAAAGCAGTTGGTCGCCATGCGGATCGTGTTGCTTTACATGTGCAGGGGATGTAAAGCAAAAAGTCTACACACCCCGGGTTCAAATGCAAGGTTTTTGTAATGTTAAAATTGAGACTAAGGATAAGTTGTTTCAAAAAACGTTTTTCCACTTTTAATGTGAAGTATAACCTTTACCACTCTATAAAAATAATAGAAATCAGGAAGATTAAAAAAACAAAACTAATAAGTGTGCACACCCTCTAGTAAGTTTGGATATGGCTGCATTTAGAAATAAAAAATAAAAAAATAAAGTAAGCAATCAAATTAATCAAACTTATGTTAAATGAGAATCAGCACACATCTGCCACCATTTAAAGTGTTGCTAATTTACCCCCCCCCCCAAAAAAACATACATAAAAGCACGTATATAAGCATGTTCATAAATGAAAATTTTAAAAAACAACATGTTTTAATGGGTCCCACTTAAAGTTCTACTGCTGAAAAAATACTTTTTTGCATTTTTCTTGAAGTAAATATATATGGGTCGAAATCGACCCGTAACACCATAGATGTTACTATAGTCAATAATATTTAAATTAATAAATAAATAAAACAAATTAATTCAAGAGATGTGTTCTAATAGCCCCCAGTAATAGTCAGGTAACACAACAACCTTTTATTTATTTATGTGATTCTCTTGGTGTTTATTTTACCTTTTTTTTTTTTATTGAAATCGAGGGGTATACTGACAAAAAAGGCCCAGAAGCCCACACCAAAAACATTAAAACTAATATTTTCATGGATAAGGAAGCCTAACAAGCCAAACAAAAGATGAGAAATAAATTGGATGATAGCTACTTGTTTTTAGTGTATTTTACAGCTGATTTAAGACACGGGTCGAAACCGACCCGTTAACATAAGAGATGGTATCAGAAAGTTAACACAAGACGAAGGTTAAAAGCATGATAATGTTTTTGCTAACGGCTATCAGATCGTTAGCATTTAATTTAATTTAGTTGGAGCTAAAGCAATTGGCAATGGTGTGTTAGCTTGTGGGACTAGTTAGCTATTCTATTACTGATGTAAATTGTGTCAATCATCACGCCCTCAGTTTTCCTCAATACAAAAACAAAACATCATGTAGACCGCTACGCAACAATTGCTAACAATGCAAAAATAATGGCTTCGCTAGTCCCTGGCCACCCACACACACAAAGTCTTGCAAAAATATCACTTTTTTTTTGTTGTTGCTTACTTAAACCGCAAAAAGAAGCTAACCACACACAAAAACAACATGAGCATTTTCTTCCCTACATGGCAAACAGGCTGTCTATGCTCACCGCGCATCACCATCTCTAATTCTAAATAAATGCAAATGTCATGAGATTCCACTCCATCTGTGAAGCATCTTTACGTCAAAATAAACGTTGCGGTCTTTAGCGGGGGGGGGGGTTTCTCAACTTGTATGGCCGTAACGCTGACATATAAACTAATAATAAAGAACTCAAGGGACATGAATCAGGAAGCCCTTTGCCAAGAAACAGTGTCTTTTTGACGATGATCAAAATAGCTTACAGCATTTTTCAAGACGCAACATAGTCACTTACAGCTTCTAAAATGTGAAACACACACAAAATGTCAACGGATCTCAACACACTCAAAAACTCACTATAGCACTTAATGTAACTTTAGCTTTCGACAATAGTCACACCAGAGACCTGCCGGAAAGTGTGAAAGTTGTAGAAAAAAAATATCTTTTCTCTCTCTGGCCCCCCTCGTGTCACTTTTGTGGTCCGTATCCATTCGTCTTTCTAACGCAGTCGGCCCCCAGGAGCTTATTCCAGCGCTCCTTTTCGCTTGAGCGGCCCACCGGTGGCCTCCTGCCCTTTAAATCAGAGCAATTGGGCCAGAATGAAATGACATGTAGTGGAGTTTTGCAGCACATGCTAGAACCATCAGACGCCCGGAGCTCTAAACATGTGTGTTTATGTACATGTGTGTGTGTGTGTGTGTGAGAAAAGGCGCGAGTTAACACAAAGGACTGCAAGTGAGTGCAAGTGATTGGATCCAAATTGGAGACCTCCAACATAGCCGCTCGTGTCAAAAGCAGGTCAGCGGTGAATTGTCAAGTTGTATTCGACGCAATCGTTTCAACACATTGCCTGCACAAACTCATGTAACAACACACGCCGAAATGCGGAAGTTGCAACTGGACAGAATTAATAAAAAGATTTGTTTTCGAGCCATTTTTTTAAAAATGTGTCAAAACAATGGAAAACGCAGGACAGACCTATAGTATCTAAAAAAAAAAAAGTGAAATTTTCGTAATTAATCGCATGACTTCAATTGTTAACTCACGATTAATTGCAAATTTTATATCTGTTCTAAATGTACAATAAATTGTAAGTTTTCATACTCAAAAGTGGGGAAAAAATGTTAAACTAATAGAAATATGGCTGCATTTTTTTAGTCATCGATACCATCATTTCATTATAATTCATAAAATTCAGTTGAAAAGATGTACCGTACAGTAAAAACGTGTGATATTGATTTGTGTTGACGTCAATTTTCTGCCACTAGATGGCATAATTGCATTTGTAAGACGGTGACAGCTCAGTGCATTTTTCTTTTCATATTAAGAGCAATCCACAGTCATCTTTGTGAAATTCTGCACATTTTTAAAATGGTAAAATACAACTTCAACCCAAACTCCACAAATGCATGCATTATTATTCAATTTGTTACTGATAAATTTTGACGTGGACGTGTCCGCTGCGTTGCGACTGGAATTCCCCCAGTACAGACTTTCCAAGTAAGGGTTAAAAAAAAATTAACACACTAATTTTGACACCCCTAGAGAAAATGATAGTGACCGTATTTTTTGCTTTTCTAAATCCTACAGTTTAAACTTACTGTTTAATGTACAGTACATCGCAAAGCAACGGATATTTGTGTCGACAAAGGTGTGAGACTCATCTGTTCGGACGGGGGAAATATACTGTAGGCGTCAAGTCAGGAAGATGTCAGCTAAAAGACGGATGCGAGCGAGCACCGCTTGCTCACACGCGCTTCAATAAATCGCGTCAGTGTCAAACTCAAACGCATGAAACGCATCTGCACATGCACCAAACGTTGTCTGTCTCTCACCAGAAAACTCGATAGCATTTCATTTGTCTTCCTGAGGCATTGTGGGAACTCTACACTGCGCACGCCTCAGTGATTCACTGCTCTTAAATAACATCATAAAACGTCATGTCGTTACTGGTTCGAGACCAAATTTAACACCTGAGAATTACTGAGCAGTGGCTCATTTTCATCAGATAGTACAGCCTCTAAATTAAACCTTTATAGGGGCGGCAAATTCGAATGGGCCAATACCGATATTATTATTATTATTATTAGATAGATCGATAGATCGATAGATCGCAATCTTGCTAGCTAACCAGCTAGGTAGCTATATAGCAATCTAGCTAGGTAGCTACTGTATATAGCAATCTAGCTAGGTAGCTATATAGCAATCTAGCTAGCGATAGATAGATAGATAGACCAAGTGTTGTACGTAAGTGAATCTTATGTGTTGTTTTAATTTAAAATTAGTGTTTTTGAAATAACACCAACTTAACTCTATTACTGCCAACACGTTATCCAAAAAACAACTCCGACAGTGCCAGCCAATTTCGAGCATTTTAACTCATCTTTCAAGGCAAACAGAATATTGTGTGCTTTGACTACACAAACATGGCGCGTACCACGTGAAAAATCGCGTTCTATTCTTTCATTAGAGAAAAAGGTATGTTCATTCTTGAAAACGTTCTATTTCATCAGATTCGTCATGTTTCAGTGTAATTCCATACTACCAGCAGCCCATTGAAAAGAGATAGAATGCTGCCATCTGCTGGCCATAGTTAGTGGCTGTTTTGTGATTTTTTACACCCCTTCACAAAAAGAGCGCTGTGCAACAAATTCCACTGCCCATTGAGAGAAAAAAAACGTAGTAAACATCAATAAACGTTCTTGGCGGCATTCATTTGGATTTTAATATACGTCATTAAACGTTTTTGGCGGTAAAAGAGTGAAATACATTTCCATCAAAATAGCAAGACTTAATGGCTTGTATGATTTGTACTGGATTAGGAATATTGCAAGGGATTACTGTACTGTATGTTCTTCAAATGCCTTTTCAAAATGCTAACTCTGAATACCTCACCAATAAAATACCCGTTACCCATTCTTTTGTATTTTCTCTCCCAGTTGCCCCACTTCATCAACAGCTCTCTGCCGGCTCACGAGCGCACCACGGCGCAGCAGATCGACAGCTACTTCCGCCAGGAGCTCATCTACAAGCGCAACGAGCGCATGGCTCGCCGCGTGTCCGTCCTGCTGCAGCGGAATCCCAACCAGACCTACTTTTTCGCTTTCGGCGCAGGTGAAGGGATCGGCATCAGGGGTTACGGGCTCGGCACGTTTTGGTTTGCAACGGAATCCTCATGTGTGTTTATGTTGAACACTGTTTGAAAGCATAACTAAGGATGATAATAATGGCTCCCAGATCTCTGGCGCGGGAAAGTGTGTGTATTCATTACACTAAAGTCTAAGTCTAAATGGCAACTTCAGCAATGAAGAAACCGCTGTTTGTTTCAATTAGCATTCCTAGCTAATGCTGCTAATGCTTCCAGAATTGCGTTTGTCCTGGGGAGTGTGCGTGTATGTGTGTTTTGTGTTTTCTTTTCTACTCACCAGCAAAAAAACACAAGTGGAACAGTAGTAGGGCAACTTTAGCTAAAATTTTATTTACGATACCTTTGGAAATCCCGTCTTATAAAAGCACAGTTTGGAAGTAGTTTTTTTTCCACCCCCAACTACCTTCCTTTTGTTTTTGCTGTCATTGAAGAAAATTAGGGCGCCATCTGGTGTTGTTTTCGTTTTTTTTTGTTTTTTTTTATGTTTCTTGAATGGGTTGAAACTGTTAACAGTAAGGCCACAGAGCGTTCCAGCATATGGACCTTAAGCTACATATCAAATAAATGCCCAAGTGGCTTTCCATAGTGATGACAACGTGCGTGGAAATCGGCCATTTTGTTTGATTTACTAAGATCCCAAATGTTAAGCGCTAAAATGTACGACACTTTTTAAGGGATATTTGACTCATTCAGCCAATTTTAGCAGTTAAAAAGTTAATATTTTGTCCAGAATTAATTTGATAACGTCATTTTTTTAGTTTTACATACAATGAATACATTGAAAAATATTTTTTTCCTCCTTTCTGTGCTCCTTTCTGGCATCACCTGTGCTGAGGAAATAGATCATCAATTATGGCTCACCTCTTTTCTTTGGTCTGCAAACTGAGACATGATTGGTCGCTACCGGTTTATTGAGCACAAGTTATGCCATTGTCAGTCGACGGCACGTGGCACAATTAGTTTTTAAAGGTATTAATTGTTTGTGGAAAAATAAAAAAAGTTATCACACTAATCATAGTATAGACAAAATAACATCGTCTTACAGTTAAAAATGGCTTTAATCTCTGCCAGTGTTTACATTTTCAAAATGATCACTTCTACACCATTCCTAGAAAATCACAATGTCCCACTTTTGGACGCTTCTAGCGCCTAACAAAAGGTTTTAAATGAGCTTTTCTCATGGTCCAATCATAACACTTCCTGTCTTTTATTTGACTCTTTGAGATGTTGGCTCATCGCTTTACAGTCCAGTTAGAGTCCCCGCTGTTTGTGTCTGTAACTAGCCATGAAATTTTATCATCCACTCGATGCCACGAAAGTACCAAATGACAACCCGGGTGCTGGAAGTAGTGAAATCCCGTCTGTTCGTACTTAAGTGACTTTATTGCATCAACCGCAACAACTTGGGGTTTTGAAGGAGAATTAAAAGAAGTGTCGTAAGAATTGAGGGCTTAACCAGGCATGCTTAAGAATATAAAAGAGCCACAGGGTACACTGAGACTTTTTTGTTTTTATGGTCACTTTGGGTATCTTGTCGTTTCCTACATCGTGGGAACAGATTTGGGGAAGGCCCTTTACTGTCCCAGCGCGACTGTGAGGTGTGCATGGATGACTTCAGTGTAGCCTTCTTATATGGATTACGGTCAGGTGTCCCAATACTTTTGCTCCATCGCCATTTACGTGTGAGCAAAGTCCAACATGGAGAAGTAAAGGACTGGAAAGAGTCCGGGGCAGCGCTTGGGTCACAGTCTACATTTTCAGCTGTTGTGGTCCCATCCAGCGGTTTTTTGCACCGTGCGATTAAACTATACGACGTGCGCTTAAATGGTTCAACCTGGAAATCCATCTTGGACCTGCTTCAGTCCGCACCTTCCTGACTGGAAGTGCTTGAGAAGTATCTGCACACTTCCTTTACCGACCGGATTCTGAACGGGATTCTCACCTGTTTTCGGGGCTTGGTCACGTGACATCCGCAAGATGAGCTCGTTGATGCCGTGACGTCACTTTCAGTCGACAGGACAAAATGGCAGCCACCTGAGATGGATAAAAATAGTTGTTGGTTTTTTTTGCTTATTTCTTACTCCACAAATTTGAATCAGAACGTGACAATAATTATTAAAAATGTAACTTGAAACATGATTTATATTTTATTTATAACATGATCGATATGTTTCTTCTATGAGCTAAATAAATAGGTCACATAAATTATCCAATTTACAGGCTATCACATTTTAATGAATAAATCGGCATTTATACTGTACGTATTTAATTTTGGCACAAAAATACAATAGCAGCTTTGTCACATTTTATTTGGATTAGTTTGACTAAATTGCAAAATACATTCAGTACATTTACAGTTAGTTGTGCATGTAAATCATCATAAACTTGAACATTTAACGCTAAATTACATACACAACTTTAAGAACCACCAGGATGCGATTTGACTATCTTTAAAGTGAAGCTTGTCCTTATGTCATCCGAGTCAGTCACTTCCACAATTTGCAAGCAAACTCACACCAAAAAGAATTAAAATTTATTTTTCACCTTTTTGACAGTGTCAATCAAAACAGAAGGGTTAGTATTCGATTCGGATTGCGCAACTACCACTTTGCATATTAAACACTAAGCTCATAACTGACCCGTTTTGTAGCATCACTCGTCTCTTGAGGACGCAGTTGGTAGTGCATGATGTTGTTTTCCCTGCTGATTTATTATTTAAGAAAAAAATAAAAAATATGCGTAGGCGGTGGTTACTCCGCTCGGGCGGCAACAATTTCCCTTTCCTGCCAAGCTCTCACACATGATTTGTGTTGCTGTCATTTTTTTTTGTTTATAGATTCTTATGTTTTGCAATATTTGAAAGACTGGTCACTTCATGTAGTCAACAACACTAAAGTGGTACTTTAGTACTTAAGACTTTTCCACTGCACGGTACCAGCTCACTTCGCTAATAGAGGAAACTGAGAAAACCACGCCGCAGTTGGAATGAAACACAAACAAAAATAAGGGAGGGAAATGACAGTACAGTATTAAAAAAAAGTGAATAGAAGGCCCCTAAAATTTTATATTTATATATATTTTTTATTCCAAACCACTTTGATGCCATTTTAAACTCATCTTACCCTTAAAAATAAATAAATACCTTAAAGATGATTTGATTAAAAATCAAGACATTCAGTGGAAGTGCATCATGTGTTATGTTGCCTTCGCAAAGCAGCAATTAGCTATTCATGGTTTGCTAGCTTGAGCTTTTTAATAGCACACTCGGTAGACCAAAAACATACACAGCTACATTTGAAGCTTTTACTCAGAAACCCGTGTTGAAGTTTACTGTCAAACTAAGCAAAATAAAGAGAACTGCACCTTGTCTATTGAAAACAACCACATACTGTAACTTTGCCATTGGGAAGACGTTTTGTTTGATGCTAACAAACAATGCTAAACGCTATAGACAAGCTAACAAATAGCAACACACCTTGTACGTTATGCCATTCATTCATCAATAGCCAGCAGTCCGAGTACAAACCATTAAGTCGAAAAGGAAAGACTTCATCAAGAAAATGATTTGTTTTCTGGCTCTTCCTTGTCAACGCAGTCATTTCACTACCTTCATTATTTCATGGTGACCAATGAAATGCACGGAAGGACAGGAAAGAAGATTTCCCCCATAAACTTCCTGCCTTCTTCCTTACTCAGTATCTCATGTACGAGTACACCAAGTTGCGTCGGCGAAGCGACGTCTTGTTCTTTGTGGTGTGCAGCAGGTCCTCATTTGCCAGCTCTCAGGCTGCCGCCTTATTGAAAACATCCCGTGGAATTTCCTGACGCGGCCGCAACCGAGGCGCTGCTTCGCACACTCGTACGCGTATGCCGGCGAGGCGAGTCAAGTGATCTGCGCGTATTGCCAAGAACAGTTGGCGCTCTCCAAAGTACACATGTAGGTTTGTTTGTTTGAGCCACTTTCATTTCCCTTCCAGAGAGATGAGTTTGGCGGCATAGCTCTGCCAAGCGGGATGTCAGGGGACCATCGCGAGGGCAAACAAGGCTCTATTTATTCATTTTGATTGTTTTTATTACAGTGGACCTCGCATACTTGTGCTTTTGCACCTGTAGACTCGCCTATTTGCAGATTTTCTTTTCAATCTTAACTTTTTTTTTTGTAATTGTTATTCAGTTATAACGGGCATCAAATATACATACATTTTTACTATTCGTGATGCACCATGAATAACGTACCATATTTCCATATATAGTTTAATAAGGAGATGATCTTTTTTTTTTTTTTTTTACTATTGCTTATTATTTTAATTGATTTCTATTTTAAATTCACTAGCAGACATTTTAGAGCATTTTGACATTTTTAAGAGAAAACAATTAATATTTTTTTAAATATAGAAATTAGGTCAGAATTTTCAACCAGTAAAGTATTTTCCCATGTGTTTAATATTCTTCTTTCTTTGATCCTTCCTCGGGTCTCCTAACAACCTCACGACTCTAGCTGGATTCTGAAGTATTCGGTTTAGGTGAACGGTATGGGATTTTTAATAGGTTTTAGGTGAACTAATGAGTACACACTCACACGCACACACACACACACATACACGTACTCACGCACATACAAAATAAAAATGTAAAAAATAAAAACACATTTTTAAAGAGAGCGCAATGAGCAATGATGATGACATGTCGAATCGGCAAAATTACCGAATTAACAATACTGAGCACTCAAAAAAAAAGAGGAAATATTTTAGCCTCACTTTTTTAATTAAACTGCTGAAATAAATTGACCTTTTTTTTTTCCATATTTCAATTTATTGTGATGCACCCGTATCTTGCAAAAAAAAAAAAAAAAAGTGTTAGGCTTCCTACCAAAATGTCCCTTTTTTGTGCTTTTGGTTAAAAAAAAAAAAATCATCATGGGAACACACTCTCATGCGCATCACTTGTCTCTTCTTTGTAGGGCTTTACCCGAGCGTGTTTGCTTTTCTCAGCCTCTCTCCATGTCTGTTTGTCTCTCTTTCTCTGCTGTCAGTTCATCTTTCATTCCACTTCCGCATTTCGCTGCCTCAGCTCTCAGGCTATGTGACTAAAGAGATGGTAAAGGGGGAGGAAAAAAAAAAAGTCTACAGTCTGGGGCCAACATAAATCTCAGTTGACGTAAAAAAAAAAAAATGCTTACACCAGAATACATTTGTAGGCTGCCAAGAGCATATAGTAACAGATGGCACCATACAAACTGACCTTAAGGTTGATTTTTCGTAGTACAGTATTTAGCCCTCTAAAACAGCAACAAAAACATTTAACTAGCTTAAAAAAAAGCAAACTAACCCATCTTGCCAAACAAAAATTCTATGAAAGTCTCAGAAATGTAGTGTAAATATTCCCGTCAATGACAGAAATCGCGTGCCGACATGACATCAGTGTCACCATGTTGTCTTGTCTTATGCCACTTTTACTAGACTGTTGACATCACTGACTTGTCTGTACTTAAGGAGTGCTATTATTGGTGATGTCCTTTTTTTTTTTTTCAAACTATTTTCTGAGCAACATAACGGTCTGGTCTACACTTTACTCCTGGCAAATGTTTCTCGAAAGTGTTCTCCTCCCTTTGGCCACTGTTCAAAACCAACAAGCGTAATTTGCGGTTGAAACTTGTCATCGCTTTCATGGCTATTAGCGGGGCAATTGTCACATTTTCGCATCAGGAGTTGAACATCTTCGAAGTGTGGAAAAGCACAATATCAAGCCAAATAATGAAAATATTCAAATAAGGCATTCTTTGTGCTCATTATGTAGTCCTGATTCGGCTTTTTATAGCGTCGTATGACATCGCTTTTGCGCGTTTTGGCTAACAACTGACTTTAGCAGTTCAAACGTCCGTTTGTGAAGAATAGTTAATAATCCAAAGATTCACTTCACTTATTGTTAGTAAATCATATCAGTGCAGCTCATATTGACATGTGCATGTGATTAGCATCGTGTGCTAGCTTGCGCCCACGAACAAATGCTACATTGCGCCGTGCATGTGATTAGCATCATGTGCTAGCTTGGTCCCACAAACAAATGCTACATTGCGAAGTGCATGTGATTAGCATCATTTGCTAGCTTGGTCCCACAAACAAATGCTACATTGCGCCGTGCTTGCTTCGAGCTTAGTTGACCTCAATTTAAACAGAAGAAAAATAATTACAAAATACAGACTTGAAATCAATGTTCAGTCAAGTTAAACACACACAAACACGCACGCGCCTTTGCATACCTGCGTGCGTTTATCTCTTTACGATCTTAGCAGGGTAGCAACAAACGCCACACACGTGCATCAATACAAAACTGCCGTTTAAAAAAAACTTAAATAAACTGCCGGGTAGGCTTTAATGAAGGAAAACAAGAGAATCATTTGGAACTTCCATGAATAATAAACTGCAACTTTAATTAGCGAGTGTGTGCGAGCTGGTGTGTGTTAGTTGAACTAGCCAAACAGCTGCTCCTCATACTCCTCTCGTCCCAGCAGGGAAATACTGCCGCTGAAATAAAAGCAAACAAAAAGCAAACAACGGGGGCGTGTTTTGTTTTTCTTCAGTCCCTGCGCTAAATGTTATCAGCTTTCCTCGAGTGGGAGATGATTACATTCTGCGGCAGTAACAAGTTGGAAGCATTTCAAGGAGGCATATTAAGCGTTTTTATTTTTTCTTACAATCTAAAATGCTTCCCAGGTGTCATAATAAAAGGTTAGAATTTTGTCTGTAAAAACACAGACAGGAGAAAGGATTAAAGCACACGGGGGCGGAGCTATGGCGAATCAAAGGCTACTCAGTTTTTACCAACTTAGCAACTTTGTGATATTTAGCGCACTTCCTGACCAATCTCAAAAATAAACCTTTATCTAGTGAGGCAGCGATCCATGAACGCAAGTACAGCAACAAATTAACCAAATAGTAAAGTTTGTGCTGGTAACAAAAGTGAAGCTGTTAGTTTAGGCTAACATGCGCTAACGCTGTAGCGCTTCTTACTTTTCCTTCAAGTGTATTACGGCTCGTTCACACACATTTTCAGAAATGGCCCGAAAACATTTACTTGGTGGTTTTAGTTCCGAACTATTTTGTTGCTGTTGTGGGGGTAAACCACGCATGTCCAAATATGGTCAATTTCCTATTGTCCCATTACTGTCTGTTGTTTGTATGCATTATTAGTGTTACAAAATGCTATTAACGTTCTTGGACGCTGTCATAAAAACTCAGCGAGAGTTGTGCGACTTAATGTCTGGAGGATCTTCGGACAATAAGGAGTAAAAATAGGTTAGATTTATTTGAGTACGCTTGCATTGCTAATGCAGATGGAAGTACTCAGCCATATTGGTAAACACACGCAGATTGATTTGCCCTATTATACTGCTAAGTTCATGTTTTATGTATTTATTATATCATTCATGGCTCTAAGACCTTTGAACAAGCAATTGGGAAGATAATGTAACCACAGTCATTTGCTTTTGTGCTTAAAGATATATGATAGCATTATAAGGTAATACCATCTTGAAAAATGCAGTGATAGGCAACTCAAGCAAGAAGGTCATTTTTTGATTTCCCTAAAAGTAGTGATTTTTGTAAATACGGAGAATCCCCTTACAGCATACGTTCACTTTAAATCCCATGCTTTGCAAGTGACCAGAACATAAAACAGAACTCGAATGTGAGCAGCCGTCACTCACGGGGGTCCCTCAGCGTCGGTGCAACAGAGACAGTCAGACAGACGTGGTGCTGCATTCATAGGACGTGAAGTCATTATAGAGATGAGGAATGAGTGTGGGGGCTGAAGAGAAGCCATCCAGATTCTCCGAGCTGGACTGAGAGGTGGAATTTACCATTTTAATCTGGAGCGCCGTGGGTAGTTTGGCGTCGCTCCATAGAGCTCAAAGTGATTTATAAAGGTGGTCAGAGGGCGCCGGGTAGATGCACAGCAAGGTGCGCGGATGGCGGCGTAATTGAAATCTTGGAGGCGCGTGTAAGAGCTGACTGGGGGGGGGGGGGAATGAATGCGTGGAAGGAGGACCCGATGCAGATGCTTCCATTTGAGGTCACCGACTGTTTTTTCACTCACCGCACATTTCGGATGAATTGAAACATTCTGAGAGGCTTTTGGGATCATTGTGTTCTGCTGCGTGATTAAAAACATGCCTCCAGGGAGATGTGGGGACCTTCGGGGATTCGATGAAAAAGAAGTAGTCACACACACAATTCTACTCACTGACATTACACCTTCATAACCCTTAAAAGGTCCTTTAAATATGTATATATATGTATATGTATATATATATATTTTTTATTTTTTATTTTTATTTTTTTTACTGTGAAAATAAACATATCCATAACCTTGCTCAACAGACTCTTAACTCTTTGACCGCCAGACGTTTTCAGAAAAGGGATGCCGTGGGTGCCAGCCGATTTAAGCAAAGGGATGCCGTGGGTGCCAGCCGATTTAAGCATTTTTGACTGATCTTTCAAGGTCCACAGAAAATTATGTGTTTGGACTATGGAAACACACATACTACCAAATGAAAAATTGGACTCTCATCTTTCATCAGAAAAAAAAGTTTGTTTCTACCTTATTCCGTTTTTCAGTAATCAACAACAGAAAATGGTTAGTTTCACCTCTGTTTTGAAAAAAACGTATTTTAACGTCTTTGGCACTCCTCCATAGGATTTTACTAAACGTCATTTAACGTTTTTGGCAGTCAAAGAGATAATACAAGCAGGATAAAATATATAATAATGTAATAAATATTTTTTTTTAATAAAAAAGGAACAAATATAAACAATAATAAAAAAATAATAATAATAATAATAATTATATATATATATATATATATATATATATATATATACACCTTTATCCAACAAGTAATATTTCAGCAGCAAACTATTTTAAGTCACTAGACTGTAATGTTACAACCAATTTAACAATGATCCTATTTCCAGTGTGAAGTTTGGATATTTTGAAGGTATTATAAAAAAAAACAAAGCTCATGTTTGAGTGTGTGGGTGAACAAACTGTTTGGAGAAGTGATGATTTGATCGAGAAGAAGCTTTTATCAGCTAGGGGCCATATCTGTTGTGATGGGTGATGGAATCATATGAGGGGGTGAAGAAAAATAGGTTGATGGCCGGAGAGACAACGGGTCGAGTGTCAACAACAAAAATAGTTTTGGAGCAGGTTTGCACTTGAAAATGAGTCTTCATCTCCTTCTGGAGGAAGAAACACAAATCTAGTATTAAGGTCATGCTGTAAGATAAATAATATTTTTTAATTGAATAAATTGGTGTATTTGAGGAAAAAAATGTAGAGAAAAAAGATGCTATATTTGAGGGGAAACAAGGCAAATGTGCTTGAGAAAAATGTACATTTTAAAGAAAATCAATCTTAGAATTTGTTCCCCCAAACAAAATATGTCAAATTGTTAGAATTTTTTTTTTTTTTTACATTTATTTTTAAGAAAAAAAATATGGTAGGTTAGAGGGAATAGCGTTTTTTTTTTTTTTTTGTAATAACTACTATAGCCTTAAGCGACTTTTTTAGATTAGAACCTGCATTTTTTTTTTTTTAACATTTAAAAAAAAATGTATAAATACGTCTTTGGGAACATGGTCATATTTAAATTACAACATATCTATACATTTTGGGGAGCGAAATGAGTTAAGCATTTTTTTCCCCCCCAGTATCCCCTAAACTCTTTTGTATGAACCTCGCGGCAAATAAAACACTAAAAATGCCTTTCATCGCTTGGCCCTGACTGCCTGGCTCTACCCGTTTTCAGGTCACTTCCTGGGGAACCGCAGTGTGCTGGACATCCTCAGACAAGACGGCTATTTGATCGATCACGTGACGCCTGTCGACCAGCACCCTGTCACACTGTAAGTATGCAGAAAGCTAAGGTTGTTGGCGGGGGGGGGGGGGGGGGTCCGATTTGAGCATAATTGATCCTGGAAAAGGCAAAATGTGCCTTGTAGTGCCTCAAAACGAAGCAAAGCTTGGGAATCCTTGGGTAGTTTAAGTCGGACTCTTCCACATGCATCCATCCAATCGGGCTGTTCTTGCAAATTCCAACCGTAAACACAACTCCTTGCATCCCACGTGCACGGATGTGGTCTGACAAGCGGGCTGCGTTGACGGCGGTCACGCTCGCACAACCACGCACAACGCAAGGTGGCATGACGAGTAAACGCTGTTTACGAGCGTTGTCCGTCCTCGCCGGTTGACGGAGGGGATGCCGTGATTGACGGGCCCCGGCAGAGCAGCGCCGGCTTCCAGGCTGCGTGGATGCCAGACCACAGACCTGGAGCTATCATCACCCTGACCAAGCCATCAAAAATGCTGCATGGAGGCCCATAAAAGTAGAAAAACAGCTTGTTGAATACATGACAACATTATGAATGATAGAGAAGGGCTGCAGGAAATCCCAATATGAGCATCGGGTAAGCTTGAGTGGCTTTTCAGACACAATAGAAACAGCACGAGGAGACACGGCAGCGGATTATTTTGCACTTGTTACTCGATTAGCTTGTCGTTCTCGGTTTGCAATTAAAAGAACAAAAGGGATTGTTTTTGAGGAGCTTCATGTGCAAATATTGACGGATGGAAACAAGGGGAGAGAAAATATGAGTAATGGCTGGAAGAGAGAGGACCGTGGCAGATTATTTCGTTCTGGGTGGTCCGCTTTGAGCCAGATTCGGTTATGATGCGAAAAAAAAAAGGGCCCAAATGACTTGCAACTTCCTGCGATTCGGAGGAACTTCTAAAAGTTTGAACGCAACCTGTTCCAGGAAGCAGGTCGATTGTTAAAAGTTTTTTCCATAGGAAATAATTAAGTTTAATAAACAAACTGTCCTCATAAAGCCTTTATTAACTACAGATTGTTTTAAATCGGTTTATTCCCAACCACAGTGCCGTTATCCAATTTCACTCATAAGAGGTGAGCGGCATCATTTTGAACCAATTGCAGACATTTAAGGGAAGACTGGCTAACTACAACCGAAGTGACGACATCATCTTTTACTGTTTTAAGGTGGTGCTGTGCAAGAAAAAAATTATGTGGAAAATTACGTGAAAATTGAAAGTTCCTCTTTTTGGATTTATATTTATTTTTGCTCTTTCTTCATGTAGAAGTACACACTCCATAATTAGTTTGTTTAAATTTTCATATTGGCAATGTTCATCGTGATTGGCTGCAAAACAACAGCCTATAATACAATTGTCTTTTTTCATGTTATGGAATGGAAAAGGGCAAAACTTTGGCATTTGAAAAGAAGATGGAAAACAGGAAGCATTTCAAGATCAGACTCATTTTTTCTGAAGAGATTATAGATTATTAAATAACTCAATCCTTTCTCATCCTGCATACTATGCCTACAAAAAACAACAACGGTTGTGTGCCATCTTAAAATGTACATCTTGATTAATGATGTAGATTATAATAAATGTAGCTTGTTGGAAGAAGTGAGGTTTGTTTACTGTAAACACAGAGTTTTTTTTTTAAACATTTTTGTCTTCTCTTGCTCTCCCGCAATATTAATTAAATAATGAACAAATCTAGTTTGCGATGGGGCGGGGGGGTGGTTGCTGTAATAACAAAATGCAAAAAAACAGTGACGCACTGATCAGTTGTGTGTCTATTTCAACAGCCAACCAGACAGCGAGCCAACCAACAGCACGAACATGGCTCCTCCCACCAGTTGGTCGACCAGTTCGGGCGAGACAGAGCTGGAGCCCATTAACATGCCCGGCATCGACGAGGACGAGGACGAGCTGCCTCACATCCTGCAGCCGGACAGCCTGAGCCAGCTGGAGGAGTTCGGGCGGCACAAACGCCCTCGAAAATCTCACCGCGGCCACGGGAGACCCCGCCTCTTCAGTGACCTCTGGGTTCGATTCGGAGACGGGTGAGGATTTTTTGTTGTCGTCTTTTTTTTTTTTTGTTACAAGGTTCCAGGTGAGCGGTCCTGCTATCTTGCTGATTTTTTTCATTTATTACATCTATTTTGGTTTAAATCTCCTTTATATAGAGTGCAATTCCACTGTCAACCACTAGATGGTGGCACGTTCATTTAGTTTGAGAGGCATAGCCTAGTTTTGAAATCAAATGTTTGTTGTAATCCTGCTTTTTACGCCTACATAAAGTTTAATTGGGGCAAGATAAATTTATGTATTTGCTAGTTTGGAAAAACGGGATTTATTTGTTTACTGTAAACACATACGGATATCGGTATGCTGTCAGCCATGGCTCTTGCTCTCTCACAATATTTCATATGTGTTTAAATGTATTTAAAAATGTGTTTAAAGACCATTTATTAAAAAAAACAAATAAGAGCTGTAAATGCTATAAAATCCTGCCTATGACTAAGCCTTTGTGTTTCACTGTCCTGCAGCACTGGCCCGCCGCCGAACGTGAGGATAATCAACGGTTACGTGACTGTGGAGCCCCCACTGACCCGCCCGGAGGACCACATGACGAGCCCGCCCTCTTCCACGCCGCCCGTCCCCACCTCGGCGCATCCGCCTTCGACCGTCCACAGCACAACGTCACTGACGTGCGTTTTAGCCTGGCTGCTGTCGTACGCGCTGCTCATCTCCTGACCGCCGGGACCGTGGCTCCGAGGGGTGGAATTTGCCATCACGAGAAAGACTACCGCAATGCGCACGCCAGACAGGCAGGAATGTTTTGAGTGACGCTGCCAAGCCCTTGAAAAAAAAGCTGCCAGGCCTTCACATGTGGCTCACACACCGAGTGGACTACAACGGTCCAAAGGCCTTCACACCACAGGGAAGAAACTCAATGGAGGAGAACTCGCCTTGAGTCCATGAGCCATAGTTTAGTGAGCCTAATAATTTGCAATAAATGATGTTTTATCATTTAAAAAAAAAAGTGCATATGGGTAGACCAGTGCCAGTAAAACAAACAAAACAGTCCTCCCCATTTAGCTTTTTCTCTAAAAGAGTCAGCTGTTTAATTGCTATGACATTTAGGAGCACACGTGATTGTTATGTTTAATTGGTGTTAAGGTTAGGAGCTGGTCCTTGTGAAATGTTCTCCCTTGAAAAGGATCCTTGGAAACAAAAAACGAATCAAAACCAAAATGCTGAATAGTCATCTTTGATTAACATCAATATCAAAAATAGATCCTAATAACTCTATGAGGTAATACGGTCAAAAAGTGCCATGGTGGGGAGCACTCAGACTTCTTTTTGTGTGCAAATTGTGCATTTTGCCCATAAATAAATATTGTATATTTATTATTGCTGAAAGAAAAAGAGTATATTTTCTTGCTTTTGAAAATACATAGGAAATAAAGTATCGTTGAAAGTTGATCATGACCTGAGTTTTTTTTTTCCTTTCTAATGATGATCTCTGGATGCTCAACTTTTTACATATTTGCACATAGGTACACAACAGACGGTAGAATTTACTGTATGCATTCACCAACTAGCCAAGTTAACCCTTATGACATCCTATAGACGTTATTTTTTATTTTTTTTAGCCTTTTGGATATGACGACTAAATATAGCTAACATTTGCCAGAGGATTTTTTTTTTTTTTTGAGAAAATGCAAAATTATATTTAACCCAGTCCAGTCCAATCAAAATGTCATTTTTATATCCCATTTAGACTTTCCAATTTTTACGTGTCCGCCGGCAGGCGCTGCTTTTACCCATTCAAGGCTTGCCTGTCACGTACCATTTTCTGCAAGTGTGCCCCTGTGTCCTATAATGATAATAGACTGCCATCTGCTGGCTACAATGAGACAAACATTCAAGTAGTCGGTTACTGTTTGGATTGTAAACAAAACAAAGAATCGAATAGATGCCATCAAATATATAATCAAAATTGTCTTAAAACAACAACTATGTATTCAAAATTATTTATAAACAAACTTCTCTATTCAAATTGGAGGTATGATTTTGACCTGGTTCAGAGGGTGTACTTTCTATATTCAACGCTGAGGGGCGCCATTGTCACACGATTATTTCAGCTCCTCTTGTAGGTAGACTCAAGTCCAACGTGTTGTCGTTTTACGACGCCACCATTGGATTGTTTTAAGGTTATGAAGGTTGCCGCCGTTTTATTTGTTTTACAGTTCTGGCCAAGAATTGTTCTCCATAAATATTTAGCTAATGTATCTCCTACTTTATTACTGTGATAGCGTACGTAGGGTACTGATTGACAGCGGCGTGTTCAGGTTTACGAATGGATTATGAAACTACACCGACGTAAAGGAGCTCCGCCGTAAATTGAGGACTCACGTCGTGGTTCTGCCCAGTAAGGCAATATCATTTTTGCTCAAATTAGTCACATTTAGCCCTGGAAATTGTTGGCGAAGCATCAACTTTTGTTATTATTATTATTTTTGTTGTTATTATTATTATTATTATTATCAACGCGTTTCAGAGTGTGTTTTTCATGATTGTCAGTAGGCCTTTTTTTTTTTCAGGTGAGATGGAAGTACTGACCTGTATCAGGTGCGCCATCTGAAATCCCCATCAATCATTCAGCCATTAAAAAGATAATAAAGCTCAATTTTTGATTGGAGGTGTTGAGCAGTATATTTATTATTGTGGTTGCAATCAGCCAAATATTTCACCCCTCTCGTGTTACCGATTACCACTGAAATATTACAAACAATTCTCGATATTATGCAACTGCAACCACAATTCACAGCCTAAATCAAAACCCAGCATTATCATATTTTTATTTGATGCAGTTCACAAAATTGTGTCTGCAAAATACAGTACGTTAGTTTAGTTTTTGCCTTATTGTGAGTGTAATTGAAAAATCTTTGTTTATGTGACTGTTCTTGATTATGGGGGAATTATGACCTGAACCCTTTGAAATCTGCCGAGCAACAGGTTCATCTCAGCAAGAAATGAGAACTTAAATTATGTATATTCGTTTGTATAATAATTACACATAGCCTATAAACATATAAAAACTTTATTATTATTTTTAACAAATTAGGGCTGCACCTAATGTAAGGTAAATTACATAAAGCTTATATACGTTTTATATTTCTGCCATGTAAGTACAATGCGTTGAAGCTGTAAAATAAATAAAATAATAATAATAATAATAATAATAATAATAATCAAGTATGCTATGTCATGATGACGTTCTGAAATTATTTGCATTCATTCGTGAACATTTAAAAAAAAAAAAAACTTTTGGACGTCTGCAATTTAGATACAAGAAAAATTGTTCACTTTGAAATTCCTCCAAGTTCAAAATGGTCAAATGTCAAAAGATGATGAAATTGAAAGAATGGCTATTAAAGCACTTTCAGCTCTGTGAGACAAAAAGGTGGCGGTAAGAGCAAGAGCTCTCTCCCAGCTGTTTTTTTTTTTTTTTTTTTTTAAGGAAGAATAAGAAATCTGATGAAACGGCCTTTTGCCTTTTTAATTTGGAAAATATGATATAATAATAAAAGTATTTTTTAAAATTAAATTAATTAAAATATAAACAAACTGTGGACCTCGACGAATTCAACGGGCCACTATTGCACTTTCCATTTGATCAAATGAAAAGTGCACCATTAATATTAAATTGATGGTGAGAGTAAGCAGAGTGAAAAAAAAAATTAATTGAATTAATCTGCACCTCGCCGATGGCGGAAGTGCAAGGCTGAGTTTTTTTCTTTTTTTTCTTTCTCTCGAACAAACAGCCTTTCCGCCCCTTAAGCCGAGACAGGACAATATTTGCCTTCGCTACAATACCATTTTCCCTGAGCTTTGGAGCTGTTGTTTGAGCGGCTGGAGGCCTTGACAGGCTGCTCTCGCGCTTTGACCCTCACTCTGCTGGGGACGCGCCGCCTGCCGCATATAAATAAAAGATTACAGTGGAAAAAAAAATCAATTTCTGGCCAAACTCATTAAAAATGCCCCTCACCTTAAATGATTCTCATTTCCTTCCATTCAACCTGTTCGAGCACCTCCCCCAAGGCCTACATCGTCTTCATTCGCCCTCCCTGCTGGTAATTACTTGCACGGGTCCTTTTTCGCCCTTTGATTTGCAGCGTTTCACAAATGAAGGTTAAGTTTGTTTAACCGTGCTGGATTTGCCAGTCATGTTAAAGCATATAATGTGGCAGGGCCCTGCTTTCTCCTCACACCTCCTCCTCTGTTGCATCTGGGAATTAGGGTGGGTGTGGGGGGGGGGGGGTGGTTGCAGGGTCCAAGGTGAAGGCTTATTTGGAAGGAGGTGCACAGCCATTGTTTCCAATGAGAAGGGGACGAGGAAGTTGTTAAAAAAAAAAAAAAATCACCTCTGCTCAACGGATTCAATCTTTGCCCTGATTGGATGATTGTTCCTCTTGTCAAGGTATTGGCCAGCCAAATAAGTATAAATATAAGTGATAAAGGGAGGTCAAGTCAAAAATGTGCTTTTGCTTTGTATGCTCTATGTGCCTCCACTAGCGTAAACACAGTATTCTGATTCATATGCCTTTCTGGTGTGCTCGTCTTGGCCACCGGGGGCGGTATAATACAACAGTCATGTATAGACACAACACGAAGAAGAATAGTACTTCTAAGTGAGATGCTGCAATATTTGTTCTTCGCAGAGGATAAAGAACAGTAGAGCCTGTCCTCTTGTCCACATGGGTCATTTTTACATGCCCTAAATCACGAGCAAATGTTACATATTCTATTTTAATGACAAATTGACCGAAAGCCAAATGCTAACAACCATTAGCGTCCCTCTGATAGGGACACCAATGGACATGTTGGTATTGTTACATTATCTGTTTACATACAAAACCACAACTATCAATGCTAGCCATTAGCATGTCAAAGGCATTTTGCACTGTTTATATTATATATATATATATAATATATATTATATTATATTATTATTATTATTATTAATAATTTTAATTTATATATTTACCTTTAATAGTAACTTATTTTAAAGTTATTATCAATGGCTTCTGAACACAATAGCCTCCCCAAGGCCACCGGGCTCGACACAATCTCTTCGAGCCGCCCGTCTTGAAGGGAGTCTCGTGACAATGGAGTGGAATATTGTCTCATCCAGCACAAACACACGAGAGCTTTGAGTTGGAAGCGCTCTCCAAACAGTGTGGCTTTGCGCTCGCTATCAGCGGGATTATCTAAAGAGAGAGCGCGGGCGGCTCGATCCGCCTGGGCTGCCAACGCATTTTAGTTGTCCCAAAGCTTTTTACGGCCCGAAGCGGAGAACCAAAGATGGAGTACTACTTGGAACGTAACTCATAATTCATGAAAAAAAGCAAGACGTCGTAAACAGCAAGAAAGTGACGAGAATATTGCGTGGTTGCGAACGTTGGAGGTCGTCTCTCGTCGGCTCGTGTGTTATTCCTGAGATCAGTTCTGCTCGGGCATGTTTGGAAGGCTCTGAATGCCGTCGTTTGGATCGATGAAGCTTCACCTTGACTCGGGTGACTTTTTTTGGGGGGGGAGGGATCAACCGTGCGCATCGAGAAAGCACGGCCTCCCTTTCCCTGTTGTGCCTTTTTCCCCTACAAGACATAGCATTGTGTTTAGGTGATTGATTATATGTACAAGAATCTCCTGCTTATTCACAACACACTATTCACAAAATCATCTTTTTTTCCCTTGGAACCTGTTTCTTGCTATGTTCTTTAACTCATTCACTGCCATTGACGGCTATAAACGTCAAAAAAATCATTTGAAATAATTCTATTAGTTTAACATCCCCCCCACACTTTTGTTAACAAGAGTATGAAAACCTAGAATTTTTTTTTATTGTACATTTTGAACAGATATAACATTTGTGATTAATCGTGAGTTAACTAGTGAAGTCATGCGATAAATTACAATCAAAAATTGACTGACTAGATGATTGTTAAAAATTAGGGGCGTCAGGCGATTAAAGTTTTTAATCGTAATTAATCGCATGACTTCAATAGTAACGCAACAATTAATCACAAATCTTATGTCTGATCTAAATGTACAATAAAAAAAGTCTATATTTTCATACTCTCCACAAAAAAAAAACAATTAGGCCTACTCACGTAATATAGGGCAGAATGAGGTCTGAGTTGGCCATCTAGTGGTGAATGGAGATATTACAATTTACAACAGACGATGCGCAATCGCAGATTGAAATATTTCGATTTGTATTTTATTTTTTTTATATTTAATGTTTTCCCCCCCTTTTTTCTGGATTTGTTTCACCTGTTACCCCTGTATTTCGTGAAAAACAAATGCTTATCAGTGTTTTGGAAAAAAAAATGTTTTCAAACAATCACCCAAAAATTTTTTTTAATGCGATTTGAAAGTTGCATTCTACTTGTGTTATGCCAATTTCAATTTAATCAATTATTCAACCCTACTTGATGCACCCATCGCTGCATATGTTTGCTTTTGTGTTGTGGTACATACAGTATAGTAAACAAAAGTAATCATGTTTTCACCAAGAAGCACAAAGGCGACAAGAATAGCGTGTTGGAGTACGTGTTGCTATGCACGCAAATGCTAGCGTGTGCATTAAAGGCGGCTGTGCTGAGAGTGTTGCATTTGGCAGTTTTTTTGCCATGATATACTTCTTTATTATTCCGCACAAGGGGGCACTTCACATGCGGAATGGGTTCTCTTTGATATCGACAGCAGCTTGAGGGGAGAGAGTGCACTCAAACACAGGGACAGGCGAATTTATTCTGGGGAGGGGGAAAACAGATAGTTGTGTACTTCCCTGGCAGCGCTTGGCGCGCATGGGCCACAAACAGAGCGCTTTGATGCCACGCCGGCGACACTCCGCGCGCTAATGAAATATGGTAATTACCGCCACATGAAAGCCCTCCCGCACGCAACTGAACAAAAAGGCATTAAAAAACAAGAGGAAATATGACTTACCCTCTGTGACTATTACTCCTTTTAATAAACACATTTCATGGTGTTCACTTGATGCAAAACAGTGGGCCATTGGTTGGCCCAAGCACATGTCAGAGGGAGGGGCAAAGGTTCTCTGATTAGGAACCCGATTGTTCAAGACCTGGTTCGAGTGGGAGAGGGACTTGAAAAGACAAAATGTCTCTGCTAGGCTCTAATTTAAGCCAAAAATGTCTTTTAAAATTCACATAACTTAGACTTTGTTGCATTAGGATTAAATAGTAAATTCATTTTTAGGAGGAAAGTGGCAAGCGACATTTGTGTGCCCTATTGTTGTAGACAGGCGTCCATGTGCTCGGCGTAAGAATTGGCACGTCTTCATTTATGTGTCGCGGCAAGTCTAGTTTAGCGTATTTGTGAATTTGGTAAATCCGTGCTACGCCTCGCTGGGAGTTCCGAAGGACAGAGCTGCCTGGCCATTTGGTGACAAAAGTAGGCTAGATGTTAGACTCGCAAAAATCAGGTCTAAGTGGGGGGTGCAGGTAGCTCCACACCATATAGACATCAACTGCTGAGTTGGTCCTTGCCAAGTTTAGTTGCGCTGTTGACACCAGGGTTATAATAGCTTTGGATTTTTGATTGGTAGTTTATTTATTTATTTAGTCAGTTATTTTTTTATTAGTTTTTTAGAATGGGTTTGTTAGCTCTTTAAAAAATATATATATATTTTTAGTATTATTTTTTTTATTTTTTTTATTTACACATACATGGAGTATAGGTTGAGTGCAGGATTTAAAAAAAAAGTATATATAAGTATTGTGTAATAACTTAAACTATAATTCCGAAACAAGTGCATCGATACCTATAGTACTTCCGATATATAAAATTTAATTTAACAGAATGACAAAAAATTGTGAACAAAGACCTTTCTTTCTGACGCAGCTAATGATTCGCAAACTGCTATAGCGCCCCCTACTGTTGAGGAGGACTTACTTGATGTCAGATTTGCCTGAAGTATTGTGGCTGCTATCGACAGCCTCCCCAATACAGATACCCGATATCGGTACTCACCCATCCCTAATTATAATACCTCTGGTTGACACCTGATCAAACCACGCACCACATCAAACTAGTGCGAAATTACAATTCCTGATTTGGTGTCAAAGCTTCCAAAGCCATCAACTTACTGGGAACAAAGAGAGCAAACTATATTCATGAGAAGATCACTACAATGTAGAAAAAGAATGGCGTCTCCCTGACACGTAATTAGCTGAAGTAACACAATGCACTTAATGTCAAGGGGGAGAGCGAGGCGGGAGGGGGGGGAGGGGCGAGCAATGTGTTTGACCATCAGTGTTTGCACTCGACCAGACGGCAGAACACCCCCAACCCGTCCAAGGCGCGCACACACACACACACACTTTCACCTTGCTGACCATTCCTCCCAAGAGATGGGGCGCTGGAGGTCAGCAAGAAGGTGGAGGTCAAATGGGCCCCGATAGGTTCGACTAATAGGACGCTGTGTGTCCAGCTAACTGAGGCTAAAAGCTATGTGAACAAACACACAATGCACTTCACACACACACACACACACACACACACACACACACACCACTCATGAAGGATGTATGCATGCATGTGCGCTCTTTAAGGTCAGAGCACGGGGTGAGAATGTTAAATGCCCGAGCTGGGGAGGCGTGTGGGCGGGACATCAAATATTTTCCTAGCCATCACTTTGAGCAAACGTCCTGGCTGAGATGTACCGGCGGAGACGTGAAATGAAATTTGTGGCGCCTTCGCACGTTACCTTGAACGCCCCCTGAGCATGTTGTTTTCGGGTTTAACAAAATATCTTTAGTTTGCCGTTTTGTCTGTGATTGACTAGTTTCATGTCATTTAGCACGCGGCTGGCATTTGAATCCCTCCCACAGACGGACGGACGGACAGACAGACGGCGTTGGCGGGCGCCAGCAGGATTCGCGTCTCATTTACATGCCGTGCACACCGAACACTCCCAGCTCCTGTTATCGCTCTCCCTCAGGTGTATCCAGGTAACTCCAAGGCCACGCCGCTCTTAAAAGCGCGACAGTCAAGGTAACGGCTAATTGCGGAATGGTCCTCGTAAAACGGCGTTGTTTGCCTTACGACTGAGCTCCGCCCCACTTTAAGATGACAAACTCATGAGGCTGCAAGCGAAAGCTTTTCGGATGATTTGAAACATTCCGTTCACAGTTTTTAGGTCTTGGATGCAGGGTTGTTACACTCTAAAACCAGTTGGGTCAAAAGTAACACAATTATGGATCTAAAATGGACCGATTTACTTTATGGGTCAATTTGACACAACTTTCTGGGTTGTTTAATACAAAATGACCCAAATTTTTAACCTGAGTAAAGGATCTGACAAATAATTATGAGTTGTTTTACACTAAAAGACACATTTCTTGACTCAAAGTTGGGTCAAATTAACCCAAGTAGAGGATCGGTCCATTTTTGACCCGGGTTATTTTTGACCCGACTGCTTTTAAAGTGTATAGTTTGGGAATTTTCATTTTAGTTAGTTTTTATTTCGTTTTGAGTTTTGTTTTTTAAATTTAGCTAGCTTTAATTAGTTTTCTGTGTGGTTCTGTTAGTTTTTATTAGTTTTAGTTTTTTTTTAATGCTTAGTTTTAGTTAGTTACAGTACAAGTTTTTTTTTTTTTTAAGTGTATTACTTAAGCGCAATGTTTAATAAATACCATGGAAAAATGAAAAAAGTAGCATTTCTTACCTAGCGGGCTGCTGCTAGATGACGTCACTTCTGTGTGACACACTTTCAAACGTCCTTATTCCAGTTAATATCGAAATAAATATACCTAAAATCACATTTAAAAATCATCCCCAAAGGCTCATGCATTAAATTAAGAACAGTACCAAAGGCTAAAAACGAAGGACGTTTTAGCTAGTTTTGTAAACATAAAATGTAGTTTCACTTAGTTTTCGTTTTTTTTTTAAAAAGCACTTTTGTTTTAATTTTTTTTCGTTAGCGCAATAGTTTTTTTTTTTTTTTCCTTAGTTTTCGTTAACTCAAATAACCTTGCTTGGATGGTAGCCTGACATTTGTCCACAATTAACTTAATAGCATACACAGTAGATGCCCTGTGCTAAATTATAGCATTGTAGCACATTTCTAATTCAATTAAGAAAGTGGTAGAAAAGCAGTTTTACTAACTCATATTTCATCTCCTAACAAATAGACTTAAAGTGTGATTGGTTTCTTAAGCCATCTCCCTTCATTCCCTCCACTTTTCTTCCATTTAACTCTTCTTTTATCACCCCTTCCGTGTCCACATTTCTCAGACTTTTACGAGCAAACTCTGGCTCCCTCCCTCTTTTAATGTTTGATTCGGGCGATAAGAGAACGACCGAGGGATGAGTCTGACGGCGGCGGTTAATGTGGTCAAAGGGCAGAGGCTGAGCGCGACGGGAATGATGATGGGCGGCTCCGAACCCGGACCGCGTTCAGCCTCAAGAATTGTAAATTGTGGCTGCCGGCGCACGCGCGGTCGAGAAAACGCTCGTATCGCGGCTGGTGCGCGTATCTCCCGCTTGAGTCATTATCCAGCAGCCCATCAAGATACGGATGAGGAGTTTGTATGTATCGACTGCCACATGTACTACTTTACCCTCTGAACAGCGATAAGGTGACCGTTAACTTCTGTTTATTGCAGGGGATACGTTGCAGATCCACGTGCAATAAGTGAAAAATAAGCCACATTTGCGCTTTGTATTGATTAGCCATCAAATGACTGAATCAAGTGAGTTACTTAATGTGCTTCTACTGGAAAAACACGGCATATTCCAAAAAATGAGAACAACTATTTGATCAAAATGGTAAATTAAGTGCTAATATATCATGATTACAGTATATGTTTATATTTACAAAGCCATAATCACTTATCCGCCTCAAACATATTGGAGTGTAGCAACACACAGAAAGGTTCAAAAGGAAGTCAACCTTAAACATTTCATTTGTGCGACCTCACTAGTCTAAACATGACATTCTGATTAATATTACATTTGTGAAGCAAAATCCAGCTGTTTTTATCCATCTCAGGGGGCATTTTGCCACTTGCTGTCCACTGAAATTGACATCGCAGTTGCTCAGGCAACGACCAATCACAGCTCACCTGTTTTCTGAAGCTGAGCTGTGATTGGTTGTTAACTGAGACCTGAGCAACTATGATGTCATTTTCACTCAGCAACTGCCAAAATGGCCGTCTTCTGATATTGATCAAAACTGCTGGATTTTACTGCTTAACTCATATTCCACTAACAAGAATACCATATTTAGACTAGTAGGGCTGCATAGAGCATATTATTGTCAAATATTTTTTGAGGACCTTCTGGATCCTGTGCCATAACCTGGCCAATAGCAGTAACAAAGGTCCCATTTTAAATCTATCTACGTTGCTACTAGCCTCATCCTGGCTAGCGCTAGGCTAGTTCGTTTCTCATTCCCATAACTATTGTACTTCCGGGGGTCCGCTACAATGAGCTTCACTCCCTGTGTATATACGGCAAAATAGATTTTTTATTTTTATTCGTGTTGTCATGTTATTCGTGATAACTTACATTGATGTTTCTGCATTTGGCAATTTATTATTATATTATATAATTAGTATGGGATTTCTTTTTTAATGGGCTTTAGGTGAACTGATGAATACACACACGCACACACGCACGCACGCACATGCACATGCTCACCCACATACAAAAAATATATATATATATATATGTGTGTGTATATGTATATATATGTATATATATTAAAAAAAAAAGAGAAAAAAAAACATTTTTATTAATTTTTTTTAATTTATTTGCTTTTAAAAAAAAGGAGAGCAATGATGATGTCAAATCGAATGAACAATACTGAGCTCTCCTGAAGAAAAAAAAGAAAGAAAAAAAAAGATTTTTTTTTTTATGTCAAAGCTGATTTTGATATTTGGCAGAATAAAATTCTGATTAATTGGCCGATTAATTACAAAATATATAATAAAATAAGTAACCTATTAAAAAAGATGTTTACTTGCTTTGAACCACTGCTGCGCTATATTTTGAGCAATATAAAACAAAATATAAAAACAAAAAAAATTAAGACCGTTTTTATGCATTTCCGGCGTATCGGATCGTTTAGTTTTTGGCACTTAACATAAAATAGCTTCATATTCAAAATATGATCGTGACCTCCATGAAGTTATGCTAAATTGTTCTAGCTGGGAATGCGTGATGATACCCTGAGCCAATCAGAACCCAGGAGAATGAAAACGCCGCAAGACTGCTTAAATGTTCCTTATTTTGTATCCATGTTGCCTTCCTACCTTTTACTGTATTCAATATGCAATATATCTTAAAAAGCCGTAAAACTCATTCAATTGGTCAATAGTATAAACCACAGATATACTCCCCCCAAAAAAAGTGCAATATAGCAGGGTAGGCCAAGACGAGCTGATGAATGGACGTGCTTTCGTCTAAACTCGGCCATCAACAAACAAACAAACACACTCACACGTAAGCGCAAAGCAGCAGCTGGCTTGGCCCTCGCGTGTCCTCCATAACCCCGTCTGATTCGGGCATTACAAATTCATCGTATGCGGCCGCGGCTGATTGAAGTGATGGGCTGATTCCTCAGAGCTTCCCGCCTGATGGAGGGTGCTATAGCAAATAGCCCAATGGCTCTGTTTAGATAACACTGACCTCTCGCAAAACGCCGCTACGTCTTCAGCCCGAGCTTCGGAGGGACACGATGTCATCTTTGGACAAAAACAAGGTTCAATATCGGTTCAAGAGAATAAGGCGATTTATGTCATTCCAAAGGGGAAAAAAGTTAGTCATACCTGATAACTGCATTAAATGTGAGAAAATGTGTTTTTGGCTATGTAATAAAAAACGCAGTTCTGGTCCCAAAGTCGGGGTGTTGAAAGGTGACCCACCAGGCTTCCAGTTCTGTTTGGTAATAATAATAAAAATAATAATCCTACTTTCACTGTTCAGAAGGTGGAAGTAGACATGACATTATTTTGTGTGAACTCAGCCAAGTTTTGTATTTATAGTTTTTGTTTGTTTTGTTTTTTACAATTATATTATTTTTCATTTAGAAAAGAATGAAATGGAAAAAAATACTAAATACGGCGAAGCAACGGCAAAACAATCCGAAGCATACAGTGACCGCCCTTTACGTGAACAAAAGTGTTCGTCGTCATCAGGATGAATTGTAAGGAGGTGGGGGTGAGACAAGAGGCCAGAACCCCTGATCTGCATTCTGCCCCCGTGAGGTTACCACGGTAACGAGTACAGTACGTCGCGGGGCGAGGAGGGCCAGGGGAGGGGCACAGGGGGGGCACTCACCCCTTTTTCCTTAGAAATTGATATTCATGCTTTTTGTGGAGCAGGAGTTACAATCATCTTGATTTGGAGGGAACGTTTCAAAGGCCCCTCCCCTCCCCGAGTCCCCCATCGGATTTCCTCAAAGGCCGACAGCAGACCAGAAAAGAAACAGTCGGATTACACAGGCTAAATACACATCATCTTATTTATTAGGAAATGAAGCCACGCAAAGTAAATGAGGGTCATCCTATGTAAATGAAATTAGCGTCTGGCTAATGGCTTCAAATTATGCTCAAACTCTTATGCTCACTGGAAAGTCACGTTTTTGGGCCAATAAAAAAGCTGGGAAAAAAAAGTAACTGTGTGATGTTTTATATGTGATGAGTTGTATTTTTGTATTTTGACTTTCCTGTTGCTTTTCTTTTCCCTCTCCACTGTGATGTGGATGGGTTTTGGTTTTCTTTGCTGTATTTTTGACCATGTTTAATAGGCTTCGTGCATGCTCAAATGTATAAAAACATTAGAAACACAACAAACAAAAAACACAGCAACGCACAAACTGTCATTAAAATGCTATATTTAATCTTTTGATGGGGTTTAGTGAAGTGCATATAGTCATTTGAATTTTTTTTAATTACGTATTGTATTTGTAATTTTATTTATTTTTTTAAATGAAAAAAGGGACAACCATCACATACACTATACATATTCTATATAATTGATTTTTATATTATTTAGGGATGGGCAAGTATTGATATCGGGCAGATAGCCGGCCTTATTTCAAGGTATCCCTGCTTGTGTATTGGCCACTGTTGCGAATACCAATACCTTTTTAGGAAGTACAAATTAGATGAATGGAAAATTGCCATTAATTTCATGCAATTTTAAGGAAAGATGCTATATTGGGATAAATAGGTCTTTTTTTATTCTCTGTCAGTTTATTTGAAGAGAAATTTTATGTACCAAAAATACTAGTGGCATCGGTACTTGGTATCGGTATCGGTGACTACTGGAGTTGAGAACTCGTACTGGTATTGTTCTGAAAAAAAGTGGGAATGAACAACCCTAAATTTTTGTATAATTTAAATAATAGCCTATCACACTAATTAATTTTGTGCCAACCCAATTTTTTTATATAAAATTATTAATACACTAAATTCATTTATGATTTGTGTATTAACAAGTCGACTGAAACGGGCAGTCAATATTTAATAATTATAATGATAATATTAAAAAATAATAAAAATGTAAAAAATAAAAATAAAAATAAAAATAAAAATAAAAATAATTGACATTATCGAATAAGTTAATGTGGTTAACGTGTATATTGCTGGCGTTTTTTTTTCCAGAAATTGCTCAATCCCCGAGTAGATTTGTTATTTTTCCAAAATGACCAAATTAAAGATTTCAAATGACTGAATGAGTGCGATATGACACACGTGCGCTCGTGTTCTCATGGCCTTGTCTTTTAGTACCCACTTTATGGTCCACAACAAAACACACACTTAAAGTGTGCATTTGAAAATAATGGTCTTTGGCATTATGCAACCCTTTGCACACACCAGGGTTGCTTTCAAAGATACAGGGGGCAATGCTATGGTTCATCTTTGAAAGCTGTGGGCTGTAAAACAACACCCTGACTCCCTTATGAGTCAAGGTGTTTTACAAACACACCAGTAAAAAAAGCTATTGAGGGAGAATGAGCCAAAGGGGCATAAAGAAAAGATTCCACGCCGACACACACACACACACTCGCAGCATTCCTCACTGCTAGTGGCCCTAAGATAATGTTGTTCTTTAATTAAACTATCTCTGCCGTGCAGTGTAAAGTAGCGGGGGAGACAATCAATTCTGCGTGAACTGTAAAGGCGGTTATTAGCACTAGGTGAGTGAGAGCGTTTGGAAAAACTCATGCAGCGAGCGACGCCACATATGCACACGTGTGTACACTATGTGTGTGTGTGTGTGTGTCCTCTTTCCGGACTGATTGCCAGTTAAAACAGGCTGAGTGGAGACATGAAACATGAATCGAGCTTCAAACCCGACGGAAGGAAGGAATGAGGTGAGCAGATTCCACAAAAAAAGGTTGAACGGACATCTAAATACAGATGGGGGATATGTAGATTTGATCAGAGGTGGCTAAAGTACTCTTAAAGGGGAAGTCGACCTTAAACTTTTCTTGACAATAATATATGTGACTTCACTAGTCTAAACATTTGTGATTAACCCATTGAATATATTTCATTTTATATATACCCGCTGATGCGACATTTGTTTGTTGATAAAAATAAAAAAAATGTATTGAAGGTTTATAATGATAAACTTATGTTTGTGTGAACTCTGAAACGTTTTTGGAATTGTTTCTATCTGCTTCTATCTTTTCCAGGAAAAAGTCACCCTTAGGTTTTAGAGGCAGGTTTTGCCAAACGCTTTAGGCCTTAATGGGTTAATATTACATTTGTGGAATATGAGTTAAACAGCAAAATCCAAAACGCCGTTTTTATCCATCTCAGCGGGAGGCCATTTTGTCATCGACTGAAGATGACATCTGTTGCTCAGGGTTGAGGCAACGACCAATCACAGCTCACCTGTTTTCTGAAGCTGAGCACTGATTGGTTGTTACCTGAGATCTGAGCAACTATTATGTCATTTTCACTCGACAGCAAGTGGCAAAATGGCCGCATTGTGATATTGATAAAAACTGCTTAACTCATATTCCACAAATGCAATATTAACCAAAATACCATATTTAGGCTACTGGGGCTGCATAGAACAAATTATCAAGATTTTATTTCATTTTTTTAGTTGACTTACCCTTTAAGTAGAAGTAAAGATACCAGAGCAAATAAAATACAGAATCACAAATTCACCAACAAAGAGCACTGCAAGGTTGTGGCGAGTACTTTGGTACAATAAGTATAAGCATACACTTCAAAATTGTCTGTGTGGGCCTTGTCCCACTGTCAATTTGGAACAAAACACTATCCGCCTCTTCCTGAAACTGCTTTGACCCGAGTGATCAATTTAATGTCTGAAATGCACTTTTTCGGGGGGGTTGGTTTGTGTCTGATTGGCTGACACGGTGCAGCAGCAAAACTGAGCTTACGCAGCCAGTCTGCACTTCCTCTCAGCTCAAGTGCTGGTGGGGCAGATCGACTACTGCTGAGAGTTGAGTGGAATCATTCCGCTATCGCAGTGCTGATCCCTGTCCTGCGGTTTTGTCGGCCCGGGCCCCCGGGCCGCTGCTGCGTGAACAGAAAGTTGGCCGGCGCTTGTGACGCCGACAATTGCGCTTCTATTCGTTCAGACAGGGGGTTGACCTGCTGCCGCTGCTGATGTAGTTGACACATGACGGCTGTAATTTGGGGAGTGAGCTTCCTTGTACTTCCCGCTGCGGCCACTAGGAGGAGCTATAAATGAGGGCTGGGAGCAGTGGAATACCGGGACCACACACATTTCATTCCGTCAAATTATAAGAGCTGCATCAAAAATGTTGGCTTAGTTTTGTATTAATCTAATGTTTATTCTTGAGGTGAAAGTTGTTTTCATTGACCTGAAATGCGATTAAATGGTTCCTAAGGCACCAAAACACACTATTTGTTTCTTATGTTTAAAATAAAGAAGCACAATTTGACTTGATTTGAGATAAGTTAATTTTGGTCCCAGTGTAGCTGGCATCACGTGCTTCTTTAGCGCCTCTGCTGGTTGCAGCCAATGGAGGATACTTGTGGTACGGCACCCATGGACTCACCTTTTGGCAGATTATATATATATATATATATATATATATATATATATATATATATATATATATATAAATAATTTGTTTGTTTAAAAATATTTATTTTTATTTTTAATATTTAATTTTATATTTATATTTTTTAATTTGTTTTGATTTTACTGCCCGAAGACAGCTGGGACAGGCTCCTCCAGTACCCCCCCCCCCCCCCCCGCCTTCATCCTGTGAGGAATAAGTGGTTCAGAAAATGGATGGAGGGACGGATTTTTAAAAGTAACCCCCATTTGTTATGGAAAATACATATACATACACATATACATATATATTAGGGGTGTAAAAACAAAATCTAAACCATAGATTCATTAATTTCAGCGTAAAGGTTTGAGTGCACAAACTAACAAAAAATTTGACCAAAACGTTATAAATCAGGATAAATTGCTTTGATGTTGATTACTTTAATTTAAATTTATATTTAATAATTTGCACTTTAATAAAAAGGAAAAAGCTGCGCTTATTTGCCCTTGATAAATCTCTTTGAAGGAAATAGGTTAGTAAAATTAGAGTTACGTCATATTGTAAAATGGTCGTCTACTTCCAACAACAAACTCAACGCACCATACCCTCTCAAATTGAGCCGTGCCAGATCGAATCCAATTTGAATCCCACTGAATTGAACAAAATCGAATCCTTCCACCTTAAATCGTGCGGCAACTCATATATCAAGACACAGATTTTTGCTATAGTCTCATTTCGGATTCAAGATTACCATCGGGCCTGCCTGAAAGCGACTTCTCACCCATTGTCCTGCTGGTCATCTCACTTGATAGAATGCAAATGTGGAGGTCTATAGGGTGCGTGGCGGCAAAGCCATTGATTGGAGATGAATACAGTGGCTACTCTCAGGCTCTTCACGGTTATTAGGACTAATAGAGAAACCTCAAATAGTGGAGGAGGAGGTACAGATCGGCACAAATAACTCTTAATGCGGCTGGCTACTCCGCGGGCCTCTCACAGAGTTTGGCTTGCGATTTGCATTCCTTTGTGTGACAACTTGTAATCCTCCCACTCAGCATGCCAAGAATCACACAACAGATTTATTGTGCCGGTCAACAAATCGTTTAGGTCAGGGATTGGAAAACTTTTGGGAGCCATTTTTTTCAAAGAACGCCAATTAAACATAGCTAACGTGTACGTACGTATGTTAGCCTGTCTCCTGTGCTGGCGAGCCAAAGACAATTTTCCATGGAAAATAAAGGATTATTCGATTCGATTCTAAACACAAATTTGCACACGTTGACGTTTTTTTGAAGAACAGTTGGCTAACTGCGAAACTGCACATAAGGAAGGACAGAATAGTATAGTACGCATAACATGGTGGTGTCGCAGTGTCCGAGTGTTTTTATCACTGCAAGTACAAGTTAAGAGCTCTTTAAAATGTTTGGTGAAAAATAACCCAATTTGGTAAAATAAAATAAAAATCGCAACTTGGGGCAAATTTGACCCAACTTTTGTCAAAATGCCAAAATTTGTCCCCAATATTGAGTTGTTTTGATGTTTTGTATCAAAACAACCCAAAGTTTAGACTGATTTTTTATTTTGATGCACCAATATGGTACACCCTTGAAAATACGGAGACACAAATTTGGGTCAAAAAATGGGCCGACCCACTACTCAATTTGACCCAACTTTTGAGCTGTTTTGTACCAACAAAAAAAAAAAAAAACACCATAAAGGTTACAAAACAATCCAAAGTTGTACCAAAATTACAATAGTAATGGGCCGGGCCCTTTTTTTTTTTTTTTTACCTATTCATTTTTTTATTTATTCATTCATTCATTTATGTTTTTAACCAGTGGTTTTATTGACGTACAGTATCAATGCATCTGGATGAAAAATAAATAAATCTGTCTGGTTTAGCAGTTGCATTTTTCCTTGATAGCTGTAATAGGATATCACTATATAAAATTAAAAAAAAACTTTTCCTATGCTCTACTTAAAAAAAACATCCAGAAGTAAAAGTAAAATAAGTAATAAAAAAAAAAGAAAAAGGGACAACTATTTAACAGAAATTTTAATTGGCCCAAGCTAAGGTAATGCTAAAAGAAGCTAAAAGCTAGAAAAAACTAATTGGTTTATGTGTTTGTTTGTTTTATTGTTACATCCCCAAATATAGGTAAGCACTTTCAAAAATGATACAAAGTATTGCAAATTATTTTTTGAGGACGTCCAAGCTATGAATCGCAAGCTTGAGAACAACTCATTTAGCTCGCCCCCCTCCTCACCCACTGGAGGCTCAACGCAGGTCTACCGGACCCTGGCGGAGCGGCAGACCCACCTCCCGCCGCCCGGGAGTAGAGAAAAAACGCGATGTGGAGCCCATACGGCGCGGAGCCGAGCGGACATGCGGTTTTCGCGCCGCAGGCCCACACAGGCTGCGAAACAGAGACGCCGCGCGGCTCTAAGTGCACGTTTGCGGAAGGCGCAAAGGGCCTACTTGCTGCGGTAGAATAACTGCAAATTAGCTACACAACCCACACCGCGCCTTTTGGAAACTATTCAACACGCATCTAAGTGAAAAGGAGGCGGGGAAACGTGTCGCGGCTTTCTTGTCGTCCTAAAATAGCCGCTTCTCATCTCTCCCTTCCTTTTATAGCGCCCCCTCGGATCCTCTTTCTCTTTTTGCTCTTCACGCTACGATTGCAGCCGAAAGCACGGGTGGCATGTTGAGCAAAACTTGAGCGCTCGCCCCGCATTGTTTTTGCACAACATGGCCAGAGTGTGACAGCTCGGGCCTGTTATTGTGTTTGATGGCTTGCAACCACATCCTCACGTGTCTGCCGACGGGAAAAAAAAAAAAGCCGAACAACACTTTATTTTTTGCTCGTCTGGGACAGGCGTGGACTGACTGACCGATTTGCAGTTTGTTTGTTGCTTGACGGAGGGAAAAGGAAGTGGAGGAGAACACACTTTTTTTTTTTTTTTTTTTTTTACGTAAGGCTTATGGATATATTTTACTGTTGGTACAAACAATATAGGGCCGCACATCTAAGTCAACCACGTAAAAGTGTCGACACAAAAAAATGATGCATCAAAACAGTTAGAATTTTAAAATCATATTTACAAATGGCTGGAACGAATGTTTGGCCCTTTTCTTTCCGCACGAACATTTGTTGCCGACGGACACTTCCGGCGACATGACGATACAAATTCACAGGGTTTGGGGTCTAACCAACGACAACAAAAGACAAATAAATAAATCCATAAAAACATATACGGATTTACCAGTGAACGGGTAGGCTTATGTACGGGTATGTATTTTTGTTTTACTCATAATCTAACGTAATATATCCTACCATCGCTAATTACACAAATAATCGATACAAACTAAAACATGTTATTTGTGAAAAAGTACTTATTTATTTGAAAATCAGAACACAATTAAAATACAACACTAAAAACGAGTATGCATTGTATCGTTACCCTCTTAAAATAAAGCCCTTAAAAGACGGTAATATAATCAACATTTGGTTCAGTTTTTCAATTTCTGAAAAAAAAAAAAAAGAAATAATGACTTCAGCCATTATTTTAGGAAGGTGACGATATTATAGAAGAGCATAATTTTAGAAGCATTGCAATATTACAAGCAGAAGAGCTCATTATAGAGTCTTTAAAGATCTGTAAAGGCAGACAGTGGTTGGTGGTTTGCTAAAAATGACGACTTCTCGTAAAAAAACAAAAAACATGCTCCTCTGAAAAAAAAAGCTACTTCACTCTGATATGACTTAAAAAGCCAACTATTGAACTAACATTACGACATTTTCGAAGCGGGTGCTTCACTACGGTGCCTCAGAGAGACCACACTTCGTAAGCCTACCATCAATTACTACGATTGTTAACTTTTCCTTCGTGTATCCGTAGCAGAAAGATGGCTGGCAAAACATGTCAGCACTAAGGTGTGGTGCAAACTATGTAGTATAATTAACGGTTACAGGTACGATTAAAAAATTGTATTTAAAAAAAATTACCATGATGTGATAGAACATTTGTTTTGCATATTATATATCTATATATGTATTTATATCTATAAAATTGTTCTTTGATCCTTCCTCGGGTCTCCTGACAACCTCACGACTCTAGCTGGATTCTGAAGTATTCGGTTTAGGTGAGCGGTATGGGATTTTTAATAGGTTTTAGGTGAATTAATGAGCGCACACAGAAAAAAGAAATAAATATTGCGTTTTTTTAAATGAATGAGCATTGAAAAATTTAAAGATTCTGCATAATGTCTCTTTAAGCGCATTTTTTTACATTTTCATATGTTTAACCCAAATTATGTTTTAAATTTACTTTGGGATTAATACAGGCTCATTGTTTAATATTTATCCATTTATTTTCTGCTTTACAAAAACACTGATAAGAAATAGTCATTTCGACTCCATTCTCATTGGGAGCGCCACCTCCAGGAGCCAGAAAGTACTGACCCATGATGAAATCATGGCATGGAATATCATTTGCATATCTCCATATTGAAAAATGTGGACGTAACCTCATCCAAGTGTATAGAATTGATAGCGATACGATCATTAGCGCTATCATTATTTTCCCAGCCCCTAAAAACAGAGAAGAAGCAGTGAAGTGGAAAACCATTGAGGTGAATGAAAGTGAACTGGATTCACGGGAGTTGAACTGGGACTAACAGATAATGAAAGCGAGGTGAGGGGAGGGGGCGAGCGGCCCATCTGCACGTCTCGGGCCGGCGCGGCAGGACTCAAACGCGGGGTCAGCTCACAGAGAGAAGCGGCGCTCTCTCTCCCGTCGCCCACCAATCCTCTTCCCACAAACACAACAGGCCCTTTGACTCGTTTGTTTGGACACACACATTCATGTCTAATTGTTGTTTTTCTTTTTCAGTCCGCCCCACAAGGCGCGCAGGCGGCACATATGGGGACCCAAAAAGTGGGGCCGAAACCACACTAAACGTTTTTTTGTTTTTTTTGTTTTTCCCATTGCATGCCGAGGAGCAGGCGAGTGGAGCGTCTTGCTTGCTCAGACAGACATCAGCGCCGCCATAATTATAACGGAAGTGCGGTGTCCCTTTCAGCATCAAATACGAGCTTTGCGTCGAAACAAGTCACGCAGCGCTTGCAGGAAAATATATATTTTTCAAATGCTCATCTAATCGTCTGTGGGCTCTGTGGGGAATGACGGTAATGTTCTCAATGTGTCTCCAAAAAACAGTCGGGATTAGTTCATGTGTTACGCAATTTTAGTAGGCTACTAATGTGTGAAAAACAAACGTTTATATTTATCATTATTATTATTTGTTGTAGTAATTAACAAGGTGTCAGATTGGTTGAAAATGTTACAAATGGTCTTTAAAAAAAATTAAACTAAATAAGTCCACTTACAAAGAGCATTAAAAATAAAAGCCAAGCTCCTGATGTCACTCAATAGGCCCCGCCCCCTTAAAGAAGTCAACACAACACATTCACTTTACAAGAATATATTCTATGCAGCCGCACTCATTTAAACACGACATTCTGATTATTATGGTGTTTGTGGAATACGAATCCCCCGATTTTGATCCATCCCAGGGGGCCGCTATTTTGCCATTGACTGAAGATGACATCACAGTTGCTCAAGGCTCAGGAAAGGACCAATCACGGTGCACGGTTTTCTGAAACTGAGCGGTTATGTCTTGAAAGGAGCTAGTAGCAGATTAATAATTTATTTTGTTGTTTCTGAATAACTGTTGGCTACCTGCTATCAAAAAATAAAAATAAAAATAAAATAATAATAATAATCAAGCTAAATCAAGCATTTTTTCGACATCTACTTTATTGTATTGCATTATACTTTTATAAGTCCGAAATGCAACTGTTGTCAATTTATGGTGTCAACTTCAATTCTCAGTTTAAGCATGTCAATGACAAAAAAAAAAAAGAGGCAGTTTTGACATGACACGATTATGCAAAGTCCTTAAAGAGACTTTTTTCTTTGTGCTGTGTATTTAGTAGGAATGTATCAAGGCACAATAACTGTAAACAGCGGCCTATTAGCAATGCAGCGTAAACAGCCGATAGATGCTTAAACATCTTTTAAATGTGTTTGCCTGCAGGCAATCGTGACCTAATCGGCATGCATTGAGCGTGAATACTTTGTGCACACATGTGGCCGGTTTGTCTCCTGGGACGCTTCCAACAGATTCCGCACGCAGCTCAATGTGTGGACAATCGATACGCCGGGGCCAGCCCGTTGAATGCATGCATTATTCAATTATCGGGATGAGGGCGATGCAGTGACGGGGAGATTAAGCAGCAAAGAGGACGTTTATTGCTGAGGATAAAATAACGCGAGACTTGAATTGTTTGAGTCGTTTTTGTAGCTTTGGTTCACCTCTTGGCTCTCCTGGTAAGAACCCCCCACCCCCTCCCCCTTGCCCCCCCCCCTCCCTCTTTTTGGGCCTTCGATCAAAGCTGGCCTTTCTGCCACGGCAGCCCATCAGGGGAGATCCTCGCCCTCACCTACAACAACACCGCATGCTGACACTTGCTCTCTCATGCGCACAACATGCAGGAAAACACACACACACACGGCATATTCACACACTCTCTCACACAAACACACAGTATCACTCTCTCACACACAAATGGACTCACTGACACTCACAGGCTACCACCATACACATGCACACCCGACACATTCACTCACTGTCAACACACTCAAATTCGCCCACACACAAATAAAAATCACTCTCACGCAAACATTCATACCCACACAGGCAGATTGACACTCCTCTCATGCCTCTCACAGGAACACAAACGCACGTTGTAACAGGACCACTCACACAAACCAACTGACACTCAACCCTCACGCCTACAGAACATTCACTTACTCTCACACCCATGCAAACTCACTCACACTACACAAACAGTATCACTACACTCACACACTCACACACACACACACACACACACACTATCATTTACACACTAACTCTCTTACAAAACACATTTATACAGAACATTCACTTACTCACTCTCTCAAACACAAACAGTACCACTCTCACACTGACAAACTGGCAATCACTACTCTCATTCACACACTGGCAGAACATTCACTAAACTCTCACAACAAACACTATCACTCCCAATGGTCTCTCACTCTTGCTCTCTCAGGGATTCACACACAAAGACGTACACTGTACACACACACTGTATCACTCTCACACATTCATACACACACAAAGACGTACACTGTACACACACACTGTATCACTCTCACACATTCATACACACATAAACACACACCCAAAGGGACTCTCTCATAAATACTCAAATTCACTTAAACGCACACACAAACTGTATCACCATCACACAAATTCAAACCCACGCTAGCAAGCCTGTGCGCAAACACTCACAGATGATACATTCACTCACTCACTCTCTCAAACTCAAACAGTACCACTCTCACACAACTGACTGGCAATCACTCCTCTCATTCACACACTGGCAGAACATTCACTAAACTCTCACAACAAACACTACCACTCCCAATGGTCTCTCACTCTTGCTCTCTCAGAACATTCACACACAAAGACGTACACTGTACAAACACACTGTATCACTCTCACACATTCATACACATCCAAAGGGACTCTCTCATAATTACTCAAATTCACTTAAACGCACACACAAACTGTATCACCGTCACACAAATTCAAACTCACGCTAGCAAGCCTGCGCGCAAACACTCACAGTTGATACATTCACTCACTCACTCTCTCAAACTCAAACAGTACCACTCTCACACAAACTGACTGGCAATCACTCCTCTCATTCACACACTGGCAGAACATTCACTAAACTCTCACAACAAACACTACCACTCCCAATGGTCTCTCACTCTCGCTCTCTCAGAACATTCACACACAAACACTATCACTCCCAATGGTCTCTCACTCTCGCTCTCTCAGGACATTCCCACACAAAGACGTACACTGTACACACACACTGTATCACTCTCACACGTTCATACACACATAAACACACACCCAAAGGGACTCTCTCATAAATACTCAAATTCACTTAAACACTCACAGTCGATACATTCACTCACTCACTATCTCAAACACAAACAGTACCACTCTCACTCAAACGGACTGGCAATCACTCCTCTCATTCACACACTGGCAAAATATTCACTAAACTCTCACAATAAACATTATCACTCCCAATGGTCTCTCACTCTCGCTCTCTCAGAACATTCACACACAAACACGTACACTGTACACACACACTCTATCACTCTCACACATTCATACACACACAAACACACACCCAAAGGGACTCTCTCAGACTTACTCAAATTCACTTAAACACTCACAGTCGATACATTCACTCACTCACTATCTCAAACACAAACAGTACCACTCTCACTCAAACGGACTGGCAATCACTCCTCTCATTCACACACTGGCAAAATATTCACTAAACTCTCACAACAAACATTATCACTCCCAATGGTCTCTCACTCTCGCTCTCTCAGAACATTCACACACAAACACGTACACTGTACACACACACTCTATCACTCTCACACATTCATACACACACAAACACACACCCAAAGGGACTATCTCAGACTTACTCAAATTTACTTAAACGCACACACAAACTGTATCACCATCTCACAAATTCAAACCCACGCTAGCAAGCCTGCGCGCAAACACTCACAGTCGATACATTCACTCATTCAAATGTACGAACACACCCAAACATGTTCACCCTCTGAAACTCGCACAATCGCACGCACCCACACAGATCTTGTTTCTCCAAGATGACTTAGAACTACCCAAGCAAGCCTCATTCAGCACAGTCCAACAATCTGACGAGACCGGCGAATGGTTGTCCCGAGTACACAGCCCGCTCGGACCGCGCAAACACACACACACGATGCTTTCCCGCGTGCAAACAGACAGCAGAACAAACAAGCGCCACAGCTTGCATGCATATGTAAGAGCGCGCTGGCGCGCACCTGTAAGCTTTTATCTGAAGGCCCGCCGCCTCAGCTACTTCCTCCTCTGTTGCTGACCTCAAACACTCCTCTCATTTGGCTCGCGTCGCCCCAATTAGAGAGCCGAGGAACACTTTGGTCTGCCCTCCAGAGACAGCGCGGCCCTTCAACGTTTTACAAGCCCTGATGCGCTACTAATCGCGGCAGCAAATGTTTGTTGACTGCTTTTCTTTGTCTCCGTGTCGGGTTGCCGTTGAAAAAGTGCACAGTTCTTCCCTCAGAACTGGAAGTCATCCTGTCCAAACATCTGGTGATGACTCAGGCCGGCGGATCCCAAACCCATCACATGCGATTCATTATCCTGAGGTTGGCCCGTAGCGGGCAAATTGGACTTTGTATATTTGAAGGCGGTCCCATACATATACATGGGAGCCGGCTGCGATGACACATCGGGCCCATGAAAGTGTTTCCAGTGTTTGTGTCTGGCTTCAAAGGGGCGGACGGCGACCTCCGCTGCGCATGTGACACAGGAAGCACTCCAACCTCACCTGCACCCCCAAAAGCCTCCGGTTACATCTGAACCCTGGGCCCCTTTTTGAACAACAGTAGGGGTCAATTAACTCATTACATGCCAATTAAAGCATTAAGTACGTCCCAGAGGTTGCACTATGGATCCTTTTTTGTCACTATAATCACAAGTGTGATGCAAGCTGCACTATGCAACAACTGTTTAATACATACTAGAACTCGACTATCAGATTAAATTTATTCCACAATTACGATAGGCTTCTTTTCATAAAAGCCTCGGCTGGATTATAGTAATGTACTTTATTTGGGAGTCAGACAGCCCTCCCTCAAGTGTCTCCAGTTGGTAGAAAAATGCTCAACTTTAGTTAAGCCCCCTCTGTCGATTTTTAAAACTCATCTTAAAACACAATTTTTTTTCTTTGCCTTTCAACTCAGCATGAGCCTCAGCTCCGTTTTTGTGTTTTATGATGTTGACTGTTTTTGGTTTTTATTGTATTAACTGTTTTTGTATTCCAAATTTTTGACTCCGTGTACAGCACTTTGTGTACAGCAATGTGCTCTTGAGTCGAGTTGAGTTTCTTCTTGATGATCAGTTTAAAGTGGACGCGATGGAAATTTTGATCGGCTTTTACCAAATAAATCTTTTATTATCTGCCTTTTTCAAAATGATGTGTGTGAGCGAGCTGTTCTGAATTTTGGCTAATTTATATAATCCCTTCACTCAGTGTCTCGGCTAAAGATTTGTGAAGATCAAACCATTTTCAAGTGATAACGCAAAAAGGTAAGCAGAGCTGCAATGAGTTTCGTTCGACGCGCAGATGAGTATCTGTGTTGCATAGTATACACGGAGTCACACACTAATTGTGTGAAGTGGTGCATCTACCAGTGAAAATTATTTCCATAGCTTTTATGGGTGCCCGCTTTTTTTCTCCCCCACCAATTCTGCTGCCGCAAGTAGAAGTCGCTTCCCTTGTGCAAGCAACCTCATGGTGATAAATTGCCCATTTTGTAAAAGTAAAATGATGCTCTGACTGCTGATTGGTGGATTAACATGAGACCAAATAGACTAAGTTAACTGAAATAAAATTTTTCATGAATTAAGATAAAGTAAGGTAAAGTTTGGTAGGTGGGGAAATTATACGCATATCATCCAGCGAACAATTTATAGATGTTGCAAAATGTAAATTTTCCCTTTTTAAAACCGAGTGCATCGCTTTAGCATCTTCACATATGGATAAAAAGTCAAACAAATCTCAACATGTGTGTTTTTGAGTCGAGTCCGCTTATCTTTCCGATCAGGGTTATTCTACACCCGCCTGGTTGTGAGAGAGATGCAACGATAGTTATTTCTTCATAATATTTAACCCAAGTTGGGTCCAGTCGGCCCCTCACGCAGACACAACTACTTTTTGAACACATCTAAGCTCTGCTGAAAACAGACTTCTCTCTGTGAGGGATTTTGTTTTTCTTCTCGCGGACCCCTGCGGCTACCTTAAGCCGCCACTGGTCAAAGTTGAAGGCGAACAAGAGAGTCAAAGAGGTAGAAGACGTGAGCTTCAAGTGGATTTGTGGGCCTGCAATCATGTACAGTAGCTTAGGTGTGAGGTCGCTTTCATTTTAGATTGAAGTGGAATTTAAAACGTCAGTGTGCAAGGCCTCAAATGCTTTCCTTATGGCAATATTACCGTCATACCGCAAATAGCAAAAAAATTATTAGCATCTCCAAAATGTTTTATGATTACCTATATTGATATTGATATATACTTTCATTTACCACAAACTATGATCCCAATACACTTTCAAAAAGTATACTCAACTCTTGAATAGTCACCGATACCAATACCACAGTATTTGATACATAAAATTAAAAAAAATAATAATAATCTATGACAGACAATTTTAAAGAGGAATCTGTATATAATTCCTTAAAATTGCATGAAATTAATGGGAATTTTACATTCTTCTCATTTCTACTTATAGTTCCTGATCGTAAATCGGGCACAAGAGGGTTACCAATATCAGCAGTTGTTGAGAGTACTGATACCTTGAACTAAGGCCAGGTATCGGCATGATACCGTTACCTGGTATCGGTATTGGCCCATCCCTATTATCTACCCTAAAAAGGTTTACAATTGCCTATAGCAAAATCTTAGATTGTAAATATAACACAAGCTATGATTTGGGGTGGGGGGTTATGCTTTCTGAAATTCTAGTCTTGGTGGTTAGACTGGGTAAAGTCTGACTAATTTTCTATTAGGCACAACAGGTTAAAGGGAAAGTCAAGTCAAAAATGTTCTTTACAATAATATGTTCTATATATCCCCCACTAGTCTAAACACGGCATTCTGATTAATATTGTGTTTGTGGAATATGAATTAAGCAGCAAAATCCACCCATTTTTTTATCCATCTCAGGGGGGCGGCCATTTTGCCACTTGCTGTTGACTGGTGCTCAGGTAACGACCAATCACGTCTCAGCTGTTTTATAGAACACATTATAAATAATTGTTTTTGACTTGACTTCCACTTTAAGGAAAACAATCTTGTGGGCGAATATGAGCCGCGTATTAGTGAGGGCACACGTACTTTACTTTTTCATCTGTTTTATTTTCCCTCTCTCTCAGCAAAAACGCATGTCGAAACGCGGTCTGTTACCTACACGCCTCCTTTCCGAGCAGCTGTGATCCAACTTCCCATCTCTGTCTACTCTCAGCGAATAAGGGTGAGCTTTGGCGCTGTTGGCTCCCAACAGGCTTATTGGACGCTTTTCCTCTGCACTTAACGGAACCGCGTCCCGAGTCAACCTCCCCCCCCACCCCCCACCCACCCACACCCCCTTCGCTTGTGTGTTTACCCGGGCCAGACGCCGACTTCAGCAGGTTCACGTAAAGTTCTGGGGTTTTAAATGGCCGGGTGGCGGTGACGTCAAGAGATCACAACATTGCGACATGGCGGGAAGAGCGAGGAGCGCGCTGGCCTGGCAGCAGATAAAACGACTCGCACCGTGGTAACCAATCCTTGCTGAGTGAGTGGCTTAAGCGTGACGATGTAATTGTGTCACCTTTCAGGCATAGCGGCGCTGGCTATTACATGTGGAGGAAGTGAAAATGGATGCAAATTGCTGTTGGACTTGCGCGCACAACAACTTCCTCTCTTCTTCTGGAAAGACTTTCTTCGAGGAGGATGTTTGCAGGATGAGTATTTTATGAGTCAGGGATAGGATGAATCCTACCATTTGTATAGCGATGTTCCTTTCAGCTTCTCCATTTATGTTGGGAAAACACTTTAATCAGAGAGATAAATGCTAAGATGGAAGTTGACAAGGTTAGGAAGCTCATACTCCAACAGAATAAAGATATGCAGTTCATGGAGTGGAGTGCTTGACATTCAACTCGAGCCATGTGATGTCAGTTGTATATATATATAAATATATTAGGGGTGTCAAATTTAGTCTGTTAATTTTGAGTTAATTTAAAGTTCATTTAACGCCACTCATTTGTTAAACACGCAACTAATGACCACCCCTTGCTTGGAAAGCCTGTACTGGGGGAATTCCAGTCGCAACGCAGCAGACACGTCCATGTCAACATTTTGCAGTAATACATTTATTTAATAATAATGTATAGATTTGAGGCTACTGGGGTCAAGTTGTATTTTACCATTTTGTAAATGTGCAGAATTTCACAAGTTGCTTCATGTTAAAGACTAGATAGCTCTTAATATGAAAAGAAAAATGCACTGAGCTGTCACCAACGTCTTACGAATGCAATGATGCCATCTAGTGGCAGAAAAATGACCTCAACACAAATCAATATCAGACAGTACAGCTTTTTAATTTGAACAAAATTGTATGAATTATTATAAAATTACTGTACCAATGACCATAATATGCAGTCATATTTCTTTTAGTTTAACATTTTTCCCACTTTTATGCTAACAAGAAAACAAAAACTTATTTTCTTAACTTATCTAAGAGATATAAAATTTGCAATTAATTTTAAGTTAACTATTGAAGTCATGCGATTAATTACGATTAAAAAAATGTATTGCCTCACAACCCTAAATTATATATATATTTTTATTTTTTTATATTTTTTTGCCCTTCCTGAGTCTGATTTTGTTGTTATATACTGTGAGGTGTCAAAAACAATAAAAAGTGACCAGGAACTGGTGTTTTTGGTGAAATCAACCCATGTTGCACTGTTGATTACTGAAGAACGGACAAGGCTAGAAATAAACTCTTTCCTGGTGTTGGGTCTTGAAAGAGCAGTCAAAGTGTTCCAAAACGGTTGACAATATGGTGAACTGTGTTGAGAACGAGTAGCATGAAAAAGCTTCCTTCCACTTTTATATTCAATTGTGGATGCACTTCTACCCAACACTCTGTTTTTGCATTTCTTTCCAGTAAACCCTACACCTATGTCTTGAATTTGAAAACAACAATCACTTTTTTTCCCCTTTTTTTTTTTAAATATAGAAGGGTTTGGTGCTTTGGTGAATGTGCATAGGAATCTGTTGGGGTTCAGTACCTCCAACAAGACCGCCCTTAATGGAAGCCTTTTAAGCTGCATTGCTTCCATGGTAGTGAAAACCGTTAAGGGGATGTGCCACGCCCCTTAACATTTACAACAAGAAAAAAAGCAACACACAAGACGAGGAGTGTAACGTGAGACAACAACTGCGGCGTGCCATCGTCATTCTCTCACAGTGTCTACGAGCATAAACTGACACACGCAAACGGACAATCCGAGGAATGCCGCCAACTGCTGCTCACAAGCCTTCCGTGGCGAGCGGAGGGAATTGAGGGAGCGCTACCACCAAGAATTCCATACATCCCCAGCAATCGCTCACTTTCCTCCAGGCGGAGGAATTTAAAGCCCTTTTCTGAAACATCTGAGACTCATCCGTCAAGCAACGCGGCCTGCGCTCGCCGCACTTGAATAAAAAGGTGCCAGCTCAAACAAATGCTTCGCTTCTATGGGCAGGTCGCAGGTTAACACTTAAACCAGCAGCCATTTTATAAAATATTAGCCTCCGTGCTCCCGCTCCACTCTCTCTGCGTCTCTTTATCGCCGGCCTCTCCTCGGCCGTATGTTTCTTCTGGCACCGAGCGGTCCTGTCTGCGTGCGTCAACAAACACAAGAAGAGGAACCGGCAACTGTATTAACAGATGGCCAGAGTCAATAAAACACGCACAAATCACGCGTCGGACACATCTGTCATAAGCGGAGGCCTCGGATAATCTTTCTGTGTGGCTCCGCCGCAGTGATGGAATCACAGCAGGATGGGGAGATTAGGGGACGGGGCCCATTGCCCAGGGGACACGGAGCAGCTTTGTGATGGATCGTAGCGTGGGGAAGAAGGCCAGAAGAGAGGCCAGAGGGGACGGGTTCCAGGCCAATTACCAATTGAGTTGGTAGCTTGGAGAAAAGGGGACTACTCCATTAATAATTCCTCATTTGTGTTTCATTCATATTTTTTCTCAATGGCTCTCAATTAAAAGGGCTTGAGCGATTAATCGTAACCTATAGAAAAAGAAATAAATAAATAACACATTAAGCCATTACACCGGAAGACAAATAAATGAATGCCATTCAAACGTTACCACCGGTAAATAAATAAATTAAAAAGAAAGAAAGACTTTTAAAAACATTTACAGCACCCCCCACAAAGATATATAAATGTTAAAAAAAAAAAAAAACGGCTGATTTTTTTTTTTTTTTTTACACATTAACACATTACATTCGACACAGATAATGAAATTGAAACATTTCCACCACCACCCAAAAAAAAAAAAATCTGAAAAAAACTGAAAAAATACGACACAAATAATGAAATATTTCAAGGGATTTAAAAATAAAATAAGAAATTAAATCTGAAGATTTTTTTTTTAACACACTACAAAATAAGACACAAATAATGACAAACATTTCCTGGGGGATTTTTTTTCTTTTTTTAATCGGCAAAAAAGACAGCCGATCTTTGCTGTTGTTGTAAAGCAGTGAAATGTGAAGTTTATTCATTGTACATTTTGTGATTAATCAGCCAATTAATCGATTCAGACGCTAATAATAACTTTTGAATAGTGTGAAAGTGAGTGCTATGAATTTTGTCTTGAGGCAACTGAGGCCATTTTGAATAGTAGCATAAAGCAGCTTTTTTTGCGCCACAGACCAATTTCATGTGAAGCAATATTATATTTGTCAGACTGGGAAAAAAAACAAAAAAACAAATTATTGACAATACTACTCCCCATTATGCTGAATCTGATTATAATTTTAGTTAATAGTAATAGTAGTAATTTAGTTAAATAAATCCCTGCTTCAAAACATGTTGTTGGAGGTTGTAGGAAATTATTTTGTCTCATAATTTGGCCTTTTCCCCCTTCTGTTTATTTACTAATATGTTACATACTCCCCCAATAGTATAAAGGAAGCATTTTGATAAATATTGCGTTTGTGGAATATGAATTAGGGAGCAAAAATCCACCGGTTCTTATCCATCCAGGGGTGGCCATTTTGGCACTAATTGCTCAGGGCTCAGATAACGAATCAATCACGGCTCACCTGTTTTCTGCGCTTGGTCATGTGACATTCGCAAGCTGAACCGAGGTGTCGGACAAGCTCTCTTCTCTGAGTCCAAACTGAAAGTGACAGAATAAACAGAAGCATTTAGCCTTCACGGCGGATCTAAATATTTAAGGAAACTAAGTCAGTATGTGTGCATAACAGTGAGCGAGATCCAATTGTGAGGCATTAGTAAAAAGATGAACTGGAGTAAAAGTAGAAGTCAATATTTGAGTAACCCGTGAGAGGCTGCGGAGCCGTGTGATTGGCTTCAAATCCGCGCTGGTCTAAATCATTTTCGGAAACAACAACAGAAGAACGTGGGCGAGCTGGCTGCAGAATAAATGAACGGCGGGGAAAGGGGAGCCGGGGATGGGGGGGGGCCAAAAAGAGCGGCAAAGTTCAAACAGATGTAATCAGATGAGCTGGATAAGCATTCGGGTCTCACTTAATTCCCAACAAATTATCTAATCCAGATGTTGCACTCTCCGTGTAAACACGGTGTCCTGCGGAATCACAAAACAAATAAGCATGAAAAAGGTTTAAAGTTTCAAACGGGGCCTAACCTCGGACCGAGACCTTCCCACTTACAAAAAAAAAAAAAAAAAAAAATCCACACTGCACACTCCCCCTGCGCTGCCTTTTTGAAACAAGAAAATGTAAATATGGTAATATTTAGCACGTGTTTTAAAACAGATCCTTTTCCTCAAGCAAGGGAGAATACGAGAGAGAGAGAGAAAAGTGGCCCACACGCGAGAAGCCTCCCCGGTTTGTGTGTGTGTGTGCGCGACCCGGACAGGTTTCAGCTTCCTCAGTTTGCTCACAAACCAACACCCGGCCAGTCTAACGGGACCAACCAAGAAAACAGCAGCGCCGAGGCGGCCCACATTGTTCTGCTAACATTTGTCACGGACCAAAACTGAGAGGAAGTCAGAGAGCGAGCGAGCGAGCGAGAGAGAGAGAGGAGCAGAAATGGAAACACGCAAGACATATGGATGTGTTTAAGGACCACCAGGGTAGGGAAACTTGCGCATTTTCGTATAAACCCCGATAAACTCCAAAGATGTCATTACACGGGGGTTTAGGGCTCGCCTGTTGCCGATTCATTCAGGAATTCCCGCTTACGTCTCACCCAGCGCCGGCCGGGCTCTTTATCCTTCTCGAGTGGCCCCTGGACCCCGTTCAGCGTCAGAGTGCCATTGTACCCCTTTTTTAACAAGACGCTGTGTGAAAGAAGAAAGCGCTTAAAAGAAAAAAAAAAAAAAGGGGAAAGGAGTGGAAGCCTTGTAAAATACCTGCAGCACATTTTAACATTTCAACACCGCCGTGCTCGTATTTATAGCGCTTCGATTCCTTGTCACCGTGTTTGTAGGCAATTTGTTGCGCTCCAATAAATAGGCCGGACTATTTATCAGCGGGGCACATGGCAGCCATTTATGGCACCTAACAAGAGGCAGATGTGTTTTGGTGTTTTTTTTTTTTCTCCCCGCAAGCAGGTTTGACGCGACGACAGGCCCAGACAGGCGGCGGCCATGTTGGAACACGGTGCTGACTTCAAGTACGGCTTGTAAATAGCAGCTTTGATTTGATCAGGATGTCACAATTACAGTACGGGGCCTCTGCCAATACACATTTTACTTTACAAAACCATACAGTAACTAGACTAAGTGCCATTTGTGCAGAAATTGCGTGGGAATGTTGAAAGCTGAATGCTAATAGCTGAATGCTAAGTTGAAATTGAAAGATAAATAATGCGAAAATTACAAAGTATTAATTGTAGAAAGATAAATGAGTAAAAATAACATCTGAATTGCAATCTGTCAAAGGTGGGGTTCGAACCGATGTCTGGCAGGCAATTGCTCAAACCACTGACCTAACTTGTTGTGTCGTTTATATTGACAAGTGTCATCTGATGGCGAAAGCTATCGATGCTGAATAGGACGCACGCTTTTATTCATTTGAGTGAAATTATAATGCATTTCCTGATATGATAGTCCGTTGGTTAGCATTTAGCATAATGGATACATTTGTAATGTACAGTCGGAGGTGGGTTTCGAATCCGAGACCTCCTGGTTGCTGGACAAGGCCATTGACCAAATGCGCCACTGATAAATAATAAATGATAATAAATAAATTATGATTCAAAGTTACTGGTTTGGTCTGTAAGGCTTTATTTACAGAATATTTACAGTTAGATCATGTAATTATAAAAAAAGATTCATTAATTATGAAAAATAATTATTGATTAATTTGATCATCAATTAGATGTCGATTAACCAATTAATCATTGCAGCGCTACGATAATGAATATACTTTGGGAATAAAACCTACTCTATTTGAACTCATTTACTGCCATTGACGGCTATAGACGTCAAAAATCATTTGAACTATTTCTATTAGTTTAACATTTTTTCTACTTTTGTTAAGAGTATGAAAACCTATATATTTTTTATTGTACATTCAGAACAGATATAACATTTTTTATTAATTGTGAGTTAACTAGTGAAGTCATGCGATTAATTACAATTACAAATTTTAATCGCCTGACGCCCCGAATTTGTTATAATCTTTAAGTCGCATCAGGCGATTAATTTATTTTAATTGTAATTAATCGCATGACTTCAATAGTTAACTCACGATTAATCACACATTTTATATCTGTATTTCAAAAAAAATATATATAGGTTTTCATACTCTTGTTAACAAAAGTGGATTTTTTTTTTTTTTTTTACGTCTATAGCCGTCAATGGCAGTGAATGAGTTAAAAATGAAGGGCATCAGGCGATTAAAATTTGAAATCGTAATTCATCGCATGACTTCACTAGCTAACTCGCGATTAATCACAAATTTTATATCTGTTGTAAATGTACAAAAAAAAAGCTAGGCTTTCATACTCTTGTTAACAAAAGTGGAAAAAAAGTGGAAAACTAATAGAAATAGTTCATATGAATTTTTAACGCCTATTGCTGTCAATGGCAGTGAATGAGTTAATGTTGTTCCTTATGGTGGAAGTATTTCTTTTTAAGGTCTTTATGGAGTAAATGTAAAGTCAATGTTTACTTACAAACAATGTCAAATTGGCCCTTTGTTCCCCCCCCCCCCCAATTATTATTTTTTTTTGTTAGTCGCAGACACGCCTCCACATTTCTTTGCCTTCCCATCCCAACACTTTGATTCACACGCGTTCCCCGCGCACCTTTTCCTACTTCCTGTGAGGCCTGTCTATGTGACGTCTAAACACAAACTGTGCCTCCAGTGTGTTCTTTGGAGTGTCTATTTATTGTGAGTGTGTGTTATGTGTGTCTGAGTGTTGCCAATTACCCCAGCTATAAATACAAGATCCCCATCCGTCACCGAGTTTCTGGGTGGCTGCAGCGCCGCCATAATTGGTTGCAGATGGTCACCCAGATCTTTTCTCCGCATGGCTCTGCTGCTGCAGCGCCCGCGCGAGAGGAAGAAGCCGCCGGAGGGAGCGCAAAGTGGAGAGAAATGGGTGGGGGTGGGGGGGGTGATATGAGTGACAGGAGTGAATAAATACAGAGTGAGCGGAGGAATAAACAAGCGGACGCTAAATGTTGCTTTTTGCCCTCAAATTCCTCCCGAGTGTGCCGGGAGAGCAAAACGGGAGAATTTATCTTCTGAACTTGATACGCGTTTTTGGTTTTGCCAACCGCAGTTTCCTATCGGATGTAATTGATCACAATCAGATGAGGTTCCGGATATGGGGGACAGCTGGGAGATAAATGCGGGTTTGTTTCTCACCGGGAAACTATTAACAATTTAGCTAATTAGGGATTAGGTGTTGAGAATAGCAGATGGAGATTTTTGGAAAGAATCATTAATAATGGAAAACATGTCTCAATTTCAAACGTGAATGTTACAGCTAGTCAAATAAGTAAATTAGTAGCGAATAAATCAATAAATGATACCACAAATCAATTCGGGCTGTGTGTGTGTGTGCGTGCAGGCATGAAGACCATCTGTAACTTCCCCTAAAAATCGGACATAAAAAAGTCAAGATGTACAGTATCTCTTCAACGTGCACTAATTACTACTTTCCTATTTAGGCAGTCATCGGTGGCATCTTGTGTCATCTTATTTTAGAACATGGGTGCACTATCGATGATTCCACTAATAACATAATGGAATAATGATGTGTGTATTACAAAAACATTTTTTTTTCTGATTACTTTTAAATTCTGCAATGTTTATTTGGTATTGTTTAGTGATTACAAAACAACAACAACAAAAACAAGCAATATCAAACAAAAGGGATTGAATCGTTTTGAAATATGATTCAGTCACTGGTTTGTTCATTGATTCCAAAGTAAAAGCAGATGTTTGCAAATGTCATATTTTGATTCAAACAAAAGATCAGAAAATTACTGTTGAGAGACTGAATCAAAACACTCGGACAATTTTAAGATAAGCAATGTCTCGAAACGATTACCTGATTATTAAAGTACGTATCCATTACTTTGATCATCAATTAGTGCCAAGTAATCAATTACTTTAACACCTCTAGTATCAAACCACAATGGCAAGGTATTAAAAATATTAAACATATTCCCTCAGTTATTGACATGTTAACCCTATAAAGCCGAACGTATATTAAAAACATTTCAAGCCCTCTATTTCATCATTACATTTGTTTCCCCATTAAAACCCCGACGTATATGATCTGACACATGCATTGTACGGATAATCCATTAGAGGGCAGTATCACCCAGCTGATGGCTTTTCAGCGACCTTGCAAGATGGCCCCAATTGAGAAAGGAGAGACACCTATACTTAATAATAGTGGGAAATGTTCTTTCTGATTTTTGAAAACACTAACGTTTGATACGTCTGTTTATGCTAAAATCTTTGACAGTTATAAATGTATGAATTCAAACCATTGTGACCGCATGTATCAAATATGACACAAATCAAAAGTCATATGTGGAAGTTGGTTTAAAAAAATAAAAATAAAAAAGTTCAAAAGGACCAATAAATACTCTATTAGCTCTTTGACTGCCAGACATTTTCAGAAAAGGGATGCCGTGGGTGCCAGCCGATTTAAGCATTTTTGACTGATCTTTCAAGGTCCACAGAAAATTATGTGTTTGGACTATGGAAACATACATACTACCAAATGAAAGATTGGACTCTCATCTTTCATCAGAAAAAAAAGTTTGTTTCTACCTTATTCCGTTTTTCAGTAATCAACAATAGAAAATGTTGTTTCACCTCTGTTTAAAAAAAACGTATTTTAACGTCTTTGGCACTCCATAGGATTTTACTTAACGTTATTTAACATTTTTGGCAGTTTAACAAAGAATCACAATTTTCTCTCGTATATTTCATGGTTCAGGCTTTATAGGGTTAAAGACGTGGTCATTCGACTTTATGATGCGACGTTGCAAAAGGATTTAAGTTGGACTAGCGCCATTTGCCACTCATCTCCCAGAGGACACTTGATCAATAGACACATTAACAATAAATTAGCAGCCCGGGTCTATTGATCAGCACAGCGGGGGGGGGGCTAATATGTGAGTCAGGGACAGCTGGTAAGTAGCCTGGCCTGAAAGGAGGAACTCCAGGCAGTCGAAAACCAGGAATTGTGCGCTAACATGTTAGCATACCATTGTAGCCATGAAACATACAAAAGCGGTCCTACTCCACCAAATCTTTGACGCAGCGTCAACTTTGCGACCTGCTCTCCTCAAGCAGACCTTCCTCCTTCACATGGAGGCGGCTCAGCAGTTCTTACATCTTGTTTCGTAGCATGCCAGGAGCCTGCGGGTGCTCAGGACTCCACCGCTGCTGTAAATCTATTAAATCCCTCTCATTAGAGCACGGGCCTCGTTGCTGTGAGGCGGGACGGCCGAGCGGCGGCACGTGCTGCCGCTGCTGGCTGTCAGCGTGGGCCTCGCATGCCGATTATGCGCCGTGCTCATCGTTGCACTCGGCCGCATCGCTAATTGCCTCCATTTTTTTTTGTCAACCGCTAATTGTACAATTGCAGGATCGCTTGGGACTGATATGTAGCAACGTGTCATCGGATCCTCGTACTAATTCATCCATGTACTGCAGTGCTTATGCTCATTTGGGTGGTGGTTAAGATGGAGACAATCCCAGATGACTTTTGAGAGAGAGAGGCATGGACTGGTTGCTAGTCAAAATCCAAGGGCACATTGACAACATGTCATACTCATGATGATCATTCTCTTACATGTAAAGTCCGATCCTAGTGTAGGCCAATAGAACCCCTACACAAAAACAATCTGCTGCTAACTGGAATTGTTGCCATTGCAAAACCTCTAACTCATTCACTCCCAGCCATTTTCACTGAAGCAACCCCCTTCGCTCACAGTTGTTTTACTGGATTTTGACAGATTTTGCAAGGCCCACAAAAATATTATGTTCTATTGCTATAAAATCATGGAACCTACCAAAAGAAAGATTAGAGTCTCTTCTTTTTATCTGTTTAAGTTTTTGCAGCAATTAGCATTAGAATATAGCTAAGTTTCGTCATTATTCACATTCCTGGTGAAAACACTGACAAAAAACAGCTTGTTGCAACATGGCCTTCCTGGCTGATCTCTTATACGCTGCTGCCACCTGCTGGCCCTTTTTTTTATTAAAATAACTGCCATTGCTTTAAGCCACGTCTTCATGTCAGAAGCTACATCAAAGCCTTCTGTATGATGCTCTTGCATAAAAAAACAACAACAAAAAAACGTTTTTGGGAGTGAAGGACAAATTGTTAAAAACTTTTTTACACGTTTTTGGGACTGAATTAGTTAAATACATTGCAATGTTTTAAGTAGGGATGGTTGACTACCGATACTAGGCTTATTTCAATGTATTTACCAGTATCAGTTGATAGAAGTTGTACAATCACATATTTTGATTGAGACTTTTTTTTCTGGACAAGGCCATTCAATGCCAAATCAAATTTAGACTTTAATGAAACTTGCTGTACTTGGTTATAGTGACGGTGCAACACTAAATCTAAAATTTTAAGTTAATAGGAGTAGGGGTTGAGCTACAGTCAAAGTCAAAATCCGCTTGGTTCAAATTTTAAGATTTTTTGGGACAATTTTTTGGGCATATAATTAACCATCACTGGATTTATTTATTTATTCCTTATTTTCTTATTTATTTAAATTAATTGTGTGTGTCCTCTCAAAAATATGTATATATGAATAAATGGGGTGGGGGGGGGTTGTGTATTTGTACAGATAGGTCTTTCTTTAAAATTGCAGTATTTCATTGGTTTAATAGAAATGTTATGAATGAAACGTACTAGTAGTATCAGTATCGGTGGCTACTCAAGAGTTGAGTATTCGTACTGGTATCGGTCTGGAAAAAAAATTGGTATTGAACATTTGTAACTGTCATAGAAGTAGACTGAGAAGTTAAAATCTGCACCTTGACTTACGAGTAGGGATGGGAATCGATTTTGAATTCGAATTTGAGAACCAATTCCCAGTCATTCCATTCCTAGGAATTGATTATCTATACTTGTCTGACGATTTTATTTATTGATTTGTCTTAGAAAGCAAAAAAAAAAAATAGAACCAAAAGATTTTCTCGGAGTTCAGTCGGAATGGAAGGTGTCCAATTTGAAAGAGAAGCTGTGTTGAATATAAGCCGCCCTGTTGAAACTTGCCCTCCCCGTGCAAACACTGTCAAGTGTGTACCTGTGGATGCCAGAACGCTGGGAGGTGAGAGGCACATGTGTCCGTCAAGTGGCTAACAAACACAGATAGATGAAATTCAAAATAAACTCAGGTCAATACCGCAGCTATCCAAAGTGTGGGCCACACGGGGGACCGACACGTGAAGGTATTTCTTTACAAGCACCTTTTTTTTTTTACAATATTATTCTATTTCCTTATTATATAGTATCACACCGGCTTGTTTTTATGGTCGAGCTGGGGAGCAAGTGAAAGAGGAAGCTAAAATAACAAAGGCCGTATTTTCTCCCCAGCTAATTTATTGCAATTCAAAATATCCAACAGGATCTTTACTGTGGATAGGAAAACCAAGTCAGTTGGGTGCACGCTGCCCCTGACACCCACTCCCCCTCGGCCACAACTTGATTTACACATCAGCTCGTAAATCAGCGTGACATTTTCAGCTGAATCCCTGTTTTTCACGGTGTACTCGACACTGTCTCTCAACAAGCCATACGTCAGCGTCAGGGCGGATTAAGACACTGCTGAAGGATTTTTATTTTTTATTTTTCTCCAGTGTCGTTAACAAGTGAATGAGTCGCGAGCGGGAGACAGCGCGAGTTCACGCGGAGGAGAGATCCACGGCGAGGAGGAAGACGGGAAGGTGAAGGAGAGGACACTCATCAGGAGGACGGACCGAGAGGGGAGCGGAGGCCACGGGGTGGAGAGCGGGCCCTTGTGTAAATGGAGATATACTAAACCTCTGCTAACCTGGATCACCCGTGATCAAATATTTATATATGCTATTGTGTGACGGCGCGCGCTGCCGAGTGGAGCTGTAATTTGTTTTTCCCCGCGCTAAATTAATTCCCTCCCCGTCATCAGCGAGGTGAACCCGCGGTGATTACTGCCCCTTCTCGCGCTGGCCCCTGCCGCTACAAACACTCCAAAGATTTTAATGGCGCGAGTCCCCACTTCATCTGTGACATACATTTCCATAGATTGAAGAAAAAGAAGAAAAAAAAATTTAAACACTCCAGAGGAACTAAATGCTGATGCCGTACGGGGAACCTCAATCCTCTAGTCTAGATTGGCAATTTAAATGATTGGCCGAGGGGCGGGGCACAATTTGTCATCAGCGCTACTTACCAGATATATAACAAATATGCCTTATGAATAAAAAATAGACGTGTCAAAATTCATCGACAAGTAACTATTTTAATTATCGAGTGATCGTTTTGAGCCATTGTTTTAATTTAAAATGGCCCAAATCCTTTGATTTCTGCTTCTCAACAGTAATTATTCATTGATTTTTGTAGTCCTTAATGAAAATGGGCTGATTACCTTTTGTGTTTAGTCAAACTAAGACGTTTGCAAACATCCCCTTTTACTTTGGAAAACAATGTCCAAATCAGTAACTGAATCCGTTTTTGAAAATGTTGTGACTGCAACAACCCTTCTCTGTGATATTGTTCAATAATTTAGTTGTTGTTTTTTTATCACTAAACAATATCAAATAAACAACAGTAATTGGTTAATAAACAGTAGTTGTGGGGGGAAAAATGGTTTTATAAAACAATTTCATACAAAATAAAATTGGAATAAAATGGAATAATCGATGGAATTATATATTCTAAAAATATTAGACAGACAGCCCTAGATAAAATGTGCATCGGTCGGTGACTAGTGAAAATATGCATACAATTGACACCCGTTACAATGTGTTGGTATTTTTTGTATTTTTTTGTAAACCCCCAAAAAAATCTTCAAAAAAATGCTGATAAATCTCCAATATGTGTTTTCCATGAAAAATGGGTGTTGCCAGCCCACGCAAAAAAAGAACTGAATATTGAAGAAAAAAAAAAAACAAAAATGGACGGATTTGTACGTGGGGTCCACTGCAGTTGAGCAAAAATGTTGATAATGTTCCTAAAATCTAGTGTTTGGTCAAATTTCTAGGAAAAATAGGCCGATCTTGTATACAAGTTAGTTGTGTCTCTGGAGCACTTGACAAACCAAGAATAAAATTAAACAAGTACATTTTTTAGTTAACTGTCTAACTATGATGTGGTCAATTACACGACTCTGCATTGATATTCAAAGCTTGAAGTCAACTAATCGCTAATCACGGGTTTTTGGGCTCTCATCTTCCAATTGGCCAATTTGCAGGGAATTTCTACTTGCCTTTTCGAGTGAAACAGATGTGCTGAATTTTTTGGACACCGCCTCTGCTATTGAGCTGAAAAGCATCGACAACATAGCAACAACTACGTTTTAATCCTTTTATTTGTTTCTATGCCTGTAAGTTTAGGGGGCGCTGTCCTGTGCTGAGAAAATATCAATGATCTCATGGATTAATCGACTTTGACTCGACTTTCATCACATTAGTAGACTATACCAAAAAAAAAAAAGGTTTTCGTTCAACCCCGAGTCCTGTGCAAGTTTGGATTAGCCTCACTGTTACAAGTAAACAGTGCGGCTGAGCACGCTAACTTTGGGTTAGCACATCTGCCTCATATCTGAAGCCATTAAGTTTGTATGTTCTTCAAGTGTTGGTGTGAGTTTTGTTTTGTCTTGGTTCGAGATGGCAAATCCAGTTCTAGAAAGTAAAAATCCTGCCACTGTTTGGCTTTAGCCCCTCGTGCTAGCTAGCTAGCTAGCTCCTCAGCAGTTAAACAAGTACCCGGGGAGCTAGCTAGCTAGCACCTGGGGCTAACGTCAAACTGTGGCAGTTTTTTTTTTTTTTACTTTCTAGACCTGGATTTGCCACCTCTGGTTACTCCAGCCTCCATCGTGCTGTGCCGTGACCCTAACAAGGACGAGTGCTTCAGTTAATGGATGGATCGTGTTTGATTTTGGAGTCTGTCATCAATTGTCTTCAATTTCATGACTCTTCTCCCATGACCAGTCCAAGTAATGCGGCAAGTGCTATACGATCAACTGTTTATTCAGAGGGAGGTGCAATATAGCATCAAGAGGATGTTTATGCGGGATGTATGTATACACATACAGACGATCTTCTCATACGTTGATTCAATGTATAAACAAAGTCAGCAGAGAGAAGACGGCGGCAACATGTGAATCACATCATATCGTATGATAAGCATATGTAAAACACAGTCAAAGGGGCACACGGTGTGAACAATATTTGGATCCCGGCGCAGATTGACACTGATTGCCGCGCTATTACAGGCAAATAACATCACTTGCTTGCCAGTCGGCGGGGCATAATCATTTGTGACTAACAGCGATGGCGAGAGCGCTACAAAGAGAAGGCAAGGCGGCGGCGGTGCGGGCTCTTTGTCTCCGCCGCCTGCCATCTTCCTCATCTCTGAGTAGCTTGGAGGGCCAACAGAACACGATAAAAAGATGGAAGCCACTCAAAGTTCAGGGCAGAGATGCCCCTTTCATCTATCGGGAGACAATCACGTTGGCGTCTGCATGTGACATGACTACAAAGTACCAATCTCGACTTCCCGAAGAATGGAGGAGAAGGCAGGTACGACTTTTAAGAGCTGGTGGCGCGAGAAACAGCCACATAATGACTTGACTTTTTTTTTTTCTTCCTCATCATCTTTAGGTTGCCTTGCCGCATCGCCAAGAAAGAACTAAACGAATCAGAAAACTAGAACAATTTGATCGACTCACCAGATTCTTCAGTAGTTCCACGTTTGGCCACATTTGAAGGCAATTCAATACATGATCTGCCTCAAGTATCTTGTGATACTAATGACAACGAATCTCAAAGCGCTTTTAACACATTTGGCCTTGACATAAAATGGCCGATGGATGATTTTATGAATCGTGGTCATGAACCCGACTGATTGTGGCCGCTAAACAAACTAGCATATCTTCATTAATGCTCATTTGTGAACCTTGAGGTGAACTAAACCTGACCAATTCGATATGAAAAGCTAATCCAGCCCCATGGCTTAGTTTTTGACTTTATGATTTATGTGCTAACATATATGCTAACACTTCCCGTGTAGCTGTTGTATTATGTCGTCTTGATAAAGTTTGCCTGCTAATTAGCTCTTCCTAGTTGTTTACTATCCGCTGTAACACCGTACCAGACAAATTTTTGTTAAAAGTCTACAGTGGCCACGTTAGGTACTTTTCTGGATTTTCGTGACTCTGCGTTTCACGATAGCTTAGCGGTTAGCATGACTTCTCAGTCTTCTCCAGTCCTCGCTTGAGCTCATCGTCCTCCTTTTGTGATAGTTGTCAGAAGTGTAGCTTACTGACTATAGCACCGGAATCTGACTTTTGGATTCAAGTTTTTGGATTCAAGTTTGTGAAAACGCATTTAAAATGACAAAACACACAAATTTACAACTTATCCAATATAAAATTATCCATAGAACATACATTACTCAATATATGATGAAGAAAATGAGACTCTCAGACTCCGACATTTGTCTCCAATGTTTACAAAACACTACAGACACTTATGTTCATGCTTTATGGTTATGTACTCCGGTTATGTATTTCTGGACTAAAGTCTTAGAAAAACTTTCCGCTATTTTGGACTGTAGGATACCTTTATCTCCAAACTTGTGTTTGCTAGGTGACCCAACAACAACTGACTTACCACATAAACAATTTCAATCTACACTTGTAGCCCTTACTATCGCAAAAAAAAACTATTCTTGTTAACTGGAAAAATAAACAAACTCTGAATATCGACCAATGGTCTAACCTCCTCATAAATCACATTTTAATGGAAAATATATCTGCCTCAAATAAAAACCAAATATCAAAATTTATAGAAACATGGTCTACGTATATAGAATTTTTTAACCTAATTCTGGTTGCTTAATTCTGCCTGTTAGCGAGAGCCACCACATCGTGATAACTTACATTGATGTTTCTGCATTTGGCAATTTATTATTATATTATATTATTAGTATGGGATTTTTTTTTATAGGTTTTAGGTGAACTAATGAATACACACACGCTCGCACGCACATACACATTCTCACCCACATACAAAAAAAAATATATATATATATAATAAAAATAAATAAAAAAGGAGAGCAATGATGACATGTCAAATCGAATGAACAATACTGAGCTCTAAAAGAAGAAGAAAAAAAAAGAAGAAGTGTAGCTTACTCGCGATTAGCAATTTAGCACAGTGCTAGCTATTGAGCCGCAGCTCATAGCTAGCTGGTGCTAGCGCAAGATAGATGCTGACCAGTTCGCTGCCCTAACTGGGTACAATTACATATATAGTTTGTCCAAGCAGATTTTTTTTTTAATATATATACCTTTAGTAATTCAGTTGTGGACTTTCAAGAAGAAATAGACAGTTTTCAGGGTGATGTTTCTCTCTCCTTCAGGAAAAGTAAATGTGTCACCGCATGGCAAGTGATTAGATTCCTTTGATAGGAGCAATATGGAGTAGACAGAACGCCTGTAGGCAAACCAGCAGTCAGAGAGCACACACCGCAATATAGTCACTGTCCTTTAACATTTCCAGTGTATTTCCTTAGCGGCAGCGGGCCAACACAGCAGGAAATTTGCCAGCGCTAAGCCCAATTTCCTCTGGTAATGCAAGTAAGTGGAGGGCCAAAGTCATGAGCTGTTTTGATGGTGCTACATGTGCCAGAACCAAAATTGGAACTGAGGGACATTTGGGCTTAACTGTAATTAACCCCAGCCGGCGCTGCTGTTCCTGCCGGATTGTCAGTGGAATAGGACCGTTGTTCCGAGGAACTGTTTCATTTGGTTGACAGTCAAGAGTGTTTTAGCTTCCAAAAAAAAAAATGTTGACTCATCAGAAAGTGTAAAACTATACTGCAGAAGAGAACAATGAGAATCATCCATAATGTCGGATTTCTTTATCAGTTTTGATTTGATAATCTTGTCGGATTTTAAACTTCACAGTTAATCTATAAAGCTAGATATAATTTGTTACAAAGTCAAGGTCATATGCGGATGTATTTATTGATTTATTTAATTTTTTAGAAACGTACATAACAAAAAAATACTCAAGAACTACTATGAAATGTTTTTGTTTCCATATGGAGTGAAAATAAAAAACAGACATGGGGAACTTCAATGCCCAACCATAAATCATTTAAAAAATAAATGGAGTGTTTAGGGAAGGGGGTGGACTGTGTTAAACTGTGTTTGGAATTATCTCTAACATGATTACTATAATTTTGATGTTATAGATAAGATAAGGGAATAATATTGCTCATTTTAAATATATGAATAGTTGACTGTTATGGGAAATTAAGGGTTCAAGGTGTTTTAGTGCGTGTAGGAACTATTATATTGTTAAGTCCATATTACATTGAAAATGAATAAAATATTAGGGATAAATACGTACTGGTAGTTAAACATGGTATTGTGACAAGGTTTATTGTAAATTGTGTTCATATGAGTTTTAGTATACAATGTCATTTAATGTATAGAAAAATGTGATTAGATAGCTGTGAACATTCTTTAAACACTAGGGATGGGCGAGCAGCGATTATCGGTATTGAGTACTCGTGACGGCAGCTGACACCGCTATCGGGTTGAGGATCCCATTCAACCACATGCCGTATTTTGATTGGGACTTTTCTTTTTTTTTTCATATTTGTTGATTTTTTTTTTTTTCTTTCACAGATTACGGTATTATACTGTACTTTTATTTTGATGCATGTTCAAATATGTTGTTTGAAGAAAAAAGAAAAGAACAACTTGCCAAACAATGGGCTTGGTCAGGGTGTCCAAGTCCAAAAGGCTGTCAGCTATTTGGATAAGGAACTTATTTAAATACTTGGGTGTAACAGAAGCTCAAGCTTTAATGAACACATCCAGGAATCCTTTTTGGAAAAAAAACCTCGCCAAATCTATGAAGGAAAAAAAAAAAAAAGGCTGTCACCCTCATTTCATGTCTGATTAAAATCATTTGGCTGTGCAGGACAAGCCAGACCCGATGGCCGCTTTCCATCTCTTTAATCTTCCAGATACAGTTATTGCGCGTATGTTCATAAGGAAACATTAGAAGTTGACTGTTGATGGGCTTTGGCTGTTGTGAGCGTGCGGATAAAAGCACTAATAGATTCATCATGACACTAAAACGGAAGCAGGCCGTCGGACGGAAGATAACAGATAAATGATAGGAACGCTTGGATTTTATGCCTGCAGTAAGCAAAAGGAAGTGTGGCGAAAAAAAAAAAGAAGTATGGATTGGTTATTTTCTGACCCTAACAACCTTTGATTACAGACAGAATCGACATAGAAATGTATGGCAACAATGTTCAGTAATAAATAAAATGGAGGAGCTTTTTAAAGCTGTGGTGCATCATTCATACCATGACAATGTTCTTTATTCAAAACCCTCGTATCTAAAAATCACCCTATTTTCTATTGAAATGAATAAACACGCTATTAATTTGCACGCCTTAGACACCTCGGGGTAGTATAAGAGACAGGCTAGTCGTTCTTCACAGAGGATAAGGAATATATGAGTGATTACTGTTATATAGTTGGTCAACACTTAAAGGGTTATAGTGCTGCAACACAGATGCTATTTAGTGTTAGCATTGAGCTAGCAAACTGAAAAGCTAAGTTATGAGGTTGTTTCAAATAAACAAAGTGTAATTTTCAATGTTTAATGTTTAGCCTGTTTTTTTTTTTTTTTTTTTTTGAAGAATTGCTCACAATTTGCTTTTTTGTTTGAAGTAGGCTTTACAAGATCAGGATGTTTTGGCAGATTACGGATCATTGAGTTTGAAAAAAAGAAAAAGAAAAAAAAGAGTACACCCCCCCCACCATGTTTAAAAAAAAAAAACACTGATAAACATTGAATATACTTGTAACATATGTCTCATTTCCTGGATTCGGTCAATGAAATCATTAAAATCAAAACAAAATAGCCGATCATCAATTTTGCCTAAAAACTAAAATATCGTCCGATACGGATCCAGCCAAACAGATCAGTGCAGTCTTTTGTGAAATTAGTTCAATTTAGCACTTGTATCTTAAGTCTGTACTCGCAACTCAAAATGAAAAAAAAGTTTTTTAATTGGTATAGCAACAGCTCATATGTCAAAAAATGTGTAACTTGCGTCACTCGTGTCTCAAGGCACTACTGTGCTTCCTTGTGCTATATGAAAAACTGTCAAATACTTTGCCCGTTTTCAAACCAAATATGTTCCCGTGAAGTCTCACCAGAACCTGTTGTGCACATTTATCTATTGATCTATTATCCCTCACGGTTGACAGAGGAAATGGAAGGATTGGGATTTGTGCAGACCTTGTCCTCCCCTTTTCCCTCCATCCTCGCACCGCAGCTGCCCATCAAAAACCAATATCCTCCAATTTGACGGCGGTGTTGTCCTTTGAAATTGGAAAGAATCTGTGTCTAATGCAGTAAGCCAAACGTGGCTGCCGTCAGCTCAAACCTCGCTTTTCCCCTGATCGCCATCTCTCCTCCGTCTACGCGGGAATTCTCGGAGAGCAAGGGGGACACCCTAGATTAAAGATCTACAACCCCCATCTTTCACATTGCGCGCCATCACCCCCCCCCCCCCCACCACCTCCCTTCAAAACTCCAGCCATTTTTTTTTTTTAAGTACAGTAACACAATCTTGAGGAAAGCTGATATAATCTTTTCTAAACGATAAAAGTCAGTCACCCACAGAAACATCTGCATGGTCAAATTTAAAACAAACTGTCGGGGAGTCTGGTGTCCCCATAAAGACAGGGGTGAGCGGGGTGAGATGGGGGGGGGGGATGTTGGAAGGAGTGAGAGATGCATTTCCAGGAGGAATTTTTAGTGCTTTCGACTTGGCCTCAACTTAAACATCCACAGTCCTTGAAACACACGAGCTACAACAACAATGGTGTCAGTCCTCATTTGTGGCCGTCAACTTTTTTTTTACTGCCTGCTGACAAGTGAGGCGGACCGCAAACGTGGAAGCTTTGTCTGCGCGACGGTGGATCAACTTGACTGTACGGTATATTTACAAATGGCTGTTCAAACGGAACAAAGACATCTTCTGAGGTGAAACATGCATATATTACAGATGTTAAGACGTAGACTGAACCTACTTTCATGTGTGCCTAATGAAATGGCCATACTGAAAAAAAAAAAAAAATGGTCGCAAATCGAGGGGGTAGGGCTATTATGCAGGGTGCTTAATAAGAAATGACAATTTTTCACATTGTTCAGAGGAGCAACGATTAATCGAATAATCGACAATTAATCGATCACTAAATAAATCACAAATAATTTTTTTATCATTGATAAATGTTTAGAGACCTACAACTGCCAAAATCATCAGAATTTCAGCCCCTCAATAGTAAATACTCTCTGATTTATTTAGTCCTCTATGAAAGCAGACTATCACCGTGCAATGATCAATATTTTAGCCACTTTTGTCACGTTACAGACCAAACCAGTAAAATCATTAAAATAAAAAATCATGTTAGTGAAGTCAATTTGAAAAATATTTCAGTTTTTTTTTTTTTTAAATAAATAATGGCGTGAAAATTAAAAGATTTTAAAAAATCTGATTCGTCGATTAGTGGACAAAATAATCGACAGATAGATGGATTACTGAAATAATCGTTAGTTGCAGCCCTAGTTTAGAGGCTTGGGGGTGTCAAAAAAATAGAATTAGCGAAATTATTATAATATGCTTCACATTCAAAATCAGTTTCAGAGCTAAAGAGATCAAAAAGCAAAGTCATGAAAAATAAAAGAGCTTACTAAAATTGCTATAAGAGCATAGAAGATCTTCGAAAATACTTTGGAAGACTTTAATCATAGAAAAGCATTTAAGAGTGATTTTTGCATATTATAAATGCGTGAGTGTTATTGATGGGCTTTTACGATAATTATCCAACGCTCACTTGATTTTATTGCACATACATTTTTTTTTCATCAAAAATTGGAACAAAATCATTATTCATCTTAAAACTGTGGTTCTTAACCTGGGTTCGATGAGTCAGTCTCAGGTGTACAATTGTGTGATTTCTTTATTATTGTAATCCCTTCATACTAACTATGTTGAACAAAAATATATGCAATATGAATTCACATGTATAACGGAATGTATGGTGTTCAACAGGGTTCACTTCTAGGACCTCTGCTGTTTCCAATGTACCCGCTTGCCCCTGGCTTCCATCAAACGTAAACGATACTCTGCAAAATATATTTTTCCAAAAACAAGTATACCGGAACAATCCAACACTCTCCGGTCCAATTCCCATGGGTGTTAGGTTAGAATGCCACTGAAGTACACGTTGAACAAGAGGGCACAGCGCCTGCTCTCCCTCCCCTGCCCCGTCGTCTGTTTCCAGCTGAGTGTCGGATTGGTCTAATTGATTTAATGGGGGGGAGGAGGGGGGGGCACGGAGTCACAGCGGGAGACGGGGAACACTGGATGCTTTGGCGAAGTCAAGTGTGTTGCGCTACCTCAATTCCATCTTGGATGGCCCCGTGTCAGTAGCGAGAAACCGGCAATCGCGCTGATATTTGCCAGAAAAGCCCGACGCTCGGAACGCCGTGTTCCCTTTTAACGCTTCGACTAACACCCAGAGTGGCGTGATGAAACCTTCGCGGCGTGTGTGCGGCTGCAGCCGGCGCTAATGCCGCGCTGAATGGGCCGGCTAATTACTTGGCCCAGAGATAGCTTTTAGCTAAATCACCCCACCTTTTCAAGAGCCTGTATCAACAGTGACAAGGGCTCGCACAATTACATTAGCCCTCGAGCCATCCAGCGGGTTCCAGCACCAACAATCAGTGTGATTTGCAGCCGCTTCATTATTGTCATCCCTCTCTCCATGACAATGATGTTTTCCCTGCCGGAGGGACGGCGAGAAGGGGATGATGGAGAGTCCGATATTGACAAAGAACAAGGGAGAGATTGCAAAAGTGAGAGGCCTGGAAAGGCGTATTATGAGAAGAGAGAGAGAGAAATATCCAGGGAGGGAGTTGTCAGTAGAGGTCTTACTTATGCTAATGTTTGGCCTGCTGGTGTGCTGGATGTTGCGGAGAGACAGGCAGCAAGTGGCGGGAGCTGCTGACTCTAATAGCTCGTGAAGAGGGGTCGGATGCTCAACGAGACGGTGCTTGACAGACCTGCACATCCGCAACGGGCCGCAACAAAAGTCGCTAAATGAAATCGGCGTATGCTGCACAATAACGCCATACATATTCCAAGGCGTGCAACAACAAAAAATAACTCATTCACTCACAGCCATTTTCACTGAAGCAACCCACATCGCTCCTGGCTGTTTTTTCTGGCTTTTGACTGATTTTGCAAGGCCCACAGAATATTGTGTTCTATTGCTATAAAAACATGAAACCTACCAAAAGAAAGATTATAGTCTCTTCTTTCATCAGGAAAAAAAGTATGGTAGTATCGGTTTCCGTTTTGCAGCAATTAGCATTAGAATATAGCTAAATTTAATCATTATTCACAAATCTGTTTCAAACAGGGGAAAGAGAGGTTGATCTCGTATACTCTGCTGCCATCTGCTGGACGTTTTTGTAATAACTACTATTGCTTCAAGCATTCGCTTCAGTTCAGAAGCGGCATCAAAACCTTCTGTATGCTCTAGCATAAAAAAATTAAAAAAAACTTTTACAAAATATAAATATGGGAGCATGGTAATATTAAAAAAATAATAATAATAACTTATTTATATGTTTTGGGAGCAAATGAGTTAAAAGACGCAATTTCATCGAATTGAACTGAATCTGTCAAGAAATGTATAGAATTGTCTAATATTGTAAAGATGTATCTGAGCCGTACGTTATCAGATCAAATCGTAATCCCAGTGAGTTGGCCCGAATCCAATCGTTCCCACTTTCAAATCGAATCATCCTTGAATCGTTTTTCGTGGAGAAATGCACACCCCCTCCCTACATAATGCATATTGTCGCTGTCGGGGTGAAAAACCCAATATGTCCAAATGTTGGTAAATGTCTTTTATTTTTTTCCCACAAATGGATACAACAAATCTGTCCCTGTCTCATCTGTTATTTTTACACATTATTAGGATTTAATCAGTCAATATTAGCGCTTTTAAAATGAGCAAGAACAGGCAATTTGGGGGAATTCGTACACATCACAACATAAAATGAAGTTAGTGACATTCAAATAGCCAACCACCCCACCCCAAAAAATCTGCCAATTAATTATTAAGTTATTTATTTATTTTAAATATGCAGATTTTTGCCAATTTTTCTCTCTGTTGTACAAAAGCACCAAGTATTATTAAATGGGTTTATTTATTACATGTTTTTTAATTAATTGGCTGATTAATATGTTATCTGAATTCTATACCAAATATCTGAATTGGCATTAGCCAGAAAAAAAAAAACTAATTATACCGTTTGGGCCGATTATTAACCAATTTAAAGTGTTGAAAACAGCTTAAAACGGGATTTTTTTTAGACAGTGAGCAAAAAGGCTTATTATAAATTAGATACATTTGAATAAGCCTGTTTTGTTCAAAATTGACCTACAGATTTTTTTATGAAGATTCATTTGTGTCTTTAAAACTTTTACCCTGCTTAGTGAGGATATTGTTTTATTTATTACATTATGCATGGCTCTAAGACCTTTGGAAAAAAAAAACAATGTAACTACAGTCATGCTTTTGCGACGTGTGAAAGGTTTTTTATCTTGTAGAATGATGATGTAACATATTTTATTAGCAATTGAATATGATTTGGGTCAATGGTAGCCATGTATGATGTTTGGTAACGCAAGCAAGATGACCTTTTTGGAGATTATGCGAGGATGACCGCAATGCAAGTTCGGTACTGGGAAGGAGCCAAAATTTCAAATGTCAGCCTTCAGCAGGAAAAGTTTACAAAACTCTATATTAGTCGATAGTATATAAAGCTCCCAAAGTGGTGCTTTGTCTCCAGTTGCTGCACATTCCACTTTTTCATGATCCGTTTTCTGGCTTTGCGGACGTACGAGGCGCACACAAACACATAAAAAAAAATCAAGTGAACAGTAGTCGCCTGGGAGAAACTTCACAGTCCCTGAAAAAGCAGGAGCGATGGAGCAACGGGGAAGACGGAGTTAGAGGATTCCGGGTCAGCGGGTGACCTCTGAACTCCCAGCCACGTCAAAACCGCCAAGAGTTGTGGGTGAGCAGAGAGTTGCGGGGGAAGGCCGCAATGCCTCGGAGGGACACTAAACATCGGTAGGAAGCTTCAAGGGTGGGAAAACTGACACGGAAGAGAGAAAACCAAAGAGAAGTGATTGGGAAACAGACGCGGCGAGGATGAGAGTGGTGCCAAGTGGGGTTGGATCACTCCACAACACTCTGTCCGACCCCATTCGCCTCTGATCACCCCCCCCCCCCCCTCCCGCAGTAGGAGCCCCATCTGTAAAGGATGGTGGGCAGCGCATGTTTTATGTCACTTCTATCACTGCTACACACTTCTGGTGTATGGGAACTACTAATTGAATTACGCTTTGGGGCCCGGATCAGCGATAAAATGTGTTAACACAATCATGCACTGAACTTTGGAAGCGTTTCCCGGAAAGGCGTCTTCATTTGACGGACGTCGAGCTGGCAGAAAGCCCGACCAAAGAGCAGAGCAGGATGTAAAAACAAGTCATAAACGATTACCTTTAAAACGGTGATGTTTTTCCGTTCACACTCTCCATCTAGCACTTCCAAAAAGAATCGTTCATCTCACTTGTGATGGCGAGACGATTATTACATCGACAACTATTTTAACTCATTCGCTGCCGTTGACGTCAAAAATTCATTTGAACTATTTCAATGAGTTTAACAGTTTTCCCACTTTTGTTAACAAGAGTATGAAAACCTAGATTTTTTTATTGTACATTTAGAACAGATATAAAATTTGTGATAAACCGTGAGTTAACTCTAACTGAAGTCATGCAATTAATTAAAAATTAAAAAATGTCATCGCCTGATGCTCCTAATTTTTAATAATCTTAAATTAAGTTAGAGTTAACTCACGATTAATCACAAATGTTATATCTGTTCTAAATGTGCAATAAAAAATTCTAGGTTTCCATACTCTTGTTAACAAAAATGGGGAAAAAAAATTAAACTAATAGAAATAGATAAAATAAATATTTGACGTCTATAACCGTCAATGGCAGTGAATGAGTTAATAATCGTTTAGAGCTATTGTTTAAAATTGTCCAGACTGATTATCTTGTTTTAATCAAAATAAAACATCACTAAACAATATCAAACAAATAATAATTAGTAAATAAACAAATAAAATAACTAACAAACAATAAAAATAAATAAAAAACAGTATGATGAAAAAAATGCTTTTGTAATACACTTTAATGCAAAATAAATTAGTATCCAATTATTTGATTAATCAATGGACTAATCCATTGATCAATCAAATTATCGAAATATATTTAATCGTAATGGCCCTTAATCTTACCAAAGTTGTTGTAAAAATCATTTGTGATCACTTGGGTCAATTTAAAGATCAGGAACTAAGAAGATGGAGAAAATCGACCTTGCTGTGACCTTGCCTTGTGGCGACTTGTTTTGATTTGGTGTTATATAAAATGTACAAATATTGATTTATTGATTATTTCTTATTTTCTTCTATTTTGTAGTGCGAGAGGGGTGGGCACAGAAATGAAAAGCTTTTGCTTCTGCCTACACCCTTTTGGTAGTCTATTCATGTATGGAATTAGTTTTTGGTTTGTTTGTTTGTTTTGTTTTGTTTTGTTTTTGACCATATTGAATTTTTAATTTGCCAATGAACCGAATAAATGTTTTCATTCATTCATTGCAATGACATACTCAAAATCAAAAAGTGACTTGGACTCAGACAGTTCAATAAATAAATAAATAAATAAAGTCATCACGACATCCCTAGTCTTATTATTAAATTTTAGTTGTTTTTGTTTTATCCATTTTAAATGGCTCCATTATTTTTATTACGCAGCTCACAATTTTTTGCACGTCAGCTTAAATCCTTCCATAAAGGAATGGATTGAACAAGATTTTGAATTTTTTTTTTTTTTTTTTTAACAGGTCCTAAGAACTCAGCACAGGGATGGGGTTAGCTAGTGTGGGGTCAAAGCAGGGCTAAGAGGAGTGAAAAGTGGAGCACTTGGAGCCTCCTGGTGTTAAGGAGGTGCTCGCAGAGGTCCAAAACAATGGTGCTCGTCAACAACAGGAGCAGAACTCCCTCTCCTGTTCTCTCTCTCTCTCTCTCTTTCTCAACGTCTCTCCTCTACCGCACAAAGGATTTTGGGGGGGCGTTAGTAAAGGGAGACGGGGGTCATACGACATTTTAATCATAGTGGAGAAAGGAGAGGTGGTGGGGCTGGGCAGCATCGAGGAAAAGAAAGCACCCCCAAACATCTTGTACCACACACACAAATAGAAGAAAACACGAACACACACACACACACACGACGGGGGCAGCATCATTGTGGAGGGCTTTTTACCGGAATGATTGCCCTCAATTAGATCCATGCTCAGAGTGGTTGAGAACACGTCAGATATTCGGAGAGCAGAGGGCCGGGGGTCGAAGCAGGCGGAAAGATACAAGGGAGGTGAGCTATTCCTGCCACTTTAGAGTGGGGGGGGGGGGGGTGCAGAAGAGAGGATGGAAATCACTCAAGGGGTGCTGCTGTTAATGAGCTCATGTATACAAAACTAGTAGAAAATGCATACAAAAAACTGTAAAGTGACTTGATTCATTCCAGGCTCGCATTGTCGCCCATCTGTTTCAACATTCCTAACGGTCAAGGAATTAATCATTGTATCATTTTTGCCGATTTTCTTTTTGGAAGCTAATTTTCGTTATTCGCTGAAAAAACTCATTCACTGAAGGCCAAAACTTTGCCTAATCTAAACGTTTTCTTTAGTGCCAAAGAACTGTTGTTTTTTTTTCAGATTTTTTTTTGGGTGGGTGAAGTTGTCAGCAGACCAGAGGAAGGATCAAAGGAAAGAAAGGTGAAACAAAAGTGAAATCCAACCAGACACCACCTACCACCCACAGAGTTACAAAACCAGAATCTTTCACCAACCCCAGAAACATCTAAATTCCAACAGATTAGGGAGACCCCAAGAGACCAGAGGAAAGACTTGAGGAAGTAAGGAAGAATAGATGAAGCAGAGTGAGATCCACTAAATAACTATGTTGAAGTAAGCAGAGTTTCATTTAGTCAGGCCATAGCCTTGTCTAGTAGGAATGTCATGGGTTGGCGCCATCTTGGGGCACCAATTATTAAGTTTTTGTGGGTTGTCAATAACTCCTAGATGTTTATGATTCTCGGTAGGAACACTAAAATAAAACTATTTAAAAAAGGTAACAGCTTAGCGTTTGGAGGGAGATTCTTCTTGTATTACCTTGTGGCCTTTTTTTTTTTTAAGATATCGTTAAGAATGCAAAAATGTATATACTAGAGTACATATATTAGAATTAAGATTGCTATATACGCATATAGCCTGTTTAAACCTTTTTTTTTTGTATCCAGTTGCATACATTTCTTTTTTTTTTTCAATAAATTTGTTAGCTTTAACATTTTTTTTTACATTTAAATTGATTTTTTTCTATTAATTATTAATTCTTTTTTTTTTTTTAATTCTTTGCAGCCCATCTAAAAACAGTATTCTGATATAATATTACGTTTGTGGAATATGAATTAAACAGCAAAACCCACGTATTTTTTCCATCTCAGGGGGCGGCCATTTTGTCACTTGCTGTCATCTTCGCTGAAAATGGCATCACATTAACTAAGAGTTCAGGTAAACGACCAATCACAGCTTGCGAATATCACATGACCAGACTCTGGAAATAGTTAAGGCATGATTCGTTGTTACTTGAGCCCTTAGCAACTGTGATGCTATGTTAAGTTGACAGCAAGTGACAAAATGGCCGCCTCCTTGAGATGTTGGAGAATTTTTTTGGGATTTGTGTCAATATTTAAAGACAGTTTTTGTTTCACAAATTTAAGCACAGTGTTCAGACTGCACACAGTAAAGAATAAAACCTTTGCCTTGATTTTGATCACTTCGACATACCATGCTATAAAATTGTGATGTTGGTAATCAAGACAGCCAAGTATTTTTGAGGTGGTACTTGGTGTAAAAAAAAGTTTGCAAACCTCTGTTGTCCATTGTCTCGGTTGGAGGCCATCGACTTGAAATTGTTGTTTACTCATTGTGTGTAAATGTTTGAGGTTGGCTGAGCAGAATGATATATGCGCATTATTTCTCTCTCTCTCTCTGGAATGTTTACACATTCAACTTGCTCATGGGGTATAAAAAAAAAATGACAGAGCCAACGATAAAGCTCAGATTTATAGTTTTACAGGATTTCAAGTCAAAAATGCTGACTGCAGCAATGGTGTTTAAAACAAACAAAAAAAAATGTCTAAAATAGGTTCATATTGTACTTCAAAAAGGGAAAAATTATAAATAATACACGAGAAGACACTGGATCCACATTTTGGAAATAAATTGCATCTTTTATGTTTAGCCAAGAAAGACAAAATCATTCAGGGTGGTCTTGTCTCAATTGGTGGAAGTTAAAAGTCCGAAATCAAGTCGAAAATTGTTTATAACAATAATAATCCGCTGAAAGATCCGTGACAGTTTGCCGCTTTCGCAGATGAGTAGACTTCTCATGGAAGGTTTTTGTGTTCGCTGCAGTCACAAGCATCTCACACGCACACATATGGACACCCACCATTCAAACCGCTGCCTACTAAAACCCACTGTTTACTCTCTTTTGTTTTTAATCAAAGCAAGCCCAAACTCTCGACGTAATCCCCCCCCCCACCACCCTCCCTCTGCATGCACCTAAACACAAACACAGACACGTAGAAAGATACACTTACACACTAGTGCGTACAGTACGCCACACTCAGGGCTACAATTACCCCTCAATTAAAGATAATAACATGACCACTTCCTGACCAATCACCTACAGTCTTACCATGACTCACAGGGTGTGTAATCGCTCTTTTACAGACAAACACACACACACACGTGGTTCAGACAGTTTATAAAGATAGTGCTGCATTGTAAAAAACAAACAAAACAAAAAACCCAACTTGTAGTTTTTGGTCTAAAACAGGAATTTAAGTATGGAAAACTTTAACTATAAATCACTCGGGATGCTACATACCACTTTTTTAAATTCAGATTGATACAAGTTTGAGTGGTCACCGATACTAAGTCCCGATATCACTAGCACTTTTGATAAATAAAATTTATATTTATTTTTAATATAAAAAAATTACGGATAATTTAAAAAACAAAACAAAAAAAACATATCCCAAAATAGCATTTTCCTTAAAACTGTATTAAATGAATTGCAATTTTCGATTCTCTTAATTTCTAATACATAATTTTTTTTACAAAGTCCTGTTTATCCCAATATAGCATTTTCTTAAAAATTGCATGAACTTTTTAATGGCTATTTTCCAGTCTTCTAATTTCTAGTTCTACCAGTATTTTTAAATAAGGCCGATACCAGGTATCGGCCCACAGAATATTGTGTTCTATTGCTATAAAAACATGAAACCTACCAAAAGAAAGATTAGAGTCTCTTCTTTCATCAGGAAAACAAAGTATATTTCTATCTGTTTCCGTTTTGCAGCAATTAGCATTAGAATATAGCTAAGTTTCATCATTATTCTCAAATATGTTTAAAACTGTGAGGAAAACAGCTTTTTCCAACATGGCCCTGGTTGATCTCTTATATCTGCTGCCACCTGCTGGCCGTTATTGTAATAACCATTGCTTCAATCGTTCTGTGCAGTTGAGAGGCTGCATCAAAGCTTTCTGTATGCTCTAGCATAAAAAAATAACAACAACAAAACGTATAACTACGTCTTTGGGACACTTAAAACATTTGAAATTGAACGTACGGTATTTATAAATATTTGGGAGCAAATGAGTTAATATCTTTAATTTGGGATAAACTCTTGTTTTGTGAAATGCAAGAAAGCCAATTTTCACCACAACAAAACATAAAACATTTTGTTGAATGAACTTAAAATGTTCTCGAACGTTGCCTTGAAATTTTGGCTTCACCCACCCTGGTCACAAAAATCACGGGTTATTTTCTCCGAGCGCCGTGCTTTGTGATTTTCGAGGCAGGTGGAGCAAAACTTCCTCTCTTTTTATGGGAGTAAATGTTAGCTTTCTGTGGTTTCCTGTATATACCAACCGCTGTCAAGGCGCTCTCACACGCACACACTAGTGTACAATACGTACACATTTTCTGGCACAACAGAAATAACTTTGTCTCTCCCTCTCATGGATGAGTGAGAAACAGCAACTTTCCAGCAGCCGCTACATGCGCTCAAGTCCTTTCTTGTGTTGGCCTTCCCTCGCCGTCACGGGATTTTCTTCCAGCCGTTGGACATCAGGGCTGCTATAGTTAGCAAAGCCCTGCCCTCAAATGACAGAGTGCGGAGGCTCTTAGCTCAAGTAGAGGGCTTATTATTTAATAACTGGACTTAGTCCCGCTGCAATCATTTCCGAGTAAAGTCATACCCCATCTGGGAAACCTGGCAAAGTACAACCAGCGTTTAGAACTGACATTTTTATATACTGTACTGTAATGTATTTCCTCCAATAACGACCAGAGTTTACTCCAGTGCACAGAGTACAACATTTATTCAATTGTAAATGCAATTGTTACTTGGGTTACAAATTTTTGGAATGGAGCATGTAATCTCGTCACATTTGCTGTTTCTATTTTTTGTGTCATTTTTTGATCTGCTCCCATCAATAACGCAGCACATTTGGAGAGGAAAATAAAAGTTCCCAACTTGGCGGTTTGTGTGCCTCTAATATATATATATATATATATATATATATATATATATATATAGATATATACTGTATATATATATATATATATAGATATAGATATATATATATATATATATATATATATAGATATATATATCTATATATATATATATATATATATATATCTATATATATATATATATATATATATATATATATCTATATATATATATATATATATATATATATAGGAAAATAAAAGTTCCCAACTTGGCGGTTTGTGTGCCTCTAATATATTATATATATATATATATATATATATATATATATATATATATATATATATATATATATATATATATATATATATATACATACATATGTATTCCAAATCATGTTATCGGTTCGTGAAATCTCTAGTTTAAACCGCAGTATAGCACATTCTAGAACACCTTAACAATTCTGGTGACACTAATGTACTACTTTCCTTTTTAGACATAGCTTAGTCACTATCTTTTTGCGTCTTAGTGTTTTTTTCAAAAAGAGCATAAAACTACAAATATCTCAGAAAGTTCGTACAGTAATACAGCGTATTGCACTTTTATACTTATACGTAAGTATAAAACCTCTTTTTTGAAAAAGAGGTTTTTAATCTCAACGGGACCAACCTGGTTAAAAAGAAGAAAAAAAGTAATAGGCATAACTATGAAGGACTATATTTTCCTTTGATTACATTTATTTTTTTCTGTCAAAAAATAAAACTGTTGCCTTTTTTTTTCTTCCAAATAATAGTCGTTCAAGTGTCACAAAGGGTATAACAAAATTTCATCCATGAGTCTATTTGTTCTTTTCAGCGACTTCCTCTCACAAAACTAAATATTGAGATATACTAAATTTGCAAATACAGAACTTGTTTTTAAATACCAACTAAGAAGGCAGTGCGAGGATACAAACATGCTAGCTCGCGGTCCCGTAAAGCTAAACATTTTTGGCTGTCACTGCCAAATTCACCAGAAAAACTACTGTGGAATAACTTAGATAATTCCCCCTTATTGGGTAAACACTGAAGAAAAGTCCACTAAGCAAGCACGCTTGCTTGTGTAGGCTATCCATACACCCCAAAAAAAAAAAAAAAAAACATTATCAGATTGACACTATCACACTGAGACGCTCACACACATAATCACAGGCTGTCATTTCCCCAGCGTGGGGAACAGGTGCAGGAGGAGAAGGCGAATACTTCAGGCTTACTGTCTCCTTGGGCTTAGGGCCTTTTCCTGGCTCGGGGAGATCTGCACTGAAACAGAGGGGGGGGATGCCAAGTCCAATAAATCACTATGAACATGTAAATGCCACCAAACCGCATTCCGCTCAAGAGCAGGAGGCCAAGTGGCTACAAAGTTCCTTTCTCTTTCTTTTTCTGTTGTTTTAAGACGAGACCCCTTCTTCGACCCCAACACATACGATCCAGGCCTGTTTTTGTTTCCCCTCTTCCTCCATCTTTCTCTCCCCCCACCCCCAAAAAAAAGCAGCTAATAGCATAATTTGAGGAAGAATGTTCTTGGGAGTTTCCTGCGAATTTGACCGTTTGTCACCCGAGTGACCTCTCTGCTCCTATCTTTTTCCCCTTCCATGACACTAAAGCGGCGCTGCTTGGGCGCAATGGCTGTCTGGGGAGAAGAGAGGAAAATGGGAACCAGGGGTGGACTCTGTTTGTGTGTGCGTGTGTGTATGTGTGGTAGCGGTGGCAAAAGTCCTCCCACTGTGTACTTAAGTAGAAGTGCAGATTTGTGTTTTGTTTTTGTTTTTGTTTTTAAAAAAGAAGGAAAAAGAAAAAAGAAAAAGCAAGTCTGGTAATGGTATGAGTAGGTACTTAAGTACAAAAGTAGCAAAGTACAAATTAGATACAATAACTGGTGGCAGTGAAAGCACTGGAATATGTTGTTTAAGAGCGCTAAGCGCTAGCTAACGTTAGCTCAGGCTTTCAGGCAGGCTATCAAAACTTCTTAAATACAGATTCTGAAATGTACTTAAGGACAATAGTAACTAAATATATATATATATATATATATATATATATATATATATATATATATATATATATATATATATATATATATATATATATATATATATATATATAGTAGATATAAAATAACTGTTTGGTGGCAGTGAAAGCACAGAAAAGTAAAGTTACATGTCGCATGTACAGATGTTGTTAAAGAGCTAAGCGCTAGCTAGCATTAGCTTCATGCTATCAAAAAAACCTGAACCCAAACTTTTTTGCCAAAAACAAAAAAATAGACTTTACTTGAATGTGTTTTAGTTACATGTACATTATTTATTTGTTTGTTAGTTTGTTTGTTTGAACTTCAGAAGCTCTTGTTTTTTAGGCTAGCACAAGAACGGATTCGCTGTTAATCATTGTTGGCACCAAAAACAAACAATTGTCTTTTGATCATAAATATATGTTGCATGATTGTTGTTAATATACCCTTGTTCGCATTCCTCCATGTCGCTGCTATGCATGTGTTTGCAACTAAGTCCCCAAGCTCTCAATCAATCCCAACCACAGTTGACTCCCTCCGTCTCTCTCCATTCACATCGTTTGACATTGTCATCGGCAGAGGTTGGAAAAAGTAACAAGCTTGTTTTGACAAAGACACCATGAGAAAGTACTGATGTCGTTTTTCAGTGGGAGTAAATGTTAAAAAAAATAAATAATAAATACATGCTCTACAGCTAAATAAAACACAGAACAGTAACAAAAGATTTCTGCTTCCCATCAATAATAGTTATGTCCCTGCTTTCTATGTGCACTCCCACATTTGCATCCATGTCTTTGACACATTTTATGATGCATATAAATACACAAGCAGAAATGCAGGCTGGCACTTGTGTGCGGTGGAAACTGCTCCACTCAGTAGGGTGCAGAGGTAAGGCCCCTGTATTTACCCTCTGACACTGAGCTAAAGGAAGAGTGGAAAAGGAGATGTACGGGCTAAAGCGGGTGGGAGATGTGTGAAACTTTGTATTGCCACTCTACTTATGGTCGAGACTGACATTTAAATTGATTGGAAGCCAAGTTGTTTTTGTTGTTGTATCCGCTTCAAGAGGGAGAGGTGCATTCAAAACACACATACAAATACACACCCCTAGACTAGATGATGCAACATTTGCTGGATGGAGAAATAGATATGGGAACGTGAGACCCATTATTTACAAAAGGAGATTTGGAGAGATTAAGGAGGTAGCTTTCTAACAGATGTTTTTGTAACTTTTGATTGACTCTGTACAGAATTATTATTAGCAGCCCAGCTCGGGTTTATCCGGCAAAATCCCCTGCGGAACAGGTATTTGGCAAAACTCCTTCCAGTATTTCGCTCCGCATACAGAATCAGGCTAGCTCACTTGGCAGGCTGCATTTAGTCAACCTGGACGACGCACGTACCGAATACAGGCCACGGATCGATGAGGGTCTGCGTTGCGGTGTAAATTGGTGTTAAAACGTATGTAAGGGTATTTAACAGTTCAGAGACTTTAGTTTGCATACATTAGAATGCACCCGACTCTTATGCTGTGCTGAGAAAGGTACAAAAAAAAAAAAAAAAGAGAGACAGTCATTTTTTTTTACGCTTATTTGGGGGCAATGTCAACATTTGATTTGAGAGGAGTGTTAGTTTTATTTTGTAGTTTGCTGCATGGGTCTCCACTGTTTTATGTTTTATTTGTGTGTTATAAATAAATTGTGTTACATGGCTCATCGTATTTACTTGGATAATACTGTACTTTTTTAATGATTGTCATGTAAAGTGGTAAGAGGAGGAGCTATCATTTTGGAAAAAACAACCTCCATAATACAGCAGTGTGTTTTCATTATAATGTTAGGCAGAATTTATGAGTGGGAGATATAACCCTAACGGAGAAAAAAAACAACTTCTTACATTTCTGTTTCCGCGAAAAATAAATATATATATATTAAAAATATTAAAAATGGACAAATTAAAAAATATATAATCTAACTTGCAGGGATGCCATTGGCAACTTTACGCATCACATTAGAGTGCCCATGAGTTGCCATACACTAGGCCTTCACCTATCCATATACACACGCTCTAACCCAAAACACCCCCCCCCCCCACATCAAAGGCCATCAATCTCCCATAGTACAGGGAGAAAGGCAAATATTTAGAGAAGGCCTGAGCCCCCATGAATCTGTAGTAGGAAAGAGAGAGCGAACATGATACCCACCGTACACCTCCAAACATCCAGCGCCACTCCTACCCAGTCCCCCCCACACACACACCCACCCACCCCTTCACCGTCATCGCAGTCCCTCAGCAGTCTTATGTCTTGACAGCTAAAGGAAGGCCTGGGAGGCCACAGGAACCAGAGAGGAAGAGAGAATGAGGTCTGTGGCAACACGGTTGAGGAAAAGGCCCGGCCAGTGTGGATAGAGAGAAAAAGAGAGCAAGCCCACCCTCCCACATTGAGTTGAGAGTAACGCACTGGGTCAGTCAAACAGAAACACACACTCTCCTACACTAATAGAGAGCTCACACACACAGCATCGGCACAGGGGTGGGACTCTTCCATACGCTTTGCTTTTGATTTACTGCGACTCTTGGTTCCACTCCAATGAGTCTTGGAATATTAGTCAGTATTTATGTCCTTTTTTCACTTGACAACAATATGGCTTTCAGTGTAGAAAGGAACGCTGCACTGACAGTCAGGGTTGCGGGGTCACCGAGAGAGTAAATTCAGGGCAGATGGATTCCGACTTAAAGCAAGAGCACCTTTAAAAAAATAATAATAATAAATTACAAACATTCCCAAAGGAGAATGAAGGTAGATGCTTGGGATCAAGGGGGGGAAAGTAGGCGAGTGGACTCACAAACATTCGAACACAAGCCATCCCATGATTTATTGTCAATGTGTAATTTGTTTGGATTTAAAAACTACTTTTGCAAAATGAAATAATGGAAACAGAAGTCACTTATTCTTGGGTCACCATCACCATCCTAAAATATTTATAAACTGCACGGGCAAAAATGTGATGATGGTGCAACCAATTAATCGACCAATATGATAGAATAAAAATTTTACACATTAACATGACAACAGAAGACAAAGACATTTTAAAAATTGTGGCATTATAAGAATCTATTAATTTACTAGGAGCGTGAAGACGTCAACTTTTGACCGCGATACTAAAGACAAAGTATCGTAAAAAAATACTTAAATGTTCTGCTTTGTTTTGTTTTTTATTGTTTTAAGTGTTAAAAAAAAAGTTATTTCGTATATAATTTTTTTATTAATCAGCTAATTGACCAGTTATTGGAATTTTATTCTGCCAAATATTAAATAAACGGTATTTAATTTTTTTTTTACAAAAATTACAAAACTTCCAGAGCATGTTTTTCCTCGAGAATGTCTCTACTGGTCCTTTTTCGGATAAATGTTGCACACACAAAAAAAGACAAAGACAAAGCAAATCGTGTCCAAATTACACCTTTCATGTTTATGTATCTGGATGCACAACACAGGCAAAATCAAACCTAAAATCTCACCTGCTTTAGTAGAGTGAGAAAAATATGGCCAGCGGGCCACATATGGTCCTCTCTGTTCTTTAATCTGCGCATTTGAGAATTCACATTATCAAGGGTACTGTAATATTTGTTTAATTTAATTTAGCAGTTTCCCCCCCAAAAAAATCAGTTTATTAAAGCTGTTTTTATTCATTTAACACATGATATAATTGTTGATTTATTGCGAATAAAACAAAATATTTTTAAATAAATGTATAACTGCAGTCAGGACTTAATTTTTTTTCTTTCACAGATTTTTTTTTAAATTATGCAATTGATGAAATTAAAAATGACAATATATTCAAATAAATTACACTACCATTTTTTTTAACCTCAACAAATGACATCCTAACTCACTATAGACGTCAAAAAGTCATGTGAATTTCATTAAATTTTTCATGAAAACCTACATTTTTTTATTGTACATTTATAACAGATATAAAATTATCATGCGATTAATTACGATTAAACACCCCTTATTTAACTTTATTAGGCCCATCAGGCGATTTACATTTTTAATTGTAATGAATCACATGACTTCACTTGTTAACTAACGATTAATCACAAATTTTCTATCTGTTCTAAATTTATAATAATTATTTTTCTAGGTTTTCATACTCTTGTTAGCAAAAATGGAAACAAATGTTAAATTAATAGAAATAGCTCGAATTAATTTTTGACGTCTATAGCCGTTAATGGCAGTGAATGAGTTAAAAATCAAATGTGGCCCACTTCTGAGTCGTATCAACTTGGACTAGCACTGGCTAGTGATTAAGCTGTACATTGAAACAGTGTTTGATTGTAAAAGTAAAACTTGCTGCAAACGAGCATTACAGCCTGCAAGACCACACCCAAAGACACACTAGCCACAAAAAAAACCTGTACCCTTCAGTCAGCTGTCAATGCAATACAAGGGATTTAAACAGCTTTGCATGGCTCTGGATGTCCCCCAGCAGCTAAGCGAGAGTCCCGGGAGGGGCAACCAAGGGCATTGATCCCTGCGCAGAGAGCGTGTCGGGCTCCCCTGACAGACTTGTTGATTGACTTTTCGGCCCCGCTGGGATCCCGCCAAACGCAGATAGAGACATAAAATGCCTTAACACCGGCAGGCGTTTTTCGAGTAATGCATGCACATGCAATTGAGTGAGCTGACGTGTGAGGACATGCATACATTGCCTATAGAGGTCTTGTGGGCACACATTCAAACAAAGCTGGATAGATATGCAGGCCCACTGACACTTTTACGGCTGTCGCCAGCAATGCTGCCGTATTCATGAGTGTGAGCTGCATTATCATGGAATAGATCCGGCCTTTGTCCTGCCCTTTGTTGGCTTTACTATCTCGCCGTGTGTCTGTCAAATGTCACGTCTCTGCGGAGCCTGTATTTTGAGTAACAGTGTCAATAATAAGACATTATGGAAGCTCTCCGTCTCGATGCGCGAGGCATACACAGAATTTGCCATCGAAGGAATGTTGCTGTCTCGTGCTTTTCTCCCATCACTGGTGATTAGAACAAATGTGATGAGACCTATTACAGATGTAAGTGTGTGTGTGTGTGTGTGTGTGTGTGTGTGTGTGTGTGTGTGTGTGTGTGTGTGTGACCTTTCCACAGAGGAAAGTCATTAAAACACAAGACTGGAGCGAAAATGACAGCATGGTACATTTCTTGGTTTTTAGTGCACGGATCGGTTCACATTGAGTACAGTGAGGCAACAAAATGGAGAGCAAACCTTTTCTCTCTTTTTTTTTTTGCGGGGGGGGGGGGGCAAATAGGAGCAAATTTAAGACTTTTAAAAATGAATCAAAAACATAAATCAGGGGTATCAGACTCATTTAAAATCAGGAGCCACTCTCACCCAAATTTGATTTAAAGTGAGCCGGACCAATATGTCCGTGGTCAAAAATATTTCCTGTTTTTTGTGCAAATAATAATTCTGAAAATACTCCCATTTATTATTATTTTCCCACCGAGTAATCTCACATTTCTTAACAAAAATGAGAGCAAAATTTTGGCATCAAATCCTGAGTAACAGTCAAATTTCAGAACGTCATTTAAGTGGTCGTAAGTGCGCCCACTAGTGGACAAAATTAGCAACAACAGTTTACATACTGTCCTCATGGGCCAGATTGGACCCCCCTGATGGGCCGCTTCTGGCCCATGGTTCGTATGTTGGACACCTAGCCTAAATCTTTTCTCTCTCGCAAAAGTGCATCAGTAGTTTGGCTTCTTTTTAGGAATTTTATGTGATTTATACCAACTAAAGACACGAGAGTTAGACCTCATTCTTATACCAATGATCATGTTCCCGTGTGTGTTGTTTTAAATGAGACGTACGTACATTCTGCCATTAGCATAGCACTAGCCATCATGCCCGCTAGCCAGAAGCTGAGCTTCACTGTGTTTGTTTACAGAGCAGGTGCGTGGCTCCAGAAAAGCCGCATAAGTCATCTTCATCACTCAATGCAAATGACTTTTTCCAAAATGTAATGGCCAGTTAGTCGACTATAAAGACACAAATCGAGCTTTTGTCGCTTCTCTAATCGCACAGTCACCAAAAGCAATGTGACGAAATTCTTAACATAAACGAAGGCCTTTTGAACACTGATTTCAGTTTTAAATGCATGACCGTGTCGCCGCACCCCCCCCCAAACACGCAGTACATGTGCCTGGGGGAGGAGGAAGATCGGGGATGTGCTGGGAATGGGCACCTAATTGCTTCTTACTGATCCAAATAGCACATCAGAGGCAATGGCACTCGAGAGGGACCTCCGAAGAGGTCCGCTGGTTGGGGCCTGTTCATTACCCTGCTGACCCCCCAGCTCGACCCCTCATGCGCACAGATATTACCCGCACACCTCCACCCCTTCACCTACCCCAGCTCATTGTCTCGGGGGTTTAATTGGAGCGATGTTCCCCATTGTGAGCAAGCTCAATGGCGGTGGAGGACTCCATTGTGGCTGTGAATGAGGGCAGGAGTGTTCATTAGGTGAGTCTCTGAATACGGCCCTCTGGAGGTACGCTACAGAGAGACCGGGGCCTGCCGGGGACAGCAGAGGTGAGTGAAACTGCCTGCTCTTCTACGCTCTTCTCACTCTTTGCTTCCCTGCTCCTCTTATGTGGTCTTCCTTCCTCAACAGCCTGACGCTTGGCCCTGAAAAGCAGCTGCATTTTTGGGGTGGTGGCGATGGAGCGGGGTGGGGGGGGGGATCTTTGTATACACCAGGAGGATGAATCATAGCGGAGAGGAGAGAGGTGGATCAAAGACGGCCATCAGTAAAAGCGAGGACCACCTCCGACAGAGGGAGGGAGAAAGGGGAACTGATGAGCCTTGGCCTGAGAGAAATTTCATCACGGCCACAGCATTGAGCCACAGTGAAGTACTTCATAAAACGCGACTGTAAAAAGTGAGAGGTCGTTGATGCTGGTTGAGATATTTTTTTTTCTGCACCTGCACAGAGGCACTTTCAACAAGCTGAAATGGTGACAAAGGTCTGAAAGAAAAATGGAAGTGTGGGGGGAGGAATGTTGGAATGACTTGTGGTACAAATATAGACAAGTGAGGACTTATAGGGAACAATAACTGTGGCCAATATTAATAAATATCAGTGTGAGAGAAGATGGAAGTTGACCAAAATCCGTTCCGTTCCATTTCCATTGAGATGAGCTACATTTGGACTAACTAGTATGTCACAAATTCCAAACTGCTGTCATTATAAAAGCTTTATTTAAACGGCAACTCAACCCAAAAATTTACTTTATAAGAGTGGTTTGCAAAATCCACCCGGGGGCGGCCATTTTGCCGCTTACTATCGACTGAAAATGATATCACAGTTGCTCAAGGCTCCCGTAACAACCAATCACCACACAGCTTGCGAATGTCACATGATCAAAATCAAGAAACAGGTGAAACGGTATTTCTCGTTACCATCAGCAACTGTGATGTCATTTTCAGTAGACAGCTCGAGGTAAAATGGCTACCAGGTATCGGTATCGGGCCGATACCATGTACTTCGATATAAATGGACTGTAAATAGGACCCTGGTGACTAAAGCCAGAGGGCAGCCATCTTACGTTGCCACTTTTACTGACAACTTGTTATTTTATGGCTGAGTTTTACGCTAGGATCCTTGTATGGAGTCATGAGAACTTAACTGTTTGCATCGACCATTCAGAGTATATTATCTCACTATGATGAATTGTGACTCATAGACGTTAGGTTTACATTTCGCAGCACATTTTTCCTGATGGGCTTCACGTTCCCTTGATTGTTGTTGGTTCTGGCAACATGATGCAGACCAATCTTTGAGTAGCAGGCGGAGATATGCAAGTTATGTGAGTGGCAACGCAAGATGGCCGCCGGTGGGTTCACTTCTCTCAATGGCGAGTAATCGGTCCATTCGTATGCAAGTCTGTGGCTGATAGCCGCCCTTATTTCAAGGTGTCGGTACTTGTGATAGCAGCCGATGCCAGCATCAGCCACCCTTTAGTGGCCATTTTACAATCGGGAACTAGAAATGATAAATTAGAAGAAGAGAAAATTGCTATCTAATGAATGCAATTTTAAGGAAAAACGTTAGACTGGGATAAAATGATTAGATTTGTCATTGTTTTTAGGTAACAAACTAATTTTAAGCAAATTAAAAGGTATATTTTTATTTATTTATTTATTTATGCATCACCCCCCCCCCCCCTTTTCCCAAATTAATTGTTCATTGCCGTTTCTGTACATTACACCTAAAACGAAAATGATCTTCCAGTTACGGGTTAAAGTGCCACCTGTTCCAGTCTGCAAATGTGTTTTTATATGCAGAGACATTTTTTTTTTCTAAATAAAGACCATTGGACTTGGATTTCTTTTTTTTTTCTTTTTTCCTTTTATGAAAGGCGAGCGGAAAACCTTTTTAAGTGTAATGTGAAATCCAACGCCAGCATCAACTGCGATTGCGACTTTGCGCCTCCCAGGCTGCAGAGCTTAAACGTTTAAGCTGCCACGGAGCTGACAGCTCTTGGCAGACCACCATCAGCCAGCCGGCGCTCGGTCCCCTGCCAGTGGCGCAGTCTGAGTGCTCTATTGTGAGTCTGGCGCGCGCGCAAGCGGGCCGACGTTTGTGTGACAGGCTCGACTTCACACTGACCAGAACCATTTCACTCATTGCCTGCTCCGCCGCCAATGTCGTCATCTCCTTCGCCACACAAACATACGCATGCATGGAACGTCTCTGCTCTTTGATTCTCCCTCGGCCGCTACCTTCCGCTGTTTACATTTCTGTTGGTCCCCCCCCGAAAAAAAAAACAATAGTAGACATCACATTTGCTCCACGCACGCGGCTCGCGTTTAATGCTAATCTGACATCATCGGCGTGGTGTGTAGGGTTACACTGGCTGATGTGTACACACAGAGCCAAGTTCTGGAACTGTGTTATTGCTGCCACGCACAAACACATATTACCGTTTCTTAACAAGGGCGCGTTCAGGTTTCTGTCTCCAAAGTCCTCTCTGCAGCTCTCTGACTTCAAACAGACTCGCTTTTCCTCTCCTCTACCGCTTGGCATTATTTATTTTTCTGTCTGACATGCTTGCATAAAAGGCCAGCATGCATGGACAGTGTACATCTCCTTTCTGCCTGGGTTCTGCGGTCACGGAAACGGGAATGCAAAATGCGTACATGCGGCGAAGTGTGCGCGCAAATTCATTTACAGGTCCGTACTGACAGATATTTACCACCTACGTGAGGTCATTTTGAGGCGTTTGGAGCGACGGACACATTTGCGATGTTTGTTCAAATGAGCAACGGCTAACTTGATCCATGTTGAGAGGGCCCGTAGAAGTGGGTCTCCATTGGGAGTCCCCAGTGACGGTCTCTTGTCCCTTCCTGTTTAGCCTGGGCGTCTGCCGCACATAAACACTCCGGGGCCTCCTTAGCTCCATGTGGACATAAGGGGTGGAGGGCAAGAGTCATGCTTTCAATCCGGGCCAAAGGCCTGAACATTACTGTTGTGACTGGTCTTGGTCTCGAGAGAACCTTTTCAAGGCCTTGGTCTCGTCTCAACTCGACTCCCAAAGTCTTGGTCTTGTCCCGGTCTCGGGTTGGCCGGACCCGTCAAGATCCGCATTGATCTGCTTTTCTTCAGCATAATTAAAGGAGAGAGAAAAAGGCAACCCAGTTCTTTTTAAAAGTTAGGGTTACAATAATTTAATCTTATTATAAGATTAAAATAAAGAGAGAATGCTCTATAATTGTTCAATCTTGCTATTGTTTTTAAAAGGGATGTTCGATACCACTTTTTTTTCAGACCGATACCAGTACGAGAACTTTTGAGTAGGCACCAATACCACTAGTACTTTTGATACAAAACATTTCCCAAAATAAACAATAACCGATCCTTTTAAAGACAGACCCCTTATGGCATTTGTCTTTAAAATTTCATGTAATTAATGGCAAGTTTCTATTCTTCTCATTTCTACTTCCTGCTCGTACAACGACCACAAGAAGTGGTAACAAAGTGAAAGAATATAACAAAAAAGTTATATTTGTTTAAAAGCAGGGAAAGTTTGTGTGCACCCTGCACATTCGTGATGCCAATTACTAGTTTCCTATTACTTAGCCAAAGCTTTGGCACCATCTTGTGGCATTTTAGCGCTTTATAGAATGTAGTGATAGGAAAATGAAGCTTCATGAAACATTTGCAAAAAAAACATTTTTTTACTCCTCTAGATGATGTTCTTGGTTTAAATGTGCAGTGGAAGTTGTATTTCCATTGCACCTAGCCTTCATTAAACCAAGAGCACAAACGAGAGGAGTGAAAAAAAAAAATGTATCGCAAGTGGTTCATGAAGCTTCATTTTCCTATCACTAATGGAAAGAGTACAGAAACCGTGAACCATGAGTTTTTCTCAAATAGATGAGCTGAGGTTAGGTTCCATAGGGGAAAGAGAAAAAAAACACGAATAAACAAAGGTTTACAGTACTCTAAAATCATTTTTTTTTTAAAGTAAAATTACAAGAAAAAATAAAATAAAATTTGAGGAAAATATGTCATACTTGTCCATGTTGACATACAGCAGAACTGTTGCAAATAAACCAAAAGTGAATGTTTAAAAAAAAACAAGACTGCATGAATGCATTAGCATGTATCTAATCAACCCAGACTGCATGTTTAATAGATGAGCAGGAAGAGCGACGTTGCTGTCCCGACGGCGTTCTCTGATCACAGGGACGGATCTGGTCAGGCGAAATGTATTCAAGAGCGCAGAGCCAATGTCGCCGCGCCCAGCTCGCTTTCATCTCAGACATGGACGGGAAGCATTATGACACCATATGCAAGAGCCACAAGAGGGACCACACACAGGAGGCCCCAACCATTCTTCAGCGTGAACATCTACTTATGGTCTGACAATGATAAGATGTTGCGGCACACGGCTGTCTGTCCTCGCTGTGATGACAATAAGAATCCCACGACGGCCATGTGTGAGACTGTAACGAGGACAGTTTCTTTGAACCGTATTGTTCTCCTTGGTGTTTGCGGCAAAGTGTCCGGCCACAAAGAAATACGCCCCAGTCGTTGGTGTTTTGCTCTTTGTGAACTGAGCGTTGACATGATCTCACATGACATGCCACACAGTCGCAGGGGTGTCCAAACCTTTTGTTTGAGGGCCACAGACAAAAAAAATAGAAGGATGCAAAAGTCACGTTGTTCGACTTGAACACACTCAAATCAGCCAAGCAAACAATAAGGTTAATTTGATTAACTGTTTCATAACAGCTTTTGTGAAAGATGATAAGGCAAAACGTTTTTCAAGATTTTGGGGTGGGCCACGGCCCTGGATTGCACCAGACTAGATCCACCCCTGCCGATTCCCATCTCAACATTCAGAACCAAAACAAGAGCAACCTGTTGTTAGCTGACCTTTTTTTTTTTTTTATATATACAGTTGTGTGATATGTTCAAAAATCTGACCTTGACATAGCAGTAAGTGGAAGAATCTACTTTTTGGGGCTGGATATCGATACTAATTTCTTGAATCAATTCAATTTTGATTCACAGAATGAAAATCGATTTAGATTTTTTTTTAATTATTCAATTCAACCCAATGTTTTATAATCACGTAAATGTTACACGAGCATTGACATTAGCGATGAGATGAAATTACTATTTTCATAATTATAATTTGATCATTATGAATATAAATTAAAAATATTCTGAATTGTTTTAAAGTGCAATAATCTTTCGGAAAAGTAAGAAATACTTTGTGAACAGTACATAAAAAAATATATTTATATTTTCTCATGAAATCATAGGAAAAACATTTAAATAATCAATTCATGGTGTTCTGAATGACTATCGCGCTAAGCAAAGGAAAAATCGATTTGATATTGATTAATCGATTTTTTTAAAACCTAACCTTATTATTTTTGCTTCTAAAATTGAACTGCATTTATTCACCATAGTGTTTTAAAGTGTAATTGTGTTATTTTAGTCGTAAATATTTTATTTGTATCTTCGCATATTTAGAAAAGCTCAAAAGTATATTAGCCAATTTATCAGCAGTAGAGGTAGTTATTTTTTTGACCCCCTTCCTTCTCATCTCCACCTTTTTTTTGGGCCGGACAAGCCTTGTGGTCCGTGTAAAATGTCATTTTTACTATTTTGTATGTCCCCCCGGGCCATTGCAAAAATGGATGGCGTGCCGCTAATGGCCCTCGTGCCGTAGTTTGTGAACCCCCGCTGTAAGCTTTCATGCCTGTGTGCTGGACATAAGCGGTAACTTTCGTCCCCTTGCCGCACTGTGAGAACGTTCCATAGGCGAGCGCACTGAAATTCTCCAGTTTGTTTGTTTGCTTGCTTTTCTTTGTGTACCATTAACGCTCGGGGACGGCCCATTAGCACCGCCCTGTTTACATGCCGATTGTGTGACTCCGGAGAGATGAAGGAGCGCACGTCTGGGGAGCAAATGTTTCCCCACGCTACCTCACCACAGAGCGGGCACACATGAAGGCAGCCAGGGGAAGCCTGATGTGTGAACAACTCGCTGTGGTCGGAATGGACTAACCGGGGAGGAAAGAACCGATCTGCATGGGAAAAAAAAAATCCCAAGCAATTCCACTCCTGAAGCGCAACTTCAGACAACCGCCACATGGGGAGTAAGAAAAAAGAAAGGAAGAGGAAGGCAAAAATAAAAGGATGCTAAACATCCCCCCGGTGGTGAATACGCAGCCTGAAGGAGTGCCATCTGTGGCGGAGGATTGAAAGGGAGAACACAGAGAGTAGCGCCCGAGTCGGGGTCCACAAGGTGGGAGTCCAGCTGGGTCCCATTAGGACCGGACCACATGTGCCTGTGAGGGGGGTGACGGACAGAGGGGGCAACAGAGAGCAAGAAAGGGCAGCGGGGAGGAAGTGCTGAGAGCGATGGGCCTAGACCCTGTGAAGCTTTATTAGTCTTGTCGTCTGCTTTCCTCAACGAGGCCGCACCGAACCCCCGCCGCCCTCAACCGACCCTCGGGCACTGCCGCCGCACAACAGTATAAAACTATTAGGGGGAGGGGGGGAGGGAGGGAGGGAGATGGGGCAGGACCACCCAGACGCACATACACACACCCATAATAGCTACCAGGAGAAGGTCCCGGCAGGAGAGCTACAGCTGGAAAGTGAGAGTCGGGCACATGTGCGAGCAAAGTGTTCCGTCTTTCAATCATGTCACCAACATTTGTGTCACTTCTTTGTTGTGATGAGCTCATATTTGGACACTGGGGGGGCTAACTCGAAAATGGTGACATATCGCGTTGACTGCTTGCGTGTGATAACCATCTGGAGGTCTCTACCAGCACCCCATGGTGGGGGCATCCATTTCAGAGCGCTGGCATACCTGACATGCCTGCAGGCTCATCCGCCCCCCCCCCCTCCCCGAAAGGGGATGGGTGCGAAAAATCAGGGCTGGAATCTGAGCCCTTCCTGAAATGCTGACCAGCAGCGCGGGCGAACGTGGCGGCCCTGCTCAGGCAATGATCGTGATGGGTTGACAAGGTGGTAGACGGATAATCAGCCTTATGATGCCAGTCAACATTAGCATATTGACTTCAAACAGCCTGAGTTTCAAAGGAGGGGGAAAAAAAGGCTCGAGGAAACCGAGGTTGGATTCAGATCAGATTTGTATCCATATTCAAACCTGCATTTACTCAGCACCTGAAACTGGATTTATACGACAAAGCAATCAGTTTTTTTGTCTCCCAGGTAGCCACCTACCATTTGAAAATGCTCCTTGACAGTATAAGTAGCGCGGGGGGGGGGGGGGGACAATGCGTGGAATTGGAGCACCTTAAACAGCCTTTGTCCATACGTTGATTAAAAAAATCTAAAATGGATTTGATTCCTATTCAACTCGTTTTTATTGATTTTATTCAGATAAGGATTTCATGTAGCATAAATTTTTGTTATATAATTTAATTAATTTATAATGTAATCTATTTATATTTTATATTATTTATAAATATGTTTTAAAATATATATTTTTTTATTTAAATCATTGTAAGAATCGTCTTGAAGTGCAAGAAGTCATGTATTTCATAAATATAAACAAATGCTTTTAAAACCCTGTGAACAATAAATTTCAAGAAAATGGCAAGATACAAAAAAGAAAAAAAAAATTGGGGCCTCTCACTAAGATTCTATTTTCACATGAATTTATAGAAAAAAAGATTAATTAAATGGTTGAATCGATATCGAAAAATGAATTAAATAGATTTTTTTAAACCCAGCCCTAGCATGCCTGTATTAGCATATTGTTTGTCCGTATGTGTTGCTGCCATTTATTTTCAGGTATCAGGGTACCAAATACTAATATAAATGCTCATTTCATTGTTTCTTTGCACTCTATATTGTTCAAATTAAGCTCGCGAACTTCTCTTTGTTTCATGTTTGACTGTAAATTTCACAAAGTGGCAATAAACAGCTTGAAGCAAGAAATTCGCTTTTTTTTTTTTTTTTGGGGGAGTGTTCAACATCTGCTGTTAAATTCCCTGCCACTATTCTACTGTAAGCACTCAATTAAATGTTCATAGGAATGCTTATGAGCTGGAAAAAAATATTGGTCATAAAAAAAGAAACTAAAAACAAAACTAAAAATGCTTTTGTTTGTACGTACAAAAAAAAGACAAAGGGCAACTTAAAGCGGCACCAGAAACTAAAATGCATGCAATAAAAATAAAAAAAAATCCCCTGCCTTCTTCTAAACACAGCTTGTTGTGTTTGAAGGTTTAAGAGTTTTTATTTAGAAGTACTGATTAAACTGCAATTTCCACTCCAATGTAAAGATTTACTAAGGCAATTGCTCTGCCAAGGTAAGTTTATAGCATCTAATGCATAACTTTATTTACTCGCGGGTGTACAAACCCAGTTAATTGCCGCTCCGACAGCACTCACCTGCGGCTCTCACCCACCTCCGCGCGGTACAAAATCCCACGGTCAAAGTTACGAGCTTTAATACTTCAGCCATTCAATCATTTAGGCTTTTATTTTTTTTCTCTTTCGCCGCTCGTCTCCGGACTTCTCCCGCTCGTAAAAAAAATAATATTTGTCTTTCCAACTGCACTGCGGACCACAAAGTCCTCCTGTTTTATTTGAGTCCGAGCAGTAAAAGTGTGCTCTCTTCCACCGTAAGCTGTTGTTCTTCTCTAAAACTTTGCAAGGGCGTAGTAGGTCTGTCAATCCACTGGAGGAAAGTGCAAACATCCAAAGTGGAGGTCATGGCCAACTGCCATTTTAAGAGCGGATATTTTAGATACAGTAACAGTATGTCATTTATTTAAATGCAAATAAATGCTTATAGGGTGAAGAGTCGTATTCTTTATTCAACAAGACGCAAAATTGTAATGTGGGTAATTTCGTACCCATTTCTGGATGATCAAGAAGAAAACGTGCAGTTCATTCATTCATTGCCATTGACACAACCCCTAAAAATTGCCCCTGTAATAAATTTCAATAATTATACCACAACTATGGGCAGCACGGTGGCTGACTGGTTAGCACGTCCGCCTCCCAGTGCTGAGGACGTGAGATCGAGTCCAGGCTTCGGCCTTCCTGGGTGGAGTTCGCATGTTCTCCCCGTGCTTGCGTGGGTTTTCACCGGGTACTCCGGTTTCCTCCCACATTCCAAAGACATGCATGGCAGGTTAATCGAACACTCCAAATTGTCCATAGGTGTGATTGTGAGTATGGTTGTTTGTCTCTGTGTGCCCTGTGATTGGCTGGCAACCAGTTCAGGGTGTACCCTGCCTACTGCCCGAAGCCAGCTGGGATAGGCTCCAGCACCCCCGCGACCCTTGTGAGGAAAAGCGGTCAAGAAAATGGATGGATGGATACCACAACTATGATCCAAACAGTTGATTATTTCAAACAAATCTTACATTACGTTAAAAAATAAATTTAACCACTTCAGTGGATTTTATGAATTACGACAGAAGAATAAGCGACAATCCTTCCCTATGCAATTCCTTAACATAGCAGATCAGTGACTAAATAAATATTCCACAAAGTAAAAGACTAACAAGCTGTCCTCAGAGTATTTATGTATGAAACAGACTAATTTGTCACAAGGACAGGTGCCACGCTGCCTCATTAGCTAATCAAAGCAGAGAATCAGACACGGCGAGCGACGACTCATTAAGCGGGAGAGGAGATAAGTGGTGGAGAAGAGGCATCTTGGGAATAATCTTCAGCAGTTGTGTCTTTCTGTCCGTGCCGCAGCATAAACTTGAGATTAATGAACGCTCAGGAAGATGATTTATTTATTTATTTATTTTTTTAAATGCCTGAGGTCAAAGTTGTGATTTACAAATTATTCATCGAAGCACTCACTGCCTACATCTGTAAATTTGCATTAATCGTTTCTAAACACTTTACAAAGAAAACTGTTGATCCTGTCTGTCATTGATTAGACTTTGACTAGGGTATAACCAATTAATCAGCTGACCGATTGAAATCGGCTGATATTAACCGTTTTAAAATTTACATTTAAAAGTCGGCAATTTTTTTGCCATATCTTTTTTCGTTCTTTTTTTTTTACACATCAACACATTACATTACATTAAAATAAATATAATTGCATAATTTAGGGATGTTCAATACCACTTTTTTTCAAGCCAATAACAGTATTACTCAACTCTTGAGTAGTCACCGATACCATTAGGACTTTTGATATATAAAATTTCCCACCAAAAAACAATGATATCACAATATATGACTTTTCCTTAAAATGGCATTAAATTAATGCCAATTTTTCTATACTTCTATTTTATCATTTAATGATCATAAAACGGCCACAAGAGGACTGTCGAGAGTACCGATACCTTGAAATAAGGTGGGGTATCGACCTGGTTTTGGTACTCGTCCATCCACTGACGTTCAAACATTCACCCTCCTTTTTTTTTGTTAAATGATTTTTCTCTCTGATGTAAAGCTAAAAAAAATATTAAAGGAGAAAGTAATGTAAAACAGTCAAATTTTCTGCTTGTAATCCATGTTTGTTGAAGGTGTTAAGGGACCCCAAAAAAGTTACTTTATATTTTATATATTTTTTATTAATCAGTTATCCCAACTTTAATCTGCCAAATATAAGAATCCGTATCGGCCTTAAAAATAAAAAAAAATCAGTCATCCGAATTTTATTCTGCCAAATATCAAAAATAAAAATTACCTATCAATCAGGCCCTAATTTTGACAAAATAGAGGGCTTGCAACTCATTGGTGAAAGAAGTAGTGCAGTAAATTTCAAAGGCAGATGTCGAAGCATGCAAGGACAGCAAGATGTAATATGTCAGGGAATGCATTCAAAAAGGGACAGTGCACATTAGTGACTTACAATATTATAGGTAGAATCACATAATAACGGTGTGTTTGAATTTTTCGATGCAGGGTCATTTATGGCAAGGGGAAAAAAAAGGTAAAGTATATCAAGGGAGCTAATTTGCATTGCCACTAAAGTAATGTTATGCTGGATGATTTGACTGTGTGTGGTCGTTTCATTGTCCAGAATATAAAAGACACAAGAGGTCTTATTTTGATAAAACATTAACTTGTGTTTTTTTTTTTTATGTAGCTTTTTCTCCATTCATTATATTTTCCCTCCTGACACAAACACACACATCAAGCGTTATATTTCACACCTTATCAGTTAGAGATACAGTGAAGGACAACAATCTGCAGCTACTGCACAGTGCCTAGCTGAGTTATATCTATTTACAGTGACGGTTAACATCATGACCCCCCCCCCACCCCGCCCCAACCCCATCATCATTTTTGCCTTCACGCCTTTTAACAGCATGGCATTCCCAATGACAAAAACCCTGCAGGTGGGGCGAGCTAAGTGGAGCGTGGGTGACAGAACGGCGCCCACTACAGTATGTCGTAAGCACTGTAAAGTGCATTCAAGCTGAGGGGTTTCAGCTGGTAAATACATGAGCCGGCCTTACTATGTGTTCAAAGCACAGACTTGTGGCTGTCATAGCCATGTGTCAACCAGACTGACTAAGAGGGACAACAAGCATGTGTGGGCAAGCTCCAGGAGCATCTTGAGTGTGTGTGTGTGGAGTCAGTTTTCCCTTTCCAGTAACACTACTATCTAATGTTCATCTGTCAGTAACATAATTCTGTCAACATAATCAACACCAAGGACCTTCGCATGCTTGCCAAAAGAGTTTAAATGATGACAAAATATAGTCCCCGCCCCAGTCGTTACACAACATTTGCTGCCGGAGCAAAAACTGACAAGTCGAGCTGGGAGACGCCCAAAAAAGGAAGAGGGCAGTTGAGGACAGACCTCTGCCAAGGAGCAATGAAGCTGACCGCCCTCCCTCCTGCCCTGTAGGTGGCAGTAATGCTCAGTAGGGCTACTTGTAAATATGCATACAGTGGTGATAAAATTGCTTATATCCAGAAAGACTGTCTTTATTTGTCATAAAAACAAGTAGTGTATTTATTTTAAGTGAAATCATGAAAGACTTCCATTATTTGTTTTTACAAAAGGGGAAGTCAACCCCCAAATTGTCCTTACAATAATATGTCCTATACAGCCCTACTAGTCTAAACAATAATAATATTCTAATAAATATTGCATAGGTGGAAAATTAATTACGCAGCAAAAAACACCAGTTTTATTCATCCAATCCGTGATTGGTCGTTAACTGAACCACGATGTCGCTTTCAGTCGACAGCGGGTGACAAAATGGCCGTCCCCTAAAATAGATTTTGCTATATAATAATTCGAATTCCATGTTTTGACTCGTGGGGACACTAACAACATATTATTGTTTTGGGGAATGACGTCCCCTTTAAAAACAAGTATTTAAGTCCTAATTCTATTTTTCATAAAATCTTCATTATCAAACATTACTGTTAAAAATGTACTTCCAATTAAATATTGGCAGAGCTGGTTGACAATTTTATCTTCAGGTGATGTCGCCAGCTGATGAATGTAACAACAGCATATATTACAAGTAGGGGTGTCAAAATTAGTGCGTTCATTTTGAGTTAATTTAAACTTCCGCCACAAAATGTTTTTTTATGCGCGATTAATGACCGCCCTTTACTTGTAAAGCCTGTACTGGGGGAATTCCAGTCGCAACACAGCGGACATATCCACGGCAAAATTTATCAGTAAGAAATGTAATAATAATGCATCGATTTGTGGAGACTGGGGTCAAGTTGTATGTTATCATTTTAAAAATGTGCAGAATTTCACAAGTTACTTCATGTTAAAAACATTTCTTAATGTAAAAAGAAAAATGCACTGCGCAGTCACCAACGTTTTACAAATGCAATTATGCCATCTAGTGGTAGAAAAATTACCTCAACACAAATCAATATCGCACTCATTTTTTACAGCATATATATATATATATATATATATATATATATATATATATATACATATGCATTACCCTTTTTTTTTCAGAAAAAAAAAAGGAATCGTGCATTACCACCACCTATAGAACTTAAGTGGAACAGCACAGGCCTGTACATCGAGTGTAGAGTGCACTTCAAGCAGTCGATTAACTTGTAGCAGTGCGAGGTTGAATTTAAAAACAACACTTCTGAAACCGAACCGCGTATGCCCAGCGTAAGAGGAAAATGAAAGTCAGAAAGTCAGAAGTGGTAAATCACATAAGTATTGAGTGTCAGAGGTTGGGTAAAACATCCCACTTTCTGTGTTGTCAAAGCTATCCATTTTTCTCCCTTCCGTGCGTTGCGCTCGGGAACAGGAGCTGGCATCGGCCCCGTGCCCGATCCTGCATCGACTTTCAAACATATGGAAGCTGTGAACGTGACAACGATGCTCACTGGGGGAAACGGCATGCGGGACCAATTGTGTCACTCCCGGGCCATCTGAAAAGAATGTTCTTGCCTCAGATCGCTTGATCGTGTCCTAAGTGATCTGCCTGGATCAATATTCAGCGTGCAACGCTTCAACTTTTGACTGCGTGCGTTTGACAGCGATACCCCCGAGAGCGACGACATCAAAGATGGGTGTGAATATGGACGGTATGAAAACCAAAAGGGGCGAAAAAGATCTTAAAAAAAAAAAAAAAATGGCGGGGGAGGCTCACACCGAATGAGCAAGAACATGTGCGCGTGGTTAACGTTGGTTTGGGAAGTCGATACGAGTGTAGTCACAGGGAAAAGAGGGAATACGCTTTGTGGCCGCCAGTGTTTAGATTTCGCAGCATCTGATGACAGAAGGCAGTTGTTGACTGCAGTTGCTGAGCTGCCCCGCGCTGATCTTACAATTTCAATACAACTTCAGCCAATCGCAAGGTCGCATGCAAGCCCGACAGTTACACTTTTGACAAAACAAGACATGGTGAACATTAAAACGCCAGAGGGTTGGGAAGGTAATCAATCAGACTTGAGTGTGGGACAAATTATACTTTTATATTTTTTTCCAATTCAAAGCAGGCAGGCTGTTGATCATTGGACGACTTCTGGCAGGAGATGAGCGTGGCAAGAAAAACAATGTGACAATGATGTCATCACATGGCCTCAAAGCACTTCCGAAGCTGCCATTCAGATTTTAATATCGTTCCTATGCTGCTCACAGCATTTGCATGCTATCTGAGGATTGCTGTGATACGCTGTCATGTTATAACCCAAATTTAACACATTGACTGCTAGCCATTTTCAAAGCAGAGTTCTCCATATTGACAAGTAGTTTTTAGAGCATTTTGACTGATCTTTTAAGAGTTACAAAATATAGAAACAAGATTCTTACAAGCTTTTTTCGGTTTATTTCAGGATTTAACAATTGTAAAAAAAAAAGGGCTGTCTCAAAAAACAAAACAGTGTTTCTCACCCAAAATAGAGAAAAGAGAACTGTGATATTGATGGTAATATTTTTTGCTTTTGTGACACCTCAAATAAAAAATACTGAAAAAGGGCTTTTGATGGCAAAATAATGTATTTATCAATATACAATTGTGCAACACCAGTGGATTTTTACATGGATTTTTTTGTCTTCCACACCGCCCCGTTAAAAAGCAAATATAATTGTTGGGCTGAACAATTTTGTGAAATGATCTAATGGGGTATATGCCACGTAGGAGGCGGGACTTCCCACTTCCGGGTTTTCACACACCGGCTTTGTTTCCCCTCGACGGGTGCGAGAGTGTAGTGTGCCTGCCTCAGTTGTCCGCAGCATTTCAGAGCGCTGAGACGCCCTGCGACGGGCGGGAGAGCGCGGTTGGGGGCGCAGGAGAGGGGGTACAAGTGTTGGAACGCGGCATTTACCCAATTATTTGGGATGGGCGTGTACTGATACCAAGTATCGGTTTGTGCTTGATACCCAGCCTTATTTCAAGGTATCAGTACTCGCGACGTGGTCGTTTTACAATCGGTAATTAGAAAAATTGCCATTAATTTCATGCATGGTCTTTTTTCAAAATTTTCATTTTTTTCATGCATCAAAAATACTAGTGGTATCTGTGACTAATCAAGAGTTAAGTACTCATACTGTTCTTGGTATGAAAAACGAACATCCCTACTAATTAAAAAAATCTCCCTCAATATTGCCATTTAACTCATTCACTGCCAGTCTGGTAAAAACTGATCTTTGATGTCTATTGCCGTCTTTGGCAGTAAATGTGTTAAGTTCTCATCCCGTTTATTGAATTTTTTAACACACAAGCAATACTTTAGTGTTCATTACAACAAACAATATCATATATTCATAAATGTCTTGGCCTTACACTAAAATACAGGCCATTTGACACTATTATACTTGGTTGGGTTTTGTCTTTCAAAATTGCAGCATTGGTCATTTGAAAATTGCTATCTACTGCATTGCAATGTCGATTTTGAATTTGATTAATAGCTGGGCCCTCATTCTAGTCTGCAGCAGTGAATGAGTTAAAATTCTGAATCTGTTATCTTTGGATCATACTTATACGAACAAAACAAAAAAATGATGGACGTAAATACTGGCAAATAATCGAATCTAAAATTTGAGCCCTTCCTCGGTGTTCCTTGCCAAGCCAACCAAATTACGATAACAACTTCCAACTGTAAGTTGTTTTTCCACCAAAATGCGAAGAAGCTTTTGCATTGATGTCATCATCCAAAATCCTTGAACTGACTCTTCTATAAAAGCTCCGTGTCGGGTGTTTTTCTTACGAAGAGGCTGCATGAATTTCGCCACTTCAACTTTCATTGCCTGATGCCCTTTTTTATTAGGCCTGGGTATTTTACGAGCAAAAGGAATGAGTTATGTTGGCTAAACGCTGCGTGTTGTTTTAGGACCCGTGCGGGTTCTCGATTAGGGTAGTCATTTTGGTCTACACCTCATTCTGCAGCCCATAAAGAGGCGAAACCTCAGAGAATGTGCATGGCTAAGCTAAGCGTGGAATAACAATGACACAAGAATAGAAGCCGCAGTCTGAGGGTGAGAAAAGTGATCGAAAAACAAGAATGGAGAGGAAAAGGGGGGTGGGGGGCGCAAAGCATCAAACGGCGGTGAGAAGGAAATATGAGAGGCATTTGATTATTCCCATGGCTGGATACTTAGCATAGAGAGCCCCTTTCTCTTTCTGACTTTCAAGCACATACAGCCATTAACACGCACATAAACACACACACACACGCTGTCCCGATCATGTTGACCACCCACAGCCAGTGCCCCCTGGCCCCCCACCTCTCACCTTGCTCAGGGGCGCGCGAGAGCTGAGAAAAACTACACCATTGACTTCCTATGCCTCCCTCCCCGTCTCCCGTTCGGTTCGCTCTGTGCTCCCATTCATGTTGTAACAACTCATAAAGGAAGGAGACTTTGACCCACCTCAGTCAAAGTTGCCAATCTACTTCGATCATCTCGCGCGGGGAGGTGGGCTCGGCAAATTCTCTCGCCCAGACATGACGGGCTTGTCCACACCGACTTCCTGTACAAAAGTTTCACTGTTAATAATGAGCTTAATTGAAGCATCGATTTGTATTAAAAAAAAAAACTCCATGATTCAATAGTATACCGACATAAGAAGAGACAAGTTGTTTGATTTGTTCATTGAGTCAGAAGGATTTTAGCGCACATATAAAAAGGTTCGATTGCTGCAAAGTCCTGATGACGTTGGTTTCACGATTGCATAATGCACACAATGAGGTGATAAACCGAAAGCATTCATTGTCAAGCACACGAGAAACCCGAAGACACAATGGAGCACATCCAATGTAATGTTGTGACTGACGGGAAATATTCAAACTTCAAACTGCAGTGATTCATCAGAGCTTATATGAAAGTGAAGCGGCGACAGTCTTGCGAAAGCTAGATTTGAGTTTGAGCTCATAATTGTTATCAGGGGGACGATGCGACTGGCGTGTGGCACCTGTGACATCACCGACAGATAAACTTCATTTCAGACTACAAAGTCTGCCTTGACTTCGAGTTCTTATCTTTTTGTTGAATATCTTTCGTTGTGCTTAAAGTGAAGATAACCCAAAAATGTTCTTGACAATAATATGTTCTATGCGCTTCCACTAGTCTAAACACTCATTCACTGCCATTGACGGCTATAGACGTCAAAAATTCATTTGAACTATTTCTATTTAACATTTTTTGTTAACGAGAGTATGAAAACCTAGAAAAATAAATACTGTACATTTAGAACAGATGTAAAAATGTGTGATTAATCGTGAGTTAACTGTTGAAGTCATGCAGTTAATTACAATCAAAAGTTTAAATCGCCTGACACAATTTAAAAAAAAGAAAAGATTATTAAAAATTAGTGGCGTCAGGCGATTACATTTTTTAATCGTAATTAATCGCATGACTTCACTAGTTAACTCATGATTAATCACTAATTGTCTATGTTCTAAATGTACAATTAAAAAAATTCTAGGTTTTCATACTCTTGTTAACAAAAGTGGAAAAAAAGTTAAACTAATAGAAATAGTTCAAATGAATTTTTTACATCTATAACCGTCAATGGCAGTGAATGAGTTAATAATGTATTTTTATGGAATATGAATTAAGATGAAAAATCCACCCGTTTTCAATTATGTTTTAATGATCATGAGAAGCTCAAATCAAAATCACAGATACATTTGAATCGCTCAATTTTAATTAAGTGGTCTTTTTTTTTTTCCTGCCAACAAAAAAGACAAAAACATGCTTGCATGTTATGTTAGAAATGCTTCAAATTACCAAAGACTTTTATAAGCACTCCCTGCAGTAAATTGACTGGGCATTGTGGTTCAAATGTTGAACTTATTCAGGCGGATTAGTATGTGAAAATGTACTTAATAGCGCATGTTTGTCTTCAGCCTTGAGCTCAATTGGTGCCGCTAATTGCTGATAATGCAGTTGATTGAAAGCAAATAAACAAGCTGTTGAAGAGAGACAATCAGTCAGGGGCTGGCAGGCAAACAGACAGTCGGGTCAGTCGCATGGGCCCGCACACAAAAGAGACAGTGATAAACATGAAGAGAGTTCAAGGCAGTCATTTAGAGCCACATGTGGGAGCAGTAGCAGAGAAACCAAACTGAGGTTAGAGGTCACGCAAGATTTGGGTTTCCTGCTTCGACCTCAACCAGATCTTCTTTTTATACACACAAGTCATTCAAGCTTGGGACTACTCATCTGTTCTCCAGCCACACACCTGCTCTGCCTGACATTCTGATTACTATATACATTTGTAGAATAAGAGTTATGAGGCAAAATCCATCTCAGGGGGGCGGCCATCTTGCCACTTTTATCGACTGAAGATGACGTCAATGTTGCTCAGGCAACGACCAATCACAGCTCACCTGTTTTCTGAAGCTGAGCTGTGATTGGTTGTTACCTGAGACCTGAGCAACATTGATGTCATCTTCAGTCGACTGCAAGTGGCTAAATGGCCGCCCCAAGATGGATAAAAACGGCTGGATTTTAGTCCTTAACTCATATTCCATTAACACAATATTAACCAGAATACCATATTTAGGGCTGCATGTAACATATTGTCACACAAAAAAAAATGGGTTGACTTCCCCTTTAAGGAGGCATATTCTGCCGTTTTTCCCACAAACTAAAACAGAACTCAATTCTGACGTGTCTTAAATGGCATGCTTGGATCAACGTACAACAAAGATTCTGAATTACATGACGTTTGTCACTCTCTCTAATTAGCTCCGTTCAAAGCAGCTGGGCTGTCTCGTGCAATTTTTTTGTACCCGATTCCCTAAGAGGGAAAAAAAAAAAAGAACGATTTTTTTTTTTTAATCATGGCGAGCGCCAATTGTTCACAGATTTATGTAATAGGCCAGGTACATTCCACGCCAATATGTTTACAAAATTGACATTAATTTATTTATTTAAAAAAATAATAATTTGAATTTAATGTGTATCCAAAATTTTAGATACGAATCAAATCTTAACTTTGACGTACCATTAAATCTCTAATGTTTGTGCAGTTGTCAGACGTTAAATAACATTGCTAGTTAACACTGCATCTCTGCTTAGGTTTTGTTTTGACTTGACAGAGGTTCCGGTTTGAATATAAACTCATTCACTCGCAGCCATTTTCCACCCCCTTCGCTCTCGGCTGTTATACTGGATTTTGACTGATTTTGCTTGGCCCACAGAATATTGTGTTCTGTTGCTATAAAAACATGAAACCTACCAAAACAAAGATTAGAGTTTCTTCTTTCGTCAGGAAAAAAAAAAAAGTATATTTGTATCTGTTTCCGTTTTGCAGCAATTAGCATTAGAATATAGCTAAGTCTCATCATTATTCACAAACCTGTTGAAAACACTGGGGAAAAGAGCTTGTTGCAACTTAGCCCTGGTTGATCTCTTATACTCTGCTGACAACTGCTGGCCGTTTTTTGTAATAACTACCACTGCTTTAAGCGACCTCTTCATGTCAGAAGCTGTATCAAAGCCTACTGTATGCTCTAGCATAAAAAAACAAAACATATGTATGCATTTTTGGGTTTTAATGAGTTAATTGCAGAGAGAGGGTCATATTAATATGTATATATTTTTTCCCCACAATTTCAAACAGTTCTCGGGTCAACTTATCTGCGACATGCTTTTGTCAAAAAGGATCAAACAATAAAAAGTACATTTTCCACAATATATCACCTTTAAAATTGGCAATTAAAGTCACTCTTCCGTGCTACAAATATGTCCCCTTAAATTAAAAACGCATACTCGTTGCAACAAGTCGCGTCGTGTCGTCTTTATGTTGTAGCACAGCTTGACACAAAAAACCTTCCCTGCTATATACGTACATCTGTGCATTTATTTCGCCTTGATGCACATGTGTTTTGTGTGTCCAGCTCCCGCTGCCACGCTCTTTATAAACACATCAGTTGGGCTGACAGTGCACAGCGGGAGGGAGGCTGAACCCAGAGACGGCCAGGGACACAAGTCTCATAAAAAAAAAAAAAACACTTAATTTATTTCCCTCCAAATTGGAAAATGCACACCCACACCTGACTAAATCATCACGCGTCAAAACTGGAGACGGCCCCCCACCGCACACGGACGAAACTCGATCCCACTTGTGCTGCGCGCACCCTAGCCGACGCTGGCAGTGAAAACACGTCACACACGGCGTACACGCTTCTTAATGGATTCGGCAGATGTGCCGTCCCTTCCAAATCCTTGTACCCATGTCTCCCTCCCATGACGCCACCGATCCCCATGAGTACACTTTTGCTTCTCGCTCCAAACTTGCCCTTTTTTTTTTTAAACTCTACCATGGTCTATTTTGTACGTATACGTAGATAAATCAGAATTATTATTTTTTTCAACAAATCCCCTCGTACTGTTCTTTTTTTTTTTTACTGCCATTTTGTCATGTTTGAATGTAATCATGTTTCTCATGATTACACTAAATTCAAATAAAAATTGGGGATGTTTGATACAACTTTTTTTAAACAAACACAAGTACGGGTATTTACTCTGAGTACTCATTGATATGGAGTATGAATACCTGTTGCACTTTTGGTATAACTCAGTGACAAAAAAATGGGAATCGCCGATGTGGCAAAATGCCACAGTATAGCGGCAAATGCTGTCGAGAAGGACTTGTCAGATTTGGGGGGTTTTGACTTTAGTATTGGTGACTGGTATCAGCAGCCGCCACAAGTACCCGATATCCTTAAAATAAGGCAGATACCTAGTATTCATATTCAATCATCCCTAGAAAAAATATTCCACTAATGTCAAATTCTTAGCAGGAATTTTCTTGTCTTTTAAAATCACGAATTAATTGATAGTCACAACCCAAAGTAAAAAAGATAAATATCAAATTAATACATTTTGAAACAGGCGTCGTACATAGACAAATTATAGCAGCGTTACAGGAGAGATTCAGGCATCTTGTCGTGCCTCACTCACTGCTCCGTTTTAAGATAGTTTCAAACTAGAGCAATTATTAGCCAACATGCTATTTTGGGGCAACTTGTCTCAGTTATTTTGGGGTTTGTTGTCACATATGCAAAGTATGGGCCAATTAAAAAAAATGCACTTCTGACAACTCTGTTTACATATGCCAGAATTGTTCTTCAGATGATGAGTCTGAAGAGTGAGGAAATGACTTTGCCAGGTTTTGTTTCATTGTTAAAAATTTGATTTTTTTTTAGTTGTTGGAACTACAGTATGCCCACATATCGGGACTGGTTTAAGTCTCATGATGAACCGTCCATCCATTAACCGGAATACTTTATTTTTTGAAATTCAATTTAATCCCAAATTTTCTGTTTAAGGGAAGCAAAACAGGCACCTGTATGCCATCAGTTCCTAAGGACTTTAATCCAATTCATAATATTTTATGTTAAAGTTTGCTCAATGACTGGTAGATTTTCAAGATCAATGATAAACAATTTCTCTGGCTGGAAAAACAAACAAACAAACAAAAAACAGGTGAACAAGGATAATTGCGTCCTTGTTTTATTAGTTGCAAAATCCAATGTGGCATTTTACCCTACATATGTGACAACTTACCCATTGGTGGGGCAACATGTCACATGTTCACTCCCGCCATTTGATGGCTTATAACTCTACACTGATACAAAGTATGAAAATGACATAAATACAAAAAATATACCTAAGACTTTGGTCTTTCATCTGGTATACATTTTGTTTATATATAATGTATTGATTCCAAGAAATATATGAAAGTATAAAAAGTGATAAAACTCGCTCAGGTCTCCCCTACATTTAAAAAAAAAAAAAGTATTACAAACTATATTGTAATTGCTAGTATAAGACCTTTCCAATTGCAGCAAGTTATGCTACACAGCAGGAAAAAGACAAAAACGGAGCGATACCCACTTCACCCAAACAGGTGTTTTCATTTACTTTGATTAGCCCTGCCCGCTTTACGTCTTGTTCCCAGCACCCACCGCTGGGCTCCCACGGGCGGCGGGGGGCTGCGGTGCAGGACCTGCATCTAATTTGAATGCGTTTCGGGAGTAAAAATAATGAGCTGCAAATTGCCTTTATTTAGAGTTCACGCCAAACGTCAGGCGTAATTGGCTCTCGTGTCATGATTTCCACATCCAGGTGACAGTTGATTTGTTTCAACTTTGCCCTCTGTTCCTTCAGGAAATGCACAAATCCCGTCGGAGCCAAAGAGGTGTCATTAAAAGCATTTGCATGCTTTTGAAATATTGAAGTTTTGTGTGACTAACATTTCACACATTGCGCAGGACTTAATGATTGATTGATTGATTGACAGCTGCTAGGTTGCTACCACAGTAGCAAGATTACACTTAAAATGATAATGGCCGAATTTTTTGATTAACATTTACTGTAGGACAAAAACGAAAATCATTAACGACGAAAAGCTGCGGTTTAAAAACACACAATATTGGGACTACACAAACATTTGTCTATGTTCATTTTATGGGTGTTTCAAAGCAGATGCATTATGGGAGTTGGTGAAAGCAATGGTGAAAGGGGTGACGAGGGTCTTTCCAAATGCAATCTGTTATTCTTCATAATGCGTGTACGGTCTAAGCGTGGACTCTGAAAGGGGCTAGTAATTAGTCATCTGAAGACAAAAACACGTTTTTCCTCTTGGATGTTCATACAGTGTGTGTGTGTGTGTGGGGGGGGGTATTTATTATGGACAGACAGTAGATATAAATAGTCTCCAAACACCTTTTCGTGAGATAAAATGAGACATAAAAATAATAATTTCAAAGGTTTTTCCACTATTAATGTGAACATTGCTCGAATTTGATTCGCTGTCTATGGACGCCTGTAAAAAGAAAGTGGGTGTGGCTTGCCAGGTTACAAACACCCAATAACGGTTCAGTTGCAAAAGTCACATGACCAAACTCGAAAGAGATGAGTCATGATTGGTCAATACCTGAGCAACTGTGGCGTCATTTTCAGTTGATAGCAAATGGCAAAATGGCCGCCCCCTGAGATGGGTAAAAACGAGTGGATTTTGCTGCTTAAGTCATATTCCACAAACCATTTGTTGACTTTAATTCTCCTTTCATGACAAAGGCATAATAGAACGACTTTGCTTTTTTTTTTCACATTCTGATCAAAGTGTAAAAAGTAACAAAAACTAAAAATTGTAGTATTATCAAAAAGTGCTTCATAAACCTTTTTTAAATAAAAAAATTTTTTTTTTTAAAATTCCGACCGATTCAACTTTGGCAAGCTGCACTCCGTGTACACGAGCGACGAAAACCTATTTTCCAAGGTGAGTCCCAGCAGCGCATTACATAAGAGAGGAAGCCATCAGTCAGTGTTGCCGTGCGGAACGACATTCAACAGATTTTTGGGTGCCCTCTCAGGGTTGCAGCCTCCGTTCAAAGAGGGCGACGGCACCATGAGCCCGATGTGTTTGCGCAAGGCTAAATCAGTTTGAGAGGGGTGCTAATAGGTATGCGTGTGTACTGGGGCGGGGGCACTTCACCCCACCCCACCCCCCCCACCAGTGATTCATGGTGGCAAATGATCAGCCGCGAACAAACAACAAGCAAGCCACCCGTCTGCCTGCACAAACAAGCAAACAAACAGAGACGACACACAAACAAGGCGTCAAGCGGTGCGACGGCAGACTTTGGGAACGATCAATCACGTCCAGACCAAGGAAAGCGCTCGGGGCAGACATTTTGCCACAAGGTTACGTATCTATCTATAATAACTGGCTGAGTGCTTTTAAAGAGCTGTTTGTGTCAGCGCTCGCATGCACATTCATCTATCCATCGCGTGAACACATGTAGTTTGGACTGTCTTTTTTTTTTTGTGTGTGTTTTTCTTATGTGTGGTTGCTATTGTGAGCAAGTGTGTGTGTGTGTGCGTGTGGGATGTAACCCAAGCCGGAGCGGCACAACACAGCAGCCTGTTCAAAGGCCTGTTTGTATTATTACAGCTTGTCCAGCTGTTCAGGACAGACAAACAAGACTTAGTGCTCTGGGCTGCAAAACAGACCTCCCACCCTTATTGTGGAAGCCCCCGTGGCCCGGCCCAGCCCAGAAATGAACAAACAGACGCCTACAGAAATGTATATACTGTATGTTGCCATAAAAGATGGCAGCTTTGGTCGAAAACACGATTTTATAGTTGATTGATGGGTGTGTCCTTTTTTTTGTAAAGCTTTGTTTAAAAAAAAAAAAAAAAAAAAAGCTAAAACGGGTACACCAGTGTTTTCTCTCTCTCTGCCCTTTTCGCTCCCTAACAGTTTGAAACGTGCGTATACATTTTTTCGGCGCGCTGTAATGAGTAACACTAGCTCCTGTCAAAATAGTGAGTCTCCATTCCACATTTGCTTTTGGAATCCCACATACTTCCCTGAGCAATGATCCCGAAAACAAAATATTGCTTTATATACACAGTGATCTACTCGGAGAGCTGATGGAAATGAATGCCTGTATTTTTAGCGCAGACGTTTTTGTCGACAATATTTCTTTCAGAGTGCACTCGCTTGGCCTCCGAGCGGCTCCCTCCTCTGGAGATCTGCCAAATGGATCTGATCGAGGTGATTAAGATCAGGGTAAGGCAACACTCTCGCTCCCTCACACCTCCGTCTCCATGCCCCCCTTTTTATCCTTTTCACCTCAATTTGTGCCACTCTTGCTCACTTTCCACCCACTCGCGCTCCATTCGGCATCTGTCCTCCTCCTCGTCTCCTCCATCGCCTCCTTCACCCTCTCTGACTCAGGGTCCCTGTGTGCCTGTATGTAACATCAGTAAAGCTGTCAGGCAGCCAGGCCAAGGTAAACAGCCCAGCGCTAGGTTCAGGGGTGATGGGGGCCTGAGATGTTTTTCCTCGGGAACCAAGGGACCCCCGGGGGCTTCTGGCTGGGGCCGGGGGAGGAGGAGGGAAGATGATCCCCTCGGCTGACCCCCCACCCCACACACACACACGCACACACACATGCCGACGATCTTCACCTTTTTTTTTTTTGTCTCTTTCCTCCTCATCATGCATCTGTGTACACAAAGCTCTTGGGCAGCAGCCTCATCATACATTTACATCATCCATCAGCACACTTTTTATACCTACACTTTTTCTGGCTTAAGTCATTTACAGAGGCGCTTCTGAAACCTGAATTTGGTGCAAAATTTGTGCGAGGGGAAACGCAGTGCTACCTTGACTTACAAGTGCACCAACTTGAATCAAATCATACCCCATGTATCGAGATATGAATCGAACCATTTTCTAGGAGAAAATGCACATCCATAATACATAAATATATACACATACTATACATATATATTAGTGCCCAAACGATTTTTTTTTAGGCCAATGCCGATACCGATTTTTGTCAGGGAAAAAAAACACTGATTATCGATTAATTTAAAAAACTTTTTTCCCTCAAAATGCGTTTCAGTAGGTGTCAATTTTACACGGATTTTTGCCCTATTTGACGCAAATAGTGGGGACTGTTTTTAAAAATTACTTTCCTTTTCTTTTCTATTTTTTTTTTTCCTCTGGAGACAGGAAATTACTTTCCTTTTCCAATGTAATTAGTTAATGAAGTTTCAAAGGACATTAATCTTTCTCATGTGTGATTGTGTTAGTAGTAGTTAAATGTGGGTCATATTTAACACATTCATGTTTAATTTATCTTACACTCTAAAAACAGTTGGGTCAAAAATAACCCAACTATGGGTCAAAAATGGACCGATCCTCTACTTAACCCAACTTTGAGTCAAGAAATGGGTCTTTCTGTGTAAAACAACTCATAAAAAAATTCAAAAATGTGGGTCATTTTGTATAAAACAACCCAAAAAGTTGGGTCAATTTGACCCATAAAGTGGATCGGTCCGTTTTTTTATCCATAATTGTGACTTTTGACCCAACTGTTTTTAGAGTGTACACTGAGTTTAAGATGTGTGTAAAATAGTGACACAAGGGGATCTGGCTGGGGTCCCTAGAATTAACTTATGAACAAATTTCATTACCATGTATATAATATTACCTCTACTGACCTACACTCGAAAAACATGGGTCAAAAAATGACCGATCCTCTACCTTTGAGTCAAGAAATGGGTCTTTTAGTGTAAAACAACTCGTAAATATTCATTTCTTTTACTTTGAATTTCAACATTGCTTTATATTGTCTTTTTCTTTTACAAATGAATGAAATAAATTGGATTAATTTGATATAACACACACGCAGTTTGAGCATAGCGACAAACATCATCACAATGCTTATCTATCCTGGCCACTAAGTACAATATGTTTAGAAACATTCACATATATAATGTAGGAAGTAAACGGCCTTTTAGCCAACCTCCCTCTCCAATTCCCTAAACATCTGCAGCATCAGACACACACAGTAAATTAACATTATTTTCATTTCATTACACAAAGGTTAACTCATTTTAATCTGACTGCGCACTTAAATCATTACCATTTCCATTTGGTTTTCTACGGGAAACTTGGATTCTAAAGGCAAACAAATGCGTCCCAACCATTTTCAACCTTGGAGGTAGTTTATGAATTATGACATTTAAAAAAATAATATTTTTTAAGCCTGGGGTATGCTGAGGAGACAGGAGGAAAAAGACGACCATGGAGAAGAGTTTGTGAGTTGAGTGGCGACCGAGGACAGAATAGAAGACGATGGAGGGAAGTGATATCCCTAACCTGTACATGACCCTTCTCATTCCCAGTAAGCTGCTCCCTCTGACGGTGGCAGATGGCCTGAGATGACGAGCGAGACGGTCTCGGAACAAACCCGAGGTAGCAAATCAGACAAAGCAGTAAAAGCAGACCAAGTGGGACAAAGGAGACAGCGAGTAAGGAAAGAAATAGAAGTTTTTGGAAGCAAAACTATGGGTGAAAAAAAAGCGTGAAGAGTGATTTAATGGGGGAAAACAAGAGAGGGAAACTTTAGAAAGAGGCTGGCCCAGCCAAGAAAAGCATGTAGAATTGAATTAGGGCACAGGGAACACAACCAAGCAAGCACAAGTAGAGAGGAGCAGGGGTGCGTAGAGAAAGAGGAGGACCATTACCTTTCTTACATTAGCCGTTACATCCCTTGGCGACTGTTTGAGGGGTAAAAAGGGAGGAAACATCACAAGGTCGGAGGAAGGATTAGGATAATTGGAGAGGACTGTGAATGGGAGAGCAGCTTCACTATATTTGCAAATACGATTGCTTTTTTAGACAATATGGAGCAGCAGGTGGGGCCTCTTTGAAACATGTGACTGAATATAGTTTTGTTTGTGTGCCAAAAAGAAAGTGGTTATCCTGACAAGTAATAATAGAAACACGTGGTTGGAGGTGACCAACATCAAAACCAAGTATTCTTACTGATTAGCATCAATAATTTGATTTTAAAAAATTGATTTGTGTGTCTTTAAAAGGTGGAGCCTGGCCTGCTGGGTGGTATTAGCTTAGATAAACAGCTAGCTGTTAACAAGCTAACGTTAGCCTGCATGCTAAGTGACCAAGCATCAGTTGTGGGCCCTAGAAATTCATGTACGAGTGTCATTATGTGTTTATTTTGTTCCATAAAGTGATGGAAAGTGTTTGTTTGTTTTTTTAACAAGAATTGGTAAGCGAACTAGTGTCACATAATAGATTGTGTTGAACATTGGAGGTTGATAACTAACTAGCACATAGTCTGGAACACTTTGGTGAGAAGAACACTTACTGGGAAAGATTTTGTGTTATTTTATCACTTCATCAATGACATCTAGGGCTCTCTAAAGGCTCCCAAAAAATGCATGCCGTGTTATTTTACCTAACAACGTCTACGCGCAACTACTGTTCACCTCCTTGTTTTCCCACTGCGCTGCTTTTTGCTATCATTCTTCCGGTTCTGTCGCCGCTCCACATCAATCACAAACTGCCACAATGGTCTGTGACGGCGCAACGACAGGTCTGACACATGCCTCGCAACCCAGAGAGCCCGTCCGTCTCAACCAGCCGGCAGACGATACACAAGAGGGCAAAACACATATTGAGTGCCTATGTCATGGTTATTCTTATTACTTCTATACAAAATATTAGTCAGCCATGTAATGTATTGTTCAAAAGTTTATTTGAAAGCCCTACAGAGCTTCCCCTTTGCCACATTATGTTCCTTGTTTCAAAATGTATTATTAAAAATAGCTACATATGTGCATGTGGTTTCTTTGTTTTGTTTTTTAAGTTGCCGTTACTGGGTGTTGTTTGCAGATATTTGTGTGTGTGGGGGGGGGGGGGGGGGTCTGTTTGTGCATGACTGTTACATAAAATATCACATTATGTGTGTGTTGGAGGAATTCCGTGAAAGGGTGCACTATAGATGTTGAACGACATCAGTGATGACTGCCTGACTGAATTTCGTTGATAATTCATCCTTAAATATTGTGCTGCTCGCAGCCATTTTACAGAGCGAGTATCTACCCCCAAACAACTGCGAGTAATCAAATGAATTGTTGTTATTAACAGATGATGTACTGGCGTCATCATCAATTCAAAAAAAAAAAAAAACGCGACACTGCGTTTTGACAAACATGACATGACGTGAATAATCAACAACACTTACGTAAAGCAAGTAAACTCACCGGAGTGATGAACAGAGGAGGAGAAACGGCACTTTCCAAGCCCCCACCTCATTCTTTGTGTTCTCATCGTAGTTGTGGATTTAATTCCGTTTTATCACCTTTTAAATTGCGGCTTGTATACAATATTTGGATTTTCTGCCGTTTGTCACATGACGCCAAGTGCAGCTGGACACAACAGGTGCGTCGACGTCACAGTAACCGGAAGAAGGACTTCCGGAAAAGTGAAAAAAAAATCACATTCATTTAAATATATTAATGTTTTTAATCAGGGGAGAAAAAAAATATTACACAGTGTTGCTATATAATAATAATAATTTCAATTGTGAGTTTTAAATAGTGTCTACTGTTTTCCAAACAAATTTCGTTTTTTGTCCACCATAAACAAAATAAATCAAGGACGCATCTGTCGAGGAAGGACGCAAGTCTGGGATTGATAACAATATGAATCGATGACTACCATAATCAATGTATATGACTGATGCGTATAGTAAGAATCAATGTGGGCGGGTACTTAATAAACTGTGGCTTCTACCCGTCAGCCCTTCTTTCGGATGTCAATGTTGCAAATGATATCATGTGATCGATGTGACCTGTAATAATGTGTCTGAGGAAGGAAAAAATGAATAAAACAAACAAAACATAATGGTTTGAGGTCAAAATAAATTACAAATACAACAGGTTGATGCATAATTAATTATATGTACTTAGCCATCTAATGGAAGAGCAACTACTAGTATTCTGATAGATGTTGACTTTGCCACTTTGTGTCGATGTTTTAAACTTGATAACAACTAATCGAAATTAGACATGCAGAAAAAATAATAATAATTTTGTTTGTTTGTTTGTTTGTTTTAGCCTGGCTATAATGTCCTGCTACACAAAGGAAGACCAAATGAGACCAGCCAGTTCATGTGAAGGCATGTGAAGGACTGCCACTCATTTCAACAGCTATATTCAGCTGTATTTTCAATATTTTTTTCTATAACAACCCATTGAAGTCTGTCGGAGCGTAAAAAAAAAGGTTGGGGCTCGCTGTACTGTGCTGGGAAAGAAATCTCAATGACGTCACTTAATCGATCTTAGACTACATAAATATCTTTAGTTGTTCAGCCCATTATTTGTCATTAATAAATAATATTTTGGAGACAAATGAAGTGAAATTTGGTCACTAGGGGGCCATGGTTGCGAATCACTGGTTGTCTCGTGGATGATGTCATTATGAGTGAGAATTGAGATGCAGTACAGCTATTTGGCAACATGGGTCAGCATGTGACTCAAACCTTCCTCACTAGGAGGCCACCATGGTTACATTTAAATTTATAGAGATGTTTTGTGCCAAACCTTTAATAGGCCATGAATTTGTAGTTTTAAGCTGCCCACACTCATTACGTTGATCTACAGTCTGACTTTTCTGAGTCCATTTCTCATCTAAACTTAATCAGAACTTATGTTGATTCTCTTCAACAAACGAATGGACCTCTTCTAACTAATATTGCTCGTTAACCATCAGACTGTGTGGTTTTGGCAAACCAACCAACACCGTCAAGCTGTAATACGGCATTTTTTTTAAAAAACGAAAATGTGCCACAAATACATCCCCGGCCGCAGAAGTCGAGCAAGTGCTTACATGTGTAGGCTCACTTTTAACTCTCTTTTGCTCACACACACTTGATCTACTTAGATCTCTCACATCTAACTGCCACTTAACCTCACTTTCTCTACTCACCCATCTGCTCGCCCCCCCCCCCCCTCCTTCTGCTCTCAATCCATCATCCAGCTGCGCTCTGCGTAATGACTCTATAGTCATGAACAACATTAACCCACACCCTGTCCAAATGCTGATCAGATACTCCTTTACCTTTGTTGAGAGTCCAATCTTGGCCTCCTTCGCCGGCTACATCTGCCTCTCAAATTGTTCTTTCGCTCCTCCGCTGTCCCTTTTTCACGCGTGACATTTCTCGTCTTGAGTGGCCTTATCATCTTCGGCCTATTTTTATTTGCCTCAAGCTTTGAACTTGTGTCCTCTTCATGCTCCATGTGAGAAAATAGTCTTGCGGGGACGCACACTTATGAATAGGGACACATTTTGTCAATATGCTGCTGCAAAAAAAAAATGAAAAAAAAGAGGAACGTCAAACCCGAGCTGACACGAGGATGGTTTATGAATCTAAAACCTTATGACATACATATTTTCTGCATCTGTTACAGGAGAAAGGAGGCGAGGGTGTGTACGTGCTGTAAAAAGATGAATGTGCATGTGTGGGACCTCCCTTGTAGAAGTCCAAAGACGCCTGCTGGAAAACGATAAATCCGCTAGCATGTTTTCAGCCTAATTTTCCACTGGCCCCGTGACTCGACTTGTATACCTGTTGCCTCTCCTGTTGTTTCTGGGTTTTGATACTCTTGTTAACAAAAGTGGGGGGAAAATGTTAAACTAATAGAAATTGCTCAAATGAATTTTTTACGTCTATAACCGTCAATGGCAGTGAATGAGTTAATGGAAAAGTCAACCCCCCAAAAAAAATTCTTGACAATAATGTGTTTTATGCAGTTTAGTCTAAATACGGTATTCTGGTTAATATGGCGTTAATGTAATATGAGTTAAGCAGCAAAATCCAGCAGTTTTGATCAAAATCAGAAGGCGGCCATTTTGCCTCTTGCTGTCGGCTTAAGATGACATCACAGTTGCTCAGGGCTTAGGTAACAACCAATCACAGCTCAGCTTCAGAAAACAGGTGAGCTGTGATTGGTTGTTGCCTGTGCCCTGAGTAACTGTGATGTCTTCTTAAGTGGACAGCAAGTGGCAAAATGGCCGCCCCCTGAGATGGATAAAAACTGCTGGATTTTGCTACTTAACTCATATTGTACAAATGTCATGTTTAGACTATAGTGAGGTCACATATGACATATTATTGTCAAGAAACGTTATAATGATGTTTTTCATTAATTTTGGAATGGCGCATTCTCAGATAACTTGATGACTTTCTTGAGTTTAATAAGAGAGGAGAAAAAAAAAACCTTCTTTTCCGCCAGGAACTGTCAGATGCTCAGGGCATTGTAAACAAGCCATGAGCTGTCCTGACAAAAGGATTTCCTTTTCTCACACACTGAACGACAAAAACAGTCCAGAATCTCTTCGTGACATGCCGAATAATCGTTTGGCCCACATTGAAGGGGGAAATTTGCATTTTAGTTTTCAATGTATCTTTTGTGACATTAGTCCTGGAACTTTTCTGACACATCTGTACTCGCACAATTTCTCAACACCCATTGCTAAAGTCAAAAATGCCATAAAAAGAGCACAAAAAGTTGACAAAATGCTGCTTTCGCCAAATCGTCATTTTTGCACCACCTCTGGGACTTTCGACTTTAGAGGTTCCACATGACCCGTTACGCATCCCCCATCTAACTATTGCGAAATGCACTTCTCAGCTTAAATTGATGGTCTCTCAAAATGTATTGTATATTCCTGGCCAGGCATGCTTAACTCCCAGTAAGGTTTTGGTAAACAACTTTTTGTTTAATTCTGCCATCAAGCTCAGCTGCATGCACGAACAAAGAAACAAAGCCTTAAGTGAAAAACACAATCTCCCCGGGGAAGTAATTAAAGTGTCCTATGTGATTAGCTCTGTCACGTCAAAAAGGGTGGCGTGAGTCGTTTGTCGGCGTATACTGCGGCTTGGTACTGCACTGCGCATGCCTGTGGTGCTCCAGCCTGGGCCTCAGATCAACGTTGGTGGCGAAGGAGAGGTGTTGGGAGAGCCTGGTGTAAGGAGGGGGGGGGGTCTCTGGTGTGGTGTGGGGGGGGATTGCTCGGCTAGAAGTGGACACAATGTGTAATGGCAGATCCAGCTGAGAAAACACAAGCACCCGAGGAACACTAAAACCTGAGGGGTGAAAAATATGCGAGGCCTGGCGATAGGTCAGATTCCCTCACCGTATCTAATTCGATTTTACAAACTGTAAGAAAACACGCTGCTGCTGCTCCTCGCCGAGCACTAGTGCAAATATTTCAATTTTTTTTACACTTTTTTTTTTTTTCAATGACTCAAAAACCTGGATGGCCTTTTCCCAAAGCACATCTGCTTTTTGCTTAGTGTATGTCCACAAATACTGGCTGGGGGAGATTATTTACTCAAATGCAGATGGGGGAGGTGTCTATTAGGAAAGTGTGTCCCAGCCATTGTTGAGCCAAGGCTCATATTTGCATGATTATGAAATCTTTCACAAATCCAAACTAATATCACTGAAATATTTACTTAAATTTCTCTCATGTGTCGTGAAACAGCGGCTTGGAATCACTGGCCTTGTGTGGGTTGAACCACTTCAGGTTTTTGTAGTCGTGATGATAGTCGAGTCCACTTCGATTAATCGATTACATCATTGATATTTTTTCAGTTCTTCTTTTTTTCGGATTTTCTCTGTAAAGTTAAACAAAATACTATAATGCGTAGAAATGTAAAACAAATGTTAGGCTTGTAATTAATATATTTATTGAAAAAAAGTTTTTTTTTTCTTTTTTATTAATTAGCCAATGTAATTGGTTATCGGAATTAGCCTATACTCTTTAAAAAAATATATTGGGGGGGGGGGGTCATATCAGTCAGGTCCTCTAGTATTCAATTTATTTTTATTTAGTCGGATAATTTTATAAGATCCGATGTAAGTTTTTGTGAAGAGGATTCCGAGCATGTCTGCGGCTTCAAGGCTGACTTAAAGAAATACAAGTTGGATGATTTTTTTTTTTCACGATTAAAAAGGTTATTGATTGAACAACATTACGTATGTCTTTTTTTTTTTTTTTCATCGTTACAGAAGGGCATTTGATGAATTTGCTCAAGGCTGACGTAAATACCGAAGGCTTTCTTTTATAAGTATCTGTTATTGAAAATGAAGAATGGAGAATTTACTAGAACTGGCTATGACGTGATTAGATATTAAATTTGTGTTTAGACCCAGTGAAGCAGCATGTGGCTCATATACACCCCTATTGCCAAAAGCCCTCTCGTGCTGCATTCCGTGCATCTGCTCTATACAATCTTTTCCCCTTCTTTCCAAGGAATAAATCTTGGGACTCCCCAGTGAAAAATAATATAATAATTTCCCCTCTAAAAGGCTTTTTTTTTTTTTTTTTTTACTTAATTGCACCCAATGCTACAGGAGAGTTAAAATGTTTGATATTGCACTTAAAAAGAGGCAGAGATCAAGCAGAAGTAATTTTTTAAAAATGCCTTTCGCAGCTCCTTCATGCAAAGCAAATCAGGTGGCTCGTTCTGACCAGTGGTTAACATTCATCCAGTGGAGTTTCACGCACGCCCGCACGCACGCACGCACGCAGGCGGTCAGGCAAGCTGCAGCGGGGCTTCGTGCGTGCCTGGTGGTCCACGCAGTCAGGTCTGGCAAAGACATTAGAACGGGGAGTCCCATAGACAGCGCTCACTTCTCTAAATAAACATTAGTCTTAAAAAGTTTGGCCCCGCGACCTCGGCGTGATCGCGTTTCACTCTGGATACAGTCCATTTTTTATCGCGAGGTTTGCCTCCTCTTTCACACACACACACGCACACACAACACAACGCACTTTCACCCTGGAAAAAAAAAAAAGATTGGATGTCAATTTAAACAAAGTTTCGTTTTCACGAGTCTAACAATAACAAATGTATTTTATTGATGTGCGATGTATTATGACACACTGGATAAACATCGTTTTGATTCGCAACTAATTAGGTCATAAATATTATGTAAGTTCTCAATTTGATTTCTAAATTGCTGTTTTAACTCCAAAGGCCTCATCGCGGTGCACTTCTCGTTTTTTAAGAGAAAATAAAAAGTCTCTCTTTTTCTTTTTTCTTTTCTTTTTTTTTTAACATTGCAGCGTGGTCCTACTGTCCGCGAAAAAAAGGTCAACTGGAAAGTGCGTGTTGAATGCACGATTGTGTGCCTCTCTCACACACGCACACGCGCGCGCACACACACACACAGCATGTAGCAGCTGCACCTCCCTATATCAAAAGTGACGAGGAGTCCAAAAACATGTCAGTGATCCGAATTTAATTCGTTACAAATGGCGTTCATGTTGACTAATTATGCTCTCGCTAACATCTTAATAAGAAGCTCAGCGTTCTAAAATACACCAACTTTGAAACATTTTAAATAATCAAATGACTGTTGATATTGCATGCAACTCTATTGTTTTAGATTTCCAAATGAATCCGTTATGTCATGAATAGTCACATTATTAAAGCTTACATTTTTGTAAATTCCTTACTGGCCTAACATTAAATATTATATTTTCTTAATGTCAAATAGGCAAAATCCTGCCTCCCAGAATGAATCACCTGCTATTGGCCAATAGTGTCCTCCTCGTCTATTATTTCTCCAACTGCAGGTGTTCTCTTCACTCGGTGTGTCTTCCAAAGTTCATATTATGTTCTGGCACATGGGGGAGTTGACTGTCCGGCCATTTATTTACACATTCTAAATTAATTAAGCGCGGGATTCCTTTGTGTGGTGCAAAAACACGAAGGGGAGGAGAGCGTTGCATGGCGGTGCAAGTGGGAGAGGGCAGGGGGGGGTGCATGGCGTGATTTATCGACGAGGGTCTCTTGGCTCGCTTCTCCTCCCCGGCTGAGGAGACACTCGGACCCGGCCAACATTCCTCCGGGTCGCTGTGCACACTTTTGCATTATTTAAAATGTGTTTTTTTTTAATTATATTTATTGGTGGAGATAATCAAATGTGCAGTTCTGTTCTTCGGTCATACGTATCGTTGGTTGCAAAAAAAAAAAAAAAAGTGTTTTCCCTTAACAGCAATAATGATGCTCAGTTTTGACAGACACATGAAAATAGAGGTATCGATTTAATAATGCGGTGATTGCGGCTTGCCTCTCTTGCGGAGCCAATTAGAGGAGACAAAATATTAGGGACAGCTTTCAGTATACATCTCAGTGCTTCAAAGGCACATTGAGGTGCCTAATAAATTGGGCTGTATAGGCAAAAATGTTATATGACATTGTTTTATGATTTAGACTGAAAATGGTTCGATTTATTAAAAAAAAAAAAAAAACTAAACAATATATCAACATCTTCACACACGCATTCCTTGTTGTAGTGTCAGCACACACACTGCCATTGTGTCCTTCAAGTCTAAGGAAGATGTATCGATCCATGTATTGACAAGGTGGTGAAAGAATCGGGTGTAATGATTTTAGTTAAGTTCCTCCTGTCACTCACCATTTATCCTATCATGATAAATATTTACAAATATTTACGTAACGAATAAATAACGATGCATTTTCTTCCCGCAACGCACATGGAAGCAGTTAAAAAAAAAAAAAGAAAGGATAAATGCACTTTTTGGACTCATTTGGCTGTCACGTCACGCATCACTCGTGATTATTCTTTGAGACAACGTCACGCAAACTGACGAAATGACGACAAGCTCTCAGGCTGTCGCTGGTGTGGGTGGTCCGGGTTGTCAAACACAAGCGTGCGGTTGAAGGCAAAACAGAATCAAAAATAAAAAATTAAAGGGAAGATGGTCGCAGGGTGTGCGACTTGTTTGTTGTGGTGTATTTATTTTTTTTTTTTAGGTCTATTTCTGCTCGCCGTAGCCTGTAATCTTGTTTCCTGAAAGTCTGAATGAGACTCATTCGATTGTGCGTGCTTCCATTGACGCTCTTTCGCCCTGGAAATGTTTCATGCAGGGATTGTAATGGACTGATGAAGATGCGTCTGCATCACAGCCTCTTTGAGTCTTGCATAAGCATTTTAGGCATGCACGGGGTCATCGAATTTGGGGGTGGGGGGGGGCAAAATGTAGGTCAGTTTTTATTGGGATTGAAAAATCTTCACGTGCAAACTATTCACGGGTGTGATTAGGGAAATATAATGTATTTTGATGTAAATGAATGTATAGGTAGGCCTATATGTTGATATGGCAATACATATTTTTATATTACATTTCTATGTATGGGCCTTCATGGGCAAAAATTTAAATAAACAGGCTTAGTTATAGTGCTGTTATTTAAAAAAAAATGCTAATAACTGCCCTAAAAAAAAAGAATAAAAAAAAAAGTCGTGCTGCTTCAGAGACACGACGAAAGTTCTTTAGAGGTTCGTTGGGTTTTTAGAAAGGTGGAAGTTCGAAATAACACCTGTACAGCACCGCGGAGGTTAAATTAGGTTTTAAAGAACCATTCTCGTTTGGTGGTCTGTCAGATAATAGGTTGTTTTATTAATTGCACAACTGAATGCTAAATACCTAGAGAGAGAAAAACATATAAGGGTAGTGCCTTTATTTATTTATTTATTTATTTAAACCAGTAATACATTTGTATTTTGGGGCTTATAGCATATGAGAGAAATTTTAAAAAAAAATGTTTTAAAAAAGTTCGGTTCATAATAAAAATATCTGCTAACGATAACAATGCTAATGATCATAAATTAGTATTCGCCTTTAGTGATGAAAAATGTCTCCAACCTATATCAGCATGTTTTCTTTTCTCTCATTCTCTCTCTTTTATTTAATTTTATTTTTTGTATGCAGAGTTGTTCCTATAAATGTCCGACTCAAGATATAGCAGAATATGAAGGGGATACCACAGCGACGCGCACACTAAAAAAAACAAAAAAAAAACAGTTATAGTTTAAACAAATTATTTATATTTAGAGCAACAATGTTAGCACAACAAAGCAAGCAAGTAGGCTATAATTTTCTGAGTCGTTTTTCTTTACTTATCCCGAGTTAACAAAATATAGGCTAATTAAATGTATTAAAATATTTAGTTAAATTAACCAACTGTATATGCTATGAGTTTAAAATTTGAAGTTGACCCAAACTTTACAGTGCACCAACAAAATCATATCTTGTTAAATTGACATATCGATAAAAAAAGAGCGTTTGTTTGGAGGGAAAGAGGATGCGAATTAAAAGGCCTTTCATTGGTCCATTTTGCTCCATTCAACTGGTGCAGGACTAAAGAATGAAGCATGTGTTGGTTTTGCTTTCCAAGCCTTTCAAAAATCCCCGATGTTGCGCCACAGGATAGACCAGAGCATCATCCCTCCCGTGCACGCCTTTCATCCTCAATAATCACGTGTCAAAACAGCGCGCAAACTAATTTGTCCGCACATTTGCGCACAAAGCCAAATCCTCGCATGCAGTCTCCTTTCTGTCCACAAACATGCTCCGCTCCCCCAAAAAAAAAAGAAGAAGAAAAAAAGACCACTGGGCCTGTTTGGGGGTCCCCCCGCCGCTTCTTTTCAGACAACGCCGATGACATGAAAGCGGCCCCTGCAAACGCGAGGGCCCTTTGAGAACATTTTCAGCTTTTCAGGCTCCCAAATGCGTGTGGCTGCACCGGGCCCCGCCGAAGGGGGACCCCTCGCTGTGCGCGCATTGAGTCCCCCCGGGCCGGGGGTCCACGCTGACAACGTCAACAAACGCTGGATTAGCTGCCCCAATGAAAATGCTGCAACAAATTAGCAACGAAAGCCCCTTTAATTCTCTCCACAAAATCTAAAGAGCTTATCGGGATATTGTCCACTTTCAATTACAAACCAGCAAGTTTTGCTCAGTGTGTATAGTTTAAGGCCCTTTAGAAAAAGGCTTTTTTTGTAAGGTGCCACACACACACACACACACTGATATCTAGCGTCGTGTTTTTTGACATATTTAAATAAAACGTCTGAATGAAAGCCCCTTTTCCTCACAATCCCAATTCATCATCAAATTACATTTAACTGAATGAAAAGATGTACATTCTTTTTCTTTTAAAATCCACAAACATTTATTTTTGTCATTACAACCCAAAAAAAATGACCTATAATGAACATTTGTCTTTTTCTATTGGCAACACATGACATAAAACTGTATGTGAAATACAACAAGTTTGAATGGAGGTAATGTGCTTTTTTTTCTCCTTTAAAAAAACAACAACAAAGGTTTTTTTCAATCACCTTGGACAGGAGATTTTGGGGTGATGCTTTTTTTTTTTTTAAGTTAAAAACCTGAGTTGCCTGTCTCATTCTGTGTCTATTAAAAACACAAAATCTCATGTAAAAATGGTAAACCCTACTCATTTAACTTAACGGTGTTATTTTGTTTACGACACAAAATGGAGGCCGTGTTAAGGCCTGTTTAAATGGATCATAATGCACCTATTTACAAAGCATATAAATAAACCCTCTCGTGGAGCCAAAACATTTTTTTAACCAATAATTTTTAGCCTACCTTCACTTAGGACGACACCACATTTTGGCTTTTTATTAATAAAAATAAGTTCAGTTCAAAGGCAGTTTTTTTTTTGTTCTTCAGAAGGGGCAAGTGTTCAAGTTTTTGCTGGCAAAAGTCTGCCCGTGCGACCCAGGTTGTAACAAGTCTTGCGACAGGCTCAAGTGGTTGGAAGCGGACGCCAGAGCCGGGCTGAGCATGGCCAGGATGTGCGCCTGCCCCCCCGGCTGCGCGCCGTACGACGACCCGGTGGAGTTGGCCGCGCCGATGATGTTGTCGATGGAGAAGGAGGGCCGGTTCGGGGCACTCGAGTCCGTCTTGAGGGGCGCCAGGGACGGGTAGAAGGGCTTCCTCAGGTCGGGTAAGGGAGGGGGCGCGGCGGCGGGGAAGATGGGCGAGGGCAAGGTGCACGCCACGTTGGGGAAGGGGAAGGAGCCCCCCGCGTGAGGGTGGGCGTGAGGGTGATACGGGCTGTGGGCCGCGTGGAAGTTCTGCAGCTGAAGTCCGTAGCTGTATCCGTACGGGTTGTATCCGAACCCGGGGAGGAAGCCCCCGGCGTCCCGCAGGATCTCGTTGCCCTGGTTCCTCTTGAAGCGCTTCCTCCTGCGCAAGAAGCTCCCGTTGTCGAACATGTCAGCCGAATCCGGGTCCAGCGTCCAGTAGTTGCCCTTGCCGGGGTTGCCGGGCTCGCGTGGGATTTTCACGAAGCAGTCGTTGAGGGACAAGTTGTGTCGGATGGAGTTCTGCCAGGCGGGGAACTTCTCTCGGTAGTAGGGGAACCTGCTGCTGATGAACTCGCAGATCTCGCTGAGGGTCAGCCTCTTTTTGGGGCTCTGCAGGATGGCCATGGTGATGAGCGCGATGTAGGAGTATGGGGGCTTGACCAGGGCGCTTTTCCGCGCTTTGTCGCCCGCCAGCACCGCCCCGGGATCCGCGTCGATCCCCATCTGCTCGGCCGGGCAGTCGGAGCTGCTCAGGCCCGGCGACGACGGCCCTTCCTCGGCGTTCTGGGAGTAATTATCATCGGAGTCCAGGTTGAAATCGTGCTGTATGTACTTCCCGTCCTTCCCGACGGACATGTCCCCCCCGACCACGTCAATGTCCACATCATCGGACAATGCAGAGCTGTCGGACATATCCGTCCCTAAAGTCATCCTTCTCGTCCACCCCTGCCGAGATGGTCTCCTCCTTGAGAGCCCACCGACACTCTAGAACCGCACAAGAACTTCGCTGCGAGCAGCCAACGCGCGCATGTTTCTAGAATGGAAAAGCGAGAGGATAAAAACAAGTTTGACCTGCAGCCTTTGGCGTCTCCCGGAGCTCTGGGTGCGCGAGTGTCATCCAGCAGGAAACTTCTGCTCCCTTCTCGCTCGCAGCCTCCCTCCCTCCCGCGCTCTCTCTTTCCAGGCGTACAAGTCAATCACAGATCATCGATCCACAACTGCCCTCCTTCAGCAATTCACGTCATGCTTTAAAAGTTACGCATGTTGAATATGACAAATTTCAAGAAGGTTTTTGAAAGGGATCCAACCAAAGAGCCACACTAACCGCCTCTGCTTCCTTTAAGCATTTATAGGAGTGCCCCGGTCACGTGATCTGTGACGCGCCCACAGGAATCGCATGGGCCAAATTTACATATAACTTAACATTGATATATATTTTTTCAATTAAAAACGCGTGACCCGCACGAACGAAGAAGCGGATATGGAGTGACTTCGTTTCTGATCAATCCAAATGCATTTGATTGTAAATTTTTGTTCATGTTTTCCAACGTAAATGTAAGTGAATTGAATGTTAAGACATTAAAATAATAAAATGCTTGCTGTTTTGCTAACAAGCATTTTTTTCTCAGTGTATTTTTTTTTGTATTTGGAAGTATGTTATTGCGATTCTCGCAATTTACCTAATTATTATTATTATTGCTGTCAATAACCAAAGCAGCTTAAGCATCTGTATCTTAAATGTGTCTTCCAATACTGACAACATATTTGAGACATTTTATATTTTAAATGTTATTCTTGTTTGTTTTATTTTAATTACTCTTTATAAGTATGACTATTTTAATTAAGTCATGCAGCTCATCCAAGGCCTATAATTTCACATTGATTTGGTTATTGCTTTTGTCACAATTTTCGTAGTTTTTTTTAAAAATTTATTTAGTGCTGAAGTGTATACAACAGTAAAGGACCGGCAGACGGCAATTTGTTGTATTTATTTATCATTTATTATTTTTTTAAATTTAATTTGATTTATTTTAATTATTGGGGAGGCACATACTGCCTATATATACTCAACTATAATTAACATTGTAGACGTATTATAACATTTCACACCTTCACATAACCGAGATAACATGTTTATTTTTTTCAACCGACGGACAGTTCAAGGCTTCTTATAGTGCACATGAACACATACAAATAAATGCAGGCTATATACTTTAAAGAAGAAAGAAAGAAAGAAGCCAAGTACAGGGTACAAATGTGTCAAAGATTAAGTGACAGACGCCATCTAGCGGCTAGTAATGCTGGTTTAAAAAAAAAAATCAGAGAACGATGCATCTGATGAAAAAGGCCTATAGTGTGGGGAATAATAATTTGATCCCAGGCCCAGACTCCAAAACATAATATCATTTAAAATACATGTAAAATTTTCAGTTGGAAACGTAACTGATCTTATAGGGTTCAAATAGGTATCACTCAATAAAATGCACAAAACTGTAGAAATGTCAGTCTTTTTAACGCGTGCCTTTTCGACTGATGTCACAAAAATTAACCATAAAATCAGACAACTTAAATTCTGTTAATGAAAAAAAATATTAATTCGATTAATATTTATTGACTACCTGCACGTCATACAGCTGCTTTATTTGAAAGTACGGTGCTGTACATAATAAATGACAATTACATGTTTTGTTTGTTTGTTTTGACTATGTACTTTAATTTCTCATTTTCTTCATATGCATATTCGACACAGGGCCGTCGTACACGTTTGTCCATTGTTTAAACCATGATTTGTGAGGTTATGGCGCCCTCTGCTGCTCGTAGACAATATACAAAAACAAGTGTTGATACTCTAGCACTGTGCTGCCCCTCAGAGGTCAGTGTTGGTACTACAACGTCCCATTTTGACGTGACTTGGTCATCTGGAGTGCGTCACACCAACACCAGAGACTTCATGCAGCAGGGCAGGTAAGGCCAGCTAGGCAGTTGCTATAAGTTCCTGAGCAGAAAAGGTCTCCGGGAAACGGTTGATATTTTGGCGAGATCTCTAACTTATATATATATATATATATATATTTTTTTTTTATCAAATGCTACAATTTATTTTGCTGTCAGTTTGGAGTTTGTATTTTGAATGAAAATACACTAGCTCCTTGAATTTTCTGGTGTAGACAAAATGATGCACAAAATGTTAACAAACAATTAAGGTCATTATTGAAAATATCTGCTCACTATTTTCATACAGATCTCAATTGTTGAAAATTTTTTTACTTGAATAAATATTAAAGCAAAAACTAAACTGAAATGATTGTTGGAGTATTTTGTTGAAGGTTTATTTATTTTATTTTAGAAAAGCAACCCTCTCAAATAAATGTATTGATTAAGTCTCTATTGCTGTTTTTCCCTTTAGTTGTGAATTTAAATAAATGAAACAATTATATTCGGACTTAATTAAAAATATTTCGATGTAGAGATAGGACAAATTACATGCATTGATTAAGTCTTTATCACAGTTTTCCCTTTGGTTGTGGATTTAAATAGATTATACTATTATATTTGGACTTAATGAAAAATATTTCGATTTGATTAGAGTTCGGACCAATTACATAAGAAAATAATATAAGAATCAGTTTGTGATGATTTAGAGTTGCCATAACCATTCTTATCTTATCTCCCTTTTTAGTCCCCCCCCCCCCCCCACTCGAGTAAATGTATTTCTCCTAACCAGACTATAATAATTATTGTTATTATTATTATTATTATTAGTTCTTGCCAATTGTGAAATTGACATTGAATTTATGATTACTTCCGTTTGTAAAACTCATCCAGATCATTAATGCAAAAGTCACCTCAAATTCCAGTACAACAATTGTTGACATTTATTTTATAGACATTTAAGTTTTAAATCTATGCATGTGACATGGCGTTTTAGATTTTGCAGGGGGCAAATTATATTTTAATTGTGTTTTGTATTTCATTATAATCAACCTAATCCCTCAAGAGGAAATTTAACTTTCACTCAGCTGTATATTGCAGATCTAGCGAATCAAACGAAATGAATCGACTTCATATACAAATTTGTGTGACCATAAAATAAAACTGCCAAAGGTTGAGAGCCCATTTAGTTAAAAATGCATTTATTCCAGACTACTGCACCGATAAAACGTTTTAAAAATAGAAACCTATTTACATGACAAAACGTAATGAAAACACAATTTTTAAAGTTTGTAAAACACTGAAATCTGAGAAGATGTCATGGAATGTGTCAAAATATGAATGGCTTGGGGGAAAAAATATTTTATCACAAGGCTTGATCCTTTGCTATCAAATTATTTATGCTAAAATATTAACGACAATATTTGATGAATCCCTATAAAAAAAAATGTCCGAGCCTTCACATGTATCGTTCCAACCCCGATGCAAAGTTGGCCTGTCTCATGTAAGAATTGTTGTAAGTGTTCATGGGGCCCGAGAGGCCCAGCAGCTGCTCCGTGTGCTCCGCGCAGGAGCTCGAGCGCATTGCCGGCAAAGAGAGTCTGTTGCCCTGGCAGTACACCTGAGAGCTCCCGGGGGAGAAACCAGACTGGGCCATGCCGCTCAGGTTGGGGGGCGAGGCCGGGGATGAGTACGGGTACGCCGGCGTGAGGTTGGAGGACATATTGGAGATGTTCCCGCTGTTTCTGCTCAACATGTTGGCCGACTGGTTGACGGTTTGCGTCTGGTAACAGGCCGAAGGGTCCCCCGAGCAGCTGGAGGTCATGGCGGCCAGGTCGCCGACGCCGAGCCCCTGCAGAGCTTGGGGGTTGAGTTCCCCGACAGCCTGGGGGCTGATGATGTTGTCGATGCTGAACATGCGTGGCTGCGCTTGGCACACGCCGGCAGACGTCTGGTAGTGCAGCATGGCCGGGTGCGGGGAGGAGGCCGCGTACCCGGACCCGATCCCCGCGTACAGGGTGTTCGGATAAGAAGGCCTTCCCATTGGGGTCGGTGTGAAGGCGCTGGAGCTCTGGATGTAACCCGGGTAGGTGCTCACATCTGTGCGCTTGAACCGCTTCCGCCTCCTCAGGAAGCTCCCGTTGTCGAACATGTCCTCCGCGGCGGGGTCCAGGGTCCAGTAGTTGCCCTTACCGGGTCTGCCGGGCTCACGCGGGATCTTAACGAAACAGTCGTTGAGGGTCAAGTTGTGGCGGATGGAGTTCTGCCACTTCTTGGAGTTCTCCCTGTAGAACGGAAAGCGCTCCATGATGAACTTGTAGATGCCCCCCAGGGTGAGCTTCCTCTCGGGGGAGTTGGCGATGGCCATGGCGATGAGAGCGATGTAGCTGTAGGGGGGCTTGCCCCGCTGCACCGGCCTCTTCCTGCGGCGGCTGCCGGTGGGCAGGTGCTCCTGGTCCGTCTGTCCCAGCGCGACCCCGTCCTCGGCGTCGGGGCTGGTCCCGCGCGGCTCCGACTTGATCAAGACGCCGTCCTTGGAGCGGGCTTGCAGCATCAACGGGGGCAGCGGCGAGTCCAGGCTGACGTTGGGGGACAAGACCACCGGGCTGACCTCTGCGGGCGAGTGTTGCGTCTCTGCGGTCATGTTGCACATGCCAGAGTAGTACGAGTAGTTTGCCAGATTCATAGAAGACAGCGAAGTAAACAGTCTATATTCGAATATGTTTTCGGGAAATAGCTTGCGTTGGGTCCTCCCGTTTTCCGTTTTGGGTGCTGGGTGTCTTTCCAGGTGAGATGTAGAAGCGCTGACAGTTTTATAAGGGTGGGGGGGGGGGGGAGCAATGACGCAACTAGTTCCCTGATGACGAAGCTGCAGCTGCACCAAAACCTTTTTTGGTGTCTGCTATAGTCCTATATCTATATATTTTTTAAATGCTTTTATGTTGTTCATTTATGCATAATCTGGTCATATATGGAGATAATTAAAATAGAAGAGAACCTGATGGCCTACTGTTGACAACTATATACTTGAATGAAGTACATGAAAATGGCTTTTAAACACTCTAACAGTTGGGTAAAAAGTTAAATTAACTAACTAAATTGGATCAAGAATGGACCAACCTGGATGGGTCGAATTAAATAAAGAACAATTTATTTTTTTTATTTATTTAACTGTTAAAATGTTCAATATTTCTCCATAATAAAATAATAATAACTTCTCACAGCCTTACAGTCAAGATACCTATTTAAAAAATAAATAAATAAATTATCCTGAAATTTTGCCCAGGATTTGAACCATTTCAACCTTAACTGTACATCATGCATATCGCATAAAAGAGGCGACCTGATGAATATTTATTTGCGAGAACTCTTATTCTCCTTTCCTCTATTTTCCTCATGTCTCGGCTTCAATTAAACAAATAACTTAAGGTTATAATGTGAAGGGAAAAAGTACAAAATCTGCCTGTGGATAGTGCTGGAACGGGAGAGTAAAGTAAAAGCGGCACTTCTACTTCGGCGTCCTTGCCGCTGTGCTATTCTCCCAACATGGCGGCTGTATACTCAGAGCAGAAACAACACTCACAGAGCTGCTCCGTGCTACTGCAAACCCGACGGACAATACGGCAATTGAAAAATAATAACACGCCACTGAAAACAAGCAATTGAGCTATCAAAGCTTTTGGGGAAGAAAAGTAAATATCCCTCCATTTCATTTTCATTTTCCGAAAGTGATCATCAAACAGTGTCCTGGTCGGAGACAAGACGTGTTGTCTTTCGGATTTTCGAGTGAAAACACGGTTCTACACACAACTGATATGCGGACAACAGCCTTTAAATGTGGCAGTGCAACAACGGTTGTAATTGATTACTTAAGCAGATACTGGGATGAAGATAATTACAGGGGTCAGAAAACATGCAGGGCCGTCTGAAATTTATGTCAATGTTTCACTTATGAGGGAGAATAACATCAACAACAATTAAAAACCTTCAAATGACCGTTTTTCTTAGTTATAAAGCAATATTTTACATGTCAAACATTTAGCATTCCGACATAAACAAACCTATATTGAACAGTGCTCCCAGAAAGTAGCCATCATTGAGTAAAGATAATTTCGTCAAGTGCCATTTATTTATTAACGGTAACAAGCGACAACAAATCATGATACGTTTAGTTTTATTAGTCATTAAACTCCACCAACACAAATAATTCTGAAACAGCTTCCATTAAGTGCAACTAGTGAAATATGAGTCAGACAGCAGTCACTGAAGTGGCTATCGTTAGCCAGCTAGCTAGCTCAACAGCTAGCTAGCTGCTTGTGACTCGAGGATAACTTACTTAATTGTGTATTTTTGTGCTTCATTTTAATTCTTGCCATCTTTACTTGTGTCTACAAATGTTACCACTCTATGCAGTTTCAACATTAAGTACATTTCAACTGTAGCTGGCGTCATGTTTGCTTGAGAAGGACTGAATGTTCAGCTTGCCACACCGACAGCACAAATGAGTTAGCATTGGTTATCGTTTACTGTCTTTCGACTTAATCGACACCATCCAGCAAATCTTACAATCCGAGCTATCATCCTTCCACATGTTACAGTATATTTACAAACCAGTAAATCTTAAAGTTTGTTTGTTTTTTTATGCTAAGTAGCTAGCTAATCTATGGTCAAAGTTGACCATCCAAGCTGACCAACAGCGGTTATTTTTCACCGTAATAGACCAAAGACCTGCAAAATGCTGGCTGTGTCGAAAGAAGTTGACGTGTTTTCATTTCAGCCACAAATTATTGTGACATTACTTGTTCATTTCTTTGCATGCTTGTGGCAAAGTTAACAAAATCCTTCGGTGTAACCCACGCAGATGATGACTCATGTGCACCAAATTTTGTACAAGTACATTGTTTGGCGTGAACTAATTGTTGTGTAATGGTCAGTAGAGATAAAGCGGGAGTGCAGAGGTGCAGTCGAGGTATAGTGAGGCACTGGAGTGGCCGCTATGGGGGGGGGGGGGGGGATTAGCAAGAGGCTTCGGCCCCGAGGCAGAGGGCCCGTTTCCTGGTCTGAGCCCCTGTTTGTCCTGGCTGACCTGGCAGCTCTGGGGGCAGATCCTGCTTGGATACGGTCCTGCTCCCACGCCTGTCTGAAGCTGTTAGCCACTGGCTGTGAGTAGCTAGCTGGGCTTAGTGTTGTCTGACTGAGCAGCGGTTCAGTCGGGAGGGGGTCCAGTCATCACTGGGGAGGGGGGGGGGGGGGTTACTGTGTGTTGGGGGGGGACTGCGATGACGGGAAGCGGGCACCTATAGTAGAGCAATGGCGATTATTAATGGCTTTGAAATCATATTCGGTATATACAGTGTGGGAGCATATACACAAAATCTCCTTTATCTGAGTTTGAACCCCTGAATCCTCCCTTTGTTTGTAGCCATCCATACACAAGCCATAACATTGCTGCCATGATGTGGTATACTTTGGATGATGAGCTTTTCGTTTGTATTCTGCTACATGTCGCGTACTAATTTCCCTTTCGGAACTATTTGAGTTTGATATATTTCATATTGCGAATTCATCCAAAAAGGATTCTGACATGTGATGCCAAGTAGAGGATGAGAGAGAGGTGAACAAAAGTTGCTGAGCTGACACTTGGAAGCCAGTCATTCGCAAACGTGGCTCCAGGGGCCGAGGACAGGCTGAATGAGAGACGGGGAAAAGAGTGACATGGGGAGAAACGCAACCTTTTTCTTGCTCAAGCCCATCAAGTACGGGCCAGGGCTCCTGAAAACGCGGGGATTACCAGGGGAGCCGAGCTCGCCTGGGCCGCTTGTGCTGGCTCCTGCGCTGCACGCTAGACTGCCCTGCACATGGTTCTCACACATACGCATTCATGCTTGCTTGTATGATGTACGTCTGATGTGCAAACTTTCACACAGCTGATCGGGAACCAGCACGAGCGGCTCAAAAATGTCTAAAAAACGTGGAAAATTCGAAAATTTGCTGGTCATGCGACACATTCGCTTGGCATCTTGTTGCTAGGCAGATTTCAGCCATTGCCATTACAGTATTCACATGTGGGGAAAGGAGAGCCACAGTCATTGATGCACTTTTCAGCCGATAAAGAAAAAAAAAAAGTTCATCTACAAATCATCTTCCACCTGTATTTTCCAGACATGAATTTCCTGGTGAGTTCCTGTCGCTAACAAGAACAAAGAGATCAAAACATAATTCCAGTCAGCTGTAGAATACTGGTCAATAAATCCCAGAATAATTTTTGTCCTGATTATATTGTAGAAATTCTAATTTAATATAAACTCAAGGTTCTGAGATCAGCAGCCTCGGGCCAGTTAATGGAGGCCGGAGTTCAAAGCAAACATGGTGCATCAGCATTCAGCTGTTATGCTGCACACAAATAAAATAGTTATTGACCCAGTATCCATGATTTGGGTCTTTTAGAGTATTTCTACTTGTATAATCAAGTTCTCCAAAATCATGATCTTGCGCTGTAATGTAATATTCTGCCATATTTAGTAGGTGGGGGATGTACTGTATTGACATGTACAATTTTGTGCCAATCCAAAGGATTTTCTAGCCTTGCTGGAGGACTTTGGTCTACCGAGTGCCATCACACTATCACACAGGTACATCGTCGCTCAACCTCTGACATGATTGACGTTAACTTGTAGTTTCTGCTTGGACAAATACCTCCAGGTGAATTCCCCTATGACCCCTGCAGGGTCGTCCGCGCGGAATGAACGTCCGAGCGACATGACATGGGATAAGCTGGCCAATTACAATATTAGGAAATGAGCGCCACGTGCGTCAGGTGGAAAAGAAGGCTGCGGGGCCATCGGACCAAGGTTGTGCTTTTTAGGGGAGCAACTTTTCTCCTGATGAAGTACTGAATGTTTATGTTCATTTGATTTGGACTGCGGTCACTGTGTAAAAAGTTCTCTGTGAAAAATGTACAACAACATCAAAACCATTCACTGCAATAACCACAAGGAAATAAAATTCAGTAAAACACATAAAATTACATAATTGCATAACACACAATACACCAAAATGCGATAAAATGAACAATGAGGAAAAATAAAGCAATAAGATGAGTACTGTCAAAGTTAAAGCGTTAATTGATTAATTAACTCATTCACTGCCATTGATGGCTATAGACGTCAAAAATTCAAATTAGTTTAAACATTTTTTTCCACATTTGTTAACAAGGATATGAAAACCTAGAATTGTTTTTGTACATTTAGAAAATATATAAAATTTGTGATTAATTGTGAGTTAACTAGTGAAGTCATGCAATTAATTAATCACCTGACACAGCTAATTTTTTTTATCACATTTACTTAAAAAAATAATTAATTATTTTTTAAACAAAAATTTAATATTTTTTTTTAAAGAAAAGATTATTAAAAAATTTGGAGCGCCAGGTTATTTAAAAAAAATGTGCGTAATTAATCACATGACTTCACTAGTTAACTCACGATTAATCAAACATTTTATATGTGTTCTAATACAATTTAAAAAAAAATCTAGGTTTTTGGGGAAAAAAAAAATGGGGAAAATGTTCAACTAATAGAAATAGTTCAAAATAATTTTTGGACGTCTATAGTCGTCAATGGCAGTGAAATAAATGTTTGCGTATCACCTTTAGGATGTCACGACCTGTCACGGAGGAGTTGGAGGACCAAACTGCAGGAAGGCAGGAGAACCATGGCAGGGATGCATGGAACTCAATTTTAATCAACCAACAAAACGCGCACAGCACGTGGACAAAAAAAACATACTCAACAAAAGGCGACGACTACAAAAAAAAAGGTGTACGTCGTGGGCAAAAACAAGACTCCTTTTATTTTGGCCTGATAGCCTGATGGGCAGCAGGTGTGTTGGCAGGATCCGCCCTCCAGCTGCAAGGGAAAACAGAAACAGCTGAAAACCAAACATGACAGTGGATATTTGTTCATGTCAAAATAGTGGGGTCATTTTTTTCCATTTTAAATTAAGCAAGTAATTAACTGATTAGAAAAAGAGGAGGATGAGCGTGTGCAGTGGATCAAAAAATATTGAAGACGTCCTCATAACATTAAATGTCCCAAAAAATATATAATAATATAACCTACAACAATAAAAAAAATGCTACCAAATAAACCCCAATTAAATACAAATAGGGCCCTCCTAATATAACAATATCTGCAATTTCAGCATACAGCTAGTGCCACAAAAATTTAAATTGTGTGAATTCACATGAAATGATGAATAAAATCGGAATAGGTGTAAATGCATGAACACGACGGCATGTAAGTCCTTCTGAAAGATGACGAGGTACACGTGAAGTGGTTACGCTGGCGAAGAAAAGACAGCCGTTTGTTTTTTTCCCCGCAAAAGGCAGGCATTCCTGGAAGTCTATGTGGACCAGACGAGCAGACTGGCCAGTGATGAGTAACTGCTTTACCGCAATGGGAGGAGGGGCCGGCCATGGGTGTGGACTGTGAAATCAAAATACAACATCAAGTCACTTCCTTAGGTACAGTTTGATAAAATCAGATGGTTAGATGTCAGAGGGTTCGGATTGTTTAGGGGTCCTTTGAAAGATTTTGCACTTTTGCACGCTAAAAATGCTTCTTCTTTTTTTTTTGCTAACCCAGGTTGGGCTAACTATTTTGGGTTACCTAGCTAACCTGGTATTGGATCAAAAACTTGACCCAGCATGCTGGGTCAAATCCTCAACCCATTGCACTGGGTATAAATAACCCAGAATCCATTTGCTCGGCCCCTTTAGGACCCAGCGCTGGGTTAGCTAATATACCCAATTTGGGTTACTTTTGACCCAATAGTTTTCAGAGTATGGACCCAAAAATTTGAGAAAGCGCTTTTGCACACTAAGAATGCTGGGTTGGTTTTTTTGCTAACCCAGGTTGGGCTAACCATTTTGGGTTACCTGAATAACCTGGTATTGGATCAAAAACTTGACCCAGCATGCTGGGTCAAATCCTCAACCCATTGCACTCAGTATAAATAACCCAGAATCCATTTGCCCTGCCCCTTTAGGACCCAGCGCTGGGTTAGCTAATATACCCAATTTGGGTTACTTTTGACCCAGTAGTTTTAAAAGTATGGACCCAAAAATTTGAGAATGCGCTTTTGCACACTAAAAATGCAGTTGTTTTTTTTTGCTAACCCAGGTTGGGCTAACTATTTTGGGTTGCCTGAATAACCTGGTATTGGATCAAAAACTTGACCTAGCATGCTGGGTCAAATCCTCAACCCATTGCACTGGGTATAAATAACCCAGAATCCATTTGCTCGGCCCCTTTAGGACCCAGCGCTGGGTTAGCTAATATACCCAATTTGGGTTACTTTTGACCCAGTAGTTTTAAGAGTATGGACCCAAAAATTTGAGAATGCGCTTTTGCACACTAAAAATGCTGGGTTGGTTTTTTTGCTAACCCAGGTTGGGCTAACTATTTTGGGTTACCTGAATAACCTGGTATTGGATCAAAAACTTGACCCAGCATGCTGGGTCAAATCCTCAACCCATTGCACTCGGTATAAATAACCCAGAATCCATTTGCCCTGCCCCTTTAGGACCCAGTGCTAGGTTAGCGAATGTACCCAATTTGGGTTACTTTTGACCCAGTAGTTTTAAGAGTGTGGACCCAAAAATTTGAGAACCACTGGCTTCATGGGCGTCACAGTTTCGGAGTAAAGTGAGGGGGCTTTGAGAAAAAAAAAACAGACAAGGCCCTTCTTTCAGTGCACTCATGTCTTCTTTTACTGCTGTCTTTCAGTACTGCTAAATCTTCAACATGGGCTCGTCAACCTTTCTCTCTGATTGCTCTCTGTCTTTATACAACAAGAGAATGATGGAAACAATCAAAAAGCATCAGTCTACATCATAGAATATTGAATATTAGCCCTTGTCAAGTGTGCTTGTTGTCAGCCTGAGAGCAGAAACGGGCCGCGGCGGGGCGGCATTGCCTGGTGCTGAGCGATGACTCGGCCTTTACACAAATGGTCAACCTTTTCTCATTGAAAGTCATTAAGTTGTGAAAGGTCAGGATGAATCCAGTCCCAGAGACTCCGCTAACAAGTGCGATTCATCATACGCGTCATCATCGTGCCATATACTGTGTAGTGTTCCCCCCAAATTATGACAACCTCTGAAATATAGCAGATTACTCAAGCAATCTTTTTTTTTTTTTGGAGTGTACTAACTTACTGTAATGCCCTTGCTTTAATGAGTTCAATTATGTATAAATTACAACAACATACAGGGTTCACTATTCTTACTATCCTAATATAACTAAATAATAAAAGTCTTGCGTGGGACTCTTCCTACACTTTTTTGTTCATGTCAGTGGAACAAGTGCTACAACCCCTCCCATCCCACACCCACCACCTTGCCATTGTCTCCCGTGTTGTCCCAGAGCAGCTCAGACAGGCGGGGATCAGCACCCGGGTTTGTTCCTTAAGACTCGTGCACACACAAATTTGCCATTAAAGCATACAGTGCGCGAGGCCTGAGAAGTGGCTAAGGAGATATCCACACATGTGGGGTGAGGAATTGCTTACGACTGGCTGAGAGTAACTCACTGAAAAAAATGCAGGGGGGGGGGGGGGGTTGCACTCATGATTAACATTAGCCTAATTGTAAAAAAAAAAAAAAAGAAGAAGAAAAAAAAGTAACTTCTCCTTCGATGCAATGTGACACTTATGTCAATGTCATCAAATTGTGTTCTTGAATCGTGAACAAAGGCCGTTACCGCCATCTAGTGGCAAATGTGAGTACTAATATGATATGTAGGCTTTAAAAAAAAAAGATATGTAGGCAAGGTGAGCCCAAAAGTGTAGACTTTTTATATTAACTTGTTTAATAAGGGAAGTAAAGATGGACTGTAAGGATTCAAGGATGGTACTTTACATACGAATAAAGGAAGATGAATAAAGAGCTACATTTGTGTGTGTGTTTTTTTTGTCAACACAACGCTTTTTAACAATGTTTTGCCAGGGTGGGGTCCTAAGTAATAGGTGTCTTTGCAATGCCTGTTTTAGTGTACAGTCATTTTACACAAAAAAATACAAAAACAATGAAGAAATAAAAACGAATCACATCATTTTGTCACCAAACAAAGACGGGAAGTCGATTAGACTCATATCCTATGCCTGTTGACGAGAAGTAGCCGTTGTTCTTAAAAATGTTGAGTAGCTCGTCACAATAATAAAAGATTGAGAATCCACTTAAACATTTGCTTTTACCTGAATAAAGCTAATATAAACTACGTTTAAATGCTGTATGCATTTTAGGAAAAATCCCATTAATACTACTTCTGCTATAAAAAAAGAAAATAATTTCCTGTGCATTTTAACTATTTTTTATTTTATTTTAGTAGATGTGTCATATGTTTACACTTGAGTTCATACCCAATGCGAAACAGAGTTGATTGGCATTCCGCATAAATAACAGATTCATCATGTATGACTTGTGTTGATCAAGTAGGCTTTTTGTAAACAGAATTATTCACAATTTCATTAATTTGTTTTTTTTTCTGTTTAACGCATCGTATCCCCTCTTTTCCTTTGGTTTTTCTTTCTGAAATGCGCTATGTTGCCACATGAGGTCGCCAAAGCTCTACGACTGAGTTGAGTAAGCATGCTTTGTACTGTAACATACGTGAGCACAAAGAAGAAGAAGAAGAAAAAAAACAAGTAGGAGCGAGTCCCAGCAAGCCTTTGCAAAGTGAATTTTACAGCCGCGCATACTACCTGGTGTGAAGAAAGCAAATAAGTGTCATATGCACTTCGTCATCCCAGCTCGATGGAGACCACCTCATCGTAGGATTGAAGGCGTACGTGGGGTCAGCCAGAGTGCGGCACACCTGTAAAAGTGACAGCCGACACCTGCCTGCCGGGTGCAGGCCCCATTTTGACCATCGATCTTCTTGTCAAAGTTCTCACACGCGCAGCTGGAAATCCAACTGGCAACCCTTTATTGAAAGACACGTTCAACTTTCACCTCACTTCATGGGGTATGCACTGTGACATGTACAAGAGCTCCTAAACTTAACATTTAATTGGGATATGATGTGTTTAAGACGTTACAAAAGTCTACACCCCCCTGTTCAAATGGTTAATTCATTAAAAAATATATATATATATATATAGCTACTCATGGCTGTGTTCAGAATTACGTTCAAAAACGTATGTGGGAATCAGCAAACACCTGCCGCCATTTTGTTTTTCTTGCTTTTACAGTAGACGCCTGAAAATCCTCTGAAGACCATTCCACAAAAAAATTATTTAAATTCCCAAAACATTATGTAATCTACCCTAAAATATAAATAAAAATGTATTCGATCATTATTACTGAAACCCTTAAGTGGGAAAAATTTAATTTTTTTTTTCAACAGTATTTAACATTGACATTAAATCTAAATATGAGGAAATGAATCAGTGCATACATTCGAATGTTTTTTTTTTTTAACTGTCTTTTATTCAAAAATCTCAGTATTTGATATGTAATACAGGTTATCTTGTCATACAATTTGGAACATTTACAGCAACTAAAAAAATCTTAATTTTTCTTGATTTATTTTTTTGATTGCTTCATGAATCAAAATAGCTTATGAACTGTACAATCAAATCTCCAAGCGGGTGGAAGGGAAGTGAAGTCATCTCTGAGTGTCCTGGTGCAAGATCGTTAGAAAAAAAAAAACAGTGATCAGGGAGTCGTGGTGGCACTTTTGTCCTTAATGATAATGAATCTGAATGTGTCTATTAGTTAAGGCTAATCTGTGAATCCAAGAATTTTTTTTGGCATCGACAGTTAGCACCTCTGTGTCAGCCGACCATTACTTGAAAATGGCAGATTCTGTGCCCGGCCTCGCTGACAGATCATGGGCGAAGAAACCCGACCTGGGGGCGGGATTATGTAAATTAGCCCTGTTTTTACGTCACAATCCGGCAACGTTCAGAACAGCTCAAAATAAATTCACTTTGTTGTGTAATTTTTTTTTTTTTGTATACAAGCAATTAAAATTTCCATTTGGCTCTGAATGATAAAAAGCCAAATTGAAGCGATTGGACCGTAACAACATATATGGGCAGGCGGGGGAAAAAAAAAAATCACGATACGACCTCTAGCTACAAATAAATACCACAAATAAAACACAATATCTTAAAGTTGGATGTAATTACAAAAAAACAACATAAATACTTGATTCTTATTTGTTGTTGTTGTTCTAGTGATTATAAAGGCAGTACGGTGAGTAAGAAAGATGCTAAGGCGATATAAGTTGGAAAACAAACACATACACACATACTGTATATACACACACAAACTCATGTTGCTTCTTTTAGGGCATCTCTCTTCACTTTCCATTCGCTCGCATATTCACAAATAATATACAAAGTAGACGAGGGTATGGCTTCACTCCGGTATTTCTGTGGAGGGCAAAAAAAAACGGGACAGTGAGTGGGGGGGGGGAGCTAAATTTCGTTTTAGGAAATAAACGGCAAGCCTTCATGCGTACCATCGTTCGGGACTGGTCTTTGTGTCCGCCGTGGGGATTTGGGTGTCGGCGGGCAGGGGAACTTTCGGCGCCGTGTCCGGGTGGGCTCGGGGGACGTGGAACGTGGGGTCCCGCGCCTCGGCATCGGCCAGGAAAGGCTCAGAGTCGGCGTCGTAATCGTAAGAGTAGTAGGACACGTCGGCCATGGAACCCGGCTCCTCCTCACCTGGACGCATCACACAAAAATAAGTCAAATATCAGATATGAATGTTGGGAATGTTTTAAAGGTTGCAGGTTCAATTTCTGCAATTAACTCATTCACTGCCATTGACGGCTATAGACGTCGAAAATTCATTTGAACTATTTCAATTAGTTTACATTTTTTTCCACTTTTGTTAACAAGAGTATGAAAACCTATTTAAAAAAAAAAATTGCACATTTACAACAGATTTGTGATTAATCGTTAATTACTATGGAAGTCATGCTATTAATTACAAATTTAAAAATAGCGCCTGACGCCTCTAATTGTTAATAATCTTAATAAAAAAAAAGATTATTAAAAAAAATGTCTAGGTTTTCATACTCTTGTTAACAAAAGTGTGTGTGTGTGTGTGGGGGGGGGGGGTAAAACTAATAGAAATAGTTAAAATTTATTTTTGACGTTTATAGGCGTCAATGGCAGTGAATGAGTTAAAAACAAATTGTTGTGACAGAATTTATTTTGGGACCCCAAAGTGACATTTCAGGGGTGTGGACTCCAATTGGAGGATTTTATTGTGATTTTTATGGGAGAGTGCGAAAACATTCCTGTGCAGCTTTTGTGCTATGAAGACGTTAGACTTGGGAGCCAACAAGTCGCCGCACGTTACACACGCAAATATTCACCTTATCATCCGCACACGTATCTGCAGTGTGTCACATCCAGTAAAAGGTGTTTTTTTTTTTTTTTTTTTTTGTTGCCTTGCGTGCCAAAATTAACACAACAGCCCGCCAGGAATGCGCTGGAAACTACAGCAGATGCAAACGTAATAATCGAGTTTGTCCATCATCAGATTGTGGACATGACGCGACGAATGTATAACATGCGCGCATACGCAACCTGCATAAACGAAGTCAATTGCCTTCAATTCATTTTTTTTCTCCTCCTCCAAAAAGAGGAAAAAATGCCTTTTGCTCTGTTCTTAACTCATTCACTGCCATTGACGTCAAAAATTCATTTGAACTTTTTCTATTGGTTTAACATTTTTTCCCACTTTTGTTAACAAGAGTATGAAAACCTAAAAAAAAAATTGTACATTTGGAACAGATATAAAATTTGTGATTAATCAAGAGTTAACTAGTGAAGTCATGCGATTAATTATGAGTAAAAAACTGAATAATCACCTGACGCCCCTAATTTTTAACAATCTTTTCATTTTTTCAAAAAAAGAAAAGATTATTAAAAAAAATAGGGGCATCATTTTTTCGTAATTAATCGCATCACAATTGATCACAAATTTTATATATCTATTCTAAATGTACAATATTTTTTTCCTAGGTTTTCATACTCTTAACAAAAGTGGGGACAAATGCTAAACTAATAGAAATAGTTCAAATGAATTTTTGACATCTATAGCCGTCAATGGCAGTGAATGAGTTAAAACTACTAAACTTCTAAAAATAGCTCACCAGTGATCAGACACTAACTTACTAAGAATTAAAACACAAAAAGATTAACATGTATTTATTTAAACTTAACTTGCAAGTTTATTGTGTACCAAATTCTATATTTTGTTTAAAAAGTGGATCGGAAAATGAGTGAATGAAATGAATGATTGTTTTTAAAAAAAATTTTTAAAGTGATTTTACAGCTGTAATATATTCTTCTTAAGTATTTTATTCATGATATTTAAAGGCGAAGTCAACCCCCCAAAATTTGTTGACAATATTCTGGTTAATATTGCGTTAGTGGAATACGAGTTCAGCAGTAAAATCCAGCAGTTTTTGTCAATATCAGAAGACGGCCATTTTGCCACTTGCTGTTGAGTGAAAATGACATCATAGTTGCTCAGTCTCTGGTAACAACCAATCACAGCTCATCTTCAGAAAACAACTGAGCTGTGATTGGTCGTTGCCTGAGCCCTTGAGCAACATTGATATCGTCTGAAGTGGCAAAATGGCCGAAGCCTGAGATGGATAAAAAAATCGGCTGGATTTTGCTTCATAACTCATATTCCACAAATGTAATCAGAATGTCATGTTTAGACTAGTGAGATCACATGATCATATTATGTGACACTAGTTCGCTTACCAATTCTTGTCAAAAACAAACAAACACTTTCCATCACTTTATGGAACAAAATAAACACATAAGGACACTCGTACATGAATTTCTAGGGCCCACAACTGATGCTTAGTCACTTAGCATGCAGGCTAACGTTAGCTTGTTAACAGCTAGCTGTTTATCTAAGCTAATACCACCCAGCAGGCCAGGCTCCACCTTTTAAAGACACACTTAGTATTGTTGTATTATATTGTAAAATAATTTTTTTTAAATCAAATTATTCATGCTAATCAGTAAGAATACTTGGTTTTGATGTTGGTCACCTCCAACCACGTGTTTCTATTATTACTTGTCAGGATAACCACTTTCCTTTTGCCACATAAACAAAACTATATTCAGATATAATTGTCAAGAAATGTTTAAGATTGACTTCTTTAAAGTTGAAATACCTAAGGTTTATTCTTGGCGAAGTTACCTGTGTGTATCGGCACTGACGGTTGCTCAGTCTCCTGGCTCGCTATTGGCTGCTTGTCCTCTGCCTTGGTCTCCACTTGAAAGACAAAAAACAGGACGTCACACACATTTGGTCGAAAGCCTCGATTTCCTTGTCGGCCGTCACCACAAAAGTCTCATTGTTGCGTCATGTGCGGTAAATGCTAACCAGAAGCTTGTTGTGCGCCCCGCCGAGCAACACGTTTTGGCAAAACAATGAGGGCCACTGATGGAGGCCTGCGTTCAGATTGTTCCAAAAATAGCCCGGCTGAGAGGTGGGCGGCATGATCATAAGTGGATCCTCTCCTCAAAACGGGCTAATGACCTTTAACGCGCATGAGTGTACACAAACAAACACCCAAACAAAAAGAGCAAAATATTGTTTATCAATGTTTGTGGCAGCTGAAATTGTTTCTTCCCTCTTCAAAGTCTCGTTTGCCGCGCTGGTGAAGGCTCCTTTTGTTGTTGGGCTGCGCGTCGGAAAAGGAATGTGGCGAGGATTTCAAAGGCTCGGACAAAAGCAGTCTGTCATTTTGCGCGGGGTCAGAAAAGGAGGAGGGGGGTTAAGCGTGTGCGAGCATGAGTCGAGTTGTGATCTGAGAAAGACTGCACTAAAAAAAAAAAAATGAAAATCAAAAAATCAGCTCAACATCTGAACAGCTGTTTCCACAACCGAGATCAGTGCGCACACACCAATAAGAATTGACACACTTGAACACGCGCGCACAACAAACGGGCCATGAGCTAGCGCACGCTTGACAAATAGTACACTTACTACATAAAAACCGTAGCTAGCTTCGCTAGCTTAGCCTAAATCAGTCGTTAAATACTTTACAACCACAGAACGAAGTTGTTTTTAATCAACGTGTAGTTAGTTAAAATATAATAACTGAAAACACAACAAAGCAAAATGCTAGCAAAACACGAGCAGCGTCTTAGCCTTTACGAAATGAAGAGGCTACATAACTAGCATTCACCTAACGCTAATGCTAACCAACCTACACTAACAACAATGTTTCTGCTTGTCATTGCTTTAGTCACATTAGCTGCCTTTATTGGGTTTGTTCTCAACAATAATACCACCAGACTTTCTAATGACAATATTGCTAGCATGACAAAAACGGACCCTTACAAATTAAAGTTTAATTTGTGGACTTTTTTTTGAAAATTTTGTCCATAAACCAATTTGTTTGTGAGCTGGTTGCTAGAGCAGTCAGAAAATTTAAAATAAAATATTGCTAGCAGTTTTAAAAAGGGCAAACTCTCCCTTTAATTGTGAATAAACCGTCTGTAACATGTATCTAGGGATGTTTAATAGCATAGTATGAGTACTCTTGGTTAGTCACCGATACCAAGTACCGATACCGCTAGTATTTTTGATACATGATATAGATTTTCTTTTGGGAAAGAAAGACCTATACATCACAATATAGCATAACATTTGTTGTTGCATTTTCTGTTCTTCTCATTTCTAGTCCCTGATCATAAAAACACCCAAAAGAAAGCGACCAATGCCTTAAAATATCGGTAAGGTATCATACCTGGTATCAGTACTCGCCCATCCCTGATTCCCTCCCTTTTGCTTAAAAAAACGGACACGACGACATTCTTACTGTGAGGACACTGTGACGCAGGGACCTGCTTGATGCGGGTTCCATTGCGGCAGGCATACGCCTCCATCTGACACTGGTTCTGGTAGATCTGTCCGTCGGACCCGCAGACGGGATCCCCGTCATAGCCGCAGTCCCGGTAGCACGTGCAGCGTTCAAACGGCTCCTCCTCCAGGCAGCCGAACACGCTGTTGCACTGGTTTGCCTGCACAAAACCTGCAGAAATCTTATTATAAAAGACGGACGGGCAAGGTGGCGGCTACCGTCTCACCTGTCCAGTGATTGGACGAACTCTCCACCTCGTTGCAAGTGGGGCCGTCGCACAGCTCCCGGGCCAGCGGGCTGCTCTCGCTGACGTTGTAGAAGCGGGTGGCCTCGAAGGCTGTAAATCAACCATGCTTTTTTTAAAAAAAAATTTTTTATCATTTGAGTTATGGTCGCCCTCAGGCAATAAATCTTAGCCAGGGGTCAAAGGTCATCACCTCCCAATTGCATTTCATTCAGTACAGTTTGCCTTTTGAGTACATTTCATTTAACATAACAATATACAGTACGTATAGCAACAGTAGACTCACTTTGAAGAAAAAAAAACAACAACTCATAAATCAGGGTGACTCGGGATATGCATGGGAGGCGCACCTGGTTCGTAGTAGTCGTAGATCTTGACCGGAACAGGCGCCGTCTTGCCCACAATATATTCCCTGACAGCCTGGAAGGCCACACACGTCATGCACTGGCTGGGGATCTGACATGAAAAGCGGGTGACAAACACACAGGATTGACATTATATCACATTTATTTCTGTTTTAATTCAGTACATATTTGAAATTATAGTGTGAATTTTGTACAGTTGGCAACTTGCCACACTGCTGCTCTTATTGATATCAATACTGTAGTTTAAAAACACCCCCCCCCCCCAAAAAATATTGAAAATAATATAAATAATGTTCTATGCAGCCCCACTAGTCTAAATACGGTATTGGTTAATATTGCGTTAGTGGAATATGAGTTAAGCAGTAAAATCCGGCAGATTTGATCAATATCAGAAGGCGGCCATTTTGCCACATGCTGCTGAGTGAAAATGACATCACAGATTCAGAAAACATTTGCGCTGTGACAGGTCGTAAAATTTGTGATTAATTGTAGTGAAGTCATGCGATTAATTATGATTAAAAAATTTTATCCCCTAACTTTGAATAATATTTTTTTTCTTAAAGAAAAGATCATTCAAAATTGAAAAAATAATAATTAAAATTACTTTTTTTTTTTAAAGAACAAAAGATTATTAAAAATTAGGGGCGTCAGGCGATTACATTTTTTCGTAATTAATCGCATGACGTCACTAGTCAACTCATGATTAATCACAAATTTTATATCTGTTCTAAATGTACTTTTTTTTTTTTTTTAGGTTTTCATACTCTTGTTAACAAAAGTGGAAAAAACTAATAGAAATAGTTCAAATGAATTTTTGACGTCTATAGCCGTCAATGGCAGCGAATGAGTTAAAAACATCTTAATCTCGAGTGTCTTTTCTTATGGACCGACGACACCCACCTCATCGAAGTAGAACAACACTTTCCTGCCGTTGAGCTCGTACCTCTTCAAACCCACACGCTTGTCCATCAGCAACTGTTGAGGGCGACACAAAGAAGCAGACCTCAATAACTGTACTCAAGGGAATAATATTGAGGATTCATTGGCATAGTTTCCTGCGGGAGACATTTAAAAATATTAACATTTAGCATCCCGGCTGCTTCCACGGCACTAACGAGAGTAGTCAGCACCACAGTGGCCTGGACAGCTCCAGCTCAGCCCTAATTAACACTGGATTAAAATGATCTACCCGTATGTAACATGCAAGGAAAATGATGTTTACATAAATTCTCCACAAGTCGAAACGTGCCGAACCCTCGTTGTGCAGCGTACGCAATAATCAAAGTCCATATGGCCCTCGTTTTAAATCTGCTCGGCATATGAACCATATGCACTCACGACAAAATGGAGAATACGTCAACACACACCATTGGATTTGACCCTTTTTACAATTTTGAAATTTAGTTCTCAAACATTTTTACCTGGTTAAATAAAGGTAAAAAAAAAAAAAAAAGATTTTCAAGTGATGGGTTTTTATGGTATTCACACAAGGCCAAATTTAGAGTTGAGGACTTTAAGTGTAGTACCTCGTTGTGCCACAACAAGCAGGGCAGCACTGAGGCCTACTAGGAGACATGAAGCATAAGAAGAGGCAGAAAAGGTCCCAAACTAAACATGCGCCTGGGAGCATTTTTGTATGCTCTGTTTGTGTTGCTGCTTAGCGTGTGTTTCAGTAGCAGTTGTACTGTATGAACGTTTAGCACTATAATTTCCCTTTAGCCCGTTATGGCATTTCACATTATTATGTTAGCATTAAGATAGCAGACTTTAGTGCTGGTTGAATATTTTGATGTGTTTGAAAATGTGTTTGGTTATGGAGGAGTGAAACTATTATTATTATTATTTTTAATCCGGTCTGTCTATAACAGTGGTTCCCAACCCCATTCATCATTGTTTGATTTATTCAACTTTGGAACTTCATTTCATTAATCTCTTGAACTTTTTGGAAATAAAAGGATATTACTTAAAAAAATAAAATAAAAAAAATTATTAAAATATAGATTTGTGCACACAAACATGATCACCATTCATTGTTTTCCTTTGGGGTCATGGTAAAGATCTGTTCTCAAAAATAAACAACTCTCTTAATTTTAAATAAAGTTTTGAAATGATTGACAGCTGATGCTAGCTGGCGTATGACAAGTAATCGTCGAATCATTCTGCTCTGGGGAAACTCGGGTTTTTTAGGACAATGAAGTTGAATAACATTTATTTTATGAACTTTTACAGAAGTATATGCATAATTTAGTAATTATTTTTAAAGCATTTTTGCACGGATGCTGTGTTTTAAGTATTATTTTTAAAATCCCACGTACCCCTATTTGAGAAACACTTATCTGTGAAAGCAAAATTATTTGCAATAAATTATAATGCAAACCTACATATAGAGGCCGTACATAAATGGAATAAACAGTCTAAAAGCAAATACATTCTAAGTTGAATTGGAGTTAAGATTATGCCAGGGTACTTTCAACCTAAAAAGTTTGAGACCCTTTGATGTATGTATGTGTAATTTTCCCCACCCTCTCAAGACTTTCGACATCAGCTCGGAAACCGGAGATCATGGGGACCTCGATGACGGCCATGTTAGAGGAGCCGGAATGAAGCCACCTGGAGACACAAATGAGGTCAGCTGATGGATCGGGAAAAAAATGGGCATGTGTATGAGATCCGCGGCGACGGCGGTGGTGGACTTCCCACCTGGCGCAGACTTCCAAAGAGATGTGAAGGTCCATTTTGTCCTGGTGGGCCGACGGATCGTCGTCGTCGATCGGTGCCCGACGCTTGCGGTTGAGCTCCGAGCGGTTGTCGGCGCGGCTGCGGGGGCGCGAGGCGGCGTGGCGGGAGGATGAGGAGGAGGAGGAGGAGGAAGACGGGAGAGGTGGCTGCGGGTGGCGGCCCGGGAAAGCCTCTTTGAGGTCCACCTTGAGCTGGAATGCCGGCTTGGATATGGGGTCGGGGACGTTGTACGAAACGTCAATCTGGGAAGTGCATGGATACGATCAGGATGCGTGGTTAGCTTTGCTTTTAATGTTTTCCCCCCAATATTTTGTTTGCTTACTCAACCCCCGTTTTTTTTGTGGAAAACTTTACATTTATCAGCTTTTTTGAAGAATTATTATTATTGATCTCTATTGCATTTAACCCTGGAGAACCCACGGGGTCAAATTTGGCCCCTATAAATTCTGCTCTTCAAATAACAAAGACCTTTTTTTTTTTTTTTTATAAATTTAACTTCAAAAGTCCAGAGTGCCACTTCTGACCCCTGCGTGGGGCCATCTAGTGGATGAATATTGCACTTACATGAGCCAGAGTGGTGGTGATAAGATGGCTAAAATGCAACAAATAAAAATAAAAATATATTGTTCAATGTAGCTGTGTATTTGATTGATTATTTTCTTAAATTCTAAATAGTTTACTGACAGTTTTTGTTATTCAGATTTTTCGAAATGATACCCCTCTAAATCCCAAAGGGGCAAATTTCGCCCTAATCCTAAATTAGGGAATAAAGGGTTAAAATTGAAAAAACATATATTTTGGTGTTCAGTGAACTTGTAGCAGTCATTTAATGTATAATTCATAATTTTCCAAAGAAGAAAAGGGTTCTTGGGTTCTCCAGGGTTAAATGGGCATCAATTATGTACGCGGATTTTCGCTATTCACGGACGGGATTGATACACACAGAAATGCGCATGCATGCATTGCATACACACACACACACACACACACACACACACACACACACACACACACATGTACACAGGCACGCTTACGCAAACGCACACACAGCCATTGATTTGCTTTCCCTGCTGTTGTACGCATGTCATTAGAAGCCAGGTGCTGCTGCCCGGAGCTGTTCTTGAGTTGTTTACAGCAATGAAAAACAGAAACTAGAGACGGCCTGAGGAATGAATGTTTGGTAGGCAATACTTGCACAACACCCCCGGAACGAACATGTTTGACATACTTTTAAGAGACAAAACAACTACTTAAATTCGAGTGATCGGAGGACAAAAAAAAAAAAAAAAAAGGACGATTAAATCGCTTAAAAGAGCTTTTTGTTTGTCCTGTGTCAAGGCAGGAAGTAATCAGCATCCTGTCCTGGGGAGCGCAGGACATAAAACCAGCAATTCCCTAAACTCTACCAGATTACTCCAATTGCCGGTGGTTCGTTTGTACGCGAAAAGGAGCAACGAAAAGCTGTGGGCCGCCAGCTAAATCTGAGCCGATGAGGTAATAAGCACGTGCGGTAAGTGAAAAAAGTGTGTTTGTTTGTGCGAGTTACCTGCATGAGGCAGCAGCCTTCCCCTTTGGCGCTCACAAAAAGGCCTGTAGGAATGCTGGGAATCTGAGCCCCAAAAAAAGTCAACAAGGGAGATGTGAGTCATCATTTAACAAGCTTTTAAGCATTTATTGATTAATGTAGTCTTGTTGATTTCTATTGCAAGGCGGCAGTTGGAAATTAATAATGCAGCTTCACATGGCATGTGTGGATTTCTTTAAATTGATGGATTATTTTTTATTGGGGTTTATTTATTGTCACGTCATGAATAATAGGTGAGAGGCGAGATCACACTAAATTGTCATTCTCGGGTGAAAATCACGACTTTTTTGGATATATATATATAATATTAATTACACTCCACAATTACAACATCAGCATAATCATAAACAAAAATAAAAGATTAATAATACTAATTTGGAGTTGTGTAAATGTATATAATATAATATAATATAATATCTAATATATATAATGTATATTGCTCCTTTTTTAAAATTTTAAAATTACTAATTCAATAAGTCTGGTTTGGTCCAAAAGGAACTTGCATAATTACAGCGTTTCAAAGAAATCTATTTGTCTTAATATTTTTTACGTTTAAGCATTTTCTTGTTTTGTACCAAAAAACAAATGATTGACCTAGTTGTGATTTCAATTATTACCAAATTAATCGTGATTAATATTTTCTTCATAATCAAGCAGCCCTAATCTATATGTTGTTGTTTTTGAAGTTGCCTAACTCTTATTCAAAGATCTTGGAGCCATGAGTAATGCAATAAAACACTGAACTGACTAAATCCATAAAAGCATTACAGTGGTCCGTTTCTTACAAAACAAGCTTATTCAAATAGATCAAATCTATTCTCACTTGTTATTGCCCAAAAAAATAAAAAAATAAATCCAGACTTCAATCTTGAGGCAACATAATGCCACACAGTCTCTGTAGAATGAACGAAGAGGTGGAGTTTTACAACACTTCTCGAACTGTTAAGCATTTAAGATATTTAATTGCTTTATTCCCAATTTGTTTTTAACACTTTAAATTGGTTCATAAAGCTTAAAAGTAGCAGATATGGGGGATCGATTTCTGTAAAAAAAAAAAAAAAAGAAAAGAAAAGGAAATTGACCATATTTGGACATATGAGGTATCTGCCCGACTGTGTGCGACTGAGCAAGACTTTTTTCCTATAGATTATTTCTAGTGGTACTGTTTATTTGTATTTGTATTGATGTGGTTACCTTGGCGCTCTGAAGGAGTTTCTTGTTGTCCTTGTTGAGTTCAAAGGTCTCCTGGAAGTCCAGGTTGGTGGAGGCCAACGAGATGGTGAGGTTGACCCCCGCAACGTAGGACAAGATGGCGTACTCGGACAACGCTTGCAGTGCGACACACGTGTCCTGGCGCACGGGGGGGGGGGGAGGAAAAAGTGAGTCGACGATCACGCTGGCGGAGAGACATGTCATCAGCTCAAATTTAAACTATGCGTGGGTGTCTTGAGATGAAAGTTGAATTCCTTGGTGAGTGCAACCTGGCCACCAGGTGGCAGTATAACACAGACATATATACATTACATTAGCAATGACTAAACACATGCTATTTTTTAGCCTGTCAATTGTGTTTCCCCATTATGTGTTAGCATTAAGCTAACAAAAAGAAATTCAAACTCAAGTCCACCTGTGTAGAAGAGAAGCCGCCAAGGGCGTTGCGCTGCTGCGAGAGCCATTTGACCACGGGCAGGGCTGATGCCACGTCCCCGAGGAGGGTGTAGGTGAGAAGCCCGTATGCCGTCATCTCCACCTCTGCCGACACCACTGGGAACAGACGCTCGGCACTTAGAAAGGCCTGTGTGTGCGTAGTGGATATGAAGCGGACCGGTTGGTCTACCAGATTGGGAAAGGCCGTCGCTGAAGCCCATGAAAGTGTCTTTGTCCGTCATTGTGCTTCCAATCAGGCTCCAGTGTGTGAGTCCATCTGCCATGACAAATATTCAAATTTTATATATTTTTTAAATTTTTTTATGGTGGAGAACACATTAAATCGGATATTATTTCTCATTGCGACGACGGTGACGGCACCTTGCATGATGGCCATGTGGTTGAGGCGGCGCAGGGCGAGGGGTGCAAAGGGGCTGCGGAGCAGAGTCAAGGCGTAAGCGCACAGGGCGGTGGTGTAAGGGTCGTCAGCCGAGTAGGTGTTGGTCTCAAGGAAGTCCTTGGCTTTGGTTACTGCCACTTTCTCTTCCTGGAACGCAAAACACATGAGACAAGCATAACATGTTTAATTATATGGAAAGGTAGTCGTTTGTCTGCATCGACATTGAATTTAAGAATGTGGTTCTGATAAAACTGCTCTTTGCTAATCCACATAGGAACATTATTCATATTCACCAGTTTATAGTTTCTTTTTCAGTGATTCAAGTGTATCTTGGAAAATTATCCAATTCCGCCTAATTGATCACAACTGCCCAAAATGACCGCCTTACTATATTGGGTTTTGAGGTAATAGTTTTTATTGAACCATAAAAACATGGTGCGATTGTCAAGGAAGTATGGAAAGAGAGGAAACGGACGATATCAAAATATCTATCTATCGATCCATTTTAATTTACACCTAGGTGTCTGCCAGCTGAACATTGTGTAAACATGATTCCGCTCCACATCATCATCCATCAAGTGAACATAAATGTCCCACGTGGACACTCAAATCTTCACTTTGGGCGCGGCTATCGAATGAACTTTCCCCCCCCCCCTCAGGCAACAAGTTGAACGTCGGCTTTCATCTTTGGCAGATGTGATCTTCCCTCTAATCTAAGAGATGACAAGCCCCCACAACTCGTCTTTTCATAAAGTCAAATTGGAAGGCGATGGATGTTTTGCTTTGATGTGAAGGATTTTTCTATTGAAATTTCTGGCATTTTTTTATCGGTTGTAAAAAAATCAAGGGAGAGGTCAGGATGGTTGAATCCAAAGGAAGGCCAATGCGTTCAACAATGTGCAATTGGAGAGAAAAGGTTGATGGTGGAACACATCCCATTTCGCTGCGATTTTGTTATTACATTGCAAAGCTCCACTTTAACTCATTCAACTGCCATTGACGCCTGCATACGTCAAAAGTTCAGTGGAACTATTTTTTATTAGTTTAACATTTTTATCCACTTTTGTTAACAAGAGTATGAAAACCTCGAATTTTTTAATTGTATTTTTAGAACAGATATAAAATGTGAGTTAACTAGTGAAGTCATGCGATTAATTACGATGACAAATTTTAATCGCTTGACGGCCCTAATTTTTAATTATCTTTTTTTTTTTTTTTTATCTTTTTATTTAAGGAAAAGATTATCTTAAAATATATATATTTTTGTTTTTAAAGAAAAGATTATTAAAAATTAGGTGTGTCAGGTGATAAAAACTTTAATTGTAATTAATCGCATGACTTCATTAGTTAACTCACAATTAATCACACATTTTATATCTATTCTAAATATGCAATAAAAAAAATTCTAGGTTTTCATACTCTTGTTAACAAAAGTGGGAAAAAAATGTTAAACTAATAGAAATAGTTCAAATTAATTTTTGACATATATAGGCGTCAATGGCAGTGAATGAGTTAACATTCTTCGGGGCATTTATCTTCCTCATAAAAACATACAAATATTTTTTGTAACCACAGCACTTGATTGCTGTTTTAATAATACTAATAATTCATATTTGTGGGAAAACATGTCAAAACCTGGCATTTGAACAGGGGTGTGTAGACTTATGCTATCAACTGTAGGTTGCTTGTGATGCCAATGTGGTGCAGAGGACCACTGAAGTGTAAAAGCCAAATCAAGGCAAGTAGCGAAGAGCGCAGGCAAAAAGCAGAATTGATTCGCGAGGAATGTAAATTGTCCTTCGCGAGACCTAAACGTCTCCACGCGTTATTCGTCGATGTTTTGACGCGGTGAAAAAACGTTATCAGATTTGCAGCGCTGACTTGAGGCATAACAAATGCGAGTGGGCTGCCTGCCAGCACATCCTTCCTTCCAGCTATCAGCCATTCCGCAGTGTGCTCCCACAGCTGGTGGGACGACACCTCTTGTTGCCCTTGAAATGAAATGAAATCCGTAAAATCAGCACTACTTCCGATGGCGCAAACAGGAAAAGTGTTTTTGTTTTTACAAGGCTTGTAAAAGACATTAAACTGGGTTTCGACCTCCAAATTAATGGAAAGAAGGTGATTGTGGCAATACTTTAGTGGAAGTGCAATAAAAGGACTAACAATTGATTAATTGATTGTTGTGAATTCTTTGAATTGTGTGAACGTGCATTACTTAGCTGCTACCACTAGAGGCGCTGTTGATACACTTTCATAAGACAGCGTATTAGGGCCATGTTTACCGGTAAGTTTTTTTTCCCCCAGAGAGAGGGGGGGGGGGAGGTAATATTCAGAGAAAAAACTTGCAAATTTGCCACTAAAAAACTCGCAAATTTGCGAGTTTATAAAGTGGCAAATTTGCGACTTTTCTAAAGCGGCAAATTTGCGAGAAAAAAACTCAGAAACTTATAAGAAATACACGTAGTGTACTACTCAGATGTTTGTGCAAATACTTTTCAGTCAGTTTTAGACAGAAGATTAGACAGAAAAGCGCTATATAAATCCGATGCATTATTATTATTATTATGCTTGAAGCATTTAGTACGGCCAGCAGCAAAGACGCCTCGCTTTGCGAAAGTCCACACCCTGAGGGTCAAACATTTAAGTTAATTTGTTAAAATGTATATATACTTGTACGTTTATATTTCCTGAATTATTATTTACACATTCATACTTTTTTTTTTTTGTACAAGTAGTTCAGTTGATGTGTCGAATCTGCTGCTCTCCGTCATTCACTTGCATTTACCTGAAGTATGCTAGCTTCTGATTGGTTAGTGTCAGTCAGCTGATCAGGAAGTGTTGTTGCTCTAGCTGCGGTGAATGACGAGTAAAGTTGAAATTAAGAATGAATCCGTCTCCATCCTGCCTTTTCATTTTATAAACAGTGTCCCATTAACCACCAACAAATCATCACATGATTAGACTATAGCTACGCGTATTCGTTGTCAGTTTCTGGGTTTTTTTTCTCGCAAATTTGCCACTTTATAAAGCTGCAAATTTGCGAGTTTTTTCTCTGAATATGACCCCCACTCTGGAAAAAAACCAAAACATAAATACGTACGTGGCCCTAATACGCCGTCATACTTTCAACTAGTTTGCGACACTGGAAAAAAATACGGTAAAGAAAAAAATCCTAATATGGGTGTGTTTTGGGAACATGGAAGGAAGCACATGAAGTTCAGAAAATTCAATATATCAAAAAAACATTATAATTGATGGGTAATTTTCCAGTCAACGTGCTTACGTCAGTTGATATCCCCGTCTCCAAAAGTGCTGCCACCACATAGGCCGTCAGAGAGATCTTCCCGTGGATTCCACCCTGTAGATGGAAGACAAAAACATTATTTATTTTATTTTGCAGCACAGCTAGACCCTGCAAAAAGATGGGGTTTACTATAACTGAGGCTTCATAGAAGATGATTGTTTACTTCCTGGATTGACAACGTAATCAGACGTGAAAAATCTGTGCATCGGGATTCATTTGCTCCCAAAAATGTATAAATACGTTCTATTTTAAATGTTTTAAGTGTCCCAAAGACATATTTATACGTTTTTATGTTGTTGTTTTTTTTTTGTGCTAGAGCATACAGAAGGCTTTGATGCAGCCGCTCAACTGCAGAGCACGGTTGAGGAAATGGTACTTATTCCAAAACCGGCCAGCGGGTGGCAGCAGAGTATAAGAGATCAACCAAGGCCATGTTGAAAAAAGCTAATTTACCCACAGTTCTATACAGATTTGTGACTAATGATGAAACTTAACTATATTCTAATGCTAATTGCTGCAAAAAGGAAACAGATAGAAATGTACTTTTTTTTTCCTGATGAAAGAAGAGACTCTAATCTTTCTTTTGGTAGGTCCAATCTTTTTATAGCAACAGAACACAATATTCTGTGGGCCTTGCAAAATCAGTTAAAATCCAGTAAAACAGCCGGGAGTGAAGGGGCTTGCTTCAGTGAAAATGGCTGGGAGTGAATGAGTAAAAAAAAAGAAGGAAAAAAAAGCGCCTTTCCTGTTTCTTCCCGCTACGTAATTGCAATGACTCTCTGAACCCGGTGAACCTTCAACGGACCCATCCATCTACCTGCAAGTCTTTATTGAGAATCCGCCCCATGGCCGGGAAGGAGCCGTCGTCTCGCTGGTGCCTGATGAGCCACGACTTGGCCGCTCGCAGCTCCTCGGGGTCAATGAAGATGAAACCCCGCGATTGGGCGAACGACTTCAGCACGAACGCTGTCAACCTGGAGGAAGCGCAGACGGGGCGGGGGAGGTAAACGGGGGTCGGGAAGGCAGGAGAGGTATCAAAGATCTTTGAAAAAATGGTGCTGGCAAATCCCACAAAAATGTTCAGCTGTCAAACTACAAGAGCTTGAAGGCAAACACTTTGGCGGCCAAGTGTGAAGTTTATCCAAGTCATCACATTCTTTCAATCTGTCAGCGGAAGGAGGTATGCAAAAATGGATGTTATGAAAACAAAAAACAAAAACAAAAATGAAATGTTGCTATTAGCCTAAACAGAATCAAGTAGTAGTCTTCCTTATACGAGGATAAGCTCTCCCCACGTCCACATGATAACATTCCCCACTCGGCTTTTATCTTTGACAACACCCATGCATGGTCTTCAAAAAGCCATCATATTCACGCTTTGAAGTGTGCAATTGGCTATGAGAGTGGATTTGGATGTGGAGAGCGAGAAAACAGGGGAACTATGAGAGCTACTGCATAGCCAAAACACAAGAACGCGATGCTTCCTATCTTCCCAAACAAAGTCGTGTATTTACACTTTTCCAAAACGTACCTCAGGGCAAAAACAAGTCGGAAACCTGGGATGCATTTTTGTTGTTTATGTCCCCATCTCTATCTATGTGTCTTGTTATGGCCAGCTGTGAGTCTCATCCAACTAGTTACATGTGGGCACCATCTCTGTCAACAAATATTCCGTCCAGTCGTGCAATCATCATCATGGATCATTGTGCTTTTTTATTAGCTTTTTATGCCATTTTAGGACAAATAAATACCAAAATTCTGTCTGGAGCATTGTGATGAAGGAAACAGTGTGATAGTAATAGTAGCCTAATGTTCTGAGGGCCCAAGAGCTAGTTAGAGCTGCACCATAACAGACAAATATGCAACATTCAATACTTTGAGATTGATTTTCTTCTTTGTTTCGTATTCAGTTATAATAATGATTTTTATTTTCCATGCTTCGTTTTCTGAAACATTTTTAGATTTTCTGTCAATTTTATGGACATGTTAGGGAGGGTCATTTTCTGCCCCGCTTCTTTCTTTTTGGGACAGCTCATGGCTACTTTTTGACATTTTTTCCTGTTTTTTTTGCTATCGATTCGTGACATTTTGGCAATTTTGTGGACATTTTAAGGATTTCTTCTTTTTATAATTTAATTTTTGGGGACATTTTATGGTTAATTTTTGAACATTTTCTGTCCTGCCTTTTCCTAAATCAATTTTCTGACTTTATTTAGGGCAATTTTGTGGACATTTTAAGGTAATTTTAAGGATATCTTCTTATTATCCATTTTATAATAATTAAAAATAAAAAAAAATCAATTTTGATATTTGGGCAATTTCACGTAAATTTTAGGGTAATTTGCTGCTTTTCTTGCTTTTGAAAATTCTCTGTTCACTTTTTGGAGGTTTTTAGGTCATTCTTAAAACTTTCTTGCACTTTTCGTCTCTTTGTCTGACAATTTTTTTGAATATTTAATCTTTTTTTTTTTAATTTATCAATTCATATTTTATGTAAAAATACAAATGTAAATATATATATATATATATATATATATATATATATTAATTTCTACAACTTTTTTTTAGAGATTCACACGGAGCCACATGAGAGGGACTAAAGAGCCACATGTGGCTCCAGAGCCGCAGGTTGCAGACCCCTTGCAATGTCATGTGACATTTGCCCACAACTATTCCACAGTAGGCTGGGCCGTCAAAGTCACCTGGAAAATGTTAGCACTAGTAAAATGAACATCTGCTGCTGGATAACAACAAGACTTCTCACGTTGATGGATTCATAAGGCACAGTGAAGGTTATCTTGAAGTGCACCATCTGTGTTGTGCCCAAAACCCACACTGGAGTTGTGGGAGCACTTGTTACATCCTCACATCCCGTCAGTGACGAGGAGAAGAGGTCAAGCTTTTTCCTAGTGGTGAAGCGACTATCCTGGTGGTGAGTCATTCATCCGTGCTCTCAGCCAGGAAAATGGCATTTGGCGAAGTGACTCTGGACAACGTATAATTGTATCTTCAATAGGAGGTCAGAACATGGAATAAATCTTGACACTTTTGCCTACTTACAGGAACCAATTAGGCAGTTTGTTTACGATTTTTGTTGGCTCGATTATATATATCACAATACCCACCTCGGCCCGTAAATGAACCAGAGATATGCCCTGCGCAAGAGGGCCCCAAACAGTCAGCAACGTAGACCCCCACGAAGAACAGTGATGTCATTCTTACAAATATTATGAGATGATTCTGTCTTCCTGACACCAAATAAGTCTAAACACGACAATGGGGGGGGAAACAGATCTACTGTGTTGTATGTGTGCTAAGATGCTGCTGAAACCTTGAGTGCTTGGGCCGGTGGCACGTGTGTCCCAGTTCAAGTTGAAGAATACAGTCTCTCGAAAACACAGATTGAAGGCTAAAAGTTGTGTAAAGACTTACCACATACTTCCCGATGAATCCCGCTCTCCAAAAGCACTGTAGGAGCCGTCCTGACGTTTGTAGGTCAGTTGTCTCTGATAGCCTGGGTGAGAATGAAAACAAGCCATTGTGTCGTTCACTTCATATCAAATTTCGACTTCTTCATCACACTTTTTCTAAAAGAAGGGGTCAGACTAAAACATCAATTGGCATGGCTGCTTTAGAGCACCTCATTGTCTGCCCCGAGTGTGAGCATCCGGTGGAAGAGCCAAGAGGGGAAACAGGAATGAGGGTAATCCGACTTGATAACGAGCATGCGGACGGGAACTTCGCACTGGTGTGGCCACTTTAGAGCGCCTCATTGTCTGCTGTGAGTGTGAGCGCATTCCACAGTGAGAAAGGTGGAAGGGCCAAGAGGGTAAAGAAGCGAGGGAGTAATCCGACTTGATGACGAGCATGTGGACGGGATCTGGTGTGGCCGCTTTAGAGTGCCTCGTTGTCTGCCATCAGTGCGCACACGTCATGGTGAGAAAGATGGTTGTAAGAAGTCTAACGCGACAGCCAATATGCGGATTGTGGTTGGTCCACTGTACTCGACTTCATAAAGCATGTTGGTTTCTTGGAAATTGTGTGGTTAAGGCAACTCTCCCTTAACAAATCCTCTCCAAACTAATCTGGCACAATCCAATCAATGCATGTAACGAGGCTTCTGAGAGGTCAAAGTGAGCAGTAGGGCTTCCACAACAGGAGTTGGAAAAAAGAGCGGTCGGGGGTGCTTCAGTTCCAGTCCATAAACCAGAGTACTCATTGCCAACCGGGTCAAAGTTCTCCTTAGTTCCAAAGACAAAATCCATTATCCAAAGTAAACGTCATTCCCAGAGTTTTCACAAAACCCGACAACAAATTGCCAGCTTCCGCTCATTTTGCACACCGGGGCATCGGGGTTTTTGAGTTGTTGAGAGGCACGTTCAGAGAAGCGAAGGGCCCATTTCCTGAGTTTTAACAGCTGCTGTTCTTCACTCACCAGCACACAAAAACAAGCAGGTGACACCCTAAGTACAGACGATTTAGACTCTTAAATTTGTTTACATTTTCTTCAATCAATTTTAAAGTTCTGCAGCTCTGGCATTTCCAGCCACAAATAAGAGTTAACGTGCACTTACACTAGGCAATTCGAACCGTCAACCTAATTAGCAGTTTAGCAGACAGGTTGTACCTTGCAAGAGGTAATCGGTGGCCTCATTTTCCACCTCAAGGCTGAGTTGCCGGGTCTTCTGCAGGTACTTGAGCACAAAGACGTTGGGCGCAAAGTGGATCATGTTCTGCTCCCCGCACCCGAACGGCAATCGCAGAAGCTTGTCCAGGTTGTTCAGTGTGGGCCCCATCACGTCGCCTAAAAAATAAGGAGGATGACAATCGTCCACAAGGATTTGGAGACGAGTGGATCCGTCTCCTTGTGAAGACGTACCGATCATAAATGCGGAGGCTCGCTCAGATCCGGGCACCATGTTGTGCGGGACCCCCAGGGTGAAGGCCTCGTTGTGGTTCTCGTCAGAATCTTCCTTCCTCCAGATCTTAAACTCTCCAACCGAGCCCCATCCTGTGGAGAAGCCTATGTGTCGAACCTGAATGGAGATTTGAGAAGTTTTGTTTTGTGTTAGTTTTATTATTAAGCGTGTTCAAAAAATGCTTTCTTCGTATCTCGTAGATTTTCCCCTATGGCTGTTGAGTCTGGAACGTATGTCCCAAAAATAAACAGGGAATCTTAAAGACAAACCTGTAAAGGGCTTGCGCCGGACCATTGAAGGGTAACTGATGCATTGGATGGTTGTAAACCGTGGCCCACCTGAGGAAAATAAAGTACAAATACCGAAGGAAATGATGGCATAACAACAAATACAGTACCACAACAACAAATTGGAATACATGATGCATTGAACAGGCCAAAGGTGCGAGGTGAATGACAGGGGAGCAGCGTCTCAGCGTATGATTGTTATGCCACACATAGCTTTGAGAGTGATTGTTTTGATAACAGAAGCATGTGATTATTAGGCCACACATAGCTTTGAGAGGGAATATTTTTGACTACACCAGTGTGTGATTGTTATGCCACACATCAGCCTCTATGGTGTTTGTGTTGAGTAGCAGAGCATTTGCTTATTTGTACACATCTAGCTTGAGGATACTTATTCCCATCTCAACAGAGGAGGGTCCGTATTACGCTTTACACAAGAGTATCACTGTCAGAGCTACAGCACAATATTATGCTCCAGCTTCAAAACTCCCATGACCATATACATGGGTGTGAGATTGTTATGCCATCCATAATTTTGAGAGGAACTCTTGCGTACACAAATGTATGAAAATTAGGCCACACATAGCTTTAATATGCCACATTTAACCTTAATGCCACACATAGCTGAGAGGAATTGTTTTGACAAGCGATTGTTATGCCACACATTAAGCAGCTGTGAGAGTGACTGTTGACTACACAAGCATGTGCCATCACAGCTTTGAGAGTGATCGTTTTGATTACATGAGAGCGTGATTGCTATGCCACAGAGTTTGATTAGATGACAAACAATGACTGCAATTATATGCATACAATAGCTTTGAGTGTGATTATTTTGACGACACAACTCTGTGATTGTTATGCCACACGTAGTTTTGGAGAGGGATGGTTCTGACTAAATGGGTGTATGACTTAGCACCATCATATTGGTAGAAGAGGACCCCTACCTGCACCAGACCTCCCTTCCAGACGATCCAGAAGCTGCGGAACTCATCCCAGGAGAGGATGTCCGGCGTGGGGACACTGATGAGCGGCTCGCCCATCTTACCCAAAGAGATCCAGGAGCGGGTGTTCTGCCGGCCCCCCAGCACGATCTCGATCATCTCCGCGCTGTCGTGCGGAGTGGGCGAGAGGGCGAAATGGGCGTCGTTGTGCGTCTTCACGGCCACCTGGAACTGACTCATTTTGGCCGGCTTTTTCACATACTGATACTCGTACTTGTTGGGGGTCGAAATGTGAATTCTCTCTGGTGATAGAAATAATATTCTCAGTCACTCCGATGTGTAAAGACCAACATATCTGCATTCCTTTGGGAGGCCCTAATGTACCTGAAGTTGAGTGTGGAACATTTTAAAAAAGTATTTTGTATGATTAAACTACGATTATACTTTACTATACTACTTTTTTATTAATTATTCTTTTGTGATGCAGCATGTGCCAAGGTTATTTTAAACGTTTTTTTTCCAAGTATCAGTGTAAACAACTGTGTATAGTTAAGTGGAAGAGTGATACTGTAGCTGAATGCACACATGCATACTGACCAACACAAGGATGCACTTACCATTGGGACAGAAGAAGACACTATAGGTATATTCTCTCGGCAAGCCTTCTGGCTGCAATGAGGGGGAAGAAATGAGAAAACAATCCAAACAATACACTCAGTACAATGTATGATAGTGATGGATTGCCGCTCACTTACCTCCACAAGGACAGTCCTACGCACAAAGTCCAGGCCAGTGGGTGACCTTCTTTCCTCCACGTCATTTCCTATTTTGCCCGACTGTAGTGAGTCTGAACAGCAGCTGGTTTCACTGTAGGCAATGGCTCTGGCTGTCAAAGCAAACAGAATGTCCAAGCATCACTTACTGTTACATTTTATTTTGTCTCCTCTCATGTGTGCTCCGGCATACTAGAATGATTATCAGATTAATTGTATCGTTTACATTGCTAAAATGTATTATTCATAAACTTTCAATTTTGTTTTAGTATTTGTGATTGACGAATCTTCAGGCTCACAACACGAGGCTAATTATTAGTAACTGTTTTGTGCTAACCCAGAGATTTGCATGTGTGGAAGGGTGAGATTGTTATGCCACAGATTTTAGAGTGAATGTTTTGTCTTCACGAGCATGTTATTGGGCTATGAGTAATTCGTTTGACTACATGAGTGTGTGATTGTTATGCCACAAATTAATTTGAGAATAATAGTTTTTGAGCACATAAGTGAGATTGTTAAGCCACGCTGTTTTAAGAGTGATTGGTTTGACTCCATGAACGTCTGATTATTTGGCCACACAGCTTTAACATGCCTCGCATTCAGTTACTACTACACATAACTTACTGTACAGGCATATGATTGTTGACTGGTAGAGGGTGTGATTGTTATGTCACACATAGTTTTGAGGGATTCTTTTTGACTACACAAGTGTGTGTGCCCCTGTGGCCACGTCACTCTTGGAAAAGAGATTATTAGTCTCAATTAGTTTCTCACCTGGTTAAATAAAGGAAATGATGAATGATGTTGTGATTGTTATGCCATATAGCTTTGAGAGCAATTGTTTTGAGTACAAAACATGTGACCATTAGGCCACACATAGCCTTAATTATGCATCACATAACCTTAATATGCCACACGTAACTTCAATATTTCACACATTGTCTTGACATGCCATACACATACATCAAGAGTGCAATTGTGACTTTATTTGGGACTGTGTAAATTGTAGTTGGATCTCATTTGGTGCGGTTACACTTTCTAAAGTAATGATCACATAATTGCATAAACTCCACATTTCAACAAAAGAAATCATTGGCGGAGATAAAGTTGAATATGGAATGTTGCCACTGTAGACATTGACGCACTATACGTTGTGATTGAGGAGTCAACATTATTAATTGCCCCGTGATAAGAGGACAAGCCATTGGCCGAAATAATGTTCGTGGACATCATGTACAACATCCAGCACATAACACAAGACAAACATGCCTGTACAGGGACTCTTGCGTTGGAAACGTGGCCCTGTGCCAGTGGCGTTTCTTTGTGTGTGTGAAGTGAGAGGGAAGCACAAGGGGGCCTGGGGAGTCTGAGCGGGGCCATGGGGGGCCCATTGACCGCCGGTGACCTGCAAACTCATCAACATGCCACTGAGTGTCACAGCACAGCTGTGGCGGCTCCCCCGCTGCTGGCCTGCTTTGTTCTTACATGCGCCCGGGAGGAGAATGTTTGTACCTCGAGGTGGGCGAGCAGATCGCAAGGCCAGCTATTCGTGAGGCCTCACACTGAGGAGGCCAATGTCCGGGTGACCCGCCAATTAAAAACTACAGTAGTGAGTTGAGTACCAGCTAAAAACTAACTCAAAGTTCCTGGAAATTAAGCTGGAAATGCAGATTCAGTTAATCACGGACCACCAGGAAGAAACACTGCCCTAATTGAGTCCCTGGCTATGAACCGAATAAGATGGCAAAATCTGTGGATACCTGTGATGTTTGCTGGTCCCAGTTCACTGAAAGCCAACACGATGGTGGTTGGTGTGGCCTCCCCAGGAGCCACGCACTTCTTCTTGGTAAGATGGTGCTTTCCAGGATGACCAATAAACTTGATGCCCTTTGGAACTGACACTTTAATGTGAACCTGTAAAAAATTGAATAAAAGATTGGGAAGTAAACAATCTTTTTCGCCGTCCCACCCTCATAAAGAGCATTCTCGCCAGGGAGAATATTTTTTTTTAAAAGATCTCTTTGAATTCTTCATGCGGACTGACTCATGTTTCTCAAGCTCTCTGGAGGATGAAATGCCGCTCATTGTCCAGCTCTGATCAAGGAATGCCCTTTATCCACACTCCAGAAGTCATAAATAAAAGCAGAAAATATAGGAATCGCATGTTGGACATCAAAGGAAGCCAGTACGCCCGTTTGCATCTTCATCTAACACGAAATCAGACACATCTGCAAAGATCATGATGTCATCTCTTCGGAGTGCAGGATGGACCCATTTGAGGTCAGCTTCCAGCTTATAGAGGCTCCTCTAAGGGTGTATTCACACGCGGCCATTTGAACCGAGCCTTCAGCACCATTCCCGCTGGCCTGCAACCACAGTGTGGCCCATCTTGGTGTCAAAATGCCAAATATCGGCATTGGTCTTTTTACGAATCTGAGCGGTGAATGCTTGCGAACGTAGCAAACTGTGGGTTTTCATCAGGATTTGTAAGATGTTCACAGATAGTTTTTACTTGTCGCAAACAGAGATGGAAAATCCAGGTGCAGAAAGTAAAAACCCTTCCACAGTTTGGCTTTAGCCCCTTGTGCTAGCTAGCTAGCTAGCTCGCTAGCAGGTAAGCAAGCACCCGGGGAGCTAGCTAGCTAGCACAAGGGGCTAAAGTCAAACTGTGGCAGGGTTTTTATTTACTGGACCTGGATTTGCCACCTCTGGTCGCAAAGACATTTTGAATATTCTCAGCCAATTTTTCACTGTCTGCGAAGATCTTTTTAAACCTGACGAAAACCCCAAATTAGATTTGCATGCATTTGTCAATTTTGATTTATGCATGTATTTAAATTTCCACTTTGTAAAAGATGATGCTGAAACAGGGAACTCCTGACACTTTTTATTTATAAAAAATAATGTAAAAAAAAATAAATTAAGAAATTATGTTGAAATTTTGGAAAACTATTTACAGTAGAAAACTCTACGGAGCTATTTACTTGCTTAGTTTTTAATTTAGCTCTATTTTTTTATATTTTTAAAATTAAAAGAAAACATAATTTTTTTAAATTAATATTTTCTCTTTAACCGGAAATTAATATTGGCTTGAAATATCAGTTATCGGCCTCCTTGACTACTAATAATTGGTATTGGCATCGGCCTTGAAAGAAACAATATCGGTCTATCACTAATTTAGAGATACATTACTTACCAAACATAGCCAAACATACTGGACTTAAGATTGGCGCGAATTTCCTTGTGTGAGTCTTCAATACCTGGCTATGTTGTATTAACACCTATTCTAGATTGCTAAATCCAAATTTCGTTGTTTTAAAATCCATCCATTTTTTAATTCACCCCTGCACACATCCTGTACATCCATCCATATCAATCATCTTCTTACCTCAGCACACGTCGGCAGATAGTTGTAGACAGTCAGGGGAACTTTGGTTTGCTCCCCTCGGATCAAGCTGTAAGGCAGCGTGAAGTCCACAAAGAAAGACTTGAAGGTACGAAGCTCCGCTCTCTTGGCCAAGCCCAGCCCCTTGTCTTTGGACAGGCCGACGGCCTCTATCACCCACGTGGTGATGGAGTCAGGCACGTCCAATCGCAGCTCCGCGTTACCGGTTTCGGAGCTGTCGGCAGCATCAGTAAAAAAACAAAAAACAATCAAGTCAATGCAGGTTTTCAATCAAAACGTTGGGAAGACTACAGTGAACCCGGGGGGTGAGAAACTTATTAAAACACACATATAAATGCTTTGTAAATATATTTGAACACACAATTGAACCTGCGACTTGAGTTGCTCGAGAACAAGTCGAGGTGACAGTGGACCAGATAGTCGACTTCCTTGTTCGCAGACTTGCTCCCTCGCCAAATGAAAGGCAGTTTGCAACGGCGGAGTCCAACCCAAGACACGCTTAGGACCGCCCTCTCATTTGAATAACAATTCCTCCTGGCAGTAAGGACCAAAAACGGCCAAAATTCAAAATAAATAACTAAATACATAAATAACTAAAAGTGAAAATAAAAACGGATATAAAAAAATCTTCTTTTTTTTTTAATACAAAAGTATTTATTTATGAGTATATATATACTGTATATATATATATATTTTTTCCATTTATACTTATTTTTTGGGATTATTTATTTTCACTTTTAGTCATTTATTTAGCCATTTACTGTATTTATTTTGAATTTTGCCCGTTTTGGTCTTCCATATATTAGCAGGCCAGAATTACGAGACTCTTGGCTGATGCTAACAGAGGATCATAGTTAAAAACATGTTGACCGCTTCACTTGATCAAAGTCTACTTTAATAAACCTTAAGGGGAAATCGGAGCTTTTTGGAAAGTAGGCAAAGCTGCAGTCTTTTCCAAAGGAATCAGGCACATGGAAATCTACGGCCAGTTCATTTATGTTGGCCGAAAATGAATAGAAGGAGTTGTTGAGAGAGTGACAGTCCGCTCCAAGATCGGACCGTTTAAAAGAGGCACATTCACACGCATACGGGAACAGCTTCTGGAACGGGACTCCCATCCTCCTCCTAACACCAGATTTCTATCATCTCGTGCACTTTCCTCCCTTCTCCCATCTCGCCCGATATCGATCACATTTACATACCTGACGTTGAGGCAGTGCCACACCCACGTCTCCGGAAAGAATGTTCGCCTCCGCTTCTCTGGCCTGCGAGCCAAACGCAAGCCGACATCAGTTAAAAGGCTTCAGCTGCTCACAATAAAACAACACCATAAAAGGGCCGATGATTTACTCGGCATTTGCACGCTGACATTCTACTAAGTCACGTCATGTGTTTAATGTTCATCACCGCAACGAGTAGCATTAAGGAATGTCGGCACGCAATACGGACGAGCAATCACATCTAATTCCTTTGTTTTTCTCCGCTCGTCCGTTTCCGAACGCTGATTGAAGACCGACGTGTTTGTTGTTAAAGTCATGAAGTAATTGTTTTTGCTTTTCAACAAATGGAGGCTCGGCGGACCAAAAAAAAAAGAGCTGAGAAAACATTGATACATTTTGCACCGCTCAATATTAAACATGGGGTAGTTGCATTTATGGATGGATTATTTCCAGTCATCTTTCTGTTCATTTCTGTGAAAAAAAACCCCCCTCAAACTCAAACTAAGGTGACTCGGACTTTGGTCCAAAATAGTGTGATCTCCAGAATAATAAAAAATAAAATAAAATAAAAATAAAAAATAAAATAAATTTAAAATAAATAAATAAAATAAATTTAAAAAAAAATAAAATAAAAAATAGTGTGATCGGGACATCTCTAGTGCTAACTATTTTGAGCACAAAAAAAAAAAAAGAGAAAGTGGTCAGATGAATTTACAATGTACAAATAAGAATTCACATGTATAACTGAACGGAACAATGTCTGAGGCAGAAACATCCTCCTACTGTCTCGTACCTGGCGGCCGAACGAGAGTGCATGGCGGCAACCACGGTGGCGCTATGCGGCTGAAAAGCGGGGACGGCCTCGTGGGTGTACATCCCGCCGCTCTGCCGGTGGTTCAAACTCACCATATCTGTCATCACGACCAGCCCTGTTTCCTGTGTTCAACATACATAGAGATACAGAGCAATAAAAAAATGCATACACACCAAGATCACGAGGAGAAATGCTGCAATCATTAACTTGTAATCCGGTGTTAGAAAAAAAAAAAAAATCGCACTATAAATAGCTGGTAAATGAAGTCAAATGGAATAATTTCCCGCAGCGCATCTGCATGAGACGAGTGGTCAAAGTGTGCGTTCTCACTGTGAAAGCAAAGCGCGCGTCCTTGGTGATGTCCCAGTGCCACGGGAAAACCGACGAGCGCCGGCGTCTCTTGGACGACAGCCCGGGCCACCAAAAGTGTCCGTCGTCTTTCTGAACGCCGCCGAAGGCATCGGACACGTCGAAGTCGGACAGCTCTTTGAAGACCTGACGAACAAGTCAACTTTTGTCAAATACTGATTTTTGAAGACTGCTTTTGAATTTGGAGGGAACTTTAAAGTAGTTGAATTCAAGAAGTGCAGCTGACATTATACGGGGCATTTTCATATACGGTAATTTGATCAAAAACAGTAAAGCCATACATCATTGAATTCTCTTTTGTTTTACTGATATGACTGCTAGAAATATTTGCAGCTGCTAAAAGTTTGAAATAATATTTTTTAAACTTTAATGCCAGAATGTCTTTTAACGTTATTCACACCAAATGAAGATTCATGATTTAAAACATGGCTTCTAAAGATACGGACAGGATGATTCTTCTTCTTCATGACTATATAAAGTTTAACGAGTACTTTGAATGTTTACAACAATTCATGTAAATGATTCACAGAGTGTGAAGGGCAAATCATGTAAAGTGTGCAACTCTCAGAATTTTTTATGAAGCCGTTTATGTCTTCACCATTATGCCTAACATTTTAAAGCATTTTTAAAAAACATGATTTTAAATGTGACAGTTTCATGAAGGGAGACATTGACACATAAAAAAAAGGCGTTAAAAAAAAAGGGAATTATTTTTTTTTTTGCTAGCATTTAATGAAAATGAACCACAGAGTGAAATATTAATGGTTACCATTTTTTAAAAATTGAGGATTATGGCATAATCATCGCTAATGATATCACAAAATTCAGGAAATTAGAATAGGACATTATAAACAATCACAATTTTCAATATAGAAATTAGGAAGAATTTGGCCTTTTAAAAAATTCACACTTTTTAACATGCACCTGTAGATCCGAAAAGGACCAACCTTGTCTGGAGTGAGTTGGAAGTCTGGCTTCAACAAGTAAAGGCTTTTATCCACAGTGGCCACGCAAACACAGGAGTCCTTCTCTGCATGGATGTGCATGCTCACCGGGTCACCTGGCATGGACTCATTGGTGGACAGAGAGACAGACACCTGCAATGCAAACAACAGAGGAAAGTGGCGCCTTGGGATACGAGTTCAATTCATCCGCTGACCATGCATGTAACTCAAATCACTCGATTCATCTGTACTCATTGAAATGAAAGGAAATGAATCAGATCCAGTACCCTAAAAAGGACACTGATGCTGTTTGGCTGACTGGCGATAGGTTCCAAGTAAAAAAAAAATATATATGAAAAGGTGAATTTGTGAGTAATGAACTGTGATTATGCTGTGCTAATTTGTCATTTGGAAAATTATAACCTTCAAATGGTGGGACGTAAATTTCCCCCAACAGCACTACAAATTTTCCTCACCGCACAGTCACTAATTAGCTCCAGTTAATGAGTTCCGCCGGCCTCCTTTCACCACGGCACAACCTGCCATCCTCCCCTGTCACGACCCCACTCATCTGCCTGGGGCCCAGTACGGCCTCTGTCTTGTCATGCCTCTGCAACTGCACCCCCCCCCCCCCCCACACACACACATACACACTCCTCCTACAGCAAGTACACAGGCCGAGTGTTGTAATGGCATACCAAGAAGCTGTAAATACTTCAGGGAGTTAACTCCACCTAATGCAGGCAGGAACTCGGCAGCTCTCACAGGCCAGCACAGCTGTTTGTTTACTGGGTTTACACCGTGTGCAGAACTGGTGCCTCCAACACACATTAGCTGTAAACAATTCTTTTTTTCCTCATCAATTTATATCACATCTGATCTTCAGCTAGTGCTGGATTTACACGAGAGGTGTTTGGTGTAGGTATCCGCTTTTATGGACTATTTAACACAAAAGAAGTCAAGTCACATGACACTTGACTCGAGTCAGACTTAAAAGGGATGCTTGACTCATTCAGCCATTTATATTTTGTCTAGAATTAATTCCACTTGCTAAAAAAATTTGTGGGGGTGTGGCGTGACCTGCTTGACTTTTGCCACAGTTTTGAGACTTATTTGAAACTTTAACTCTGGTATAAATGTGTGTGAGTATTTGGTGTATTTCTATGATGTTCTGCTCGCAATTATAGCCAAACCAATTAACTCATTTAGTCCCAAAAACGTATAAAAAGTTCGATTTTACATACTTCCATGGTCCCAAAAACGTATTTATATGTTTTTTTATGCTAGAGCATACGATAGTCTTTGATGCAGTCTCTGACCTGAAGACGACGCTTAACAATGGTAGTTATTCCAAAAAACGGCTCTTTTTTCACAGTGTTTTAAACAGATTTGTGAAAAATGATAAAATGTTGCTATATTCTAATGCCAATTGCTGCAAAAGTTTTTCCCCTAATGAAAGAAGAGACTCTTTGGTAGGTTCCATGTTTTTATAGCAATAGAACACAATATTCTGTGGGCCTTGTAAAAATCTGTCAAAATCCAGTAAAACAGCTGGGAGCGAAGGGGGTTGCTTCAGTGAAAATGGCTGGGAGTGAATGAGTTAATCGGCCGGCCAATATTTAATCGTTTTTTATTTTACACATTGCAACATAACACGAAGATAATGTCACCACCCCCCCACCCCCATTTCCTACAATTATTAAAAAATTATTAAATGATTTTTAAAAAAAGTTATCTTTTATATTCATGATTTTTTTTTTAATGAATAGGCCAATAATCAGCTATCGGAATTTTATTTTGCGAAAACATCAGCCTCAAATTGAGTATAGACGCCATAGCATGGAAGAAGTGTGTTAAAGTAAACCTTGTTCTCAAAGGTGGGCTGGACGGAGATTTGCAGACTGTCCGTGACACCCTCGCCATTCTCCCGCACGTAGTACACGAGCAGACGGCAGAGCGGCGCCATGGAGGGAGCGACGGTGAAGCGCAGATATGACACGCAGCTGTCCATCTCTGTTTGCGAAGAAGAGCCTGCGAAACATAAAAACTCAATTAAGGTTTACATGACGCTTCCAGGGACCACCTGAGTTGTTGAGCAATGTCCCTTTCCAAAATGGTGACTGGTGAACCACAACATAGTGAGAAAAAACTGTATTCACCTGAGGCAGACAACGGCGAGTGGGTGGTGTGAATGTTTTTGTCGAATGTGACGGTGGCCCGTTTTCCTCGGTGCGAGGCCGTGACGTTGGCGAGCTGCTGACCCGAGAGGATGATGTTCCCCCGGGATGCCACCTCGTAGTGCAGGGTGAAGTTACAGGGACACGTGGATTTGAGCGCCACTTCTGCCTCTTCTCCGACCTGAGACGCACGTACTTACTGATATGTTGTTCAACAATATGAGAGAATATATATTAGTCTCTACAGTCTATAAAAGGAAGCAGAACCAACTTTGAGAGGGGCGCCGGGGCTCTGGATCTGGATGTGACACCGGCTGGGAGAGTACCAGCTGCTGATGGACAGGTAGCTGGGCAGGTACTGGTCTCCGACTGCCTTGCCTTCAATGGAGGTCACTTTTGTCTACATGGAGGCAAATCAGATCCTAACCATTGACCATTAAGGACGTATCCACACTTAGGCCATTGGAACTGTGCTGAGACTCAACGGCTTAAGTCTTGCAACAATCCATGTAACACAACAGCAGTATTAAAATATATTATTGTTAAGCATTCATTCGCTACTGCTGTCAATTTTTTTAATGACCGTATTTTTCTGACTAGAAGTTACACCAGTCCAAAAAAAAAAAAAAAAAAAGCACCATCAAGAAGAAAAAAAATAATAAAAATAAAAATAATTAAAAAATTGTACTTAGTGTAAATTGTACTTTTGGGAGATTTTTTTTTCCTTCCATTTTTCAAAAACCAAGACCAATAACAGTAGAGCTCGGACTCATACCCCAAATCCTCGTTCCCTAATTATGTTGACAGAAGCAAACGAGTTCCGGTTGGATTCGAAACTTCTGCTTCTAATTACAGAAATATTTTCGTTTTTGTTCAAAATGGCTTACCTAAATTAAAATCCCACAACGCAATGTGGCCTAAAATAGAATCCTGGTCAGTTATTGCACCTTTTGCTGCTGTGAATCATAAATCCAAATGCAACTTAATATTTGCCAACCGCCAAAAGAAAGTAGAAGAAAAGGAAAAACAACAAATAGTCATGTTGACAAATGTGTAACGTATCGCTAGTTTTAGCATTCTATGAAACTGATGTAAGCCATTTTAAAGTTTCACAATTTCTTAACAATAATATGTTAAATGTGACCTCACTAGTATAAACATAACAGTCTGATTAATATTACATTTGCGGAGTTGTGAAGCAAAATCCTGCCTCTTTTTATACATCTCAGGGGGCGGCCATTTTGCCACTTGCTGTCGACTGAAGATGACATCAATGTTGCTCAGGCAACGACCAATCACAGCTCACCTGTTTTCTGAAGCTGAGCTGTGATTGGTTATTACCTGAGACCTTGATTTTGCTGCTTAACCCATATTCTACTAACACAATATTAACCAGAATACCATATTTAGTAGGGATGTAACGAAATCCAAACATCAGGAAACATTATTATCGCGATATGAAGGACACAATACGATAATTTATCACGATATTGTGGGGAGGTTGGCGTTATAAAAAGGTCACAATATTGTAAAAAATGAGCTCATACAAAAAAAACAACAACAATATTGTGCTTTTGTACAGAACAGCAATACATATAAATAACCTAAAATCTCTAATAACACTTAATATTGAGGCACTTACTTGCTAATGCACACACAAATTGCGTTCTTCCACATACTGACTCGGTTCACAAGCATATTACGTTCTCCTTCATCTGACCATTAGTGTGGATTTTAAACATAAAAGGGCCAAAACATGCCTTGTGAAAATTAAATAGCACTATAAAAAAACTAGCCACCAGAGGGTGCTAGAACTGCACACTTTTTTAAACAGATGTGCTGCATTTAATATTGTGACATGACGACGACGATATTGTGGCAGTTTTAATATCGTGATATCGCCGTTATTGTTACATCACTAATATTCAGACTAATGGGGTTGCATAGAACATATTATTATCCCCAAAAAAAAAATCGGGGCCACTTACCTCGAGCCACACATACTGGGCGGCGGTTGGGATGGACGGGATCTCAAAGGTGGCCTGACCGTCCTTGGAAATCAGTTCACTGGTGTAGACATTGTCTTTGGGGGACAACTCGGCTTTCACACGAACCCTCACGCCATCAGCAGGGCTTCCGTCAGGGTAGGTCACCTCAAGCTAAACAGAGGCAAAGAGAAAAAAAAGACTCACAATGTCAATTCATGTACCAATAGCCACTGTGGTTGCATTCAAACCCGTCATCATACGCTCTTACCTTCCCTTTGTAAGGCAGACCCGGCTTGAACTGTTTGCGCGTGTCCTTGGAGTACCTAACGTCAATAAGCTGCTTATGGACCGGCGTGGAATCGTCAAATGTGGATTGCCTGCTTCCGTCCGTGCTGGTGAGCGAGGCCCAGATGCTGACGGTGCCCCTGAAGTGGTCGGCCACGTCCAGGGGCATCATGTCTTTGACGCACAGGCTGAAGTTTGCGGAGCCTTTCATCTGGAGAGTGCAAAGCATAAAATAGCAGTTATTTAGCATCTGGGGAAAATCATTTGAAAATCCCCAAAACTGGAATGTGCATCCGGCCCAGCGTGTCATTTTGTGTGGCCCGTGAAGCCTTAGCCTTCATAAAAATGATAATAATCAATAGCAGGGGTAGTTATGCGATATGCTATGGAGATTATTAGGGTTCTCACACAAAACATATTTGGTGACAGGGCGTGTAAACGGCCTCGCGCTTTAGCCGCATTCCATGAACAAACAGTGCAGCTCAGCTTCTGCATAAATCCTGTATCCTATGACAAAAGCCTGAAAATGTATTTATTTTAAGGGACAGTGTGGAGATTTTTTTTTTAGATTTTTCTTAAAGTAGCACTAAGGATCTTTTCAACCTTAATAAAATATTTTCATAACTTTTCTGATGAAACTACAAATGTGCTGACTGCTTTATGGCATACGCCCCTTTACCCATTCAATACAAAGGCAGTAGTCAATTTGAATGTCGACGCACGATTGCTGCTTTTCTGGCAGAAGCTGCAAAACAAAAAAAAGGAAACAGAAAAAGAGAAGCTACCCGGATAAAAGGACAGTGACGGATCAACATTGGCCTGGCTTTCACAAAAATGACGCAATCCGCTTGTCCTCATGGGAAATGTGGTCTTCCTTCAGGTGCCGCTATAATCAACATAAACTGAAAGTTCCTCAGTGTTGCTTTAAACAAAAATAAAAAAATATTTAAAAAAAAAAGCCATCACGTGACCATTCCATTCCATCCAAGGGCCACCACAATTTGGCTCATGGTGGCCTGTCAAAGGCTTCATGAAAGAGGTTTTGCTTTTCACCCAATGATATAGCATATGTTCTTCAATTATTAATACATATTTTTGTTTAAAATAACAGACATGGACAAAACTGACCTCCATATTCTTGATCACAGGATGGCCCACCTCATGACGGTAGTAGCCGACTCCATTCACCGTCATGTTCACGCTCAACTTCCCCGACACTGCTTTTCCGAACGTGTACCTGTCGAATACACGTGAGGTGTTACTCGCAAGACATGTTTAGATCGTAGATGATGTCGATTGTTCATATTATGGAAATTATTCTGCTCTGTTGTGTGCCTTACCGAGCCCGGACAGTGGCCTGCTCACACGTGTTCAGGTCACGGATGTAGCGGGGTGGATCGATGGTTAGCTCAAACTTGGGTATGACTGCGAGGAAAGCAGAATACTATTTAGAACATCTTATTGCTTTTTGCAATCAAAAAAAAAAAGTGCTCACCATATTTCTGCACTTCAAATGATTTGTTGTACGTGTGGCCTTGCGCATCCACAAAGATAAACCACTCTCCAAAGACGGGTTGGTCGGACAGAGGGAAACTCATGTTGACGATGCCTGCATGAGAGACAATTCTGCTTTAAATCCAAGATAAGAGTCACAGCGTGCGACAGAGACTTCCGGAAATGAACTTTTTCACCATATTTAACAGTACAGTTATGTTGCTCTATTAAAATGATGATTACAAAAAATACTGTAACTAGTTTGAACATTTGAAAAAGCCCGGAAAATGGAGATTAATTTGGCCTAAGAACAATGACAAAAAGATGAAGCAATTTCAAAATGTAGCTTACCACAGCAGATTGATTTGAGACCCTTCCACTGCACCATCCTGGACCCCCTTGGATCCTGAAAGAAAAATACGCAAACATCATATATAGCAAATTGTCTACATTTCAATATTTGCTCCATGAAATTATTTTCATTTATTCTCAACAATCTATTCTCTTTATTTTGTGGCGATTCACTTGTGGATGTTATGATTTTATTTATTTTGGCCAATCAGATTTCAGCCTCGATCTGTTGCCATGTCAATTTTTTTACTACCGGTACATATTCTGTAGATAATTTAAACTATTAGCAATCCTTCAACCAATCACACTTCAAATTCGCCTCACAAGGTCTGTTAACTGACCCACAATAACACCAGCATTTTTCCAATCCTCTGATTGGTTGGTCAGAGAAAGCCGAGTTGCACTGACAAAACATGTCTGTAGTGAATCGCGTGCATTCATGCATTTGACAGTCGTCATGTATTTTATTTCAAATGTATTGTTTAGTTATTAGAGAAATACAGATACTGAACTGCTCCAGATGATTTACATGTATAATTTCTCAGCTGTTTGATTTTGTTGTTAGTATAGTATTGATGGTTTCTATGACAACGTGACTACAAATTAACAAGAGGGAATTCTGCAAGTGTCTGCATTTCTTGTATTACAGAGCAGCAGCTCACTATTTGCCCTGCAGTGGAAACGTCTCCGGAAAGAGAAAGAGCAGCTCGGCTCGTATGGGAGCGGCTGATACGGTGCGTCATTGGGGGAGGTGAAGACGAGGCTTCTATTTCACGCTGTGTTTATCCTTGCGCTGTTCCACACTTATCGAGGTGAGTTTCCCTGTTTTTCCCGCTTTCTAATCTGGCGCTGTGCTGCCCCTGACCGGATGTGTGAACCGACCCCCCCCGGTAACAAGCCCTGGGTGGTCCCACCTGACTCCACTCACCAAAATGTAGGCCTCAATCTGCAAAAAAGAAGGGGGGGGGAGAAAAAAAGGGGGGCAGACAAAGTTATAAATGAGATCAAAATAATGGAGAAAGGCTTTTTATACAGTATTTACGTTATCAAGAGTCCTGTAGTTTTTATTTGCATTATTTTTTATTTATCATCCCCCCCAAAAAAGATGGCTAGTTGAAATGTATTAAGTTTTATAATATTTATTGATTAAATATGTTAATCAAATCAACATAAACATGTTTGTATTAAAGTAGTATATTTTAAAAATGCACTGTGCAAATTGGATTTCATATTTATTATTAGGGAATTTTTCTAGTTATCAAATATAATTTGATTTAAAAAAAACAATTCATTGACTAAATTTAATTATAAAATCGAACATAATTCTACATACGTGGAAAAACATTTACTTACGTTATCAAATACGTAACTGATGGGTAATAAAATTGTACACATAAATTGAACAAATATTTACTTATTTTTATCAAATATCTGGTAAATGTATTTATTGTAAAAAATAAATAAAATATAAACAAATGAAATAAAGTGTACATTAACATTAAAAATGCATGTAGTTAATTAAGCAACTGGTAAATTTATTTACTGTAAATAGAATTAAAACAAAAGAAACACACAGATTACACAATTATTTCATTAAATAACTAGTAAATGTAATTTAGTAAATAACGTACATTAAAATTAGAATTTAAATAATTTAATTTTAAAAAATTAACTACAATTAAAAACAGTATAAATAAAATCAAATATTAAAAATGCACATCTTACATTCAACACCTTTATTAATTCAATTAAATAAAAGGTTCATATATTACAATTAGAAATAACATTTACAAAAAATATATATAATATTAAAACAAACAATTCTACATACATTTTTTCCGAACTTCTCCATCTAAGAATGACCCCAAAAAAACAACTGAGCACAAAAGTGTGTCCACACGTTCTGCAACTGTTTTATTTTTTTTTTACCAGCAGCTCCAAACATCCACAAACACAGTTGTGCAGCATATTTGCTTCAAACATTCCAGGAAAAACAAGCCAAGCTGGGCTTCTGTAAATAGGTACTGTACATGCCTCGGTACCCGGGCAAACCCAGGTCACTGAGCTTAATCCCCACCAACTAACAGTGGGAACGCACGTTTTTTTTTTCATTAACACAATATAAGATGAAATAAAAATGACTTACCTTGTCGTTAACTGGCCTCAAGTCAGGTGAGACTGTGTAGACGTTGATGAACACTGAGGACACAAAAAACACAACATAGTAAACATGAACACGATGCCCCTGTTTGGAGAAACAATCAATTCAGACATATTGTAGGGAGCATTTAAGTCTAGCATGCTGGTCTCTGTCCTATAGTCAAGGCCACAGTGATTTTTTTTAAACTGGTAGATAAGGAAACAGATTTTTTTTTTTTTATTGTAGTCTGTAAAATATGCAAAAGTCCATTTTGACAACAAAATAATTATACCAGCAAAATGTCACGTATACTTAATTCAATTGCTGCATTATTAATTAACCATTTATTTTAGAAAATAACCTAAATGTCAAGTGTACTACTGTATATCTGTCAAATAGTTTTAAATTAAATATTTCGTTTTTTAATTATTATTTTTTTTTGCACCACAGAAAAAAAATACGTAAATAAATTTTGTTAGACTCACATAGAACCAAAAAAAAAAGAAAAAAATTATAAATAAATAGCTGATTAAATACACACCAATATACTAGCTGTTGTAATTAGTGGGAGCCCTGCGCATGTTTATTGGGTGGTTTGACTAATCGGGGCGACCCCTAATATTCAGTATAAAACAATAAAGTCGACTTGTCATCGACTAGATATTACAGGACAGTTGATAATAAAAATATGAATCTGCGGTGGGCCGGATGAAAGAACACATCGTCTGACCATACGTTGCCCAACCCTGCTCCACAGTATTTAATTTGCTACATTCCATTCATGCAGGCCGCATACAATTACCAAATACCTCCTAGTTTAGTTCAACTTGACTGCATCTTTTTAATACACGTATGATTGATTCCTATTTAAAAGTCCTTTAAAAAAAAATTTTAAAAAAAATTTAAACTTGGGTGTGTGTATTATGTGATGAACTAGTCAGAGGGGAACCTTTGTGTTTGGGTTTATAGACGGGCTTGTCGGTCTGGATGAAAACAGCTGTGCCCTTGCTCTCCACCGTGACGGTGGTGTAGTTGTGGAAGATGTAGCCCCCCTCTGTGAGGTGACGGTTCCCCCACAGCTTCAGGTGGGCTTGGCCTCTCAGCCCCGAGGGAACCTGGCGGCGCGCACACACACACACACACACAACACAGGATTACCAAAACCAAATTAGGTCAATGGGGGAAGCGTTCAAATATTTATGGTGTGAAGTATGTTATTTTGGACACACAAAAAAATCTTGTTGATCATATCTTATTTTTTTCTGTTCTATATCTTTCAAATTTCTTAAACTCTTCTCATTTTTAACTATTAATATTTTCACACATTTTGAAAAATATATATTTTACAATCACTCCTACTCACCAAGCACATTTTGACCCATTCCAACAAATATCCAGCTCATTTAGGACATCCTGGCTGTAAGTTTCCCCATTTTCCAAATTCCCACATTTCTCATTACTCCACATTTTAAATGACAAGACTCGCCATTTACATGCGGTATTTATATTTGTTTATATTTTTTACATACGGTATTCTGATCCACCGTACACATTTATTCCTACTTCAAATTGTTCAGCTCATCCTGGGAAATCTTTATTATCTTAACCAAAATCACAATAAATAGAAACTTCCCAAGTTCATTATTTATTTATTTTTTTAATTTGACAATTATTGTCACAATAGCATTTCACCGTCAAAGCGTTCAGGTAACTCAGCACCTACAATTGAGCTATTTAGCATATTCCCAAAATACCCACAATTTCACCCTAAAATCCAAAAATGAAGAAATAATTTGTATGTTCTCTCCTCCTTCCCGATTTCCCCGACCGATTCAAATCCCTCCGACTTCAAAATTTCAACAGTCCATTTACCTCACAGCATTTCTTCTACAGAAATTGCACCCTCTAGTTTTGGGTTGCTATGGTGACACAATCAACATTACTCTCTCAACTATGTCTTGATTGTCACACTTGTAGTTTGCAGTGCTGTAGAATTACATCTCAAACTAGAGACTTTATGCTAATTTATATTGTGCAATAGGGAAATGATTAGGCAAAACTTCTCAATGCAATTCAGTGAAAGCCACAATAAAAACAAATATGAACAAAAGGCGTATAACATGGAATGCACTCACCTTCAGCTTGATGGTGCCTTTGTCTAAAACACAGAAAAAGGAGAAAAATTATGCATGTTTAAAATGCAGCACTGATTGCGTTTTTGTTTGGGTGTCTTGACTGTCTTCCTATATTTTCTAGGGCTACGCAACAATAATGTAACTGCTCATTTCTGGGCATTCAAGGACAATGGATGCCCTTAGCATGACTGGCAAAGAAAGGAAATTTGAATTGAAATGTAATCAACATCAAAGATGCAATAAATTGCAATAAAATGTTAACCTGAACACATGAATTTTGAGTGCAGTTAGATGTGGTGATCTAAATGAGCTCTTTACAGTGAATAAGAACAACAACAATAATAATAATAATAATGTGGTACATTACAAGACTATTTATTATATAAAGCTGACATCTTGTATGTTATATACTAGGGGGTGGGAATCTTTGAATGTCTCACGATTCGATTACGGTTTTTGGGTCTGTGATTCCATTCAGAATAAATTTTCGATTAATAACAATTTTTTATTAAAAACAATTTGATTGACAAAGATTTTTGCTTCAATCTATAGATGTGCAAGGAATTGCAATGATCTACTCCAGTCTGACTCGCTAATGCTAATTAGCGCGCTACTCGCGGCACTTTTATCACTCAAAAGAACGGCTCCACGCTGAAAAAACAAACAAACTTTTATTGGAATAACTTGATCGTGACTTTTTCCTTCTACTCTCTAATGTGGCTACAACTTAACAGTGTATTAGACCGCGTGGAACCACACTGCCCCTAAGTGGCCAAATCATGTACAACATGAATAGCGCTCCAAATAAAGGCACACACAGACAAAGGCAAGACAGTATCAAATAATTTAAATAAAATAAAAAAAATTGCACACCCCTATTATATACACTATCATTCAAAACTTTGGGGTGTTTTGCATTGAATTACAAATAAAGAAATTAAAATAAAAAAAGTGACACAAAAGTTTTTAATTCTTGTTTTTAACTGGGCTGAACGATTTTTAAAAACGATCTAATAGCAAAAAGCTGACGTTGGAGGCGTTCTCACCGAGCACGGAGCCGTGGCTGTGAGCCACCACCTGCCCCTTCACGGACAGCTGGACCTGCACCCGAGTCTCCGCTTTGGCGTTGAAGATGGTCACGCTGATGCTCTCCTCCACGCCCGCTCGGAACACCGAGGGAGCGGCCACCAAGTAGCCCCTTTGGGGAGAGGACGGAGGGCACACATGGTGATAGGAAAGTGATCAAAAAAATGAACGATCATCAAGTTTGCCAAGAGGAAATGATCCAATTTTAATGAACTGAACTAACCAAAGAATATTGCTTATATACTTTGACTAATGTATCTAAGAATAATAGTTATGCTCAATATCAGAGTAGCTAAGGCATCTATTGTTTTGTTTTTTTTTGTGAATATTTTTGCCCCTGAACTCTTTTACCGCCAAAAACGTTTAATGACGTATACTAAAATCCCAGTGGATGACACCAAAAACGTTAATTGACGTTGACTACGTTTTTTTTTTTCTCTCTCTATGCGCAATGCAACGTTTGTGAAATCCAAAAACACCCACTAACCGTGGCCAGCAGATGGCAGCATTGTATCTCTTTTCAATGGGCTCCTGTGTATCAAATTACATGAAAACATGGCGGATCTTAGGAAATAGAATGTTTTCAAGGATGACGTGAGTGATCAAAGTCACTGTTGTGCAGTAAATGTATCTTTTCACAAAAAAGGCTTGTTTTCAATTACCTATTTTCAAATGGTGATGACTAAAGAACAGAATAAGGTAGAAACGTACTTTTTTTCTAATGAAAGAATGGAATCCAATCTTTCATATGATATCCCTCCATGTTGATGAGTGAAAATGCTCGAAATCGGTTGGTTCTGTCTGGGTTGTTTTTTTGGATAACGTTTGGCAGTAAAAGAGTAAAACGTCTCATGTTTCTCCACAGTGACAGATACGTTCTGATGCAAAAATATCCCTAAAAAGTACTAGAAAAATCACAATCGCTCAACATAAATTGACGATTTTTTTCAGACTTGAAATTAAATATTTCACAGAATCGCTGGTTAGTTTGTAATAAATGGTGCGTTCCTTTAAGTACAGCCATTTCTGGCTGTGGCATTATTCTTTTGGGTGGTCCGGCAACCCCCTGCACAACCTTGAAGTCTGTTTGGAACAAGGTAACGACTAAGATTCCACACGCTCGTTCTGATGTTTAATTGAAGGAAGGGGGCCCGTCACTGGGGTCACAGTGCAAAGGCCAAGCTTTGATGCTCAAAAACAGACTGAACATTAAAAAAAAAAAGACTAATTAAAGTCTTTGGGTGAATGACTGACTGCCATCTGGCATAGAGTGGGACTCCGGTGTCCGTTTGCATTAGGGTTAGCATCATCATATCCAGCAGATGGCGCTATTTTTCATTCAATTGTGTTTAACATTGGAGTAGCTTCATATATGACTGGCTGGCGTCCAGTCCAGCTTGTACTCGGCTTCTCGCCTTCCCAAAAAATAAAAAATAAAATGACAGTCTGCATTTACACTTTAGGCCAGAGGTGGCAGTCATGAGTAAAAAAGTAACAAACTCCACAATGCACTGGAGCCAAAACGTTTCAGAGGCCCCGCTGAAAGTAGCATGTGCACTTTTTCATATTTCAATTTAGCCCTAAGTCCGATAAGCCCACTTGCTGACCCCCCACCCCCCAACCTCCCCCACCCCTCTACTGAAGTTCACTGAAATTAGGAGTGAGCACGCCCTGTTGCATGCCTGAGAGAAGGATCAGGTGGTTGGCATTACAGCGCTGCGGCATTACAGCCAGAGGCAAGTGCAGTTCCTGAGAGCTTGAGAGTCATGAGAAAATCCTCTGGAGGGGAGAAAAAAAAATAATAAAAATAAGACCGACCGAGAAACGGAATCGTTTGATCTACAATGGGCGGAAAAAAGAAACACTCGGATGAGCCCCTCTGGATCAGGTGCTTATAGACCGAGTCACATGGCCTTCTGAGTGGAATTGGAAACAGTTTCCTTTCAGGTTCATTTTGTCCCAGATTTGAGAACACTTTTGTTTCAAATCTGATTTTAAACAAAAAAGTGGTATTGAACATCTATTTGTCTAATGTCTTTTTTTTTTAATCAGCTGATTTTTGCCAATTTTTAAAGAGCGAATATCGGTGAGGCTCTCTTGATGATTATTCTGTTCTAAGGGGCAGCACGGCGCGTGCCCTACTAGTTAGCACTTCCGCATTGCAGTTGACAGGTTCTTGGTGCGAATCTCGACCGAGTTTGCAGATATCTTCAGTACTGGGATATTGCACGGCAATATATGTGCACGGCTAGATCCCTGGTGGTGCTTGAGCACCGGCCCGTTTGCCTTGAGCTCGGGCAAGGCAATAAAATTAATTAATTCGATTAATCGTCATTTTAAAGATCGAATCATTGACTGTTGGCTAAATCGCAAAATCGAGGTGTATATAAATAAATACTCGTCTTTTTTCTGGATTATTAAAATCTGTTGTTCTCTTGAATAGCTTTTTTTTTTTTTTTGCACAAGCTATGAATGCTAAGTTTATCTTAAAACTGATTTAAAATCGGTATACATTATTGTTATCATCTATTTTGCACCGGATTAATTTTTTTTAATAAACTTTCAAACTTTAAATAAATGTTTGTTGGGTTTATGACTTTTGACTAAAAACGATTAAAATTGTAATCGGTCCAGAATGACTTTATTAGCTATTTTTTCTTCTTCATTGAGCAATATTTGAAAAAAAAAAAAAAAAAAGCTATTTTTTTCTTCTTCATTGAGCATTATTTGAAAAAAAAAAAAATAAATGTTTCGTGATTGTGTGAATTGATTTTTTTGCTTGAGCACTTGCCCCCCAAAAAGTTTGTGCACGTGCCTGGAATGTTTGGTTCACGTAAGACTCTAAATTGAACAACAAGTGTGAATGGCCGTTTGTCCTGCGATTGACTGGCGACCAATCCAGGGTGTAGACTGCTTCTTTTTCAAGTCAGCTGGGATAAACTCCCAATAGTTGAACTTAATGAGGACAACCTCTGTAGAAAATGTATCATTTTGTATCCTTATTATGCTCTCTGGAACACATTCAGGTTTTTTGTTGTCATTTGCATTTTGAAGAAAACCAAACATGTGGGCTACTTACCCCTTGTCCTGTGCAGCAGTCGTGCTTACTTTGCTCATGAACAAAGTCCAACCAAGGAGGCTCAAAGCTGTCAAACGCAACATTTTTGCTGCGAGGAGGGCTTCGGATGTGGTCTCCCACCTCCTATCCACACACAAAAAAAAAACGTCAATGAATGTGATCAGCGGTGCTTTTTCTTCTTCTTTACAAGCCCTTCAGTCTCTTCATTGCTCGCTCGCAAAACTCATCAGTCGTGCCCTTCTTCCATGTGCCTTCTCCTTCGCTTCTTCACCCGCCCCTGTTCCCTTCGCTCACACTTCAGCATTACAAAACTGGCGAGCGTTCTCCCACTTCGCCCGCACGACCACCAAGGAGGCAATAAAAGAAGAGCAAAAACAAGAACGGAGAAAGAAAAGTCCTCAGGTTAGCTTGAAGCTCAGCGAGGGGATCCTCTCTGCTTCACTGCCCGGGACTGACTGAATGAAGCCTGCGGGGCAAGGGAAGGCGCGCGCGCACATGCACAAGCACACTCGCACGCACGCACGCAAGAACGTGTGTGCGCAACACACTTTTGCACACGTGCTTCCGAGAGTGGATTGAGCAGATTCTGCTATGTAAAGAAACGAAATGGGGCCAACTCGAGAGGGCGGGGGGGATAGTACCAAAAGGGAGTCGTTCTTTCTTTAGTTATTTATTTATTTTAAAACAAAGAAAAACAGGTAAATGCTAAAATTTTCAATCAAGTAATAGTTTTTTTGCTGGTTAGCAGAGAAAAGCGTTGTAGTTCTTTGCTGCCACCGTGCGGTCACAAAGGGGATGTGCAGTTTTTCAAATTGAATCGTCAAACCTTGTATATGTATTTTCGTGTGTATTAAATGCGTTTGTATGTATATATGTATATTATACACAGGCACACAAAATATTTTTCCTTCATAACATTAACTCATTCGCTGCCATTGACGGCAATAAATTCATTTTAATTATTTCTATTTAACATTTTTCCCACTTTTGTTAAAAGTATGAAAACCTAGAATTTTTTTATCGTACATTTAGAATAGATATAACATTTGCAATTAATCGTGAGTTAACTATTGAAGACATGCTATTAATTACAATTAAAAACATGTAATCGCCTGACACGATTAAAAAATATATTATAAAAAATTAGGGGCGTCAGCAGCACGGTGGCTGACTGGTTAGCACGTCCGCCTCCCAGTGCAGAGGACGTGAGATCGAGTCCGGGCTTCGGCCTTCCTGGGTGGAGTTTGCATGTTCTCCCCGTGCTTGCGTGGGTTTTCACCGGGTACTCCGGTTTCCTCCCACATTCCAAAAACATGCATGGCAGGTTAATTGAACTCTCCAAATTGTCCCTAGGTGTGAATGTGAGTGTGGTTGTTCGTCTCTGTGTGCCCTGCGATTGGCTGGCAACCAGTTCAGGGTGTACCCCGCCTACTGCCCGAAGCCAGCTGGGATAGGCTCCAGCACCCCCGCGACCCTAGTGAGGAAAAGCGGCCAAGAAAATGGATGGATGGATGGATAGGGGCGTCAGGCGATTAAATTTTCTTATTGTAATTAATTGCATGACTTCACTAGTTAACTCACGATTAATCACACATTTCATATCTGTTCTAAATGTACAATAAAAAAAATTCTAGGTTTTCATACTCGTTAACAAAAGTGGGGAAAAAATGTTAAATTAATAGAAATAGTTCAAATGAATTTTTGACGTCTATGGGCCATCAATGGCAGTGAATGAGTTAACTTTATTCTCATTACTAAAATATACGACTTTATTCTCATCATAGCACAAACTTTGGTATCATATAAAATTAAAAAATGTTTAAAAAGACCACATCAAAAAACATTTTTGATTAGTCATTTATTTTCAAGAAAAGTGCAAATAAAAACAATTACCTCTGACATAAAAAACAAGAAAAGAAAGCAATTCCTGTTGCCATTTAAGTATGAATTGAACAATGTATGTTGTGGCCTCAGTTTATAACACGATTGGCAACAAGAATCCTGATTCTTATTGAGCTCATCTTCTGTCAAACACAGCCGTGAACGATGCTGCCGATCGTGAGGTCTTTTTGCTTCTCCGTCCCAACATTGTGATAAAGAGAGCAGCACGATTTCCCTTGTTCCGGCTCAGCGAAAGACGTTTTGGAGAACACCACCTGCTCGTCCGTGTTGACCTCCACGCCGCACGCCTGACACAGCGTCCTCGTCAGACTCTTCTCCAAGGCGAGGAGTTTGGAGAGCGCGTCCAGCGGGAAGCGACAGTTCCGGCTGCTGTAGCCGTGGCTGTATACGAGCAGCAGGTCCTTGCGGCTGGCCGTCACGTGGCGGTGCAAAGCGCAGGCCTGCAAGAAGCTCAGGCGGCGGGCGGAGCGCAGCAGACGTACCGGGTTCCGCTCCAGGAAGGACCGATTGATGGAGATGGCGAGCATGACGGCGGGGGCGCGGCGAAGTGGTGCCGGGAGCTCCATGATGTGCTGCATGGCTCGAGGGGCACCTTGGAGTGATTGGTTAGGAATATAAGCGCTTTTAGACCGTTGTATCCACCTGTACTGCTTTGTCCTTACTCGGGTCACGGGTGAGGTGGAGCCTAATTTATCATGGATCCATTATCTTTGCTTCCTCAAATGTTATGTCTGATTTTCATAGGTTAATTTTCATTAAATGTTTCATTTATTATTACTTTTGTCACTCAAGTTATTTCTGTGACCACCATGAGTTTTTCTTTCATTAACCGAGGGTTACCAACAATTTTGTCCACTTGTGTATTAGGTTGACTGAGCAGCTATGATTGAGAAATTATTCATGATTTATTCATCGCGCGCGCACGCACACACACATTGTCAAGTTACACCTACTGAAGTGTCCATATATGTCAACAGCAAAATTGAGCAACCCACCTAAGTTATAGAGCAAACCGAGAGCCTGGAACTCCTCCTGGTTGGGATGCGGCCCCGTTCCGTGCGCGTAGCAGTCCAGTAGCCAGCTCAGGTTCTCCTGGAGGTGCACGTCATTAATGCGGGGGTCAAAAAGTCGCAGGGGCTCGTCGCAGAGCCGGTACGAGGCGTACATGAGGAAGCGCACCACCCGCTCCAAAATGGCCACGCAGTCTGGCCCGTGCGCCCTCTGGATGATCATGTCCTGCTTTACGCTGCGCAGACGGTCAAATACAAAGCTATACACCTGCAACATAGACACAGAATTGATGTTTAGAGTTTAGAATGTTTTTAACTTGGGCTGGGTGATATGGATTTAAAATCCGCTGGGTGATATGGCTTTAAAATTCCCAAATCAAATTTTGAATTGCTCACAAAAATGTAATTTGGGATTTTTTTTCCTCACAAAAATTGGATCATTTAATTACAGAAATTCAGATTTTTTTTTGACTGGGTGATATGGCTTTAAATTTCCCAAATAAGATTTTGGATTTCTCAGAAAAAAATCATGTTTGATTTTTTTTCCTCACAATTTTTTAGATTTTTTTTTTTTTACTTCTTTTTTTGTTTTTTACTGATCACAAAAAAATAATTTAAAAAAAATCCCACAAACAATAAATTTTTAGGCTTGATGATATGGCTTCAAAATTCTAAAATCTGATTTTTCTTTTTTCCCCCCACAAAAAATTGATTTCTGACAAACATTAAGATTTCTTTTCATAAAAAAATCTTTAGAACTTGTGCAACAAATTAGTTCTAAAAATTGAATTTTTGTCATTAAAAAAAAAATGTTTTTCCTTATCACCGGAATTAAATTTCTGATTGAAGTTATCTTTTTGAAAAATCACTAGGGGTCAAATAAATCAGTAAATGTAGTGACCAAATAAACTGTGACCATGCTTTTGTAAAACTAGTCCCTCTCAGTTCACATCATCGTGCTTTAAACTCCGTAAACTACACCAAAAAAAAAACATCTTCCCAAATAAACACATGACAAAGCTACTAGCCTCAGTCCAAGGTTGCAGATGAGGAGATGCAGCGACCTCATCAATGAGGTAACACACAGTTTTCAGCAACACAGCAGGGGGACGGAGGTCGGCGGAGTTGGCAGAGTCTTTCCCGGCCGCTGGTCTGGAATACTCCTTGACGGCACGCAGGGGGTCAGCTCGGGGTCTGCGGTCTTTCTGCGTGCCTGCCACCATCTCAAAGCGGTGCAGGCGATTCTGGGACTCCCGCTTGTGCAGCTCCCCCGCGGGACACATGGTCTGGCAGGCACCCTTGGGAACGGTGTTGTCTCCACACTGCCCAGCTCTGATATTTTCTTTCACGTGGGATTTAACCCGGCCTTGTCCACGTCCCTGGTTCCGCCATCTTCTCTCCCCTTGTGCTGGTCTATCATTCCGCATGGAGGTGGAGCTGCTTAGAGGAAACATAATGACACTTGAGAAACTACAACCATCATCCGTCAATTTTCGATAGTGCTTGTACTCAGAGTGGCAGCTGAGGTTAATTGTGACTGGGGTGAGAGGTGGGGTACACTAGACTGGTCACTAATCAATCAAAGGGCAAATAAATAAACAACCATTCACACCCAGTGACATTACAACAAAAACCCCTGTAAGCAAAGTGAGAACATGCAAAACACCACATACCATTGTGGTTTGTATTTTTAATATATTTTACACATAACGGCGTCATATTCCGCTAGGACACGACATTTTGTAAGTATTTATCAGGCAGGTGCGTTTACGTGCTTTCGTCATCATTTTTTTGTTTGTTTGTTGTTACTAGCTTCGTGTGAATGACATGATTTTATCCAGGTTGAACATTTTCACTTTGCTATTAAATTCGCTGGTGACACTGCAATTATTATTACTATTAGCTAGTGAGACTTTAAGCGATCGAATTTACATTACGCAAAAACAAGAATTCTGCTGTCACAGGATATGGCTGCGAAAAGTATCCGAATATGTATAAAGTAAATGAAATTGACTGAATGAGATTTTGGGTTATAAACGCCATTTATGTATGAAAATATAGTGGGAACTCACTTGCTACGAGCAGCACCGCCACAGTTCATTTGTACTTAGGTTTGGTCACGGTGCTACACATACTTCTTCTACACTCTCTATTGACGTAAAGCAATCACTTAAAGGGGCACACCGCCACCTATCGGGCAATGATACGTACAGCATGCTCATACAAATAAATACAGTACAGTACAAAGAACTTTGCCTGAAGGGAAACTTTCAACAACCATTTCTATTCACTAGAACGACCTAGATGGTGTATTTTTTTCCCCCATGTAAGTCTACAAACAAACCTAAATATAGTAAAAAGTGTTTGAGAGTATATGTAGCTCCACAATCAAAGCTTAACAAACAGGGTGCTTTATTTGAGACCATAAGACCATGTGCAGTCATCAAAAACAGGAAAATAAGTTACAATTGCCAAAGGAGCTCAAATAAAGAGATTTTTTTAATATTTCACCAGGGACAGACAGGACATAGCGATTTTCTAGCAAAAGTGATCATTTGAAAATGTGAGTCACATATTGATCTGTTTCTCAATTATTGTGATGCTTTATTATAATTTGCTGTCTTGTACTCAAGTGCCAAGTTTTTAGATACAACAAGTCTCAGAGGACTACGAGCTGTACATGGGAGTACTCTAAAATAAGCTTGCTGGTGATATTTAACTCATATCATGATTAAACCATTGTTGATAATTGTGGGAAATCGTTAACCTTATCACTTATCAGTGACTCATTGCTTACTAATCACATAACAGGTTTTCTCAAATTATTTTCATTTCAAAAGTGTGCTAACTGGCAGCTCTTTACATTACCCAGTACCAAAGAAATAACCGTTTCAACAAAGGTTTGCGACATCTACCAGCACTTTATTGGTGGGAGTAATCCCTCATTTAAAAACAAACGCAGTAGACTCAAAAAGCATACACACACACAAACAGAAAAAGAAGCAAAACTGAAGAAACGACAACAGTAAGACATCTTAAAGGGTCAAGTAGGTGATCCAAAGTGCATGAACTATGTATTCCTGTCAGAGACGTCATCGTTTTGGGCAGAAGAGCTCCGCGGCTCTGGCGGAGCCCAGTTGCTCCTCCTCCACAGCCTGCTGCACTTGGACGGTGTGGCGGGAAACCAGCGATGACAGCTCCAGCAGTTCAGAAAACACACTAAAAGATTGTCAAAAATAAAATACACATCAGTTGTATACTCAGGCAGCCTTACAAAAATCTGACGAGTCTTTGGCTTGAATACCCACCCAGATAACTGCTGACTCGTATCTTTCGAAGCCTTCGTCATGTCTTGAAGGCAATTCAGAGCGGCTCGGTTTTCCTCGTGATCTCCCTCTGTGCACTCTTTCAGAAGCGTCTCGCTTTCCTTTAAACAAGCCTCTGCTTTACCTTGAGGGAAGAAAATGACGGGTTTTCCGCATTCATCCGTGTAAAAATATTGAAATAAAAATGATGCGGCCACCGACCAAGAAATTCCAGACTGTCGCCGGCGATGTGGAAATTCTTGACCGGTAGCTCGTGTCGGGTGATGTCCACGGCTGAGGCCAAAGTCTTATATGACTCTGTGAACAGTTTGGCAGCTTCTGCCGCAGGAGTCAAAGCAGAAATCTGATGGAACGATCAAACGGCGAACATTTCACACCGACATCATTAAGAATTTTTTTTTTTAACCCTGGAGAACCCACGGGGTCAAAATTGGCCCCTATAAATTCTGCTACTCAAATAACAAAGACTTTTCTTTTTTTTTTACAAATTTAACTTCAAAAGTCCAGAGTACCACTTCTGACCCCTGCATGGGGCCATCTAGTGGACGAATATTGCACTTACATGAGCGAGAGTGGTGGTGACAAGATGGCTAGCAACATGCTGTTTGGTTGAGCTTGAAATCAATCCAAACAAAACCATCTTCTCAGCAAACCATCAGATGGTAAAATTGTGTTTTTTTTGTTAATCTATTTCATATCATGTTGCAGAATGCCTAGGAGTATGTTTTATTTATATATTTTGATAAATTAGCAACTCTGAGCTAGTTAAAAAAAGGGGGTTAAAATTGAAAAAAAAAACATATTTTGGTGTTCAGTGAACTTATAGCAGTCATTTAATGTATAATTCATAATTTTCCAAAGAAGAAAAGGGTTCTTGGGTTCTCCAGGGTTAATAGGTTTTGATGTCCTGACCTGCATATCCAGAAGCTCATTGGCCAGCCTCCGCTTTTCCGCGAGGAGATACCGGCGCTTCTTCTCCATCACCTTGCTGCGCAGCGCCTCCTCTTCCTCCATCATGTACAGCAGCCTTGCCTCCACCTTGGGCTTCAGCTTGGCCATGTTATGCGCCATCTAAAAATCAAACCACCACATTTTAACGGAGAAGAACCAACTCAAGGATGGCGGGCCGGTCAGCCTGACCTTCGCCGTGAGAAAAGCCAGGAGCAACGCTTGCATCTCGAGCCACTTCTTTTCTTCGTGGCTACTCTCGGTCTCTTCGGCATTTTGGGGAACTGTTTTACCTTAGAGATTGACCAAAAAACCATAAAAGGACGGTCTTATTTGTAAAAAAGAACATGGGCTACTCGGTTTACCTCCAATGAGCGAAACATCGAAATCGGGCCGAAAGCAGTGTCCGTCAGAGAAGGTCGACTGCAGGACCGTCTTTCGTAAGAGTGAAGTCTCGGCTGAAAGTGGCATAATGCATCCATTTCAATTAGGCAACATAGGCAGGCTCACAAATCAGGACATTGTTTGTTCTTTCCATTTTCATTTGACCCCCCCCCCCCGTTAAAAAACACATAAATTGCAATTTACATGGAGTCAATATTCCATTTTTTTTTTTTTTTTTTTTTATATGGAAAGAGACTATAGCTATTTGAAATCTGTTTGTACTCAGTCGTACACGCTCCAAAAGCTGGCGTGCCCATGGAGTATCGTGGAGGGGTGCATTTGGCAATGCTGGGTTTCGGTGACACGAACTTATGTTGTAAACTCCCAGAATCGTTGTTGTGGTGGTGGTTACTCTGTGGAAGAAATCAAAATTGATGAGGATGTATTGATAACCAATGAGTGGAAATAGCTAGGCTCTATATAAATACACAATTTATTTTTATTACTAGAAACAGGGATGTGATTTGACCAAAGTGAAATTATCTGAAAATTTAGCCGGGGGTCTGGGGGCTGCTGGCACCCAGCTAGGTCCAGGGCACATGACAAAGAAATAGACAAAACAACAGCATAAATTTTCAATGTATATTGAACTATCCCATATAAAATGGCAGTTTTAGTCAACTCAAAATCAGTCACATTCAAAAACATTGGACCGCCTTTGCTTTTAAAAACTATCACTGAGAATATCATCATATCTAACTAATGTGATTACTAAGTTAACACATAAATAATGTTGAAGAGTTCAAATTTCATGAACAAATAATTGTATCATGACCAAATGAAAAGTAACTCATATTAGAGCATACCACAAATGTCTTTGTTATAGCAGAAGATGTTATCTGTCGGAGTCATGTGCATACACAATGAACTACAAACAAAAACAAAAAAAATTTTAAAAATCAGAATTTTTTTTTTGGGGGGGGGGGATAAAAAAAAGCGGAATTCCGCGAATTAGCGGAAAAATCACATCCCTGTAGAAACCAATATTTACTTTGTGTATCTATTTGAACAAAAACAAAAATCAAAAGCATTGCATTACCTTTGAAAGAGATGACCTCTCAGCAGCTTGCATGTACCGAGATGGGACAATCTTTCCATTTGCTAAATAAGGATAAATGCAACATTGGTATATAAAAAGTGACTAGTAGAGAGTCCACCTCGTGCAGCATAATAAAAAAAGGATGGATTTATTACATACACAGTCCAAAAACTGGCGAGCCCATGGAGCATCGCGGAGATGTTCCCACTTTTACTTTGGCAGTGCCGTCTTTAGGTGTGGAAGGTCTCTGTGGTAAACTCACAGAATCGCCCTGTGAGGGAAATGGGAACATGATAATAAACAAGTCAGAAATGTCCGCTCAATTAAAAGCCTGCCCTAATGTTAATCAACATTTAATTGCAATGTTATAATAAAACCTGGGCCGGATGATTAATCCACCTGATTAATAGAAGTTTAGACTTTTGAAAGTCTATTGTCTTCTGCAGTTCAAAACATGTCCCCACTGATGTGCACCGCTTCGACTAACAACAGAGTACAGTTGTTGCTTTTAAAAGAATTATTTATATTTTTACGAAGTTTAATGCAAGCTAATGCTGGGGGGAATGTTAACAGGAAGAGAGAGAAAAGAATGCAAATTTCAGAAGGGGAAAACATGCAAAACTTGTTCTGACTTATGGCTCTCATTTATATTATCAAAAAAAAAAAAGTTAATAAAGTCGAATTTTTAAATTACAATCACAGACAGTGGGGAAACTTAAGTGTAAAACCATATCACCCATTCCTAAACATAACCTACCTTGGAAACGAACGTCCTCTCAGCAGCCTGCGTGCATCGAGACGGGATAACAACTCCATTTGCTAAATAAAGAGGAACATGCAATATTGACACTTGCAGAAGAAACGAAACTCCTTGTGGGGTCTCACTCGTGATTATTCGTGTGCGAGATCTGGCAAATTAATTGCAAGTGTGACATGACATATCACGTTTAGTAAGCGGAAGACAAGCACTTAAAAATAATATACTCTACGCAGATTTAACACTTACATTTGGAAGCAGGATGAAGGAGTTTCTTCGCAGTTGCATTCCTGTTAGTTTTATTAACGCCGCTCCCACTTTTCGAACTGAAAACAGATCGAGAGACAATCACTTTGAGATTACGTTGACATACGAATAATTCGGAAAAGGCCTACGTATAAACTTTCCATTTTCGACAATTAAGACAAAATGATTGAAAGCAGACCAAAACCTTTTCGTGTCTGCGGCGGAACTTTTGATAGCGCTCGTTGTTTGCGTCGTTCTTCTGGACGCCATTTTAAACTTTCGGACGAGCCCGCCCTACCCGCCAAATTTATGCTGGTCGATAGGAAACAAGAAACGTTACATTGGTTCCCAACTTTGTTGTTGTTTTGCAATTACATGCATTAAATGTAGTTAATTTAGTAAATGCTCGATATTACAACATTCCACAAACCACCAATTCCCAATTTAATTATCAAATTCAGTTCAACTAGAAGAGAATATATTCTGAGATTAATTTTGGGTTGTAGTAGGGTACTCACAAGCATGGCTTAATAATAATAATAATAATAATTTAAATTCAGTAAAAAAAAAAAATTAAAGTTTCAAATTAAGATTTCTAGGCCCTTGTCAGGGTTTGAAGTACACGCGTGTGTTTGAGTATGTGGGATTGCCTAGTGGAGACACGAGTAAAAGTGGCAATGAATTCATTACATTACATCCTTGTTTTCTTCCTTCAATCCTCACCTACTTCCTCCCTTAATTCCTTCCATACATGCTTGTTACCTTAATTTCATCCGTGTTTTCCACTTTACACCTTGAGTTTTATTCTTCCTTCCTTTTTATATAAGGGAAAGATCCATCCTCCCATACAACCTTCTTTCCTTCATTATAGACAGTACCCATATATACATACCCAAATAAAACTCAGCTCTTACATTCATTGTAATGAGGATGTGCACACTTGTGCTACCACATTCTTTGACATCCTAGATCACATTAAATGGTGGAAAGATAGGAAATAATCTTGTCTCAATTTTATATATATATATATCACAAAAACCTTGCATTTGAACACTAGTGCTTAGATTTAATGTCACCGACATCTATTTAATCCCATTTTACTCACAAATGTACTTTGTGTGAATGTTTTTTATACAACATACTATCTGTATTGATGCTTGATTGTACATTTTCATAGGCTTGTATATTACTTCATTTTGCTATTAAGTAAAAAAAACAAAAACAAACTCCCATCTTGTTAGGTTCTTCATGCAAACGAATAACTAGTCATCTGTTCTTAACAGTGCCAGCTGTAATAACCGAACTCTTTTAAAGTGCACACTCACCATCTGGACTTGAAGTGATGCTTCAACCGTATTCTGGTTACCATGGTCCACCAAACATAAACCCACTAATGAAGATGCATGTTTTCATACATAACATTTTAATTTGTTCAAACAAGTTCCAAACATTTTGGCGAAGAACAGTGAACAGAAAATATTTACAATCTGGAACACAGCGAAAAGACACTTTACAAATAAGGCATAAAAAACATAAAACGTACCACTAAGTGGCATATAAACCATCAAAAAAAAAAAACAAGAAAAGAAACTCTACTAAAAATATACAACTTGTAAGCTTCATGAGTCGAACAAGGTCATTTCACGTCAATGTGTTGGAATTTGAAAAAGCATAACTGAACCGGGGTTTGTTCTCCTTGAATAAATACGATGCAATCAAAGTGTACATAGTCGCTCAACAAGATGGAGAGAAAACACAAACTGGCAGGCAGGCTGTGTTGCACATTACTGCTTGGGGAGGAGAGGTTTTCTGAACAGCAGGATGTGAGGTTCTGTGGAGGAAAGGACAAACTAATTAACAATACGTTTATAACTGCAGTCCTTTAAATATCACCACTCATTTATAACGAAAACATGTTACAGTACTTTTGTCCAATCAGATTTAAGCCTTAGTGTTGCCATGTTAGAGCAATCTGCCTATGCTCTTATAAATCAGCAATATTAGCTAATGTAAGCTCAACTACATGAACAATAAGGTTGTTTTTCTTTAACCAATCAGATTTCAAATTCATCCTTATAAGGATAGTCCTGGTGCCACCAACATTGTTCCGTCCTCTGATTGGCTGATTATAGCACTTGTTTAACAACATCTTTTTGATTTGCAAAACACCTCTGGACACATGAAAGACTAAACAATCAGCACCCCCCCCCATTATGATTATGACAGACAAATATTGATTCTGAACTGCTCCAGAAAGTGGACATGGCACAGTTGTATTGTGTTATATACACAAACGTGTATATTTGTTTTAATTTATATATTGTCTAGATAAATTGAGAGCTTAAGTGTCATCAACATTTTTACTTATCATTTCATGAAACATGAAAAGTCGAAGTAATAAAGACATAGAGTTGCTTGCATTACTGTTGCATTACTTACTGACTCGTGTTTGCGGCTTGTTTGGTAGAATTTTGTGAAGTTCTCATAGAAAATACTTAGCAGACTCCAAGTCAAATGGTTTAGCAAGTCAACAACTCTAAGTCAAGTACATAAATTGTATTTCATATTAATTCATGGTGTAATTGCCTTTATTTTAGCATAAGCCAACCTATAAGATCAAAAGACTTTACTACATGTAATATTGTTTATTTTAACACAGATTAAGTTATTGCTTGTGTTTGTTGAAGCTACTTTCATTCCAATTCTTTTTTGTTTCTCCAATTCAGTTTTGGTGTTATGACCTATTTTTCTTCCTTCTCAGGGTTCGATTTAGAAGCGCAGCGACACCTTACCAAACCCAAAATTATTTAGAGTGCAATAAGTTAAAACCGAACGACACAAACTGCCACAAGGCCGTCAAGTTAGCGTGCTGAAGTGACCAAAGGGTGGGCGTGTGCGCCTGCGTGTCACTCGCCTGGCTTGTGGATCATGTAGTGGATCCATCCCTGGCTCTGCTGCACGCCGAGGCCCCGCCACTCCTCTTCGGACATGAGGTGCGAGGCCGGCACCAGTTTGGACAGCGGCTTCGGTAATGTGACATGCCTGCCGGAACGCAAAAAAAAAAAAAAAGGCGACTGTTACATAATCACCACACCATGTTTGGAGAAGTCTGTCAGTTAGCTCACATTCGAATGACGACATTGCGAACGAAATATACACTTATTTCAACGTCAGTTTGTTTAAACGCGTTAACGTGTAGCTAACAAAGATTAAGTAACGTATAAACGCTTAGCAACGGAACAATGCATACAGTACTCTTAGTTAGCTTAGCTTTTAGTTTACCTGTATTCGAAGGCGTCGTCGTTGTATTTTTCAGAGTAGTGAATGTCTCTCTTCGACATTTTCCTCTACAGGCAAGGCTGAATGACGGGGAAAAAAAAGATGTTTTAGCCGATAGACAAATTAGTCGAGTCGTCCGTTGACAAAATAACGTGCTTGACAGGCTCTCAAGTCTGGACTGTGGCTGGCTGAGAAGTGAGCTCAATATTTATATCTGATTTCAAAATGTAACGTTCACGTCCGCGCCTTCGTCCGATTGGTCGAAAAGAACAGACGCGGAAAAAAAACCAAAGAGCTGATAGCCAATAGGAATCGTCAACGTTTGATGACGTTTTCTTTCTTCTTTGGTCGTCGAGAATGGCGGTTGCATTCAGTTCATATTCGTTACCGCCACCCAACGGATCCTTTAAACGAAAACAAACGCTAAAAAATGATGCCGATTCATCTTTTATGACCGTTCAAGTGTCTTTTACGAACGGCACGTAGTCAACGTACAGCTTTTCATCTGGTCGTTTTATATTCATGGCAACGAAATGCTTTTCATATACAGTAAATCAATGTTTACTGACTTTACTCCTGGGGTAGTGGCAGACTTTGCACACTACAGTATGCTGCATGGCTGCATGTTGTCAAAAATCTTTCATCCTTTCATGTTCAAAATGTTATCTGCACGTTAGAAGGTCATAAGTTCAAATCTCCACTGCAGCTTTTCTCTGTGAAGCCTGCACATTCTCCCCAAGTTTGCGTGGGATTTTTGGCTTCCTTCCCACAAACTGTTGCATGTTTGGTGCATATCAACCTAAAATATCCGAATGTGTGAATTAAACGTGCGTGTTTAGAATAAACACAATAGAAAACGCATAGCTGAGTGGATGGTGTTGTGTGTTCTGTTATCTAGAAGCCACAATGTGCACGACCATTTCCTTTTCGAGGTCTGCTGCAGCTCATTTCCTGTCTGCCTTAACCTACTGCCCATTCCATCCATGCTTGAGAGCCTTGATATTTCCACTTTCTTTCTAAACATGTACATCAGTTATACACGGCATACCGTCCAAGTGCAAACGTGCGTTTCGGGTTACCAACGCAGCAGCGCCTGTTAAAGATTAATGCCTGTTTTCTTCATATGTCACTTGTCAAGCCGCTCGGTTACGGCGGTCATCAAATCTGCAAAGCGGTGGGGTCAGAAGAGGGCACAGGAACAGAACATTTCCACGAGTCCATAATATGAAAGAGGATTGAGATTGACAGATGAATATTGAAGGATTATATTTAAGATTTGTAATCTTTTGCATGTTCAAATCATTCAAAGATGAGATTCCTGTGAAAAGGCTCCTTGCAAGGAGAATTTATTACAGAGATCTCTGGTCACACAATTGCATATCACCTAAGCAGTGTCATCCAATGTGTGTGTGCTCTTTTGCCCACACAGCCTCTTTATTCAAAACATGAGGAAACGCCTCTGTCATCCCGTGAGGTACAGAATGAGTTTGCATTTTCCCAGTAAACTAGATCGTCCTTGAACTTTTAAAAAACGGATTTCTGACGAACAGCAACTAGACTTCTTAGATAAACATAGAAACATATTAACTTTCTCATGTCTGGGAAAACAGTAGAAAAGATAGCAAGAATGTTAAAAGCATTACTCATCAGGTTATATTAGGTCAACATAATTACACCTTCATCAACACATCTATAATGAAATCGAAAACAGGTAAAAATGTAAAATAAAACAAAAAATGTTAACAATGTCAACAATATCCAGCTGCGTATTGCAATCAAATACAAACAAGGCGTATTAGGCTGTAACTGTACGCCACAAAATCATGATTTGGTACTAACTTTGGTTCTAAGCTCACTTAAAGTAAAGGGAACACAATGTAAGACAAACTTCTTATCTTCTAGAAGCCGATTCATCCATCCATCCATTCTCTGTAATTACATTTCAAATTAAACATCAACAGCTAAAATCTTTTCTTTTTAGGAAAATGCAAGATGAATAGTTTGTCTTAATTTAGGGGAATTGCACTATCAATAGTTTGCTTTCTTTTAGGAAAACGTGTCATCATTATTGTCTTCTTTTTAGGAAAGTGCAACATAAACACTTTGTCTTCTTTTCAGGACAGTTTACCATTTATAATTTGACTTCGTTTTACTCAACTCTATTTATAAAGTGCTTTCACATACAAACATACACTTTTAATTTGGAAAATCATGATTAACATTGCCGTTGCCGTTCTGATGTTATGGATCAAACCAGTAGACAAAGAAAAAGGAAATGTAGAAAGCAACATACACCCGGGGTCATCTTTCCCTTTTGGAATGTGGCGTATCCATTCATTGCAGGGGGCTGAGAGATAAGCACTGAGCGGTCTCCATGGCGACTGCACGCATGGCCAATGAGTGATATTACATGAGTGGAAAGTGAAAGGCGGGCGGGAGCTTCATGGTTTGCAAGATGGAGAGAGGGGAGCAGATTGCGTTACAATGGTAGGGAGGAGAGGGAGGGGCTACACTCACCTAGCTGATGATCAAGGTGGGGGGCTTCTTCAGTGCTGACTTTTTGGAACACATGGGCGACTACATGATACATTTGGCTTCGTGATCAAAAGACATTCTGAGAGGCATCTTCAAAGACAGCAATGGAGAAACAGTACCCAGCTATTGCAGGCAGAGAAAAAGGTGAGTTCAGCAATGATCAATTCATATTGTTATTGATGAGTTACATTTCAAATCATAGCTATATATTTATTGAGCCAATTTAGAAATAACAATTGTCTGGGAAAAAATAAACTTAAAACCTACAGTATTAAATGTGTTTATTGAATATAAATTTAAAATGCACCTCCACTGTATGTATAGACACATAAAATGGTATGTTTCTATTTGTTCCACTATTTCTACATAGGACCAGGACCAGGGCGATACGGGCTACCGCCTACGATTGGCTTTATTGGCCATGACGTCACTAAACAAACAAGCCCCGCGTACTCCTTCCACAGCAGGATGAGCGACAATAGTAAGCCCCACTTGTATCCCAATTTATATTACAAATCTTGTAGTGTCGAATGAAATTCAATTCAGAAATAATCTAATAATATTGGGAAAAAACTAAACCATAAATAATCAAAATATTTTATGGTTGTAATTTGTTTAATGTGGTATATTGTAGTCTGGACTGTTGCACAATTGAACCACTAGAGGGAGAAAGAGCATTTTGTTGCACCTACACGCTCCATGAAGGCTAAAAATGATGATTTTTTTTTATGTACAGTGTTGTGTGTGTGTGCTTGTTTTTATGTGCAGTGTATTGTGCTGACTGCAGCCCGGGACCTCGGTATCACATTGATGCAAAAATGACTCGCTTAGGGAGAGACGGCACACCTGCATACTCCATGTTGGGCAGAACTAAAGTACAAAGTATGTTATGAGCGTAAACATGACTTATTTTTTTCCTTTAAAAAAAAAAAGTTCCTTTTGATCTCACGTTTTATTTTAAAATTACACAATTGTTTGCGTTAAGATTGACATTTTTATTTTGTTTGTGTCTTCCACATCCATGTTATAACTTATATTTATATTTGCCCACCAGGTGGCACTGTTTCCCATTCAAAGCATGCAGCAACAATTTTACTGTTTTCTGCAAGGGTGGCTTAAAAGTCATGTTACACTTTTTAAATTTTTTTTTATTAGCTTTGACTTTGCATATGTTTCTTTGCATATCTTTCCCTTTCCCTGTGACAAACAATTGTAAAAGGTTAAAGACTTGGTGTCATTTATTACAACTCAACACATGCCCATGTGTTGTCTTTCCCACTAGAGGAGCTCTTCCACACGCCAGGACCGGGCACCTACAGCCCAGAAAAAGCCCCGCCCTGCAACCTCCAGCGTCGCCCCCCGTCCTACACCATGGGCTGCCGCACGCAGTACCGCACCATGGACGCCGTGCCCGCTCCCAACAAGTATACGCTCCCTCCACTAATTGGCTCTCACATCCCAAACAAGACGGCCAGCGCCAGCTACTCAATGTCAGCTTGTTTCAGCCAAGGTGGGCCGTCCGTGGATCTTGCTAAGACGCCGGGGCCTTGCAGATACAACAGCACACACCCCAGCGTTTATCTCCCGAAGCCGCCTGCTTTTTCTATGTTGGGGCGACACGGTGTGCCCAGAGATGGCACAGAGATGCCCGGTCCTGGATTTTATAATCCAGAAAGAGTGACAGTGCACAAAAGTCGGGCTCCGGCCTTCTCCATGGGGATTAGGCACTCTGAGTTTGTCACCCCGCTGGTTGTCGCTATTTCCGATTAGCCATAACGTAGCCACACTGTGCATTTGTCCACCAGATGGCCTGATTTGTCCTCATTTAAAGCATTCATGCATTAAAAAAATATATATGTGTGTAGCTTTTCCATTTTGGGCTAATGTAAGGAAAATAAGTAAGAATATAAGTTTTACATTAGAAAAAGAAGAAGAAATATTTTGACATATTTTGCTTCATGCTTTGAATGGGGAAACTAACCAATAGTCCAAATAAAAAAAAAATAATGTAAAGCATTATTTTTGTTTAATAATTTTCAACGGGGTGATTTTATCCCAAAGAGCAAAAAAATTATTTTTGTGTAGCATAGCCATTCCATGCTAATATGATGACAATTGTAAAGCTAACTGTGATGATAATTTACTCATTCACTGCCATTGACGGCTATAGACGTCAAACATTCATTTGAACTCTTTCTATTAGTTACATTTTTTTCCCACTTTTGTTAACAAGAGTGTGAAAACCTAAATTTTTTTATTGTACATTTAGAACAGACACAACATTTGTGATTAATCGTGAGTTAACTAGTGAAGTCATGCGATTAATTACAATTAAAAAATTTTAATCGCCTGACATCCCTAATTGTTAATAATCTTTTTTTTAACCGTGTTAGGCGATTCATTTTTTTTAATTGTAATTAACCACGTGAATTCAATAATTAACTCACAATTAATCACAAATTTTATATCTGTTCTAAATGTACAATAAAAAAAGTTTTTTTTTAGGTTTTCATATTCTTAATAAAAGTGTAAAAAGTGTAAAACTAATAGAAATATTTTAAATGAATTTTTGACGTCTATACCCGTCAATGGCAGTGAATGAGTTAAAAAAAAAAAAAGAAAATGAAAATTGTAATTATATTTCTTAAACAGCCAAAACGGCTTGGCGAAAAATGGCAAAAAAATGGCCCTGGGATGTCATTGATAGATTTATTTATTTTTTTATTTCTCAGCGTGAGCATTGTTCAGCCTTGTGCTTGTACTCCACACTCTTCAAGTTGTTTATACCGCGGTGAGTGAGGTTAATAGGCCGCTAATGAGCATTGCTGTATTCACAGCTGGATTTGTGCATGCAAAGTATCACAGTGAGGAGGTGACTCATTAAACTCTTCTCTTTTAGTCATGTTTATTAACACCCTTTTTTTTATTATAATGCAAGTGGATTTTCTTTGTTATGTTCTCATTCATAAGGCAAAAAGCAAGTGTCATCGCTCAACAGTCAACATCTATTGATTCCATCTGGTTTATTAGTAACTTCTTCCACAGTGAGACAAACAAACTTGTGATTGGCTGTTTTAGAGAGGGTGGAGCAGCTGTTTTTTTTTTTTTTTTTTTGCATGATTTGTTCTAATGTGGCCTGCTAATATTAGCTTGGTCTTTCTTTAAGCTGATTTTGGATCAAAGTTAACTGGATGTGACTCCCCTCCCTCGTTTTCCACAGAACTTCACATGAAAAGGTAAGATTTGAATTCAACGATGTCATTTCGATTTTTACTCAGAGTTGAATTGAGAGAGGGTGATGGTCCTATTTGACACTGTTATAGAAAAGGTCATTTGACTTCATCGTGATATAATAGTGTCGATGAAAATTGTTTGTGCGACATGCGCAATGCAAATGAGTGACATTTGTTTGTAATAGTGTTATTGTACAGGTGGATCTTGGTTTATTTTGCATGCTTGTATCATTCAAATTCATATTTCATCTGATGTTTTTTTTTTTTTTTTTTTTTACACTTCTTGCTAGCTACAAGTTTAACTGTGTGATTCCTGAACACACAAATCTAATCCACTGGAACACTTAATAATATAAATTTAAGTTGCATTACATTTTCCTGCGTTCTGTACACCTGCGTGTTCTAATAATGCTTCAGTTACATGCACTGTAACAAATTGACGAATTTATAAGAAATAACTGGCAAAATAGTTTCCAGACAATTAGAAAAATAAATAAAAATAGCCTACCTGCCAAAATCCAACAATCGAATTTAATGTACTATTTTACCGCTAATTATACAGCAAATTACTGTACTTTGCTTTTACCCACAATGCACTTTGTTTTACCCATAATGCATTGCTGTATACAGTTAAATACTGTCCAATTTAGAAAAACAAGAAAATGCTGTAATTTTTTACTGTAGATTATACAGAAATTTGTTACAGTGTGAATGCAAATAAGCAAAATGAGACAAGTTAAGGGTGCGGATCGATTAAAACAATTAAAATGATGAGAGGCCTTGTAACTAATCTTTGTCTGATAGAAAATAAAAATATTTGATACCATAAGATCAGATGGGAGTGAGTAAGGTTTGAATTGGATTTTGTTTAGGGTTAAGGTTAGGCAACCGGTTAGGGTAAGGGGCTAGGAAATGCATTATGTCAATGAGATGTCCCCACTAAGATACAAAGAAAAATGTGTGTGTATGTTTATATTACATTATGGGGACCATTTTCTGGGTTTTTACTATCATTGTGGGGACCACATGTCCTTGTGGGGACATTTTGGTGGTCCCCATGAGTCCAAACCTCTTTTTTTGAGGGTTAAAACTTGGTTTTAGTTTAGGTTTGAATTGGGTTTTGGTTGGGGTTAGGGTTAGGCAGTCAGTTGCAATGGTTAAGATTAGGGTAAGGGTCTAGGAAATGCACTGTCAATGAGATGTCCCCACTAGAAATGTAAACCCAACGCGTGCATACTTGTGTGTGTGTGTGTGTGTGTGTGTGTGTGTGTGTGTGTGTGTGTGTGTATGTGTGTGGCAAAGGGACAGATGTGATTAGCTAATGCTGTCAAAGAGCATGGGCAGGGCAGGGCGAAAAGAGCCAATGACATCATCCGCAGTAAGAGAGGGAGGGAGGGAGGGAGGGAGGGCGAGCACCCGATGCAATTCAAGCGAGCCGGCCCAAGGCAGTGTATGAGTTCGGAGGACTGCTGCTCTCACACACACACACAGGAGGTGCAAGGAGCGGCATGACAACGGCGCAGCCTGTGCGCGGAACGAGATCACTCCCATCTACTTGGATATAAGAAGACTCCGCCTGGAAGATTCTTTGTATCTCCCCCCTCCCTCCCTCCCCTATCCCCCCCTCTCCCTCCCCATCCCCAACACTGAGCTTCTTCAGGTGGATCCTCCGGGCATGCTCCTGAAGCCAAAGTATGACCGCTTTCGCAACGAGTCTGTGACGTCCTCCTCCGATGACCTGATGCAGAGCTTAGCCATGAGCGGCAAAGTCGTGGCCACTCCGGTGGTCCCCTCCTCGGCCCCCGGCCTCCCCCTGCCTCCCCTGGACTCCGCCGCCAGGTCCTCCGGGGCTGCGGCTCTGGCCGACTCGCCCTGCCTGGATGGGGAGCAGGACGGCGCCACCACCTTCTGCATGCTCATCCCCAAGATGCCGCAGTGGAAGTTCTCTAACTCCTTGCTCAGCCGAAGCCCGTCCAACTCCAGCTCCAGTTCCAGCTCCAGTAAGGACTCCAGCAAAGCCGGCCAACAAGGGTCCCCTTCCTCCTCCTCCTCATCTTCGTCGCACAGGCACAGCGTGGCGTCGTTGGCCAGCGGCCCCGTGGCCAGTTTGGCAGCCGTGCTCAACTCCTGTGACCCGGTGTGTGTCACCCCGTGCTCTCTGCAGGCCATTCGCGGGCAGAGAGTGGCGGCGCAGTCTGGACACGGGTTCGGGGAGGTCACGGCGAGCCCCGGGGGGTCTGGCGGAGGAGGATCCAGATCGGGAATGAGTCGCAGGACGAGGGTGGAGGGCATGTGGCACAGCGGGGAGGATTTCAACCAGAAGGGCAGCTTCATCCACAAACCTACTCAAGGATGGTTGCACCCGGATAAGAAGATCGCAGGACCGGGAGCCTCTTACATCGTCAGGGTGAGTTCAGATTCCCTTTGAATTCGCTTCTGTTTGAAAATTCCTCCATCCATCTATTTTCTATAGCTTTCGTCAAGAGGGCAGCAGGTGGCTCAGAGCCTATCCCAGCAGACTTTAACGTTGATGATGTCATCATATAGGACTATTACACTCTAAAAACAGTCAAAAATAACCCAATATTGGTCAAAAATACAATATAAATGACTCATTACTCATTACCCCCCACCCCAAAAAAATTACCCCAAATAATCATGTTTTCTAGGTTATTCATTTGACCCCAATTTTGGGGTTAAATAAATAATCCAAAAGTCCACTCTAATAACTCAACATGGGTCAAAAAAGGCTGACTCATTTTTTTGGCTTATTGATTTTGGGTAAAAAAACTCTAACTCTAACCCATGTTTTTAACATGTTTTGTGGGTTATTCATTTGACCCAAATTGTTGGGTTAAATAAATAACCCAAAATGTTTAGAGTGCACTCTAAAAACAGTTGGGTCAAAAATAACCCAACATGGGTCAAAAGGGGAACACACAACTTTTTGGATTATTCATTTAGGCCAAAAATGTGGGTAAAAATTTACAGCCAAAACCCACAACCCAAAAAATCCAGTTGTTTTGTGGGCTATATTTTATTTTATTTATTTAATCCTAAAACCCAATATGTTTATAGTGCACACTAAAAACAGTTGGGTCCAAAATAACCCCAAATCGGCCCAAGTTTTTAGATTATTCATTTAGCCCAACTAATTTGGGCTGAAATGAATAATCACATAATAATGATTCGTCACTATATAAATGAAATTGACTTGACTGGGAGGAAGACGGGGTACACCCTGGACTGCTTGCCAGACCACTCACATTCACATCTAGGCAGTTTAGAGCAGGGACATCCAAACTTTTTCTACTACAGGCCACGTGCAGAAAAATGGAAGAGGGTGTCACACTGCTTTAACACGAAAAAAGATCAAAGAAAATAGGCCAAAACAAAAAGTTATTAGTATTAGCGTGAAATCGTACATCTTACACCCAGAACAGTCAAGGAAACAGAACGAGATGTCTATCAACACCAAAATAAAACAAGAGTTTCATAGTTCACATGGTCACAGAAGCAAGACTAGAAAACAAGATTATGTTGTAGTTGATCCTCAAGAAATAAGAAAGACAGAAAAAACAGAACATGTCTGCCATCTTATTATGCCGAGCACGTGGCTGAGCTTGGGAACGCATCTTTCACCCAGATTAATGACTTGGCGTCCAAGCACCTTCCCGGCGTGTGTTTAGCGTGGTTGCCATGCATCACACTATCAAAAAAAAATGCTCGACACCCCTTACAAACGTTCACTTTGATCGCCTCACTTGGACCTTGTGGGAGTGGTGCTCGGGATTTGTTGACATTCATGTGTGGGAAAAAAACAGGATCTTTAAAAGGGCAACTCCAGCACGGATAAACCAAAACTCCTTTGACACATTCGTTCTTGAGATGTCAGGGAAAATGTGGGCAAATCAAACTGGGTACTATATCTAGCGGAAGAGCATTTTCCCCGTTAGCATAGCTAGATGAACACATTTACAAGCTTTTTGGACCAATGAAGCGAAATGAGATATCTCTCTCAAAAACACAGGAAAAGTGTGTGAAAGGGGCTACGGCTACGCTAAGCTGCTAAACAGCCTGACGTCTCCATTGTCCCATCAACCCCTCACCTCTGCACCTCCCCCCCCACCCTGTCGCTCTCCTCCCCCTCTCACGTCTCCCCATGAGACCGGGTGGGGACTCCTGACTCTAACGGCATTACCCCGGCACCATTCATTCCTCTATTCAATTACATTTAATCACAGTCACTGGCGTCATGTGATGTCCAGGACGGAGGTCGGAACATCGAGGGAGGGGGGAGGGGGGGGGGGGGGTGGCGTCCTTCTGCAATCAGTATGATGGCGCTTCACTCGATTTGATGGGCACACTTTTAGGTGCAAAGCACATGTAGATCCATGCATTAGGGGCACTCTCTGCATATATTAGTGTCATCGTGACATTGGATTTCTGCTGTGCTCGGCTAATTTATTAAGAGCGTACGCTCTCACCCAAACACAGTCACACCCCATACGCACTCGTCCACCGGGGGAAAGATGCAGGCGTTATTCTAAAGTGATGCTCTCACGTGATTACTACGCTCTTTGCAGTGCACAGAAGCGAGCGAGTTCTCAATGTAACATGCAATGTAACGTATTATTGGAATTTTCCTATAAATAATACAGTGGTATCAGTCAGACCCTTTTATCACCTGTTTCCCCCCCCCCCCCCCCCCCGTACGTGGTGTTTATTTGAGGCGGGGCATTCATGTTAGTGTAGGTACTTGTAGTCTACAAAGGAGAGATAAGGCTACACAGAAACGGAAACATTTAAATGCTATCAGAGTAAAGTATTTAAAAAATTATTATTATTTTTTTTTAAAAGCCACCTAAAAATGTGAAAAGTCAATTTTTTTAGAGTTAAAAAGAGTCTGATGTAACAGACATTTGTTTTCATTATGATATGATTTAAACTGTTATTTAAACTGGTCACAATACTTTGAGAATACTTTGTGTTAAGATGACATCAGTGCTTTCTGTCTGTGTAAATATGAGCTTGTTCCTTCTTTACCATTAAATCATTTGTATTCTCAATTAATTTTTTCCTTTGGTTATTTAATATTTATTGCTCTCTGGGTACTTGTTTATTATTGAGTCTTAAAGTTAGTAGCTTGAAATTTTGAATGGGAGATGGGGGTGGGATTAAATAAATTTTCTTCTTCCCACTCCCTTTCAGGCAGAATTGGACTTTATGTTTTTCTCTCTCTTTTTTGTTGTTTTTCTTCTCCTTGTGGAACCTGACACCAATGGTGTGCTTTGTTAATATTCCTGTAAATCTTGTCATCTTGAAATTATTCTTCAAGAAATAAGGTTACTAGAATACTAGCATTTTCTTAAATAACCAAATGTATTTTTGAGTTAGAAAAAAAGTATTCTTTGACATAAATGTCTTTTTTTCGAGCTGGGAGTCATATATATTTTTTTAGATTTTTTTTCTAAGAAGAAAAGTCATAATATTTATTTTTAATGGAATAAACTAGCTTCTTTTTTTCCAGGATTAAAAGTTGTATTGTTCACAAAAAAGTATTTTTTTTTCAAGAATCTTATTTAGATGAAAATTCACCAATAATTTTTTAAAATTATATTTATATAATTATATTAATTATAAATAATTATAAATATTTATATTTAATTATATTATATAATAATAAAAATGTAATTTTTTTACAGTGTTAAAAAATAAAAAAATACAGTTGTAGTTCATCAATATGAAAAGATTAAAGTAATATCGTTTAAAGAAAAAAAAAGTTTTTCCACCTGTCTTATTTACATTTAATTTTAGAATAAATATAAAAAATTAGGGTAAAAAAAAAATAATTATATATGTATGAATAAATTGGCATTTTTCCCAAGATACAAATTCCTTGAAAACCACAAAACACATTTTGCGAATTCATTCCTGTTAGATTACCACTTTTTGTTTGACTTTATTCTTAAAAAAGAAAGAAAAAGTAAATTAAACCTTTTGATTCAAACATTTTTTTGAATAAAATATTTGTTTCTGTACGATATGGCAGCAGCCAACGTTGCCATTTTCATAAAGGTTAAACAATTGAGCAAAAATATGTGTTTTATGACTATAGCGTAACATTACTGCAGAAAATGTCGAACTCAGAAAGATTCTCTTGTGGTTATAAAAGAAACAATAACATTCATAAGAGATGGCAAAACGAAAGAAGATGACAGTTTGTTATTGAATTTCCGAGGAATACTTCTTGGAAAATCACAGTCCCTGCAGTCAAAGAGATGGGGGGGGGGGGGGCAGATAGGCCGGCTGGAAGACGGGATGTGTTGTATCAGCAGATGTGTGTGTATACACATGCGTGCGTGTAACAATGGATGCATTCAATGAAGAAGTGGGGAGGAAAAAAAAAAAAAAAAAAGAGTCAATTTGCCTGATGGAAGACTTCCCCCATCTTCAAATTTCGTTACGAGGCTCATTAAGCAGCCGGGCTCAAAGGTCTCTCTCGATTTCCCCCATCTTGGATTAACGCAATCAGGCATATGCATGGTTAGAACGGCTGCAGATATTTTACAGTACAGTACAATTTGTAAAGTTTGTTTGCATTATTGTTGTTAAGCCCTAGTAATATTAATATCTGACTCTGGACTACATGCCTTACACAAATTGAAAAAAAAAAATAAAATAAAGATGAATTCATCAAAAACAACAAAATGCACTATGCTTTTTTCCTCTTTGTATTGAATTGAATCATGACATTTCCAAATCCACCAAATGGATTTTTATTGACTTTTCCCCGAAAATGCTCACATCACAATCTTGCTGTTGCTTATTTTTTTTTTTTACACGTGGTATTAAATTGTGAATGATATCAGATGATGAACTAATGTCAGATTTCTTGGAAAAGCCCTCTTACGCTTGGCGATATGGCCTAAAATCAAAATCTCAGTTCCCCCCCCCCCCCCACAAACCATTTTAATATTTTTTTCTCTACCCCTCGGTTATGGGAAAAAACACATGAAACTACGACATTATTTTTTTTCTTCCCCTTTTGGGGTTTGATTTCTCTCCGATGATTACACAACTTGCATCAACTGCAGATGTTTTTTTCTTTGCAGATGTTGGAAAATGTCCCTCAACAATATATAAAAAAAAAAAAAAAAGAACACCAGAAAACTAAAATTTTATTTTTTATTTTTTTAGAACAAAAATCATCCTAACAAATGAACACAAATTCATCATTAAATCAATTCGCTACATTATTGGTAGGAAACTAATAATTTTTGGAGCGATCCAGTGGTTTGGAATCTCTGCTTTCTAGCACCTTTATGCACATTAGTAGGTTAAATGAGGGGCATCCTGACGCACGCTGACACAAATCTACTCCCAGCAGAGACATGAGATGCTACAGTTTGTCCGTGCCTGGGAGCTTTTAGTGCTTCTAATCCAGTCAAGGTGCCATTAGCACCTCAGCCTGCCGTCCATTAGGACGCTACTCATCTGGATGAGGCACTATTCGTGGATTTAAGATCATGCAGGGTTGGAAATAGACTCTGGGATGACAGCATTGCATTATGTAATGTTTTTTTTTTTTATCTAGAAGAAACCCCAACCTACCCGTATTGTGTAACTGTGTTTGTGAATGGCCTAATTGTATTCACACATTACTTTTTTTGTTCTTTGGTTTGTGTGTGCAGTACATGGGCTGCATTGAAGTGCTGAAGTCAATGCGCTCCCTGGATTTTAATACACGCACTCAGGTGACGAGGTAAGACGCTCGCAAACTCAATCACTATATGTCATGACACCACCATGATGTGTCTGGATGGACAATTAGTTTGATTTTTTTTGACAGCTCTACTAGACACTAACCGCTACCACAAGACATTTTTTTCGGAGCTGTTTCTTTTAAGAACAAACGGAATGTTTCAAACGCATTTTGCTGTCCGAAGTCAGGTCACAGGATGCACAATGGCACAAGAAGCTGTTGTGTTTTTGGGCCCGACACACACATGATGTTATTGTTGTATACAGCAGGCCTCTCAGGAGAAGCACTCCCGCCCCCTTTCCACCTCCTTCACTTTCTCCCACCCTCGTCTCTCTCTCTCAATCGATTGGCAGTAATATGAGCCTGCTAGGCTAAAGTGAGAGGGGAGAGGGGGGGGGGGGGGGGGTAGCAGTGATGGAGTGATAGAGGGGGTTTGGGATCTATTATTGATGATGTTCACTAATTACTGTGGAAAGCTGCAGCGGTCCCCCGTTGAACCCGCTGGATAATGTTGGCGGGTGGAAGTTATCCAAGGGAGGAGGGGATAAGATGGACCAAACAACAAAACATAACAATATGTGGAAACAAAAGTTAACATTAACAACCCTTACCACTTTACCTTAACCCTAACCTTGGTATCAGAAGAGGTAGCAAATCCAGGTCCAGAAAGTAAAAATGTCACGGTGCGGAGTTGACTCTGTCACGAGTGCGGAGTGGAGGACCCAAATGCAGGGAGGCAGGAGAACCACGGCAGGAATGCAGGTTATACTGAACATAATTTATTTTACAAAAACACTAACATGGGTACTGGTTAGCTTTAAATAAACAAAGATCTGAAACGATCCAAACTCAAAGTAACAAACAGAAGGTGACAGCGACAATGATCCCACAAAGGACTGACCAAAACCATGGAACTAAATACACACACACTAACGAGACAACAAGACACACCTGGGGCAAGACACAAGTGGCTGAGGGCACCGATTGGTCGACACGAGGAAGGGCAGGACCACACTCAAGACCAATGGAGACACACAACCAAAACCAGAACCCGAACATGACAAAAAACCCTGCCACAGTTTGGCTTTAGCCCCTTGTGCTAGCTAGCAAGCTCGCTAGTTAGCTCCCCAGGAGCTCGCAAGCTAGCACAAGGGGCTAAAGCCAAACTGTGGCAGGGTTTTTGGTTTCTGGACCTGGATTTACCACTTCTAAGCACTAACCATCAATTCCAAACCCAACTACTAACCTTAATCCCTAATTTTCAAACCCAACCCTAACCAATACCACACGCCTAAAAATGTCCACATTTCAGCCTACAAGAACTCTGATTCAAACTTGAGAATCATACAATCAATGCAGCCGATTTTGCGCAACACAAATTGTGACGTCAATGCCAAGAATGCAGTTGATTATACAGGACGTCGCCATCTGACATTGGCGTCTTTGTCGGTGGTGTTAAACAGCAACACCCGGCATCTTATGGGCCTGAGTGTGCACCAAAACAACAACAATGGCTGCCCTCACCAGCATGAATCATTCAGCGTTGTTGTGTAAGGAAAGAAAGGAGAGGCCTGAGACCTTTTACTCAAGACAAAGCCTGGGACTGCTGCTGCTTTTTAAATATTTACGAGCCACTCAATAGGGGCCGCCGGGTTCTTGAATGCTGTCCCTGGCGTCCCATGACAGTGAGGCAATGAGCGCCTGTTTCCCTCCCACCACCTGACACAGACGCAAACGTCCATTTGCTCGTCATTCCTGGGAGGCTCTCTGTGACAGTCTTCCTTGTAAATGTGGAAAATGCCACGGCTAATTCACACTTGATATTTTCATCATTTGGCTGTTTAACAGGTTGTAAATCTTTTTTAAAAGCTGACATAAAAAAAAGCATTGTTCAGTTAGTGCGTGATGGAATCAGATCTTTTCATCGTTATGTGGGGCTTTAATTGTTATTATAATGTCATTAGGTACACTTGCAAAATCCAACAGTTATATAATGCAATTTATATATGTATCCATCCATCCATCCATCCATAATTTAAATAGAACCACAATGCAAAATATATTCATAAATTTGTACCATTTAAAAAAAACTTTAGCTTGGTAAAAGTATATTAGTCCAATCTATTTGTAGAAAAAAATGATTTTTAAATTTCTTGTAACAACAACAAAAAATAATAGAATAAGAACAATTCAAAGTTGATTTTTAAATTAAGTATTGGAAGTATTTTAAAATCTATTGTTTGTAATTTTTGATAAACATTTAAAAATGTGACTTTAAAATATATTTTAACAAATCAATCTGATCTTTTACATTTTTAATAGAAAATATTTTTAAATTGTTTAAAAATGTCTTTCATTTTTAATATAATTATTTTTTCTTTAAAGTATTTTTAAAAAATGCAATTGCAATGTTTTAATAAACCAAATTCAAAAAAATCTAATTTATATTGAATTTATATTATTATTAGTTTCATAATAATATATTTATTAAGATTAATTACCTTATATTATTATATATTTATATTTTGGGGAAAATTATAAAAATGATTTTTTTGTAAAATATTTTTTTACAAATAAATCAAATTTTTGACTTTTTTAAAATAAATATTGACATCAATTTTGTTTCTCCAAAATCTACTTCTGTTTCACAAAACTTAAAATGTTTAACAAATACATCCACACTTTGCTTTACATTTTTTAAAAAGGTAAACATTTTGGAGGTACCATTTGAAGGTGCAAAATCGTACCTAATGAAATGACCAGCAGGTATCAATCTCCATCAGATCTGACATTGATTGATGGGTGGATCTCATCAGTCGGATAACTTGAACTCTGACCTTTCTTCATTCCACTAATTAGGGAGGCCATCAACAGGCTCTGTGACGCCGTGCCAGGTGGAAAAAGTGCATGGAGAAAGAAGGTCGGTCGTCAATTTCTCCTCCTCCTCCATCCTAATGATCATATTTTGCATATTGTATATAGAAGTCACGTTGGTGACACATGACATCTCTTAGCTGGAGTTTCCGCTCATTGTCATTATTTAGGCTGTGAACAAAGCTCTCCAATCCATCATGGGAAAGAGCAACCTGCGTTTCGCCGGCATGAGCATCGCTGTCAATATTTCCATCGACGGTCTGGGACTGCTCATTCCTACCACACGACAGGTACGTCATCTTGCATCTTTGTTCATCCGTCTGATAGTGACGTATAGTGACAGAACTCAAAATGTAAAAAAAAAATAAAATAATAATAATAATAATAATAATAATAAAAAAATGTGAACCCTTTTTTTCTGTTTATCTTCCAGATGTTAGCACACCACCCCATGCAGTCCATCTCGTTCGCATCTGGCGGAGACACAGTGAGTCAAGTCATTTGGTGGCAATTTTCTCCAACCATCTTTCCCTTCAAGCCTTTCTATATTATCTTTACAGGACACGCCCGACTATGTTGCGTACGTGGCAAAAGACCCAGTGAATCAGAGAGGTAGCGTGTCCACAAGTAGCTCAAATTTGTGACTTTTAAACTCACAGCGGGGCCGATGGCTTGTGTCGTCCCTCTCTGTCAGCGTGTCACATTCTGGAGTGCTCGGACGGTTTGGCCCAGAGCGTCATCAGTACCATCGGCCAAGCCTTCGAACTGCAGTTCAAACAGTATCTGCACAGTCCGCCCAAGACGCTGACCTCTTTGGACAGGTGACGGCCACCATTTAAAGTCGTTTTTAAAAGTAACCCCATATAAAGTTCAGATGTTCTAGTAGGTTTTTCCACACCATTTTTTGTTTTCTAGTAAAACTTTTCTCCGCATATACAGACGTATTGTATGACGAAAATAGGAGATTGTTGTCACATATACAGTACTTGCTATAAATCCCTGCGAGTCCTTCAGTGTTGCTGTTTGCTTCTTGGCAGCTTCCTATACCAGTTTTCTTCTCATCTTTTCCTCAATTTTGGTGGGCCCAGTTCTGGTTAATGTCACTGTTTTGCCACATTTCTCTGCTTGATGATGATTATCTTCACTGTGTTCCATGGTATATTTAATCCCTTGGGATTTCTTTTGTACCCTTCTGACTGACACCTTTGAACATTGAGATCTCTCGAATCTCTTTGCCGACCATTTCTTGTATTGTAAGATGTGTGCAGAACTTTATTTGGGGTAATTTAGAAGCATTTTAAATGTATATATAATATTTAACATGAGTTTGAATGAATTCAATCTGAACACAGCCTCTTTCAAACCAAAATGGCAGACTTCCTGTTTGGGAAACTGCTTTTGACAATGCAACAGATGAGAAAAAAAACAACATTATAACACACGCACACACACAGCTGGGTTTTTACATGTCTAGTGGGGACATCTCATTGACATAATGCATTTCCTAGACCCTTCCCTTTAACCCCAACCATAAAAAAATGATTTCCTACCCTCATTCCTTACCCTAACCTCAACCATAACTCAATTCAAACCTAAACTCTAGAACCAAGTCTTGACCCTCAAAAAGAGATTTGGACTCACGGGGACCATCAAAATGGCCCCACATGGACACATGGTCCCCACAATGATAGTAAAACCCCAGAAAATGGTCCCCATGATGTGACATAAACATAAACACACACACACACACACACACACACACACACACACACACACACACACACAGCTGGGTTTACATGTCTAGTGGGGACATCTCATTGACATAATGCATTTCCTAGACCCTTCCCTTAACCCCAACCATAAAAAATGATTTCCTACCCTCATTCCTTACCCTAACCTCAACCATAACCCAATTCAAACCTAACCTCTAGAACCAAGTCTTGACCCTCAAAAAGAGATTTGGACTCACGGGGACCACCAAAATGGCCCCACATGGACATGTGGTCCCCACAATGATAGTAAAACCCCAGAAAATGGTCCCCATGATGTGATATAAACACACACACACACACGCACACACACACACACACACACACACACACACAGCTGGGTTTACATGTCTAGTGGGGACAGCTCATTGACATAATGCATTTCCGAGCCCCTTCACTTAACCCCAGCCATCAAAAATGATTGCCGACCCCTATTCCTTACCCTAACCTTAACCATAACCCGATTCAAAGCTAAACTCTAAAACCAAGTCTTGACCCTCAGAAAGAGGTCTAAACTTGTGGGGCCCAGCAAAATGGCCCCACATGGACGGACGGGTGGGCCCCAAAACTCTGTGAAATCCCGAAATGTTGGCCCCACTATGTAACAAAAACAAGACCACACACACACACACACACTCGTGCTGTCTGCAGTCCTTCCATCCAGCAGCACTTATAAATGTTTGGCAGATCTAATAAATAGAATCACATTCGGATGTGGAGATGACGTGTGATCGGTTTAATCCAATTGAACGCCTACATCGTCGTCATTATTGGCACTATTGATAGAACCTTATTAAGCAGGAGGATGGACCAACCACTTTATGCCTTAAGGGCCACATTTGACTTTGAAAACAAAGAAGGTAATAGAGTTAAAATGTCATGTTTAATTTAATAAAAACAAAAACTGTTGCGATTTACTCTGAAGCGATTTATAGCCCAAAAAATACAGTACTTGCTATACAGTATTTAGATGAACACTAAAATAATCATCCTGTTATTTAATGAGATAAGTAGTAATGTAATAATAATAATAATAATAATAATAATAATAATATGGATCATTTATTGTATAATGCATTTACTTATAATTAATTAACCAATTATTTAACAAAATAGATATATGCCTAGTACAAAATTGTTTATGTAACTTTTTATATTAGGATGTAGAATTAAAAAAAATATTTTTTTAATTAAGAAAATTAAAATAACAAAACAAAGAAATATTGAAACATTTCGAACCCAAAATTTTATTAATGCAACAATGTAAATGATTGTCGGGCCACATTAAAAACTGGAGGGATGTATGCGCACTGCGGACCAAACTTTGCCACCCCCATAAAAAAAAAAAAAAAGAAAAGCTAAATAAATATTAAATGGCAACTCGACTTCAGGCTGGACCGAGTGATATTAAAATAGAGCGCATCCAATCGGTTGTGTCCTGCGCGTGGATGTTAATTAACGCGCCATTTGTTTCCTCAGGTCCATCAGGACGGAGGAGCCGGTGTGGGGGGAGGATGACGACTTCTCCGAACACGACTACTACAACAGCATCCCGGGCAAGGAGCCCCCTGTCGGCGGGGTGGTGGATTCCAGATTGCGGCCCAGTACATCTCAGCTAGCTCACATCCTCACACAGCCGCAAAGCAGGGCAGCACAACAGGTAATTGATAGTTGGGAATGCATGGGGGCAGGTGGACTGGAGCTTTGACTCAAAATTGTTGTTTGGGTCATGAGTGACCAAATTGTTAGGTAACTCTTTGACTGCCAGACGTTTTCAGAAAAGGGATGCCGTGGGTGCCAGTCGATTTAAGCATTTTTGACTGATCTGTCAAGGTCCACAGAAAATGATGTGTTTGGACTATGGAAACACACATACTACCAAATGAAAGATTGGACTCTCATCTTTCATCCGAAAAAAAAGTTTGTTTCTACCTTATTCCGTTTTTCAGTAATCAACAATAGAAAATGGTTAGTTTCGCCTCTGTTTTGAAAAAAAAACGTCTTTTAACGTCTTTGGCACTCATCCATAGGATTTTACTAAACGTTATTTAACGTTTTTGGCAGTCAAAGAGTTAAGAGGACTAACGGTTTTTCAAAATATGAGTCATTATTTTTGAAAGATGTTGTAACATTAAATTTTATGTTTATAAAGATGCATTTTTAGTAGGGGTGTCAGGCGATTTAAATAAAATTTTTTAATCGTAATTAATCGCATGACTTCAATAGTTAACTCATGATTAATCACAAATTTTATATCTGTCCTAAATGTACCAAAAAAAATTACTTTTTTTCTTCTTCTAAATTTCATACTCTTGTTGCTGTACTCCTAAAAAAAAAATAACTAATAGAAATATGGCTACATCTTTTAGTCATGGATACAGTCATTTCATAATAATGAAACTGTAAAAAATGAGTGTGGCATTGATTTGTGTTGAGGTTATTTTACTGCCACTAGGTGGCATAATTGCATTTGTAAGACATTGGCGACAGCTCAGTGCATTTTTCTTTCCATATTAAGAGCTATCTAATCTTTATCATGAAGTGGCTTGTGAAATTCTGCACATTTTTTAAATTATAAAATACAACTTGACCCCAGTCTCCACAAGTTTATGCATTATTATTAAATTTATATCCCCAGTACAAGCTTTCAAAGTAAGGAGCGGTCATTAATCGCACATATAAAAAACAAATTGTGGCATTAAAGGAACTTTAAATTAACACACTAATTTTGACACCCCTAATTATTAGCAAACACAGAAATAACAATTTCCCACAGCAGAACTGAAATTGCATACTAACGTACCGTGGCGCAGTGGTTGGGATTCACTGAACTCAAGTAACCAAAACACAAGATCAAAAAAAAAAAAACCTCTCAGTGTGATACTATTCAGTCGAAGGCCGCTGAGTTCCAAAAACAAACACACTCCCTCCACTTCACTCACAGCCTGTGATGTTGCCGCACCTTAATTGCCCAAAGACAAATATGACTCACTTGATCCGCTGACCCCCGGGCGAGAGGGAAAACATGCTAACATGCTGTGGCTTGGGTTTCAAATAGAGTGCCTCCAAACTACATTATGCGCGGTGGCGGTGATGAGAGAGATGTTCATGCATTATTAAGGATGGATGGCTTTGTTTTTGAAAGTTTGACTGTGAGCGCGCGTTTGTGTGTAGATGGGCTCACCAGCAAAAAGGGAGCAAGTAGCTCATCGTGCAAGTCAGCTCTGCTATGAACTTCATTGGGAAGCGGATGCAAGCGGCGGCTCAGGTGAGACACCCGGTGGCCACATGAGGAACTACTCAATAAAGTTGAGTGGAAGGACACCTGAAAATAATAATTTATTACATTAATCATAAAGAAAACCACATCCATTCTATAAATGTTATTCTATTTATTTATTTTTTAAATTAATTTATTTATTTTTAAAATGAATGAATTAATTTATTTTTAACAAATTTGTAACAAATTTTCATGACTGTTATTAATACACGAGCAATGGATTGGCTTTATCATGCGTAATTAAAAAAGAAACATCGAAAAAACTGTACGATAAAAAAATCAGATTCAGCAATATATAATCTAACTACAATAGCTTGCGTAAGTATTAGCCCCCCTTGAACGTTTTGAACTTTTGACAAATTTTAGGCTTCAATATATATCTTTTTTAAAGAATCCACACCAAGTGGTACAAAATCGTATATTTAAACTTTTTTTTTTAAACAAATAATTTAATTGAAAAATAACTGCAAATGTTTTCACCCCCTTTTCTCTCAGTGCAGCCAATTTACTCCAGAGGTTCCTGATGATATGATTAATCGAATGCTGATGAATGATACAACATTGATCACACACTACCGCTAAAAAATTGCCACATTTTTTAAAAGAAAATTATAGTTTCACCCAATGGAAAGGAAAACATTAAATTAACCTGAAATGAAGTGTTGAAGTTAATGTGGTAAAAGCAGTGCTGTTCTTGAACCCAAACTTTTGAATGACAGTGTGTTTGTACTTTTAATACATACAGTACTGCACACATGTATATTGCATTTATAGTGTTTACACAGTAAATTCTGTAGAATAAATTTGTTGGACCAAATAGACTCAGTTTTAGAGTAATATTTACACTTGGAAAAAAGTAAAATAAAGATTTTTTTTTAAAAGAGTAAAAGCCACTCAAGGGTTGAGGAACGAACTCGCGACCTTCAGCTTGGGAGACAGCCGATCGACTCCCTAAGCCGCGCAGCTCCTCTTGCGTGTTAGTATATCGCTCATGTCAGCTGAAATCTTCCTACCCTTGAGTGACTTTTATTTATTTTTTCAATTCTTTATTTTACTCTCTTCCAAGTGTAAATATTAGCCTACTCTAAAACTGAGTATATTTGGCCCCCACTCTTAATTGAGTCAAATTAACTCTACAAAATTGACTGTGTATTTTTTAAAACTCTTCAGTGTATATGAGTTTTTCCACTTAATATTATTATTTTTTTTATGTTAGATGGTTACCTGTGCGCTGATGGCCAGCCACCTGGTAATAAAGACTACGAGGAGCATCAGTATGTGAACACGCAGAGTTTGGAAAACTTGGATTCTCTGGCTCAGGGACCCGATGGACAGAGAGGGGCCAGGGGGCCCGACAGTCCTAAGAAGGACCTCTTTGACATGAGTGAGTCCCGACATTTCACATGACATGCATGCAGTCAATGATTATCTAATGTGAAGCTAACGGCAATTCTAATTACTGCTTTAGATTTGCTAAAAACTCACCTGTCCACATTGTTTGTGCAAGGAAGTATGTTTAACTCATTCACTGCCATAAATTCATTAAAAAATAAATAAAAAAAGATTATTAAAAATTAGGGGCAAGAGGCGAATTTTTTAAATTGTAATTAATCACATGACTTCACGATTTGTCACAAATTCTATATGTTCTAAATGTACAATAAAAAAATTCTAGGTTTTCATACTCTTTTTAAAAAAGGGAAGAAAAAAAAGTTGAACTAAAAGAAATAGTGCAAATGAATTTTAGACGTTTATAGCCGTCAACGGCAGTGAATGAATTAAAAAGAAAAGAAAGAAAATATCAAAAATTCGGGGCGTCAGGCAATTTTTTTTAAAAGTTTTTAATCGTAATTAATCGCATGACTTCACTAGTTAACTTGCGATTAATCGCAAATTTCATGTACAAAACTAAATGTACAATAAAAAAATTCTAGGTTTTCAACAAAAGCGGAATTTTTTTTTTTTTAATAATCGAAATAGTTCAAATGAATTTTTGACGTTTATAGCCGTCAATGGCAGTGAATGAGTTAATGACTCGATTGAATGACTAAGATTTTTGTAGAAGTATGGCAAGTATATTTATTTCCAGATTTAATCTGTAAACCATTTTAAAATGTTTTTAATGATATATTAAAAAAAAAAAAAAAAAAAAGGGTATTTACTTTATTTTAGTGGACACGCCCGAGTTATGTCTCACTCATGGTCCCCTGCAGGGCCTTTCGAGGACGCCCTAAAACTGCACGAGGCTGGCGGTGCTACCGCGGCCGAAGGCGTGCAGCTACTGGAGGACCAGTGGCCCAGCCCTCCGCGGCGCCGGGCCCCGGTGGCCCCCAATGAGGAGCAGCTTCGGCGGGAAACCTGGTACCACAGCCGCATGAGCCGGCGGGATGCCGAGAAGCTGCTGGTCCGAGACGGAGACTTCCTTGTGCGGGAAAGCACCACCAACCAGGGCCAGTACGTGCTGACGGGCATGCACTGCGGCCTGCCAAAACATCTGCTACTCGTGGACCCTGAGGGAGTGGTGAGTCTAGTCAGTCTAGGGCAGCAAGAGTTTGCTTTCTGTACCCACCTTGTGACACCATTTTTGGCGCTTTCCTTACATAAAGGTCCGGACCAAAGACATGTTATTTGAGAGCATCAGCCACCTTATCGCCTACCACCTGAAGAACGAGCTGCCTATTGTGGCGGCCGAGAGCGAGCTCCACCTCAAGCAGGTGGTCAGGAGGAAACAATGAGCCATCTGCCCACCTCCTCTCGCATTGGGACGGTAAGAATGGGACGAAAAGAGATCATGATTAGCAAGGGAGATGGTCATTTGGGAAGGATTTTATTCGTTTCATATGAAATTTGCTGGTTTCACTTCTTATATAGGCCTCAATATGAGGTACCAATCATCAGCATGAACATTTTTCATGTCTACCTAATATTAACGTCATATTTTTGTATTTAACTAACATGAACCACATTCAACTATCATTAACTTAACACTTTTGTATTTTACTAGCATTAACTTGATTTTTTTTTGACACACTTATTGTAAATGTCATGTTTTTCTTTACAACATTAACATATTTTATCAAAATTTTTGTATGTGACAAAATTTTACTTTTTGTATTACATTATTGAGATTAACTTAATGTCTTATAGTAACATAATTTATTATTTTTGCCTGACATTAAGGTTATATATATATATATATATATATATATATATATATATATATATATATATATATATATATATAAAATATTTTCATTTTTTTTCATTTAACAAACAATAACTTAATATTGTTGTTAAGCATTATAATACCTTAATGTTTTTGTGTTCAAATGGCACAAAATATTTAGTTATTTACTGGACTTTTTTTTCTTTTAATCGGCATTAATTTCATATTGTTTTAATATATTTATATATATTTTTTAGTTTAACCAACATTTACATTTTTATAATTTGACAAACATTACCTAAATATTTTGTAAGTTGGTTGGTTTGACTGTACAGTCATTTTAATTTAACAAATATTTCTATTCAACCAACAACCTAAAAACTTAAAATACACTATATATGTTGCATCCAGTGAGCATGAGTGATCACACAATGTCCAAGATTTAAATCGGCATTAAACTAATCCTATATTTCTGTTTCTTTTTTTTATTCTAGTATAAACCAAATAGGAGAGGACGTGGGTGTTTATCCCAAGTGGACACTTATGTGACAAATGACACAAAAGGAAAGTGAGACGTTGTTGCCTTTTTTGGCTATTCATATCAAACTGTCCCTGATCTTGTCCAAAAGTCCCCTCAGCATGCAGCTAAACAAAAGAACTCCAGGACTTCCATTTCTGTTGTACAGTCACTACCCCTGCTCTGCAATGACTTACCTCACCAGTTTTTTTTAATTTTAATTTAATTTTTTTTTAATTTTTTGCACTCACACAAACAAGGTCTCCCAGGTGGGGAAGCGAACCCACGCCAACCTGCAAGTGACAGTTCCACTCCGCCACCTGGAGCCCCACTTACCTCACCAGTTAATTGCACACATGGATGCAAACGAGCATCACATGACATTCCGTCACGTGACCCTCATGGAGGAAAAAAAAAAGAAAAAAAAAAGACTGCTTACCAAAAGCACCAAACCTGCAATTGATGGACTGTCACGATATACAGTCGAGCTCAATGAGTCGTGTTTTGTCACATACACATATGGCATACACTCACTGACCACTTTATTAGGTATAGTCCAAGAAAAAAATAATAAAATTGCTCAATTTTACATTTAATAATGTGTTTATTATTGTGGTTGCACTGGTGTAGAACTACACTGTTTCTAACATTCAATTGTTTAGTGGTTAAGTAAGGTAATATCAAAAGTACTTAAAAAAATTGGAGTTCATTAGAGATCATTAATGCAAATATAACGACCCCAGTGAGGATAAGCAGTATAGAAGGATAATATATTGAAAGGAAAAAAGTGTCTTTAAGATTTTATTTCCATGTTCTAATATTTGAACAGTTCTTTTTATTCAAGGGAATTTATCAAGGATTTTTTTTTAAATTATATCATATTATTAAATAATCTACAAAAGGTATTGTGATTTCAATATTATAATAATTGTTGTAAATAAGGAAGTACTAGGAAAAAAAATACATATTAGATCATGTAAATATAGTAAGAATATATTTAATATAAAAACATGTATTAATTATAAAAAAAAATACATGTAAAAGCATGATATTTAAATATTTTCACCATTCTTGTTAAAGTAACCAAATCCAGATGCAGCTCAGTTGCACGCCACAATAATAAACATTAAACGAGCATCTGTCGGACTGTATCACTCAAAACTGAGCTTTATCACGTCTACAGGATCTTCTTATGTGTACCTAATGAATTGACCAGTGAGCGCCTAAATAACTCCCCCCCCCCCCCCTTCCCGCATTCCCACAGCCTGTCCAATTTCAGTGCCTTAATAACCACGCAGGGACAGGCATTTAGTGTACAGAATGTGTGTGCGTGTCCCTGTTGCAAACGGATTGTTCTCTCCCGCAATGCCAATGAATGATTGTACAAACGTCAGAATGATTCTGCTTGTGTACTTGTAAACATGAATGTAAGCTGCTCCTTTTAGGGTCAATATATAATATCAATAACAATAATGATAATGTCTTAATGATGTTTTACAGTACAGTATGTTTGTTTGTGCTCTCAGATGCTAAATCCCTTTAGGGTCACGTCATACAAAGGTGGATTACAATATGTTTTCTTTGTCCCAGGAAAACATGTTTTTGTGGTATATCTCTGAATGGCAGTTTTGTGTTGCCGCTACTGAGGTATTAATATGACTTTCCGCTGCTCTTGGCTGCAGTTTCAATGAATGCACCGCCTTTAACAGCCTTATCAACTCTCGTTTTCCTTTCTTTCTCAGGAATTTCTCGTCTATGCTTCACTTACAACATCCTTCACAATAAAAGTCATGGAAAATAATGGCGCACTGATTGTGTTAAGCGGGTCACACACACACACGTGACCTTTGTATTTTTGGGCTTGTGGATGCCTTGGAGCATCATAACGCCTCTCACAGGTCAGTCTTGGTACTACAATGAAGATCTGGTTTGGGAAAGAAGCACACAATACACTTGCCAATTTTTTTTCCTTGCCCTGTGGGGGTTCTCAGATTAAAAAAAAAAATTGGTTATGATGTCCAAAATATTACAATCTTAGATAGATTGTTGAATGTTTTTTTTTTTTTTTTGTATAATCATGTCTCCCAGTAATCCCAGCTGTCTCGTTAATACTGTGGCCTTGGAGAAAAGCAAAACAGGAAGTTGAACCGAGGAATAGGAAGTGGGGAAACGATAATCTTCCTCAATAATTTTCCTACTCCTCAAATTGTCATTGAACATTGAATTAAAACTCTACACTTTAATACACACGTGCTACAACCAAATGAGATGACTAGTGCTACAGTGAACAGAAACACCAGGAGATCACATTTTATGTATTTATTTTTAACCAAAACAGGAAAATATACGGTAAAAAAAAAATGCTAGGCCAATCCCACAATTGTTTCTTCTAAAAAAAAATGTTTTTTTTAAATCACACTGACTTAAAGGCACACCACACTTGATTCATTATAAGGTTTTACAACTTAGATGTGGGATGAAGCAAATACTATTTTTGTCGGCAACAAGAACAAAGGCAATTAAAGCTGCAAATCCTCTTTTTCATGGCGCTTTAACGCAATGCTGCGCCCACATTAAATGGCATTCCGTAGGCTAGTGTTTATCAAGCTGAACTGAGCCAAGGCACATATTTTACATCGGAACATTCTCCACGGCACAACATCAAACATAAATTTCAAAAAAATGCGCTTATGGAGATTCAATTACGAACCTTCTGGTTTCTGGTGGAAAAGCATTTAATTGTTCTGCCAACAAAGATTCATTATTAAATAATTGCATCTATTTGCATTGTCAAATATGTACCTTACAATTCAAACCAAAACAGTCAACTTCGTTTGTCCTTGAAAGACATGTCCACCAAATTTCATGCCGATCGATGAAATTGGAGCTACTTTCGGGCGGTCAAGCATGGGACAAAAATGGAGCCGGGATACATGCACACGCTTTCAAAAATTGGTGAGTTCTAAGGCACCCAAAAGAAGAAGGACCCCTAATGGTGCCCTAAGCATCGCCAATGTCATCCCCTCGGCTCCTCGCAGCGCCTCGGAGGTGTGTTTACATGGTGCGAGACATGTTAGCTCACCGTCAACCTGGAATTCATTGACCCTGTTGACTCATCCTGAGGATCTGCAGGAGAAGACGTTGCACTTCTTCATCCATACGACCCTGTTGGACACACACACAAACGGACCATTGGACATTGGGCTAATTATTTTTTTATTTTTTTTTAATGGAGGTTCTTTTCCTCAGTGTGATTGCGTGCCACTAGAAAACTGACCTGCACAGCTGCCAGTAAATGAGAGCGATACACAGCCACCACCTGTTTGTGCTTTCTTTCCCAATCCTTGGAGAAGAAAAATGTATCATATTTATACTAATGCAACTACAAACATGATGTATGCACACATTTTAGAGGAATACAAATTTGTTCTGTACCTGGAGTTGTTGGCTAAGTATGGCAATCCTGTTCTGTAGTGCCACTTGCTGTCCCGGGTTCCCGTGATGTGCGTGAGAACCGGACGACATGATGCCAAGAGGTGGCGACAGAGATCCAAGTGCCTCCTTGAGCCGGAACACCTCCTTAGAAAGCTCTGTTATCTGTATCAAAAAGTAGTCGTGAAGGTTTTAATGAGCGGAAGTGGAAGTCAACGTTAAACATTTCTTGACAATAACATGTTATATGTGACCTCACTAGTCTAAACAAGACATTCGGATTAATATTACATCAGTGGAAGATGAGTTATGAAGCAAAATCCAGTCGTTTTTATCCATCTCAGGGGGCTGAAGATGATATGAATGTTGCTCAGGCAACAACCAATCACAGCTTACCTGTTTTCTGAAGCTGAAGTGTGATTGGTTGTTACCCGAGATCTGAGCAACATTCATGTCATCTTCAGTCGACCGCAAGTGGTAAAATGGCCGCCCGTGAGATGGATAAAAACGGCTGGATTTTGCCGCTTAATTCATATTCCACTAACACAATATTAACCAGAATGTCATATTTAGATTAGTGGGGCTGCATATAACATATTATTGTCAAAATGGGTTGACTTAATCTTTAAGTGTTCATTTTACGGAAAACCAGCAGAAGAATGGCAACAAGTGGATTCCGTTTGTACCTACTGCCATCTAGTGGAAGACTGCAATAATCATCTCTCATGGCACAACAAGCGGTTTAAAAAAAAAAAATCCCACTGACACTAAAATATTGCACGTTTCCAACACTTGTCCATTTCACACAGCAGTCTTGTAATGTCTCACCTTGCGGTCCTTCTCCTTAACAAGGCCTTGAGATTCCTGGATGTTAATGTGGAGTTCCTGAATGTGACTGGACTTGGCTTGCAGCTCTTGAAGCTGCTGCTGCACAGCGGCCAACTGCGTCTCCGCAACCTGACGCTCGCTCTTGTTAAAGAGAGCCTCCCTTTGCACTTGGAACACCTGCACAGGTAGAGTAAGCAGTGTTAACTGAAATCTTCAGTAAGACATAATTTCTTAAATTTAACATAAATTTACTCATTTCAGTTTGAAAAGTTATTTTTTACTTAAAATAAAATTGTCAGACAAGATCATTCTGCTTATTTTAAGATATGTATTATTTATTTGAGTCTGAAAACAATCAGACAAAAGTGCAATAGGTTTAAGTGGTTCAGTTTTGTTATATTTATTAAGTTCATTTTTCCTCTTTTCCAGTAAATGCAATCATCTCAGTGGTAGAGTGTCTGCCCTCAGACGGGGAGGTTGTGGGTTCAATCCCTAGCTCGGTCATACCAGAGACAATAAAAATGGGACATCAGGCTAAGTTGGACAAATGTAAACCAATACGTACGTATTTTAAGAAAATAGTTCTATACATTACAGCTTAAATAAAAGTCAACATGATTTCTTTTTAGCCTATAAATACTATTTTCAAGACCGCAGTGGTTGATATGGGCCTAGTATTATTTTCTTATTTGTCAAAATCTTACAGGTAAATTTAAGTAAAATTTTCTTGCTCTGTTGGCAGATAATTTTGCTTATTTGAAGTAATAATTTTCTTAATGTATAATTTTTTTTCATACATTTTCTACTGTCCTTTTTTGCAGCGTACGTCCAGTTCTTGCCCCTGGATTATAAAAGCCACCTAAAAGATGTGACAAAGTCTGCCTATTACCACCCGAAGAACCACTCAAGAGTCAAAGATAATCTGTGTGATACAAATGTTTCAAATTGATGCTTGTAGTTTGCACTGAACTAGAGGTTGCAATATATGTCGTACTGTACGATTGTGTTAACTTCAGCCATTGGCAGTGAAAGTCAGCAGTATCAGTTTCAGTGCACATACGTGGTGCTATACTAATACTCTACTTTGAGTACATCGATATACATCGTACAGAGAGGCAGATGAATAATGCAGAGGCGGGAAAAAGATAAAGGCGGAACATGACTCTCATTCTGGTCGACACAATAAAGACTCATTAGACTAAGACTACTTCGTGAGGGTTTGTAGGAAACACGTTGACCTCAGTGCAGGTCTTCTCGTGTTTGCGCGTGAGGTCGTTGAGACGGGCCGCCATGGCGTTGATCTCGGCCTGCATGGACACCCGCAGGGCCTCGTGGTCCTCCTTGGAGATAAGACCTTGTTGGGCAGCCTTTTCGGACTTGAGTTGCCTCAGCTCCGTCTCCTTGTCGCTCAGAGCTTCCTGAGCTGCCGCTGCACTGCTCTCACTGGCCTGCAGGGAGCGCTGGAGCTCTGCCTAACAGGGTGGAAAGTCAACACTTCCGCTTGTGTTTATTATTGCAGACTCGGCCACCAACCTTGACTTTGTCATGCTCCTCCTTTGGTACAGCCTCGCGCATGGCATCTAGTTTAGCCTCCAGTCCGGCCGCCTGCTCCTCGGCTTCCGTCCGCAGCGTCTTTTCCTGCTGAAGCTCCTGCAGGGTTTGGGCCAGCTGCTCCGACACGGCGGACAGCGCTTCTTTGTGCTTAGACAGAGGCACGACATCCTTCAGGTGTAGGGCGTCGTGCGCCCGGCTCTCTCGCTCGGCACATAAGCAGTCAAGAGCCTGGGCAGCCTCCTGTCGAGCCACTTCCAGCTCTTCGCGGACGACGGCGAGTGTTCGTCTGGAGCGTTCTGATTGGACAGACACGTGCGGTCAATCAGAGGAATGGCATCTGTAGAACACTCAATACACACTCACACGCACGCACACACACTTTTCACAAACAAGGTGAAAACGATTCCGCTTATGTTGTCTGTTTTAGCGGGAATTGAGCTCATTAGTTGCTATGGGGTCGAAAAAAGTCACTAAATAGCTACCAAATGGCGGAAAATGGCAACGGTGATGCAATGTTAGTGGAAGCTGTGAACTAGAAAAAAAATAAACAATGTATGAAATTCATATACATACACACACACATACAAAAAAAAAGGAGCGCAATGATGATGACATATCAAATCGGTAAAATAACCGAATGAACAATACTGAGCTCTCCAGAAAAAAAAAAGAACACTCAATGGAGGTTCTAAAAGTATGGGATGATTTAATTTATAAAAAGGATCAGATTTTAATATATTTTTGTCCACTGTTCACTGATAAAAAAAAAAAAAAAACATCAACGATAATGATATTATTCACATTGAGTTGGACTTTTTCCAGGATTTAGCAGCCATTTTGTTAGCTGACAATTCGACTAATGGAAGCTCAAAAACAATTTGGTTGAGTCATGACAAATATACGCAAATGAATCTATCAATTGCCAGACCTGATGTGACCGAGAGCTCCGAGCTCTCCGAGTGCTCTTCTTCCTCATCCTCATCCTCGCCATTTGTAGAAGGCCTGATTCTCTCCAACTGGAGGAGGGCATCGTTGAGCCTCCTCGCCACCTCCGCTCTCTCCCTGGCCAGCTGTTCACACTGGAGGCCCAGGGCGACCTGCACCTCCTCCAGGTGCGAACGGGGTACACGCGTTTTCAGCTCGCCCTCGAGCTCCCCCACACGTTCCTGGAGGCGACGAACCTGATCTCCATTCGGTCCCGCGCCTCCCGACGTGTTCCCTCCCTGTACTACGCTCGCCTCCAGTTCGACCACTTTTTCTCGAAGCTTCTCGGTTTCAGTTTGCTCTCCTGCGCTCGAGCTTGTCCAGTCGCCCGCAGACTTTTTCCGACCCGGAGCGGCTTGAAGTTCGCCGACTCGCTCCGTCAGCTGTTTGATTCTGTCAGCGTCCTCGGAGGCCTGAGCGGCCGCTTTGACGCGGCTCTGAGCAAGCTCCTCCTCTAACTCGCCCAATTTTGCCCTCAGCTGCTGGGCCTCGGAGTCTTGAACCTCGCTGGCACCTGCTGCCGCCGTATTCCCTTCGTCACACTCCACGGAGAACACCCCGAGACGCATTTGCTCCTTTAGCTGCTCCAGCTCGGACTGGGAGGAAGCAAACTGGATTTGCAGACCTTGCAGCTTCTCCTTCAGAGCCTCTGGACTATCAGAAAATCCAGCCTCAGATGTCTCATGACCACTGTGGACCGAAACAAAGATCGGAAATCTTAAGCAATGCTCAAATCAAATCTTCAAGTCATTTAGTCACTTCTAATGTATGGATTAACCCTGAAGAACCCAAGAACCCTTTTCTTCTTTGGAAAATTATGAATTATATATTAAATGACTGCTATAAGATCACTTAACACCAAAATATATGTTTTTTCAATGTTTTTTTCAATTTATTCCCTAATTTAGGATTAGGGCGAAATTTGACCCTTTGGGATTTAGGGGTATCATTTCGAAAAATCAGAATAACAAAAACTGTCAGTAAACTATTTAGAATTTAAGAAAATAATCAATCAAATACACAGCTACATTGAACAATATATATTTTTGGTTTTATTTGTTGCATTTTAGCCATCTTGTCACAACCACTCTGGCTCATGTAAATGCAATATTCATCCACTAGATGGCTCCATGCAGGGGTCAGAAGTGGCACTCTGGACTTTTGAAGTTATATTTGTAAAAAAAAAAAAAAAAGGTGTTTGTTATTTGAGTAGCAGAATTTATAGGGGCCAAATTTGACCCCGTGGGTTCGCCAGGGTTAAAGTTTGTGACTTTTGGCTTATCCCGACAGGAGTCGATCACAAGGTTTGTTTGGTAGCGCAAATACAGTATGTGGGGGATTACTGTCGATCCATGCTACTGGCAATCTTACCGTTCCTCCACCTCACCAGACTCCCCATTGGACATTTGAGCCTGAGAGAAGCGCTCCTGCAGGGCTTCAAACTCCTTCCTCATGGTCTCATACTGAGCTACGGGGACAAAGTCCGCACCAGGGCTTTGCATGTCGGTGTCGTCCTTCTCGAACATCTCTAGCATCTGCAGATAAATGCAGTGAAGTCAACAGCTAGAAATGCAGTGCGGCAATTTGCTTTTTCACGCTACATAAAGTAGAATACACATATGACAAAAAAAAAACAGGGTGTGGCTGCTTAATGAAAATTGAAGGAAGCCAAAACGCACATAATCCTGAGGTATAATGATCAAATATGACATCATAAAGTCCATTATGACATAAAAGACACTTTGACATGACAGAGTCTTGTCATCTTGTCTGCAAGTTGCGATGGGTTTTGAAGAGAATCTTCTGCCTAGATTTAGTCATAACAGTTTTAATTTACTTATTTCCTCAGTAGAACTTTTATCTGTGGATGTGTCTTTTTAAGTGCTGTCACAATTTCTGCTCATGTCATCATGTCTAAAGGTCCTTGTCTGTTTCCACATCAAAGGGCCATTTGTCAATGTGTATTGAATGATGTCTTAAGGATTTGGGGGCTGTTTCTTGGGGGGGGGGGGGGTGAGGCGTTGTAATACTTTTTCAAGATAGTATAAGAATGCTGTGAGTCCGCTGAAATGACACAAGCGAGGAGCAGTTGTGCTTTTGTAAACCCGCTGTGTCCAGAATTTTCTGCAAAATAAATCCTTCGAAGGTCCTGTTCACCGATCTCCAGCCTGATTCAGAAAGTCAACATTACGAACACGCGGAAAACTTAAGAATCGATTTTTCCAACAGTTTGTACCTGAACTTTGAGAACCAGCTCGGCATTCTGTGATGTAAGCTCCTCTATTTTTTGCTGCAATTCTTCCGCAGTTCCGCGGTCTGCGGGGGGGGCAGGGGTGGGGCTGTCTGATTCCGCCTCAGAGGAAGCCTCGTCACCAGCAGGTGAGGCTCTGGAACGCTTAGAGAGCAACCTCTCTGGAAGAAAGCATGTCATGACTATAACGGACACACTATATGGGCAAGTTTGGAAGTATTGGGACATCTGGCCATTTTACCAACAGTGAGTCTCTGTTATTTATTATTTGTCAAAATAAAAATAATTGGTTCTTTACTGCCACTGTACATGCACAAACATCCCTGACTCAACAACCAAGCTAGCTCAACTGACTTTCTCCCCAGTAAGCAAAAATATGACTCATCACTTTAGCATACTTGGGAATTACAGCACAAATGACATACCTGGGAAGTCAAACATTTCTTCTATATCCTCTGAGTCACTCGCCCCGACGCCATGGCCGCCCTTCAGCTCCTCGATCAACTTGTCCCTCTCAGTCTCCGCCTCTTTCAAGCGCAGTTTCAGTTGTGACAGCTCAAGACAAACACGCATGTTGTGTAAGACTGTTTCTAATTCGTAATAGGAAAAAAAAAAAAAAGTATGCATCAAGATTGCAGTACCTCCCCCAAGGCAGAGAGGGCATTCTGTTGCTGCTGCTCCAAGGCTTTTATCTTCTGGAGGAGACGACCTCGCTCAAGACGTAGCCGCCGGATCTCCTCAAACACCTCCTCATCTTCCACCTTACAACAAAATAAAAGACTTCGTGGTAATTCTTGAACATTTCAATGACTTCAAAAAGATAAACTGGCAGCAACCTGATGAGATTCTGGAGGCTGAGGAGAAGGTGACTGAGCAGGGAGCTCGGGTGACTCCACAGGGGGAGCGGGACTACGTGGATGAGGGGTGGGTGGCAAACCCTGAATGATTACGATGAAAAGGAAGGAGAATGTTAACTCGCTTGAATTTTTGTATTATTTTGTTATTTACTGGACATGAATCCTTTTATTTTCTCATCATTAATTTCATATTGTTTTATTTAACTTTTAACAAACATTTAAATTGGTCTAATTGAACAAACACTGCCAAAATGTTTTGTAAGTTTAAACCAATATTGGCTCACTTGAACTAATGTTTATTAGAGCGTTGATTCCTAACCACTCTGCCAATGAAAATGTAAATTTTCACTTAATTGATGCAAAAAATGATATGCATTTATTACAAATAATGTATATATTCCGTCATCTTTCTATGCCTTTGACTGCTAGTGACAGGCAAAACAATGACATGATCTTCCACTAGATAACACAAATTAACTTAATACAATGTGTTCCTCTAAGCAGGCCGTGGCTGAGATTTCACATTAAATAGATCATGACTAAATCGAGATCATTATTTCAATATTGCATATTTTTCTAAGGTAAAATAGGTAGCATGGTGCACACTGAATACAATACCTGGAGAGGTGACCGTGGTGGGGGAGGGGCTTTCCTTTTCCGAGGGGTACTACCCCCTTGCGCCAGTGAGGCTCGCGAGCTGTTCCGGGGGGTCTGCATTGGTGGGGTAAGGAGGGGGGTTATTCCGAATAAAAATAAAGGAGAAAGTATTGATAAGGCTAAGGAAGAATGTACTACAAATGGGAATGAAAGCATAATGAGGTCACAATATGATGATGGGCCGGAGAGGAACGATAGTAAATGCGAAATTACCTCCTCGCGTGCGGCCTCTGACAATACGTATGCAAGGGAAGAGAGAATATTTCCTTTCGTTACACTGTAGCAAGATTAACAACTTGACAGTATTTGTCTGACATCTCCATTGAGCATCGATATGTCCAATCATGCCAGGACGTGGCCCACTCCTTACAAGTATGCCAGAGGATGGAAAGTATGCACCAGAGCACTCAAACTAGCCAAACGGCTGAAGCACGGTTCAAATGGCCAAATGCGTGTACGCCCTTAAATACTTTGACATTAATACCGTACCAGGAGGTGCTCCATTTTGCAACATGTGAACGATGTGATGGCTGTCAGGGCTGTAGTCGTCCGCCTGGTTTCCGAGTCCGTCCACCAGCTGCGTGTTGGCCCCGCCCCTCAGTAGAACGGCCACTGTTTCTGCACTGTCACTCTCGCAGGCCAGCATCAAGGCAGTCCTGATTGAAGATAATTTTGTAATAAAAAAAAAAATGGAAGACCTCTACTGACTGGCGAAAAAATCATGTTGATGGCGAGTTTTGTTTCCAATTATAAATGTATTTATTTTTTTACTTTAAAATGGCTTACCTTAACTAAAATTGTGTGTTGAATTGTGGCCAAAGGTAGAATTGTAAATAGTACTTTTCCCCAATTTTTTTTTTTACTACACCTCGGATGAAATTGTAGTCGGAAAAATACGGTAATAATTTTGTGACCAATTAAGGAAAATCATGTCATTTCCCGTGGCACACAAATGACCCATTTCCATGACACAATTATCAACACTTCTCTTGTTTGGATGCCAGTATTATAATGAGCAGAGTTGTACCAGCGAACAGGTTCGCATGAGACTGAATCAGCATGTTTGCTACCTCCAACATCAAACTGCAAGTTGTCAATCTCTGCCAGGCCTTGAACTACCACCCTTGAAATTTTATCCAAATGCCGCAGACTCTTAATGAATCCTTCTTCTGTTCCGACCAGCGCAACTCCACTGCCGTGATAATGGTCCCATAGAGGTTTGTGGCTCTCGCCCCCGTTCCATCTGTCAGGAATCCCACAGCTGCTAAAGCCTGACTGACGGACGCACAACTTCCCGCCGGCTTCCTTGGCTGAGGCCGCAGCACAGAAGAAGAGTTGTGTACCTCCCCTGGTTGTCCTGAATGTTTACGTTGGCACCTCGACCCAGCAGAAAGACACACAGCTCCACTCGACTCATCTGCGCTGCCAGCATGAGGGCGGTGGCTCCATCCTGAACAGGGGCGGGGGGATCTATGTATTACTGGAGTATTAATGCAACTATTATATCAGTTAAAAATGATTTAACCTACCCCATCCTGCACATCAAGATCGGCTTTAAAATCCCACAGAATCTCAGTGCAGGATAAGCAGCCACTGACCGCTGTCGACAAAATTGAAGTTTAAAATTCACATGACTTACATTTTTCAATGATGCCTAATTATTATATTATTATTTTATCCCCACTAGCCGCAACATTAAATACATCTGCATAAATTATGTATCAAAATTCTCCCTGAATTGACAGTAGTATTTCTCAATTTTTAGTAAGCCCTGCACAACTTTTACAATAGAAAAAATATTTTGCTTTATTTATTTATTTTTTATTTTATTAAAAAAATATATACATACATATATATATATATATTTTTAAATATATATTTTTTTTATTTTTAAAAAAAAAATATATATATATATATATATATATATATATATATATATTTTTAAATATATATATTTTTTATTTTTTAAAAAAAAAAATATATATATATATATATATATATATATATATATATATATATATATAATTTTCTTTTAAATATATATTTTTTTATTTTATTTAAAAAAAATATATATATATATTTTTTAAATATATATATATATATATATATATATATTTTTTTAAATATATATATTTTTTATTTTATTTAAAAAAAAATATATATATATATATATATATATATATATATATATTGCATCCACAAGCTCCAGGATCTGAAGATTATTTAATTGCAAAAATTTAACAAAAAAAATTAAATTTAAAATATTGTAATGAAAACACATCTAACTATGCTTTCCAGTATGTGATAATTCCCATTACTGTACCTGCATGGTGGAGGGGCGTCCTCCCAATGGCGTCTGTGCAATCTACTTCCAATCTTTCCTTTTATAGACAGGATAGGACAAAAGTTGCTACATTTGATAAATCACAAACGAGAACATGTATGTTGTCAACTTCACTTACCTGTAAAAGTCTTTTTAAACACTCAGTCTGTCCGTTTTTAGCAGCGAGGTGAAGAGCGGCAAAGCCTACCAATTAGAATCAGTAAACAACATGTGATGCAGTGGCCTTGGTGGATAAAAGGATTCATCTTATCGTATAAATGACCCACCAGCGCCATCTGTGACATTGAGGTCTGCTCCGTGAGCGATGATGACCTCCAGACAGTCGACATGCCCTCGAGAAACGCATAGATGGAAGCTGCAGAAAGGACACGTGTATTAGGCTATTTGTACGCGTTTACTTATTCCGTAAAGTGGAAAATACAGACGCACACACCGACAATTGTGCTGAACTAGGCCTGATTATTAGATGTCGGAAATTATTATCCTCGAGTGTCGGCAGTGTTAAGAGTGATTTTTGCGCCCTGATCTGCCATTGATTAATTAATTGGATTAAAAAATATTTTTCATTGTTAAAACAACAAATTGCGCATGTGAGGTGCGGTTACAATGGTATATATTATATAGTTATCAATTGAAGTCGCCATCCTCACATTCTACACTAAAACATTTGCAACTTTGAATGTGTGTGGCTTTAAAAAAAAAGTGGAGCCTGGCCTGGTGAGTGATGTGGGAGTCAATAAATGTTGTTGGCTCAGGTTAGCTGCTAACTGTTTGACGGTCCCATGTGTAAAATGACTGAAACTTGATCACTTATAATACATTCTATATTTAAAATGGTATTTTTTTCATATATCTAATAAGGAAGCGCGTGGTCCTATCCTATGTGGGCCCCCCAGTTGTACTGATTAAAAATAGTAGCCCCCGTTATCATGTAAGTTGCCCATCGCTGCTCAAGGATATGCTCAGAACTAAAACACAGCATTCTAGTCCTCAATTCCTTTTCCTGTCTGGCTTTTTTGGCTCAGCTCCATTCACGTGACAGACAGTACAGTGACCCACTTACGCCGACTTGCCCTCAGCATCCAACTTGGTGGGACAGAGACCCTTTTTAAGGATGAGGGCGGACACTTTGTCAGCTTCGTTTTGCTCCACAGCCTGGAGGAGCCTCTCGTCACTCTTGCTCCAGTCCTGACTCTTTTGGGATTCAAGCCACACAAAAAAAAAAACAGAGGAAAACAGTTGTTTTAAAAATAGCATGACACAGCAGTGGGGGGGGAAAAAGCACAGCAAACTGTACTGCAGTTTCATTATTGTGAAATGATACATACTAGTGGAAGCAGGCTGAGACAATGACAAAAACGTGTCATCAAGCTAACGACAGGCTGCAGAGGATCCATGCAGCTAGCACACACAAAACTAAATACACTACAGTACGGGATCCCTAAGCTATGACCTGCTAGCTAGCTGATTACCAGCTTCCTAATGCCCCTACAAATTACAATTAAAATCTAAGCTTTCCCCTCAGTAACAGCTTCTCTCCAAGTTTTTTTTTTTGTGTGTGAGCATTGTACCCCGCGGTCGTTCCATCCTGCAGCTGTGTGCCCTTGTCGTTCCATATCAGGACTCAGCAAATAAGAGGAGAAACATGCTGGCTGTGTGCTCTGCCAGTTTGGCTGCTTGGTCATTGCGATGTGAGAGACACGGGCTTTCACTTTCAAGCTGTGGGAGCACCAATATGTGCATTATAAAGTAGATTTGAAGGATAGCTGGGGAACTTTACACAGTATTAAAATATCATATTAGATTTTTTTTTTTTTAGTAGTGACAATCTAAAAGTGAAAATTGGTGGTCTCCCCCCCACCACAATTCACTTATGGCAGGGGTTTGCTGTAGTGACACCAGGGGGGTGCAATGTAACTGCTGTGTCCATGTGTGTGTGTGTGTGTGTGTGTGTGAATAATTGAATGCTATCTGAGCTCTATTGGCCATCGACCCTCTGCTCTAGCAGCAGTTTTGTAGCAGCCCCGCTGCCATGCTGCTGTGGCAATACAGTACTGAATTCTAACCCATCACCTCACATTTATACACACTCACCGGGGAGCATAAAATCCTATTTAACAAACACAATATAGAACAAAATGAAAAATATATAAGATACTCGGGATTCACACCAGCAAACACTTACCTCATTCTTTTTAAACTTTGCCTTCAGACTCTTCATGTTGCTCAACCTTGTACTATTTTTTATTTTTTTATTTTAGGCTACGTAGTAAATGTATTAAAAATAGGAAGAAACAAAACATTAGCGACCTGCTAATGACGTAGGTGAGTGTCCCACGACTAGCCTCTCTCCTACTCAGGTACCACCACGCGCAAGCACAGGTGCGTCGTGGGACACTGGCACTAGCCCCACCCAAATCAACAAATAAACCAATCAGAGAAGCGCAAATAACCCGGTTGGCATTTGATTGGATGTGAGTAATCATTTTGGCTACGGTACCGCATGCATGGAGGTAGTAATTTTTAATTATTTTAAGCACTGGTATACACGTAAGACTTTTCAACGCCTCTTCTACGCTTGCCCCTCAAACACAAAATAGCAAATAACTTGAATATTCTTGTTATTGTTGTAAAAAGTTAGACAAACTATTGTTGGAGCTAAACCCGGAAGTAAACAGACAACATGCTAGAAAAGCCCTATAATAGCACTCGGACTTTGAGATTTATTTAACTTACTAAAGTGTTTACCATAGACTCATAGTGGCAAAAAAAATGGATTTCTCCAGAACTCAACATCCAATTTTCAAAAGTCACTGTGACACGAGTGTGTTTTTTTTAAATGCGTAACAGGGTGACAATTTAGTCATTCCTCGGCAATTTGCAATATCTACCAGTAGAGGTCAGTAAACACAAGTAAAACAAGCCATCAAGTTACTGTTCCAAATTCCAACAGAGTGCAAAAAGAAAAATATGGCCTCATTTAGGCAGATAAATATTGCTATTTTCTGGGGAAAACAACAGCTAGAAGTGTGATTCTAAGAGAAAACAACACCAAAACCCAATTTATCCCTTCATAATGAGGAAGCTGTATTAATTTTCCTGAAATATTCCACAGTGCCTTGTTGTCTCTGTGTGATGCCATGAAATTGCTGGCGCCCAGGCGGCACTATTAATTTTTTCTGAAAATATTCCTTTTTATACCTGCCGTTCTCTGTTGTGATTATCTCTCACTGTATGAGACCCTCTTTTTTTTCAACTCTCTGATTTCCCTTTCTCCACATGTTCCCTTTGCATCATGATTTTCCACCTCTCGCTCCAAAAAGTTCTAAAGTTCTCTGGCCAAGTTGTATAACATACTCAAATGCGTTACGGCAGTGATGATCATGATGTGGGTCAAATGGGGAACGACAAACCATGGAGTGTTATTATATTGCAAGATGATGGGACATAAAAGTGTCATGTGAGAAATAATGGTGGAGAGTGCAGGCATGGGCTGGATTCTGATAGTTTTACAATGTGTATGTTATTATAAGGCAAGTCGGCTTCACAATTGTGAGGTTTAGGGTTTGAATCTCTCTTCTTGGCACCCCGGTGGACTCTTATCTTTCTAACTACCCTTGATTGTGAGTGTGATAATGATAATTAAGCTAATGTTTTACTCTTATCTGAAAACAATTTTTGACCAGATTTTCCATCAGCGATACCACACACCAAAAAAAATCCCCAAAAAGGTCATTTTTGGGCGAAAAAAAAAGAAGTATTATTTTTCCAATTTTCAAAAGTCACTGTGGATTGTACACAGGCTGAAGTCGCCATTCCAACCAGACTCAACAGAAATCTTGTCATTGCAACTCAAAAGTCAGCTGTCATCATGGAAGGGATTTTGATTAACCTTGAAGGATCCGCTCAAATGAATCCCAAATAACAAGCGTGTTGAAGTTGACCTCTACAAGATTAATTTGTCATCTTTTTTTCCATTACAGCAAAATGGAGAACCTCTCTTTATAGAGGCCATTAATAGTAGCCTCTATGGATCAACTGTGTTTTTCTTCTGGTTCGTAATGTTTAAATGATTGCGTCTTTTGAGTCACAACTGATTCAAAGCGGTTAGCAGAGACCCACAAAATACTGGATTAACCATCATAAGCCCCCAGTGGCTTCAGATTTTCTTCCAAATGGTCTGGCTCATAACTAGAGCCAGGAAACCCTTAAACACTCAACAAGCAAGAGGAGGAAGATGTGAGGGGTCTGATGTTGATGGTTATCTTGCGCATTGGAGGGTGTGTGTGCATTCGGATTCCAGTACAATGACCTCATCCTCCTTCCCGCCTGTAGGAGTAAGCGAGCTCATGAGTGTCATAAAGAAAAAAACGGCATTTACAGACCTTAATGGCTGTAGCACGTCCAATCTGGTGGACAATGGAGAAGAACACATCTGTGAGAGGACATTCAATATGTTGCTCAATCAGGATGAGCAGGCCTCAGCGCTTTTTACCACATCTTGTATATGGACCAATGAATGTTTGCAACTTTGCACTGCCGATTCTTTCGTTTGCTGCCCCAGACCGCTTCAGCCCCCTCAACAGAAAGAACGGCCGGTCGCCCTGAGCATCTAGCAGCTTTGCACGGCTCTGGTGCTAACCACTAGACCAATATGCTGCCCTATACTGTATATCAGGTATGCAATTGATTAGGGACGTGTGTATACTGATATCAGATAGCAATATGAGCCTGATTCCTGGCCTTATTTCAAGGTACTCATGAAAGCCGCTCTCTTATGGCCGTTTTACAATCAGGAACTAGAATTTGAAATTAGATTGCTATTAATTTCATGCAATTTTAAGGAATATATATATATATATATTGGAATATATAGGTCTTTGTTTTAAATTATCTGTCATTGTTTTTTTGAAAAAAAAATTCTGTACCAAATTTACTAGTGGTATCGGTACTTGGTATCGCAGACTCCTCGAGTTGAGTATTCGCACTGGTATTGGTCTGTAAAAAAGTGTTTTTAAAATTATCTCTACAGTCGCATAAGATCTGACAACAATGCTGAAAGTGCTGTGCAATATTTTCACTAATTTACATGTACAGCGCTTTAATTTTCCCACAATTTTCAATGTTACAGCCTTATTCCACAATTGAATAAATGTCATTTTTTCCCTCATAATTTTATGCAAAACAATCCACAAATAAAAGACAGAATTCTTAAAATTGTGAAAAATGACATACAAAAATAAACAAACAAACAATAAATCTAATTTGACATCCATTTTAATTTAACTCAAGTATTAGTAATTTTGATTGTATTGTGTGCTGACAGTTAAAGATGATTCACATTTGAATCAGCAGCCAATTTTATATGAGGTTCAGGAAAAAAAGAGCTCCGGTGATGTCATGGGGATAAATAATGCACATTCACGCAGCGTGTTCGTGCGAGCTGATTTCCCTTCTGTTTACTCCACCGCGTGCTCCCCGCCAGCGTGGATATTTTTAGAGGAAACTCTGCTCTCCATGTTTGCGGATATTTAAATGAATGGACGCTCCAGTGCGCGTGGAAGCAGACGAAGATAATAGGAGCGAGTGAAGCACCTCCCCTTTAAACGCTTTGACTTTCTCTCTCGTTCTCTTTATCTGCGAGCGTACTCAGTCGCTCCCACTCACTCGGAACTTTGCCTTCGCTCCTCGTAGGATCGCCGCTGCATTTATCCCCCTCCTCTCCTTCCACCCCGGATTATTTATTGTTCCTGCTTTGAAAAAGACGATTTGTTTCTCCCTTTTTTTTTGCGTGGAAGTTGTTTCGTGGGCGGACACGAGGGAAGACGGAATGAAGCGTGCAAAGTGGCTGAGGGGCTGAACACGTAAACACACATTGGCTGGTGAGTCCATGTGCTTTTTGCTTTTGTCAAACCGATGTTTGTGGCACTTCTAGCGTTGGAAGTCAACTAAAAGTGCTTATTTTGAGTTTGGCTCCACCGCAAATTTCAGACTTGTTGGTTTTAACTTGCGGATCGCAGGCATGTATGGAACTTGGCTGTATTTGTTATTTAAGCGTTTTAATGCTATTTTCTGGACTGCAATTGTGACTTTGATCGCAGCCCTGGGGGGCAAAGTTCACCTAGCAGATATTGTTGCCTTGAACGAAAGGAGTGTCTGCCCAGCTGCTTTAGTTTAGCCCGGTGTCCTTTTGACAGTATGAAAAGCCACAATCCCTTTTTAAAGTATTTCTTTCTATTTCTTTAATGCGTATCGGTTCTGTTGAGTTTTTTTTGTCAGGACTTTTTTTTTTTTTGTTGTTGCAGTGATTAATTGACATGTTGGAAACTTTTGACCCGAGGTATGTGCGCTTCCAAGCTGCAAATATGTTATCAAGGTCGCCTGGCTTCACTTGGACTACATGAGAAAAGAGCGTGAAAGCTTAACAACAGACACAGACCAGCTGAGCCATGCAGTTTCATTTTATGATATGAAATTGTTTGAGTTTTAAGGGTCATCCTTATTTTGAAGCACATATTTTTAGAAGAAAAATATTTTTATAGATGATTTCTATGGGAGTTAATGTAAATTAATGGTGGGGAAATAAGCTTGTCTGGTATCAGGAAAGATGAAGCTAATTCTAGAAGGGGGGAAAAAGGTCACTTTTATTTGAATGTAATTGTCATTTTTTGTTTTCGATACATAAACTTTGGGGTAAAATCGGAAATCTGATTTTTGGGGAAAACAATCAAATTTTATTAGAGGCCATATTGGCAAGCTGTCGGGTTCCAAATCTTGTCCGTGATTGCACTTTAAAAAAAAAAAAGTTTGAACACTTAACATGTACAGCTTGACAACATACCCATCCCCTTTTAGTCTTCTAATTAGTTCAAACGAAATTAAACGCACATAATGTCGTTGAAAATGAATGTTTCCATTTAAGAACAGCCATCTGCATTTTTTTATTACACAAGCAATTCCTCGCTCTTGTGGTCGTATTGTCACAAATATTAGTCATGCCATTTGACTTCATGTATAATTAGTGCTTTACTGTAATGTAATGCAATTGAATTGACATGAAATGTTCTTGCATTCTGATGTTCTTAACGGTTGTCCAGCAATTGTTGAAGATACTTTACACGTATAAAGACCATAAAAGTTGTTCAGCAAAAACAATGAGGCTCCAATAATAAGGTCAGCTCAAGTGAGACTGTCTTTTGAATGGCTTTCCTATTTTTAGCCCATTTTCACACGTGATCTAAATGCAATTGGGCACACAAGCTATTAAGAACACGGTATCTACATCCCATGGTTCCTTGATGGGATATAAAAACGTATGGGATTGCATTAGTGTCGTTTCTACCTTGAGGGACAGAAATAGACTCCATCTGTACACCTATTTCTAATAATGTAAGCTCATAAAAAAAAAAAAGTCATAACCTTTGTGTCCTTCTCTGCCCCGTCCAGTCTTTAGCACCACCCTGTGTTTGGAAGCAAAAGCCGCTATGGCCAAGTGGCTCAAAGACTACCTAAGTTTTGGCAGCAGGAAGGTACCCCCGCAGCCTCCCACGCCGGACTACACCGAGAGCGAGATCCTAAAAGCCTACCGCCTCCAGAGGGAACTGGACTTTGAAGATCCGTACGAGGACTCGGAAAACAGGCCCAGGGCCGAATCCGGGACTTCGGAGCCGGCCACGCCCGTGTACGGCTCGCCCATGAAGTCCTCCGGCACGGATGTGAAATCTCCCAAGCACAGACTCATCAAAGTGGACTCCCAGGACCTGGGGCGGACCAAGATCCTGCTTAGCGCCATCTCTTTAGATGATCAGCAAGAACCTGTAAGTGCGGCTCTACTAACATTGTAGTTTTGTAAATATCGGAACTTGTTGTTGTGATCGGAAGTCGACGAAAAATCCTGGGAAACTGTAAAAAAATGAGATGCAGGGACGGATCAGGCCCGCGGGGCTTGAGTTTGTCACCTGTGCTGACAAATGAATCTTGGGGGAGGAGGGGGGGGGGTGTGAAGGGGGGTGAAAGCACTCTCCCAATTCAGTCGTGTCCCATTTACTATCGGCGTGACAGCTTTATTGATCGCACTCGGCGAGCAAATGCGTGTCACAAATATGTTTGCATAAATTGTAGCCGCGTGCGTGCGTGCGTGCGCCACACGGGGATCTACCAGAGTAAGATGAGATAATAATTGATGGCTTGAGCAGCGTGTTGAATCAGAGGTGGTCGCCGGTCCCGTGAGGTTAAACCTTTAAATAATGAATTGGGTTTGCCTTTGCGAGCTGAGGGAAGCCCACATGAGCACGTGTTGGGGGGCTGTAATGCGGACGGGGATGTGTTGAGGACCACGGGAGGCGCTTGTATTGTATTACTGTAGTAGTAGTAGGGGTTTGAAAAATTGAAAAATATCCATCCAGCCATTTTCATGGATTTTTTTTTCTCGTCAATATTGTGATGGCAATTTTAATATGCGATTATTATTTTTTCAAGGTACTCTTACTTTGTATTTTGTCAAAGGGGAAGACAACGTTAAACATCGTTGACAATAATATGTGACCACACTAGTCTAAACATGACATTCTGATTAATATTACTCGGGGCAGCCATTTTGTCACTGTCTGTCGACTAAAGATGACATCACAATTGCTCAGGGCCCAGGCAATGACCAATCACAGCTGACCCGTTTTCTGAAGCTGAGCTCTGATTGGTTGTTAGCTGAGGCAAGCAACTGTGATGTCATTTTCACTCGACAGTAAGTGGCAAAATGGCCGCCTTCTGATTTTGCTCAAGACTGCAGGATTTTGCTGCTTAACTCGTATTCCACCAACACAATATTAATCCGAATACCGTATTTAGCCTAGAAGGGCTGCATAGAACATAATGTTAAGAATTTTTTGGGGGGGGGTTGACTTCCCCTTTAACAAATAAGGAATACTTATTAAACACTTTGTGTTGCATTCTTTTAAGTGTTTATTGAATTATTTATTTATTTTGGTCGAAGCCATCCCCAGCTATTCCATGTTTAACTATTTGTGGTTTTTAGTCTCTTTCTGAAAAAACTTAAATGTCACAAAATGGGGTCAAAGCCCTGCATAATAGGAAATTAGTACATTTGTGTTGTTGAACTATATTGAAGTGATAAATCTAGACTGAGACTAGCTTTACCTATTTTTATTTTTTTTAGTGCAGGAAGTTATGAGAGGTGCATTAAAAAAAAAACAGTGGAATAATGGGATCATAGTTTGTGGTATGTTTCAGGTTTAAATTAGTAATGTAGGCAATTCTAAACAATTATTTACATTTTTTTAATGTTTTTTTTCTTTTTCTGGATAAAAAAAAAGAGCAAAATTACCGAATGAACAATACTGAGCTCTCCAGAAAAAAATAATAATATTTTTTTTAGGTTTGTTGTCACGGCAGGACTTGGTTCCCATAGAAAAGTTCAACTTGTGTAAAAAGTAAACTACTTCAAAGTTTTGACAGCAAAAGTCGATTAACAGTGTGAATTCCTATTCGATAGCTCGTTCCCTCGTTAATTTGCCAGGATCTGTGGGAAAATCTACACGCTAATTAATACAAGCGATTCCTCTACATCAATAGACAACGCAATCAATGTGTGCGCTCGAATCTAGTTTTATTTTTAGGCTTGGAATGCGTTCAACTGGGAATCGTCAGACAAACACAGACGAGCATTTTGCCAATGAGTGATGATGTTTGGAAGATTGCGTGTTTGTGTGTGTGCGTGACCATATGGCTACCTCTTTTCTTCCTGCATTATAAGATGCTCAATGAATGCATTAGTTCCATTGTTGTAACCCAAAAACATGGCTAAGTTTCTGTTCCGTCTTTCATGCGGCAACTGCGGCACAGAATGTTGTTTAAAGATTTCCAGTGTATTCATACTGCTGCTAAATATAAATTGCCGCCCTTTGCGACACTCTAAATGTTGTTGCAAATAAGTGTCACAATATTACCATAAAAACAACAACCAGCATCTACTTTGCATGCAAGCAATTCAGCGGGGATGTGTGTGCGCGCAGTTGTTTGTCTGGCAGCATTCATAAGCAAGGGTGTGTTTTTTTTTTTTTAATACGCTATTTATTTACACTGTTCAGTTAATCAGTCAGGATTTTCTTTTTTTTTTATGAATATGTAAGAAATGCACTGAAATTTAATCAAATACTGACTTCTTACTTTACCCTGCTAATGTAGATGGTGTAACGTTGCTTGAAAATCGTCAACATTAAAATTTGTAGGATTTTTCTACTAAATTCCCATGGGAGCACATTGACCGATTACACTCAAGTCACTGTTTCCCAACCTTTTATTGACCCATGCACATATTTGATATTGGAGATTGAAGAGGTTAAATGTATTCCTCTTTTGCGTGTCCCAAAAATATGAAGACAGATTTAATGTAAGAAAAAACACCTTTGCAAAAATGATTGAATAAAAAACAGAGATCTCTGGACATCGTGACAGACTCCAAACATCACGTAACAGGTGGAATTTCAGAGTGCCGAATGTGTCCCCTCCCTCGTGGAAAGAGGCTTCCTATAGTATCGAGCTTGGAAAGTGAAACGCCTTTTTTTAAACACGTTATACAACAGATTTGCAGCTGTGCCGGTCTCCAGACAAAATATACTTCTCCGGGTACTTCTCTCACAACATCTCATAAACAAATTGAATCAGATTTAGAGTGGCCGTGAGCGATGATGCCAACAGAGTCAGTGTGTGTGTGGGTGCGTGTGTTCGAAGCAGATTCTGTTCTCAAAGACCAAATGTGTTTTCGCACAGAACACTGAGAAGGAATTTTTTTTAGACCAAACAATTTACCAACTTAGGTTAAGGTCAAATTATACTGAGTTCAACACTATTTCACCTACTTTACACATCTATAAGACATTTCAACATGGTTAATATATGAAATAAAGAATTAAAATGTTAATAATGTCTAACAAGATATAACGAGCCAAACATCACGATACGATAGATATCACGATGTGAACCTCACGAAACAATAATTCTCACGGCATTGTGGCAGGTTGGCGATATTAATAATTATACTAACAATACATTTAATTTGTAATGCACTTTACATTTCAAAGAAATCTCAAAGTGCTGCAGAGGAAGATTAAAACAAATTACAATAAATAAATCAGTTAAAAAGCATAAAATCTAGCAATTAAAAAAATAATTAACTAAAAAAATTACAATAAATAAATCAGTTAAAAAACATAAAATCTAGCAATTAAAAAATAATTAATTAACTAAAACAAATTACAATAAATAAATCAGTTAAAAACCATGAAATCTAGCAATTAAAAAAATAATTAATTAACTAAAACAAATTACAATAAATAAATCAGTTAAAAACCATACAATCTAGCAATTAAAAAAATAATTAATTAACTAAAGCAAATTACAATAAATAAATCAGTTAAAAACCATAAAATCTAGCAATTAAAAAAATAATTAACTAAAACAAATTACAATAAATAAATCAGTTAAAAAACATAAAATCTAGCAATTAAAAAATAAAACAAATTACAATAAATAAATCAGTAAAAAAACATGAAATCTAGCAATTAAAAAAATAATTAATTAACTAATAGTGATAATTTAAAAAAAACCTCACGATTCTGTGTAAAAACTCACAATATTGCCAGAATTTTTTAAAATAAAAATAAATTTGCTTGTATGCCTGATTTATATGAGAGATTATCACCACAGTGGCCAAAACATTCCTAATTAAAATTAAACTGCCCTAATAAACTAACCACCAGAGGGTGCTGCAACTACATAAATGGAATACAACCTCTTTTTAAGAGATGTGCCCCTTTTAATATCGTGACATCACGACGACGATATTGTTGGTATTTCAATACCGCAATATCACGCAGTTATCGTTACATCCCTATTTGATATATATATATATATATATATATATATATATATATATATATATATATATATATATATATATATATATATATATATATATATATATATATATATATATATATATATATATATATATATAAAAAAAAGAAGCTTATTTCAAACTACCAAACAAAAATTTTATAAAAAATGTGCGGTCTATAGCTGAAATAATGTGGTGTCAGTGGAAGAGAGGTGAGTGGTTGGCAATCACTGCTCTAAGTAACTCTGTTTGTTTGTTATTAAATGTCTCCAAGTCATTTAATGCCGTATATTCTGTGTTTATAAATGTGTCGGTTTTGTGTGGGTTACTTTTGACTTTTCAGGCAGTGCCGTCTGCTCCACTGGCGGGGGACACTGATTATTCGGACCCCTTTGACGTTCGCTTGGACCATCGACCAGAACCAGATGTTAGACCGGTTCCTTCAGAAAACAATGGCTACATGGAACCTTATGAGGCCCAGCGAGTCATAACAGGTGAATATGTTGCTGTTTTCATTTGTAAAGTAACGAATACAAGTTGCCATTCAAGATTATTTTTTCCCCCCCTCAAGGCTTTTGACTGCTGTTTTGCATAGTGATTTTCTTTCTGTCCGTGCATGATTGTGCGTCCCTTTGGAGTTTTCCACCACCGGCCCTCCCCCCTCCCCTGTGGTTTTCCTCCTGCATCATCTCACTCGCATCTACCGTTTTCCATTTGTTTCTCCTCCTGTAACGTCTCTGTCTTCCCAGCATCCCTTCCCTGCCCTGTCCCAGTGGTTTAGCGTAAAAGTGCTCCCGCCGCTCGCACCACTTCCCGCCCTCCTCCTCTTTCCTTGTTCGTCTATCTGGCCTCATCTTGAGGGCTCTCCTCGGCCCCTCAGGGGAGTCTGGATGTCAGGGTAATCTGTCTTTTAACAAATTATTGCCTTGCCCTCTCTATGATGCGACTGGCATCTTTGGTGGTTCGAATGCGCTGATAATCTCGGCTATTTAATGAATTTCCTCTGCGGATGGGAGGTAATCTGTTGTTGTAGCAGCTGGTTGGAGACAATGACGAGAGATGAGAATCACAACAGTGATTGAGTGTATGGACAATCGTTTTTGCTCAGCTTTGATGTGTGAGCTTTTGTTTGTCTTTTGACAGCTTTTTATCAGGCTGTCACTGACTCTGAGACTCGCGAGATGAGACTAAGTAATATGGCTTCAATTAAGTGTGTTCCAACGGGACATGTAGGATTGATAGTTATTTGCTATATCTGAGTTGCAGTTTTATTTGGAACATGTTCACATGTTTGTTGTTTTATAACTGTACTTAAGATCTTAACATAGGCCAATATTTGGATTTTCTCCTCCAATGTTGCCAAACGAGTCATATTTTTTGTGGTTGAATAGTTGATGAGAATGAGTCCTCCCTGACAAAGATGTTTGTCTCTTAGTCGAGATATATCACTTCAACATACTTCCTTGACACCAATGAACTGCCTTCCAATTAGCAACAGCGTTTGGTGCCATCTCGTGGCATCTAAGAGCATTATAAAAAGCCCACATGACCACCATTTGATGAGTTTTTCAGTGACTAGCTAAAGATAGGTTCCAGAGACTAAAATGCTAAATGGGCTAATTTGTGAATTCGGTTCACTGTATACATTTTAACTATCCATTTTACCAAGATCTTATACTTGCAACTTTGTGGGAGCAGATTGGATTTGTCCAGTGCACAGACTTATATATGTATGGAGTAATAATGCCGCTTACTTGCCGTCGGGGAGATGCCACCGGCGGCCATCTTGCGTCGCATGCGGTTGTGCTAATAAATCTGGGAAGAAGTGCTACATGCATATTTCATTGCTAAGAATATGATTGTTAATTTTCTCTAACATGGTATAAATCCGAATGGTTCTCAAAGAGAAGTTTGTTCTTTGAGAGGCTCTCCTTACATACGGTATTCAGTAAAAGTGGCAACGTAAGATGGCTGCCCAATGGCTTCAGCCACGAGGCGCCGATTGGTAACTCAACTCAATGAGAGAGTCTACTGGAGCAATGGACAAATTCCACACGATGCAAATTCTTGTTAAAAGTTGAGGCAAGGCACTTAGTTTTTAATTAGAAAAATCTCACGGCACACAACCGAGCTTACTTTAATTATTCAGTGATGCTAATATACGCACCGAAAGCCATGACTTATTCTGTTGTATGAATTATACACGGGTTAATTGTAGGGGTGGGAATCTTTGAATGTCTCACAATTCAATTCGATTCCAATTTTTGTGCCTGCGATTCGATTCAGAATCGATTTCCGATTAAGAACGATTTATGATTCAAAATGATTTGATTGACAATGATTTTTGCTTCATTCTATAGATGTGCAAGGAATTGTAATGATCTACTCCAGTCTGACTCGCTAATGCTAATTAGCGCGCTACTCGCGGCACTTTTATCACTCAAAAGAACGGCTCCACACTGCAAAAAAACAGCTTTTATTGGAATAACTTGATCGTGACTTTTTTTTTCTACTCTCTAACTTGGCTACAACTTAACAGTGTATTAGACCGCGTGGAACCACACTGCCCCTAAGTGGCCAAATCGGGTACAACATGAAAAGCGCTCCAAATAAAGGCACACACAGACAAAGGCAAGACAGTATAAAATAATTTAAATAAAATCGATTTTGGGACATTTAAAATCGATTCTGAATCGTACTAAATGAGAATCGATTTTTTTATTTTTTGCAAACCCCTAGTTAATTGTACCTTATGCCATCTAGTTTAAAAAGCACTTAATTGTTTTTACCTGTTACTAAACATTACTGGCATAGATAGCTGAACAAAGATACACACTAATGTGCCGTGGCATAGTAGTTAGGAATCACTGTTGTAGGTGTCACGGTCAGGTGTCACAATACTCGTATTCATCAAAACGGGCGTCCCAATTTTTCAGGTCTTCAGTCTTGAATTGTTCTTACATGCATCTTTATGCCTCAGCCTCCCTCGGTCCTCAGCCCCGCTCACCTTTCTGTCAGATTTCCATTTTCTCTCCCCCTGTGCGCTTGTGTTTCCCGCCATCATGCTTCCAATGAATTTCTCATTTTATTCCCTATAAGCCATGTTTTCATCTCTCCACCTTCATCTTCGCCATCTCCCGGCGGCCTCGCTGACACCTCGGGTTCCCGGCGCAGGTAGAGCAGCTTTCGGCGCCGCCGCTCTTCTGTCGCCATGACTTAACATCAAACGCTGACAGATCCCCCACATGCGTGCTCAACAATCGCTCTGCCTCCCGCCCGCCCCCTCCCGCTTTGCTTGCTCCTCACCCGCCTCCTCCTCCTCTTAGCCTCCTGTTTATTGCCTTGCTCCTCTGCTCTCCCTCCATTTTCCTTCTTCTTCACAGCCTCAGGGCCTTTCCCCAGGGCCTCCATTTGGTCGCCATGGTGACGACCAGGCAGCCCGGCGGTAGCGTTCTTGGTGTGGTGTGAAAGTTTTTCACCGCCTTTCACAATTAAACGGTTCTGTTTCATCTTTTTAGGTGTGCCCTTTTTTTTTTTTTACTTTCATTTTTTCCTACCACCTGTTCTTAAAAGGGTACATTTTTTTAGGTCATCAGATATAAAACGCCATTAGTGGCTCCTGTTGATGAGATGCAAGAATCTGATTAACTTCTCTCGCTTGCGTCAATAATCCTTTCTATCCCAGGGCCATATTTGACTCCCAAGAAATATTCCTCAGTAGGGACCTGCTGAGAAAGTGATGAGAATTTTTCACGGGGGAATAAGGGCGCCGTTGTGAGCGACGCTCGGATGCTGCAGGGGGTCGTGCGGATGAGTCCGCGTGCCTTTTATGCTACTCAGCATCGGAGCCCAAAGCCTTGTTAAGACGCGATATGAGATTCCAAGCCCCGCCGCAAGCTGCGCAAACATCATTCGTCCCGCTCTTTTAATTCTAGTCATGTCAGCGCTCAACAGGCGCTCTCGGTACCAAACAATACCAGTGTTAATATTATTGCGGCTGTGATCTTCAGCACGCTCCGACGGTGCGCCGACTTGAGTGTTTTTTTTTTTTTGTATCTGCTTTGATAGAATTCCAACGTGGCCCGGGCGGAGGACGGTCACGGGGCGGGCTGCAGCTGTACGACACCCCTTATGAAGACGGGCGAGGCCAACGTCCGGGTTTCACGTTCGGAGAAGCTCAGGAGGAGGGCAAGGAGGGCAGCAGGCTGCCGCAAGACGACGAGAGGCCGGCGGACGAGTATGACCAACCCTGGGAGTGGAAGAAAGATCACATCTCCAAAGCTTTTGCAGGTACGATTGTGGAATGTTAAGTTCATACAACATTTGTTGCTAATGCTAAATATAATAAGTGGGCTTTACACAATCAAGATTTTTGGGGCCCGATTTGATCACATGATCAAGCAATATGACTATTTAAATTACTTGTTTATTTACTGTGTATATTATGTACTGAACGTGAGCATCAACAGAAGCATTCTCAAGCATTTTTTGCCAATGTTTAGCAGTCTTATCGGTCAAGTATCGGTCAATCTCATTGAGCCGATCAGATTGGGCTAAAGTCTAATAATAAGATTGGCTGAATGAGTTTTCTATAGTGCTGGTCTTGTGTCAGGAATTATTATTATTATTATTTTTAAAACAGTCGTTTGCCTAGCCATTCCGTCTATTGATTCCTCTTCCATCACAAACAAATGACGTCATATGCAAGGAGTGTTTTTTGGTTCAGAATTTGGAGTGTAAATTGATTTTCATTGATGTCGTATATCATGTGTATTACTTAATTCCTTCACCCAATGAGAATCCCCCAGCATCGAATCGATCAAGTGTTTGATCGGTTTCGATTATGGAATCAGAATTATTACGTTCCTATCAGTTCCCATCCTCGTCTTGTGTAAACTGAATCCCAAACCAGCTGTTTTTTTTTTTTTTTTTTTGTTTTGAATTAGAGAATTAGAGAATTAGAAGTCTTGGGTTTCCTGGCTTGACCAAATTAGCCTGCCAATAACGTTTTAAGATCAAAGCTTCTTCGAATTAAGATTCAAATGGTTTTATTGGGGGGGTGTGGGAGTTCCTTTATTAATATTTTTTTTTGCCATCTGAAATGAATGTGAACAATGTGTATAAAAATGAATTGTTAGTTGATTTTTCATTGTCTTGGTTAATCAATGAAAGAAATAATGCTGCAATGTCCATTCCTGGTTGTGATGCTCTCATAATAGAGATTCATCCATCATTCTGAAGAAGCAAAACAACCAATCAATAGCTACTCAAGCATAAAGTGCAAGAGTTCTCCAAATCTTTTTCATCATGGGACTGTTCCGTAGAATTGTCAGAGATTGTGTTGTGTGGAGTGAGTGAGCGGTAAAGTCATCTCTCATAATGAGCACTTTTCATGGGCTGAAAGCTGCCAAGGGGTGGGGGGTATCAAAGAACAGCCTGTTACAGTATACCGCACAGTGGAATTATTTTCTAATTGTCCTGCACTTCTAAAGCTAGATCACATAGCAAGTACAAATGCTTGATGCAAGAAACGGAGACCGGTGTGACCTACACGGTCTCAGCTCTCCCAAATGACACATCTGTCTTCCTTTATTCTCTTTAAACAACTCTGAGTGAATATTGATTTCTTTCTCTTTACACATGAAGTCCGAAAGTCATGACAACCTTTGGGTTGATGTTCAGTCATGAGGGACACAAGGTTTTTTTCCCCCTGGAATTCTGGGGAGTCCTCAAGTTACGGCGGAGTTCTGTTCCTAGCTGGCGCTGTAATCTGAATTTCATCTTAAATCCAATTTCCCCGTTAAAGTCGATATTTACATCAAATAATTTGTATAATAATAATATAATAATAATAGTAAATAATTTGTGCAGTAATTAAAAACAAAAGAAAACATATTTTCGCGACCCGGTAGAGCCGGAACCAATGTTTCGTGTTTCCGCACGGACATTCCTTGCTGAAAGACGGCAGAGCGGAGCTAATTCAAACTTAAACACGGAAATGTGACGCGCCTGACGGCGAGCCGACCTGACGATGGACGTCCTTTACTGGAGGTAACAACAACACAACTTTAAATAACTTTAAAATGGCGTGATTAGTGTGGGAAATTAACAAAAAAGAAGGTGCAACGTACGAGGCACGGGCGCCGTAAAGTTGAAACAACAGGTTGCGTACGACGTAACTCGAGGCATTTGGGGAATGTAGGAAATATTTACTTGGATGTTCTAATGAGCTAAACATGTGATGTTTTATGATTTTAAATGGTTTCGAAATGTGGGAATTTTAGCATAACATTAATTCAAAGATGCCTGGCGGTATATATTTGTTGTCATTTATGACTACGTTATTGGGACGAATGGAACGTAAAGGAGGAATCCAGTCCGTCCAAGTAGATCAGTGTTAACCATAAGAGGCTAAGCCGGCTTAATTGAGCCGCATCTTCCAAGTCAGCAAGGTCAAGGTGATGGGATAATAAATCAACCGTGCCTCGTCGGCACTCTGCTCCGTTCCCACTACCCAAGCCCCCCGACCCCCCCCCCCCCCCATCAGTGTGTACGAGAGCCTCCCACCCCCAGTTAATTACATGTCTACATGTGCATGACCGATCCAGTGCTAATTAGAGTCACACTGAGAGCGACTGCAGCCCATCTTGGTGCTAAAATCACATTACCAGATGGAAGAATTGACACAAAAGCCTATCTAAAAATATGGGATTCTCCAGCCACACTGCGGTTCATTGTTGCGCCCCCGCTATATAAGATTTTATAAAGCATTTAAAAAATATGTATAATATACCTACTGACTCTAATTATTTACCTACTAGTAAAATGGAGTCACAGCTAGACCCGCCTAGGGTTGTTAGGAAAAATCGATTCGGCAATATATCGCGATATTACAGCGCGCAATTCCCGAATCGATTCAATATGCGTACGAATCGATTTTTAAGCATCAATTTTTTTTATGGGAATATTCAACAAAGCGTCTTACTTAGGGTTAGGATTTACACATCAAGCATGGAAGAATGTTATATTAATGGAACATTAAGCCTTAATAGTTTATTTCAGTACTGTTCAAACATGAAACAGACTGCAACCTGAATTTTCAGATAAATAAATACATTTTCAAGTTTACTGATTAGTATTTTCTAAATTTGAGTTTAAAAAAAAATCGCAATAATCAATTTGTAGATTCGTATCGGGATTAATCGGAATCGAATCGTGACCTACGAATTGAATCGCCAGGTACTAGGCAATTCACACCCCTAGACCCGCCATACACCAAGCGACACGGCTGAATTTGACTCAACTGGACAATCACGGACAATGTGTTGAAGGCTTTTCATATACAGAACTGCTTAGTGTTTTTTTTTTTCTAACCAGAAGAAACCTGACACAATCGGCAAGGAAGACACATTTCGCCCTGGCCTGTCTTTGTATTATAATAATACAAAGAAAGGACATGTGCGAGAAATGAAGGAGAGAGTGTGGATATCTGCGACAGACGCTCCACGCTTTGCTTTTCAGCCACTAGTACAAACATTATGAATTATACATATAGTTAACTATTAATGTTAAACACAACATACAGTACTGGCATGTCTTGGAGCTAAAGGACATTTTGATACAATATGACTTTTAAATTTGCCGCTAAGTCTACAACACTGCGATTCAAATTTTGTATCACAGTAAAACGTGTTGGCCTCTCATGAAAACTAGTTGCGCACTTTGTTACGGTTTTGTTGCGTTCGCCCGCTTTGCTCGGTGTGTGGCGGGTTTCAAAGGCGGGCGCTCATCTAACACAGCCACTACTACACTATATGCAGTATTTTGTAAGTACTGGTATCAGGCTGATACCAAGCTTGTTTCAAGATATTGGTACTCGCGGTCTAATATCTATTTTACGATTAGGAACTACAAATTAGATGTTAGACTAATAGAAAATTGCTATAATTTCATACGATTTTAAGGAAAATGCTATATTTAGAGAAATGATGTAATTTGTAAATTGTATGTCAATTATGTAATTATTTTCTTTCTTGGTTGGGAAATTTTATGTATCAAAAATACTAGCGGTATCGGTACTTGTTATCGGTATCAGTGACTACTCAATATTTGAGTACTTGCACTGGTATTAGTTTGAAAAAAGTTGTATTGAAAAATCGGTTTTGATTTGAAAAAAACAAATTGAATCGTTACATTTGAACTAATTTGCTCCCAAAAACATATTAAAAACGCTCTATTTTAAATATTGCCATTGTCCCAAAAACATTTATAAAAATTTTTAATGTTTTTTTTTTATGGTAGAGCATACAGAAGACTTTGATGCAGCCTCTGGCCTGAGGAGGTCGCTAAAGCAATGATAGTTATTACAAAAAAAACAGTCAGCAGGTGGCAGCAGAGTATAAGAGATCAGCCAGGGCCATGTTGCAACAAGCTCTTTTCCTTATTGTTTTAAACAGTTGTGAATAATGATGACATTTAGCTATATTCAAATGCTAATTGCTGCAGGTATAAATTATGAAAGAAGAGACTCTAATCTTTCTTTTGGTAGGTTTCATGTCTTTATAACAGTAGCACACAATATTCTGTTGTCCTTGCAAAATTTGTCAAAACCCAGTAAAACAGCTGGGAGCGAAGGGGGTGGCTTCAGTGAAAATGGCTGGGAGCGAATGAGTTCAATCATTGCGTCCCTGAATTGTATTCAACCCCGCCCTTTATGACGATGTACGCCTAGGCCAGATATAAATCAGTTTGACGTTGCTGTTCATTTCATTGGGTGTGATGTTAATAGCAAAAGTATGGCAGCAAATTAAAAAGGTAATGCATCTTTTTCAGATAACATGCACTCTCACACGGCACAATGACACAGCCCAAAGGAGGAAAATGCTTGCTCTGCTGTAGCGCTTTGACCCCCTGTCATTGCCATTTAGCGTCCTTCGGCCTGCGTGCTGGCATGTTGCCTTTCGCTACGCACCAAAGCACGCCAGTCTAAACAAACCAACCGTATTTTCCCATTCTCGCCCTTAATCCACGGCCACAGAGCCATTCTGCGCGGACAGGGAACGACTGGCGGATGGCAAAAGGAAGAGGGGAGGGAATGAGAGGTGTGAAGGCAAAGGACAGCGACACATGCACATCCAAGGTGAGGTGAAGAGGGAGGGGCTTATGTGTGAGAAATGGCTACGGGCTGTGTTGAGGTGAGGAGGCGAATCAGGGGGGGGGGCTAGGAGAGCCTACATGCATGTGCGTGGGTGGCTTTGGGTGTAGGTGCAGGTGGGGGTCACCGTGGTCTTCCCTCGCCTCATCAACGCCTTTGCACGATGCGAGTACATACTGTACTCTGATTATCACCAAGCGTCTAATTGGAGGGTGAGAGGATGTGGCGTGCAAGTAGTGCGCGTGTCGGCACAAATGAGTGCGTCGGTGTTGAGTGCGGGAGGGAGAACTTCAGCTGATGCTTTTCGCAGACGAACTGCGCTAATTATTGTCGCTACTTCTAGACCAGCCATTGTCAAACTCGCATATCGTCGTTATGGTTACTCTTTGTGAAGTGACGTAAACCCACAAATACATAATAGGTAAGTAGTAGCACGAATAGTGCACAAGTCCTTGTATTTGGGTACTCGCCACTACTGATTAACAATACATAATAATGACATTGTCTTGAAACGGTGATCAAAATGTTTTATTTTAACCAAATATTGTTCAAAAACAAGCTTTTCTTCAGCATGGCGGAAGTTTCACTCAAATGTAACACTTTTTAGAGTAGCACATTGCCATTGACATTTTAAAATCAAACCGCTTGTTTTTTTAAGGCATATTTCATTAAAAGGGGTAGTCATTCCCCAAAAATGTTCTATGTAGCCCCACTAGTCTAAATACAGTATTTTGGTTAACTCATTTACTGCCATTGACGGCTATAGACGTCAAAAATTCATTTGAACTCTTTCCATTAGTTTACCATTTTTTTCCACTTTTGTTAGCAAGAGTATGAAAACCTAGAATTTTTTTAATTGTACATTTAGAAAAGATGTAAGTGAATTCATGTGATTAACTCTTTGACTGCCAGACGTTTTCAGAAAAGGGATGCCGTGGGTGCCAGCCGATTTAAGCATTTTGACTGATCTTTCAAGGTCCACAGAAAATTATGTGTTTGGACTATGGAAACACACATACTACCAAATGAAAGATTGGACTCTCATCTTTCATCAGATAAAAAAGTTTGTTTCTACCTTATTCCGTTTTTCAGTAATCAACAATAGAAAATGGTTAGTTTCACCTCTGTTTTGAAACAAACGTCTTTTAACGTCTTTGGCACTCCTCTGTAGGATTTTACTAAACGTTATTTAACGTTTTTGGCAGTCAAAGAGTTAATTACAATTTAAAATTTTAATCGCATGACGCCCCTAATTTTTTTTAAATTGCATCAGGCGATTAAAATTTGTAATTGTCATTAATCGCATGACTTCAATAGTTAACTCACAATTAATCACACATTTTATATATGTTCTAAATGTAAAATAAAAATATATAGGTTTTCATACTCTTGTTAACAAAAGTGGAAAAACATGTTAAACTAATAGAAATAGTTTAAACGAATTTTTGCCGTCAATGGTGGTTAATGAGTTAATATTGTGTTAGTGAAATCTGAGTTAAGCAGAAAAATCCAGCAGTCTTTGTCACAATCAGTTGGCGGCCATTTTGCCACTTAGTGTAGTGAAAATGACATCACAGTTGCTCAGATCTCAGGTAACAACCAATCACAGCTCAGCTTCACAAAACAGATGAGCTGTGATTGGTCGTTGCCTGAGCCCTGAGCAACATTGATGTCATCTTCAGTCGACAGCAAGTGGCAAAATGGCCGACCGCTGAGGTGGATAAAAATGACTGGATTTTGCATTTTTTTTAACTCATATTACACAAATGTAATATTAATCAGAATAAAAGTATTTCTTGATAATGCTGTTAAGTACAATAAAACGCAACACAAGACATTTGATCACTTGTTTGTTGCTCCAAATCCTTTTGACCTCATTCCTACTGGCCACATCTTCCACTTTGGCCGTCTGCGTTCGTCTGGCCTGCCTGAGGGGCTCGGACGTGACGGTCCTCTCTCAATCTCGCTGGCTTTTTTACCTTCAGCCTTTTGAAAGCTGTCACTAGTCTCCCTCATCCAGCTCCAATTACGGCACTCATTAATTCGCCGACGTCAACAGACAACCCTTGCAGCTGCTCGGCACCAATCAGCCAGTTAATGAAAGGCGCCATCTCGTTAGCCATCTCACGGACACACCTAATGAACAGATGAACGTGTTTTTCCCCTCCTCTTATTTTATAACCCTGTGCTGTATCGCAGTTTTGAGTAGGCTCATTCTCGCGTCACGATGGCTATATGAGTGTCTGTAGAGTGGGGAATAGTCCCCAAATTGGCTGGAGGATCCGGATGATGTTGAAGGCGGGTGAATTACGCTCCTTTATGGTATCACTGAGCAGATCACTTGTCGTGTCGTTTCAGTGCAGCTGCTCATTAGACAGCAGCAGTGCACGTTTTAAAGCAACTCTCGACTAAGGTTAGGCAACGCATCAATTTAATCCATGAATTTCATACATTGTTTTTATTTATTTATTTTTTAAATTCTGGAGAGCTCAGTATTGTTCATTCGGTAATTTTACCGATTTGACATGTCATCATCATTGCGCTCCTTTTTTTTTGTTTTTTTGTATGTGTGTGTGTGTGTGTATGTATATGAATTTCATACATTGTTTATGGCTTTTGTAGTTCACCGCTTCCACTAACAACATTGCATCACCGTTGCCATTTTCCGCCATTTGGTAGCTATTTAGTGACTTTTTTCGACCCCTCAGCAACTAATGAGCTCAATTCCCGCTAAAACAGACAACATAAGCGGAATCGTTTTCACCTTGTTTGCCAGATCATAAGAAAGGAGCTTAGTGTAAGACAATCACTGACTGAACCTTGCCGAACATTTCCAAAGACATGGTGCCCATTTATAATTTGCAAAAGCAGCTATTTATCAACATGTTCGAAACTAGGGGTGGGAATTGCCTACTACCTGGCGATTCGATTCGTATCACGATTTATAGGTCACGATTCGATTCAGATTAATCCCGATACGAATCTATAAATTGATTATTGCAATTTTTTTAAACTCAAATTTAGAAAATACTAATTAGTAAACATGTACACTGTAAAATTTGTATGAAAATGTATTTATTTATCTGAAAATTCAGGTTGCAGTCTGTTTCATGTTTGAACTACACTGAAATAAAATAGGCTTAATGTTCCATTATTATAACATTCTTCCATGCTTAATGTGTAAACCCTAAGATGTTTTGTTGAATATTCCCATAAAAAAATGATGTTTAAAAATCGATTCGGCCGCATATCGAATCAATTCGAGAATTGCGCGCTGTAATATCGCGATATATTGCCGAATCGATTTTTTCTAACACCCCTATTAGAAACTTTTGTCACCAGCTATGTGGCTTCCAAGCTGTAAATATTTATTAGAAGGGAACAGTAGAGCAAACATTTTGAGGTCTTCTGAGATTTGCTAACATCTGGCTAGATTTGAGGTCTCTCTATGTCATCGAACACAGCAGTAAGTATTCAAATTGTGTCTGCCTTTCTGATTTGTTCAACCTAAGTTGCATTCAGTTTCACACATTCTACAGTATTGTGTTGTCATGGAAATGTACCAGAGCTGGTGAAGCAGCTTTTGTCTCGCCCAAGGTTAATTTTGTACGCTCCGTTCCAAGTAACTGTAAAAAAAAATAAAAGTTTGTTGATCACAAGGTGGCTCTCCTCCCGTTACCTGTTGATTAGTTAAGGCAGTTTTTTTGTTTTGTTGTTTAGATAAGAGCAACATTCCCACAAGGAGGTCAATCTAAATGGGAATCATATGGGATGCCAGTTTTCCATAATATCCCACCCCAACATGCCTCTAGAGAAAATGACTTCACATTGCCTTCAGCCTTCCCGACAATTATGCGCTTTTAGGTGTAGCATCCGCTCTAGAAATCTGCCCCACAATAGCTCGGTTCAAAGCTGCAAAAGTAATAAGAGCTGAATGCACAGAGACAGAAAACAGCTGTGGTTTTGCAACATCTGCTTGTTTTAGGAAGAAGAATCGGGGGTCATCAGAGTAAGGGTTTAAGTACTGTAATTCTATACTTTGTGGGAACATTTTAGTTGGCTCTTCTGAATGAATTTGGAGAGATCCAGGCTAGCCGTCATCAAACACCTTTGGGCCTTATGAGGGAGGAATGTAAGTCCAAATTTTTATTCATTTTATTTTCCTTTGTGTTTAATGGCAACGTGTCCCTATATTTTTGCCCATACATTGTTTTGAAAAAGCCGTTCTTGCCTCACTAAAGTAATGTTAATTGGTAGTTTTATATACAGTATGTTCTCAAAACACTGGCTTGATGATTAACTGATTCGATGCCAACCATTTGCACTCATCACAAGCTGTTGATTGTGTTGAAATATCCGTTTCTTCTGGGGTTGCAACACGACAATACTGACGCTAGTTTCGTTAGTCCGTCCTTGTTTTTTTGCCTTGTATGTTAGCATGGAGCTAGCATTAAGCTAGCTTAAAGAAAGTGCTTGGCTTCTTTTTTTGAAGAATTGTTCACTGTCTGCTAGGGGTGTGCCAAAAAAATCAATTGCGACTCTCATTTAGTACGATTCAGAAAATTTAAAATTGATTCTAAATCGTACTAAATGAGAATCACAATATTTTTTTAATTTAAATTGTTTTATACTGTCTTGCCCTTCTTTGTGTGTGCCTTTTATTGAGAGCGTTGTACACGATTTGGCCACTTAGGGGCAGTGTGGTTCCGCACGTTCTGATTCACTGTTAAGTTGTAGCCACATTAGAGAGTAGAAGGAAAAAGTCACGATCAAGTTATTCCAATAAAAGTAGGTTTTTTTTTGCAGCGTAGGAAGAGCATATGCTGGTGAGTATTGTTAACATGCTTCTCTGTATACATTCCTGAAGCGTTTTGTATGAATAGCCGTTCTTTGGAGTAATAAAAGTGCCGCGAGTAGCATGCTAATTAGAATTAGCGAGTGAGACTGGAGTAGATTATCTTTGCACATCTATAAACTGAAGCAAAAATCATTCTTTGTCAATCAGATCACTTTAAATCAAAAATCGTTCTGAATCGAAAATCAGACCCAAAAATCGGAATCGAATCGTGAGACAGTCAAAGATTCCCACCCCTTCTACAGTATCTACCAAACTGCTCCCCATGTATCGTAACTAGCGCTTGCAAGTCAAATGTTTGCTCGTAACTCAAATTTTTGCTCACAACTCAAGATGGCTCATATCTCGAAAACTTGTCGGTTATGGCACTTTGGTCAATTGGGTTCTTCTACCAGTTGTCAGTCAGCATATGCGTGTACGCCGGGTCATGTCAGTGTGTGTAAGCACTGTCTGGATGTAGGATTTCTTGTCTGAGTGTGTGTGTGTGTGTGTATGCGTCAGTTGGAGCCTGGCCATGTTTTGTGTGGCGGTGCGCATGGAAACAAACACACAGACAAAGAAAGAAAAACAGAAAATGAGATTTGCAGTGCGCTGCTCTCGGTAGGCCCCGCGGGCCATCATCGGAGAACAGCCTCTTCATCAATTTAGTGGCGCCGCGGAAGGACTTCTCTTTGTCACATTTGCTCGTTCTCCCCCATCACTCGACACTTTTACTTCTCCACGGCCGTGACCTTAGCCCGACATTAATGGAAAGGCATGTCCTTTGTGATTCCTTGGCTGTAAGATGGACGGGTGAGTTGATGGGATCTAGACAAGGAAAAAGAGCAGGCGAATTCAGTGAACCATCGCTTTTCAAACCTAAAGGGCAAAAATTAGCAATTTTTTTTTAGAATTGCCTATAAATGATAGGCTATAATAACAGTTTTAGTTATAAATATCCCAAAACACTTGTCCAATTAAGCCACCATACTAACTAGGGGTGTGCCAAGAAATCGATTCTCATTTAGTATGATTCAGAATCGATTTTAAATGTCCCAAAACCGATTTTCTTTAAATTATTTCATACTGTCTTGCCTTTGTTTGTGTGTGCCTTTATTGGGAGCACTGTTCATGTTGTACACGGTTTGGCCACTTAGGGGCAGTGTGGTTCCACGCGGGCTAATACACTTTTAAGTTGTAGCCACATAGAAGTAAAAAGTCATGATCAAGTTATTCCAATATTTTTTTTCTCATTATTATCTCTTTGACTGCCAGACGTTTTCAGAAAAGGGATGCCGTGGGTGCCAGCCGATTTAAGCATTTTGACTGATCTTTCAAGGTCCACAGAAAATTATGTATATATATATATAACACACATACTACCAAATTAAAGATTGGACTCTCATCTTTCATCAGGAAAAAAAGTTTGTTTCTACCTTATTCCGTTTTTCAGTAATCAACAATAGAAAATGGTTAGTTTCACCTCTGTTTTGAAAAAAACGTCTTTTAACGTCTTTGGCACTCCTCCATAGGATTTTACTAAACGTTATTTAACGTTTTTGGCAGTCAAAGAGTTTTTTTTTTTTGTTGTTGTTTTTTTTTGCAGTGTAGGAAGATCATATGTCGATCACTAATGTTAAGATGCCTTCCTGTATACATTCCTGAAGTGTTTTGTATGAATAGTCGTTCTTTTGAGTGATAAAAATGCCACGAGTAGCGCGCTAATTAGCATTAGCGAGTCAGACTGGAGTAGATCATGACAATTCTTTGCATATTGAAGCAGAAATCATCGTCAATCAAGTCATTTTGAATCTAAAATCGTTCTGGATCAAATATCGATTCTGAATCATTTTTATCTGGTAATGATGTTTGTGCTTTTTTCTTTCCTAAGACGAGACCGAAGACAACATTTTTATCTGTTGCCGTGATTGGTTAAAACAAACCGTGCACAAGATGCCACATCGTCCAATCGGCTCGAAGTATTGTACGGAATGCCCCGCCTTTCCCGAGCAAATCACTGTGGAGAATTCCCAGATTGATTTTGTGAAGAACTCCCTTGAGCGAATCACAATTATCAATCTGGCAGTTGCCAGGTTACTGGCTTCTGGCCAAGACCCGCTCTTTCTTCCTCTTTGGGTTTGAAGCAGCTCAATTTAAAACTGCTCCGCTGCGGTAAATAGATTTATTTTCAAAAAATTAATCAAGGGCCACCAGGGTCAGGTCACTCAGGCAATAACCTGAGCAGACTTCCCCAGCCACTTTTTCCAGATCTTTTGGGGGGGAACCCGAGGCGTTCCTTCCTTTGTCGTCCCCGGGTCCACCATGCCTTAAACACCTCACTAAGGACGCATTCTAACCAGATGCCCAAACTACCTTATCTGGCTCCTCTCAGTAAGGAGGAGCAGCGCCTGTTTGTGTTATGTTCTACAGAAAAATGTGCAAGTCTATGATTGGAAATGATGAGCTCGAGGCATAAATTCAAATGGGAATCAATTCAAAACATGGCCGGGAATTGATTAGCTGTGACCAATGTGCTATAAACTTGTGTGAATGGCCCTTTTCTCTCTGCACTAACATAAGGTGTTAATTATCTTGTCTTTATGGGGGGGGGGCTCCGCGTGCCCAGCAGAAGGTCTTCATGAGCGTATATGCATGCCAGCCCCTTCCAAAAAAACAGATGTCTTCATTAATGAAGCAAATGAAGCTGTCTTTGTGCAACCCCCTCCTTTCTTTTGAGCTTGCAAAAAAAACAGCAGGTGTGCTTAAAGTTACCCGTCACTCAACTCAAACATGTTCCATTTGCCCTCCTCTCCTGTAATTATCAGGAAAGCGAGCTTCCAGGCTCATGTCGGATTTGGCCAAATTACCGAATTACACACCGAGTTCTTAAATTGAGCTCAATTGCGAGATAGAATTGAGGAGACTTCTGAGTAGAATCGACAAGGCTGTTTGCGCTTAAGTGAGCGCCTGGCTTTTGTCTGTAAGTCTTTGTTTCCGCAAAGTCTTTGTGCGGTATCGGAGGACAAAGCTGAGCACACGCAGCTTTCCGCGCGTAGCACATCATCAGGTTCGAGTTGTCAACGGCAGCCCAGATGTTCCCTGCCAGCGTGCGTGTCGTCTGTCTTCTTATCATGATGCTTTGTCAGCATGTTGGACTTTCAGGCATAAACTGGATTTATTAGAGTGCAAGACTAATGATATCTTTTTTTTAGTCAGTAGTTGGTCAAAAGAGCTTTTCATCCTGATGAAAAAAAGAAGATATATCTCAAACAAAACTGATCTCAGTATTTCTCGTAAAATTTTTGAGCAATACATAGGATCCCTGTTTTTTTTTTTTTTTTTTTAATAAATGGAATATTTGAGTAAGATAGACTAGTTACAAGCTTTGAAAACAAAAACAAAAAAACAGCATAAAACGGAAGATAACGTTTTTAACGGTATGCCCGTGGTTCCAAGGTTACGTAAACTGTGTGGAATAAATTTAGAGAGAAAAAAAACGCAATTTTGTAATCAGCTTGACAATTTCAGTTTTAAAGCTGCTCAATGCAGACAATGCCCAAATGACGTCACATCCGCAGATAGAGAGCGGGAAATTCAAACCCGAATCCAGTCTTAAAATCATTGGCCAGAGGCTTGTAGGAGCACAACTAAAATGTTAATCTGCTAATTACACGTTTGAGTCATAAATTATCAAATAAAAAGGCTATTGTAAAGATATTTTGGGGCAAATTCCTCCATTGGGCAACTTTAATCTAGTTTTGTTCCGATACCGGTATTGGGATAGGCCCCAATACTGCATTAAAACAGTAGGATCGGCATCGGCAAGTACTAACAAGTAACATGCCGATACCATTATTTCCTTTTAATACAGCATCTTGTGTCTTGCTCGTGCACGACATTCACTGATGTGTGACGTGGTCACTGCATGCTGAGTCAAGATATCCTATTGGCCCTTGAATGCTCTCAACCAATGACAGGACAGCTTTTTCATGTTGGGGAAAAAAACCTCGGTATCGGCCGATACTATAAAACTGGGAACAATACTACTTTAATCTGCATTAAAAATAAATAAATAAATATATTAAATAAAATAAATATATTTATTAATTAATGAATTAATAATTTCACAAAAATCTAATTTCAGATTTTGGGGGGAATTAGTTTTTTCTTTTTTAAGTCACTCGTCACTTAAAAAAAAAAAGTTTATAGAGGGGTTGGAAAAGTCACAAAGTTAACAACACTTTACTGTGCTTTTGTAAACCAGTTTCTGTCTGTCCACAAACATGTTATTGGAACAAGCACAACATGTCAGTGAGAACGGGCTTTGGACTACAGAGTTCACAAAAAGATTGGGAAAGAAAGTCCTAAAATGGACTAATCATCTAAAAAATAATACCTCTCAAGCTTTGCAAATGACCCATTTGTGATACAGCTCTTGTATTGTATGCCAGCAGCTTGCTTGTAGCTCATGGCATACGGAATTCTTAAAGACCCAAATCATGCTAAATTTGATCAAATGGGTCTCTTTGGGCTACTCATCGCCCCGTGGTTCCGTTTTGTTCGCCAGTTAGAGCAAGCGGACAGACCGATGGGCGTATTCTCAGTGTCAGGTGTGCGTACGAGTCTCATTGAGGGGTGCCAGGCCACACTTTGGTCCTGGCTTCGGTGGCCCGCTCCAGATGGGGCCATTGTACCGTGCCACGCATCAATAATTCACAGAGAGCCAGAGAAAGTGGCGGAGTGTGTCTGCCTGCTCAATAATTAACCAGGGAGGGGAGGGAGGCATGTTTATACAGCCAGGTCCCTCTCCCTACGCCCATTCAAATAGCCTTTGAAGAGGCGGGCTTGGCGGAGAGAAGGAAAGAGGGCTGGGCGGTGGGGGTCTTTAGATTTGTCAGCTCATTAAGACATCTCTTTTCCTTGTATTTGTTTTGTAATCTTTTTAGCCGGAGTATCGCACAAGAACGGGCAAATCCAATTCGCATAACGTGCGCTTGTGTCAGACTACAGAGACGACAGATTATTGCCTGCCATGGTGGATAATGAGCTATTTTCAGCTCTGCCTCACTCTGCACCCTGTAACCCCCCCACCGTCCCCTCCCTCCCTCCACTGTAGGTAGGACAGTGTAAGAAGCATTTTCACAGCCCTCACACCCTTCAATTACTCTGCCACATGGCACACATGAAGCCTCAATTTTGTCCTGGTTGCTGGTGTGGCCCAGAAATTTCTCAGCATCCCATAACAGTGAACAATGCAGGCAATGCAGTATATCTCTTAAATGATCTCCCTTCTCTCCCATGATGAATGGCTGTGTCCAGAGGAACTGTTGTATATGGTGCACACCATCCCTCAGTGGACTGAAATATGGGATTTGATATATATCCAGAAACTTCTGAGGTTGAACAGAATTATTGCTGTCACTATCGGATATGTTTAGAATCAATTATTTATTCGATTAATTTTAAATCAAGAAATGGTTCCAAATGATTACTCTATTGTAAAATAGTTGTCGATGAACTTATTTGCTCCCAAAAACCTTAAATATCACCATGCTTCCAAAGACGTATTTATGCGTTTTTTATGTTTGTTTGTTTTGTTATGCTATAGCATACAGAAGGCTTTGATGCAGCCTCTGAACTGAAGAGAATGCTAGAAGCAATGGTAGTTATTCCAAAAACGTCCAGCAGGTGGCAGCAGAGTATAAGAGATCAATCAGGGCCATGTTTCAAAAAGCTCTTTCCCCACTGTTTTAAGCAGATTTGTGAATAATGATGAAACTTAGCTATTTTCTAATGTTAACTCTTTCACTGCCACTGACGTTAAAAGACGTCAAGTAAAAACCTACGGAGGGCCGCCAATGACGTTAAAAGACGTCATCCAATTTTCTTTTTTTTTTTTGGTGAAACGGATGGAGGAAAGCCTTCCCCAGCTGTGTTGAAAGTTTCAAGCAGGTCTAGTGAGCCTAATGACTATTTTTGGCCCCTAGATGGCAGCAATGACTCTCTTTTGACAAGATTGGGTAGCCGTCAGCAGAAGACGTGAGGCGGGGCTAGAGTGTTGAGGGGACAATGGCGGAAGAAGCCATAATGGCGACCGGTTTGCAAGCAGCTCACGGTCGAGCCGTTTTTTTCAAAGACGAAAAGCATCGACCAACGCTATAAAGAGCACATTGATGACGACGATGATCATCATCGATGATGATGATGGTGACTCCGAGGTTGACGGCAAAGTTGGAAGCGTTGACGCGGCGGCTATGACGACGTCTTAAAAGGTTCACGGGCTAGCGATGCCAACACCGGAAAACGCGGAGCACAACCGAGCACGCTCAGGCGGACGTTCAATCGGACGACGAAGAGTGCGTAGAGTCTGCTACTTGCTATTCCCCGGAAAAAAAGGCCGTCTGCACGGACAATAGAAAGTGAAAGTAATCTGTTGTGCAAACCCTGCTCCCTCTCCTTGCACGCAGGAGAGCGTTACAAAAAGAAAAACTGTATTTGAAACATCCACATAATTGTAAATAGTACCACAGTTGCACACATTTGTAAATAGTTTGCAAAATTGTTTTGTCAAATTGTTACACTGTTGAATGGAAATAAATGTATTTTGCAAACTAAAAACACTTTTTCATTGTTGGTGAAAGCGTTTTACAGAAGTAAAGCACTGTTTAGGTGTTTGTGGCATCATTCATGGACAAAAAGAAGTGTACAATTCACTAGAGTGCATGAAATAACATCGTTTCACAAAAAGCTCTTTTTCTCCACTTTTTGTTTCAAAACAGAGCATTTCGGTGAAACTAACCATTTTCTATTGTTGATTACTAAAGAACGGAATAAGGTAGAAACAAACTTTTTTTTCTGATGAAAGATGAGAGTTCAATCTTTCATTTGGTAGTATGTGTGTTTCCATAGTCCAAACACAACATTTTCTGTGGACCTTGAAAGATCAGTCAAAATGCTTAAATCGGCTGGCACTGGCGACATCCCGTTTCTGAAAACGTCTTGCAGTGAAAGAGTTAATTGCTGCAAAACGGAAAAACTTTTTTTTTTCCTGATGACAGTAGACACTCTAACCTTTCTTTTGGTAGGTTACATGTTTTTATATTAATAGAACACAATATTTTGTGGGCCTTGCAAAATCTGTCAAAATCCAGTAAAAGAGCCAAGAACGAAGGAGGTTGCTTCAGTAAAAATGGCTTGGAGTGAATGAGTTAATTTACATGTCAATTAATCGATTTAATTTTGGCAGCTCTTAACAGAATGCACTCAATTGGTTCTGATTATAAATTATCCAATAGGAAATAAGAGAAATGGATCATAAAACCTTTTAGCCCTATAAAGCCTGGACCATTAAATATATCAGAGAAAATTCAGATTCTTTGTAAATACAGTATTTATTGGTCCTTTTGAAAAACAAAACAAAACAAACAAATTGAAAATCAACTTCCACATATGACTTTTGTACATTTATAACTGATAAATATAATAATAAAGCGACATATCAAGCATAGTTTTTCCAAAAATCAGAAAGTACATTTAATTGTCTCTCCTTTCTCAATTGGGGCAATCTTGCAAGGTCGCTGGAAAAGCCATCAGATGGGTGATACTGCCCTCTAATGGATTATCCGCGCAATGCATGTGTCAGATCATATACATCAGGATTTTAATGGGGAACAAAAATATTATAATCGTGAAATAGAGGGCTCAAAATGTCTTTTATTTAATATGATATGTTTGGCGTATCATACCTGATGTATCAATTTAAAATTTTTTTTTTTTTTTTAGCAAGGTAGAAAAACATGTGGTATCATGGCAGGTCATAGGTCATTACTCAGCATCCCATTCCTTACTGTGTATATTATCCAGCATCCTCAGTCTATCACATAACAAGACGACCTCCTGCCGCCGCGTCTCACTCCCATTTGCTTCCTCTCATTAAAATCTTGGACTGAGTTCTCACCGCTTCGTCATCGCCGCCTCTCTCACTTTTCTGCTTTTTTGTTGAAGCCATCTGTGCTTTTCTCACTCTGTCCCTCTTGTTTCTCTCACCTGACACCACCGCCCCCCCCCACACCGAACCCGCATCACCCCCTCTTCCTCTATTAGAGATGAGAGAGTTGTCAGAGCTGTCCTGGCCTGCCCCGGTGGGTCAAAGGGGGGAGGAGGATCCCTCCGCTCAAGAACAAGGTGACCTCTCGCCCTGAACACGACCCGCCATCTTCCCCACATTTACTCCGTCGTCACCACCCCTCCCCCATGAACTCAAACATCTGCAGTCACCGCGACCTTTGACTCCGTCTGTTCTGTTGCTTTCCACCTGCTATCCATTTAGCCTCAGATTCCGTAGCTATTCTGCTGCGCGTGATTTAAGGAAAGTGACTATTTTTTTTTTTTTTTGCCATGTAATATGAGAGGCAAGCTGAAATATTCAAATGACATGAAATTCTGTGGTGTGTATGACTTTACCTTTATTGATCAAGCGATATAAAAATGACCCATATCAGTCACTAATAATTTCATTTTTTTCAAACAGTGCAGTTCGACGGGACCGAATGGGATCGCTCGTCTTCGCCAACCGAGCGTTTGCGTCCCCCAGGGCCCCGGTCCAGCCCGCTGGTGGGCGGGGGGGTGAAGTTTCGAATGCCCCAGGAGGGCCTCACCATGGTGGGGGAGAGGGTGGACCCCACACAGCCTCTGGAGAAGCAAGTGTATGTCTGCCCGTTTTCTGATCCATATAATGTACAGTACATGATTTGTCCAATAGGCCACATTGCTGTTGACATTTCATCACATTAAGAGGTTTGCTTGATTTCATGTTCACCGTCCTTGTGGCCATTAGTTTAATTACCTCAATCTAATGGATGGCAAAGTGATAAAAAGTTTTATAGCAGTAGGCGCATTGCTGATACACTTGACATTAACTGTCTTCTAAACATGCCCATAATGCTGTGCAAGATGAGTTCATACATGACATCTCAATGGGATGATTTTCCACTTGATTATGAGCAGCTTTTAACATTTAAAAGACCATTTGTGTTATTCGGCTAACTTCCCTTCACTTTGATCCATTAATGAGCGTGGACAATACGACGCGTTAATGTGTTTCGGCGAAGCAGCGCCCAGCCGAACCCAGGGAGCTGTGAAGCATTAGAGTAAAAACTAATTAGGTCTGAACATTAAAAACACACATTTACTTTGGTGTTGTAATTTTAGACATCATTGGTGTGATTTATGTGCCGCCTCTTTGCACATAAAGACTTTGTTTCGCTAATGGAATCCAACCACACGAGTCGACATCACTTAAGCACATGCTGAAAAGGTATATGTTTACACACGCTAATACGCAAGGCGCTAGCCGATTTTGTTGCCTCATTGAATCCATGATGGTCATTTAAGTGCTGCTGTGAGGTTTATTACCTTCAATGGCTCTTTAAAAAAATTAAACACAAAATGAATGCCTCATTAATTATGGTTGTTACAAACAATGGTGTTCCTTAATCCATTGTATGGACTAAAAAACAAGAAGACGTTCACTTTTTGTCAGGTACCAGACACACTGTAAGTGTGCGCATGCACACATTGTGTGAGTAAATGTGAGCGAGAGAGCATGCATGACCACTCTCGCTTTTTCTGTGTCTCAGGTGGTACCACGGTTCACTGTCTCGGTCCGAAGCGGAGTCGCTGCTCACGTTGAGTAAAGAGTGTAGCTACCTGGTGAGGAACAGCCAGACCAACAGATGCGACTACTCGCTGTCTCTAAGGTACACACATAAGCACTCACCCGGGCACTTTCTAAACCGGGGGTGGGTTAGCCAGAGGGCCACATTGTTTAATCTGGCTTACTGAGTATTTATATTAATTGAATAGTTCTGTAATATTTTTTGCATTAGTTTAGACATTTTGATTCTTAGTTAAAATGTATTTATTATTTTTTTGTTAGTTAAAAAAAATCATTTAGCTTATTAAATTATTAAATGATTCATTGCAAATAATAAAATATAACAATATTGGTCAAATAAACTTCATTTTATTTTACTGAGTAATAGTTAATTGATCAGGAAGAGCAGGCATTCCTTTTTATTATAAAAATGAACAATTTTAGAGTAAAAAAAAAATGAGTAAAACATTTTTAATTAATTAAAACGAAATTATATGTACAGATATAAAGTTTTAATAAATGGAAAATTAGTAAGTTGTGCATTATTTTAATGTACTTATTTATTTATTCAATTATTTGGAGTCATGAATAATAGTTGAAAGAATATTGATCATCATTTTACTTAAAAATACTATTACAAAAATAATATTTTTGTACAGTGAACAATTATTTTACTAATATTTTAACATATTTTTCAAATATATTAAAATATTAGTAAAATATTTGTTCACTGTTTGTTATTAGCAAACAAATTAGCGTTTTAGTGCAAAATTACCAATTTTCCCTACGATCAAAAAAAATTGTAACATTAAAAAGTACTTTTTAATTGGAATTTAAATTTTCTGATCATTATTTATTAATTAATGACAATTTATCTAGCTTTAAGTAAAACCATTTAAAATAAACAAAATATTTTATTACAAAATTCAGTTTTACATAATACAAAAATATTAGTCAAATTAAATTATTTTTTTCAATTAATTTAGTTCAAGTGATAACATTAAAAATTTACCTATTTTGTTGTAACTATTTCTTATGAAATGTAAAAATAATACACTGTTAAATAATTGAATTGTTATGATCAAATAAATTTTAATGCTCATATTAAAATTTAACAGGAACCAGCAATAAAGTATTCTTTTATTTTTTAAATGAACTCTTAAACACAAGTTTTAACTTTTTGTTTTGAAACCTCATCTACAGGTGACCTAGCCCATCTGTTCATTTGAAAACTCAAACGTGGCCCTCGATCACATCAGTTTGCTTTTACTAATCGCATGCTTCTCATTGCTGCAAAGTGTGTGTGAAGCCACCTGAACAGCAGTCACTGTATAAACACACACACACACACCTCCATCTGTCTCTCCCCTCCTCCTTTCTTTCATCACCCAAACTTAGGACAGCTGCCTCACGCTTCCTCCTCCGCTACTCATTTGCAGGCTGCTATAATGCTTATCTGGTCAAATCTCTCCCTTGTAATTACGACCACGATCCATCGCTTTGGCCTCCCATCATGCCTCTGTCCTTGACCCCCCCACAACTGACCCCGCCTTCTCCTCTCACTGTAGCCTTCTTCTTTGGTCTCAAAGGGCCCTCCTAAGTGGTAATCAGGCAGGTAGAGCACACTTCAGTGCACACATCATCTTCCCCGTAATCACTAATGAATATGAATCACCTTCTGCGGGCAACACAAGAAGGGAGAAGACTCACAAGAGAGATTGGAGGAGTGCACGTGTGTGTTGAGGATGGGAGGGATGTGGAGGGGGGTTGCACGTAAACAACTTTGAGGATTACTCACACATTTTTTGCACACGTCCTGTCGGTCAAGTCGCAAGGTCGCAACTCTGGTTCCGCATTTTGCTCGTGTGAAGCGAGCGGATATGGAGTCTCGGGACAGTGTAATTAAATTCAGCCTTCAACGTTATGATCTCCTTCAATTTGCTTAGTGAGTGATATGGACATGTTTTGTTTACATTCATTAGAATTTCACTTCGATGTGACCTTGCATGTGGTTTAAATCAGTTTCCCAAACTTAAATGCGTCAAGGCACGTACTTGACATTGCACAAAAGGCAATAAATAAATATAAAGAAAAATATCTCAAAATAACTATTAAAAAAAAAAGTCATTCATTTGCTGATATACCACTAGGTATTATACTTTATATTGCTATCATTTGTGTTAATTAATACAACACCAACCCAAAAATGATGTTCAATCTATAATATAACATGCCGAAAAACGCCACTAATGCTAACTGCATTCACGTCGATCCCTCAACCAGACAAAAAGCCTTAAAAGGGAAGTCAACCTCAAATTCTTCTCAACAATATGTTCGATGTAGCCCTGCTTGTCTAAATGCGACATTCTAATTAATATTGCGTTTGTGGAATATGAATGAAGCAGCAAAATCCAGACGTTTTGATTCGACACAAGGGGCGGCCATTTTGCCTTGTCGGTTGAAAATGACATCACAGTTGCTCAGGGCTTGGGTAACGACCAATCACAGCCATGATTGGTCAGCTCTGAGCAACTGTGACGTCATTTTCAGTCAACAACATGTGGCAAAATGGCCGCCCCCTGAGATAGATAAAAACAAGTACATTTTGCTGCTTAATCCACAAATGCAATATTATAAAGAAAATTTTGGGGTTGTCTTCCATTTTAATGCTTCACAAAAGCAAACCTCTTTTTAAATTCTTTTTCAAAGGTCTTAGAGCCATGAGTGATGCAATAAATACAACAATGAGCTGCTTTTGTACTGAAGCATTACATCGATCCATTGTAAACAAAAGAGACTTACTCACATATATCATATACAACATCCGGACTTTCAATCTTGAGGCAACATAATGCTGCACGGCTTCTACACAGTGAGGCAAGAGGCGACACTTGACAACACTTTTTGACAGTTCAAGTGTTCAGACGTAATAGATTTGTTCTCAAGCTTCTTTCAACACTTAAAATGATAATCATACGTACAAATTTCAGCTGATGCGGGGACAGCCAAACGAGGTTTTCACACAAATAGAATACATCAGTAACCCATGTAACACATTCCGATTTATCTATGATTTAACCTTTAAGCTGGTATCAGGCTTTCGGCTCCTAAAAACAACTACTGTAGATAAGCGTCACTCATTCTGTTTAGTCTTCATCAGAATGTTGTGACTGCCTGACGCAAACATTCCCCCCGAGAAACAACACTCTTTGTTGACGATGATAGAATGCGGCATCCATCTGGCATTTTTTTCCCCAGCCACGTAGTTTGTCTCCCACCAGGAGGGCCGACAACAGCATTGACAAGAGAATAGCGCGACCTGGGGGCCGTTGTGCCAAAAGATTGTCAGGATTTGAGTGGATAATCGACAGTAAAGCTCTAATTTCACCGATGGGTTCATGTAAGTGATGTTTTGAAGGTGATCAATTATGATGATTTGATTGTAAAATAGCAGTGCTTTGATTATGTGTGCTTTGCGCCAATGTGTGATTTGCTATCTAGTATAGGGGACCAAAACTACCAAAATTAAAGATAAATATGACTGCAGTAATTTCTGGACTATAAGGCGCACCTGACTATAAGCCACGCTAGATAAATTTGGGGAATACTCGAGTTTGTTACACATATAAGCCGCACCCGACTGTAAGCCGCAGGTGCTTTAATGTTACCGCACCGTCCCCTTGTGATCTGATGGATAAGCCGCACCTTTGTATTAGCCGCAGGGTCGAATGCAAGTGAAAAAAGTAGCGGCTTATAGTCCAGAAATTACTGTAAATAAATAAATGACTAAAAGTTAAAATAAAAAGTAAAAAATATATAATTAATTAATATAAAAATATAATAAAAAAAATACAAATAAAAACATCAAAATATACATATGTATATATTTATAAATAAATAAAGGTAAAAAATAAATACAAAAATATGAAATTCTAAAAATAAATGTCGAAATAAATACAAAAAAAATGGCAGAACCCAAGACACCCTTTGGACCGCCCTCTCATTTGAATAACATTTCAACCTGACAGAGCGTCTGTAGCATGAAATAAATAAATGTGAAATATTGTGTTTATTAATTAATTGATATTTAATTATATTTATACATTTATTTATGTATTTATTTCAACATTTATTTTTATTTTTTGAATCTCTATCTTTATTTTTACGTTTTTATTTTCACTTTTATGTATTTATTCAGTCACTTCTTTATTTTTAATTTTGGCAGTTTTGGTCCTCCATATCTAGCTTTACAAGCGAGGAATATAAGAAGGAGACTTACCAATCTGAGCTGCCACAGTGGAGCGCAGACCTCCGCCAAGGCAAAACATTCCTAAACAGACCTATGAAAGTGGAAGTCGGCCATGACCGCCAGGGACCTGCATATTTCTCACCCACCTTCACAGTCCAACGCTTCCCCTTTCTCTCGTTGCATCCGCATGTGCTAATCCTCATCCATCATAACATCCCCTCCCTCCCTTAATCCACGGAGGCTTCATGACTCCTTTCGCCGTGACTCCCCCGTGGTAATTTGAGCTTGTTGTTTTGGTCCCAGGAGCTGCCAGGGTTTCATGCACATCAAGTTCACGCAATGCAAAGACGGCAAGTACGTGCTGGGACACAACAGCCCGCTGTTCGACTCCATCCCCGAGCTGGTGCACTTCTACACCACGCACAAGCTCCCCATCCGCGGCGCCGAACACCTGTCGCTGCTCTTTCCCGTGCTGGTGCAGACGCTCTGACTCTGAAAAGTTTTCGTAGAGAAACTTCAAACTCATTCGTCCCGGTTATTTTTGGACTGGACCTTTAACTGCTGTTCTACTTGTGCCAAGCGTTGCTGACATCCAAGGAGATTGATTCGCAGGGAAGCCAGTACCTGAACTCCTCTCCCCGCTCTCTTTCTGACATATCTGTGCTGGACCAAGGTTGATGGATTTCAGCACATCAGAAATTCTCGTTTTCATTTTTTATTTTTTTTTCTTGGGCGCACCGGCCTTACAGCTGAGGAAGTCAGTGGCACCTTGGGAGAAGTCGTGATTCGCGGAGGTTCTGTTCGCAGGGGAGAGTTTGCCGAAGATTGAGATTCAATTACTGCTGTTTCACCAAAACACTTCATTAACACTGGTTAAATATTCCTCTTGTCAGGTTTTTCACATTTATACTAGGATCAATAAATAGAACTATAAAGGATGATGAATGTGTCTTTCATTACTGAGCTTTACGCCCACCCAAATTTTTCTTGACTACAATATGTTCTATGCAGCCCCACTAGACTAAATACAGTATTCTGGTTAATATTGCCCGAGTGGAATATGCGTTAAGCAGCAAAATCCAGCAGTTTTTATCAATATTAGAAGGTGGCCATTTTGCCACTTGTTCCCAAGTGAAAATGTCATCACAGTTGCTCAGGTCTGAGGTAACAACCAATCACAGCTCAGGTTCAGAAAAAAGTTTAAGTTGTGATTGGTTGTTGCTTGAGCCTCCTCTGCAACTGTGATGTCATCTTCAGTCGACAACAAGCGGCAAAATGGCCGCCCCCTGAGGGGGACAAAAACGACTGGATTTTGCTGCACAACTCATATTCCATAAATGTAATATTAATTAGAATGTCATGTTTCGACTAGTGAGGTCAAATATAGCATATCAAGAAATGTTTACAGTTGACCTCCCTTTTAAAAATATTTTATTTTTCTTTTCTTTTTTACATCAGACAAGACATTGACCAAAAAATTATGCTTGTAGTCTCTCTGTCAAGATGTAACATTTCAACATACTTTCTTGACGCCAATTACTACTTTCCTATTTTCCAGGGCTTCAGTGCCATCTTCTGGCACTTTAGGCCATTTTGCAATGTGCCCAAATAAACACAACCAGCTAGAAAAATAACACGAATAGGTGACTTTTCACGTCACGTTAGTTTTCTCCTAATTCACACAGAGACTTTTCCTCTTAATGCAGAATCCCACTCAAGCTTGGGCTCTTTGTTGAAAATAATTTCGGCTGTCTGAGAGAAGCGTCTCTCTCCACTGACTTTAAACGCCATGTTTGCCGGCTGCAAGCTAATCAGGAAGCACTTGAAAGTGTCGTCCCTTTCTACCCCCCCCCCCCACACACACACACGTTTGATTGCCGATTGTCTCCCTGCCAAGTGATTTAGAAGCTGATTGGTGAGTCGTATTTGAGTAAATTCTTGCCATCTGGATTTTTTTTCTCTCTCGCTCATTTGAAATTCTTGGTTGATGTTTTCTTTGGCGAAAAATGTCTCACAACATTCCGCCGCTTTTAACAAATGAAAGCGAGTTTTCATGACTATTTTTGGATCATTTTGTGTCATCTGTAAAAGAACAAAGACTATAAAGCATCAACTCCATTCTTGCAGCGTGTACACAATACTCAACGCTAAGGCTCAATTAGCTCAGCTAGCCTAACCCGTGGGCAGTATTTTATTTTGAAATGGCTTGCTTGGTCAGAACCAACAAAAAGCCAAAAAATGGTCACAATAACGCCTAGGGGTTAAAAATAAGTAGCTAGCACAAACTGACATCACATCACATGTAGTATGCTATTAAACCAACATTTGGGCATTTACACATAAATGCGAAAGCTAATATGTAAAGATTAGCTAGCTAGTAGCATTAGAGGGGGCGAGGTGAGCTAACCCTTACTCCCATGACAGAGAAGTAACACAAAACCGACGCGCTAGGTGCTTGTCTTTGTATCAGTGCTAATTGAAGAATAAATCACAAGGATGAAGACGCGCCAATTACTTTTTTTTTTTTCAATAAAAACCTTCACAAGACAGAAAAAAGAAACAGAACACTTGGCAGCATTGTGTGTTTCAGTCACACACACATTTGCTCTCCTCCATCCATTAACAGCACGCTTGGGGTGGATGGGGGGGGGGGGGGTGGTAGGAGTAGGGGGGCAGCTCTCATTATTTGGGCTGCGCTGCAGAGTGAAAAGCGCTGGGATTGCTTTCATTACAGAGCCAAATGAAATAGCGGAGGCTGATTACCCGCGTGACGGAGAGACGAGGCGAGCTGGATCACTCTCTGTTGGGAAGGCGGGGGGTGGTGGGTACTGTAGGAAAAAAAAAAAAATCTTAAGTGTAGTGTGTGTGAGAGACATTGACATTGAGGATGGCAGGGGGTGCTGCAATGGTCCCATTTTTCCGGCAAGACTCCCTGGGGAAGGATGTGAAATGTAACGACAGTGGCAGCACAGAATGTTGGAATCAAACAAATGGCAGCCTCACTTCAATTGCATTGCTTCCAATCATTTGTTGTTTCCATTTTTATGTGCCGAAAATCAGGTTATTTATTTATTAGTTATTAATACAAGTGGACAGATAATGTAACTATCCTCTGTGAAGAACGACTAATAACTGAGATGTTTTATACTGCCCCCGGTGGCCAAGTTGGGCACAACAGAAGAAGCACAATCGCCAATGAATAAAAAAAAGGGCATATTCCTAACTTAATCATGCACAATGGTTAAAAAGGAAGGGAAGGAGAATATTGGTGTTGTGATTTACGTTCATTTTTTATTTTCAATCGCCAATAAAAAATGAAAAGAATGAACGCAGCTGTTGTTTGCAGTTCCTAGTTGCTAATTGAACCAAAAGTTCCATTTTGTCACATACACCGGCGCCAGTATCACCTTCCTCTCCAAATGACTGCTAGACTGTGTTCACATGCAGCTGTCGTGACTTTGTGCGTGCCTGTGTGTGTAATGTCAGGTGTGTTGGTGGGTGTCAATCATGAGGCGGCGTTGGCAGCTGTTCATCTATCACAGTTGGCCCGGCACAGTGAGTACAGACCACAATATGCAACTGTACGTGTGAATAATGTACCTGGGGAGTACGAGTGGAAATGACTGTCATCCCGGCGTGTTTAATGAAAAGCAATCTTCCTTCGGTGGAGCTCAGGAGTGTCAAATTTGTTTTCGTCACAGATTGTGGTTATGGTTGCCTTCAGGGGGTTTGGTTGAAACCGCTTTAATGTAGAACTCTATGGGTGTAACGGTAGGCCAAGATCAGGCTCAAGGCAATAACAAGTAGAGATAGACTGATATGGGTTTTTTTCATGGTCGATACCGATTATTAGTAGTCAAGGATGCTGACAACCGATATTTGGAGCCGATATTCATTTTCACTGAAAGAAAAAATAGTGGCATCAAAATTTGAAGAAGAAAAAAACTCTAGCTCTTAATTAAAAATTTTTTTTTTACATATTTATTTATTGAACGTTTAAGGTTTGTAAAATATTGGAGTTGAAAATCTAACAAAAAGTTCAGGGATCTCCCAGGGGCAATAGCATGAATAAAAACTTAAGTAAATAGCTCCCTATTGTTTTATTTTTTATTTTTTTTACAGTAAATTAAGTTAAAATGTCAAAATATCTGAAGTATTAGAATTGTATTTTAATTTCAAACAAAAACAGAAGGTGCAGAGAATTCCCAGGGTCAGCAGCATCTTTAAAAAAAAAAAAAAATTAGTTCCCTAAAATTAACACTTTTTAAAAACTTATTCACTCCCTGCCATTTTCTCTGAAGCAATCCCCTTCACTCCCGGCTGTTTTACTGGATTTTGACTGAGGCCAACAGAATATTATGTTCCATTGCTATAAGAACATGGAACCTACCAAAAGAAAGATTAGAGTCTCTTCTTTGCAAAAAATAGCATTAGACTATAGCAAAGTTTCATCATTATTCACAAATCTGCTTAAAACTGTGGGTAAATGAGCTTTTTTTTCAACACGGCCCTGGTTGATCTCTTAAACTCTGCTGCCCCCTGCTAGCCGTTTTTGTAATAACTACCATTGCTTACCGTCCTCTTCGGGTCAGAGGCTGCATCAAAGTAGGCTCTAGCATCTAGCAAACTTCTTTTTTTTTTTAATTAATTAATTTTTTTAAAAAGGAGAGCAATGATGATGTCAAATCGAATGAACAATACTGAGCTCTCCTGGAAAAAAAAAAGGAAAAAAAGTAGGCTCTAGCTTAAAAATAAACATTAAAATAAATAAATAAATACGTCTTTAATAAATACGTCTTTGGGACACTTAAAACATTTAAAATAGAACATATACGTTTTTGGGAGCAAATTAATGGTCGAGCAACTTTTTTTTTTTTTTAACACTAATGAACAAAAAATTGTTCTGAGATGAAGATCACATGTTTAGGACCAATTTACACAGAAATGTAGGTCATTCCAAAGGGTTCACATCGTTTTTCTTGCAAGCGTATTTATATATACACATTACACACGGAGCGTGTTCAACCCCACAAGTGAGAGACTGCACACGCATATCGGGCTAAAAGGCCGTCGCGCTCTGCTTCGCTTATCCCTCGACTGAGACTCTCTAAAGCTTGCACTTGTGGCAGGGGGGGCCTGGAGTGTGGAGGTCAAATAAAATTAGGCGTGTGTGTGTGTGTGTGTGAGAGAGAGAGAAACTGAATGTGTTTCAGTGCCTTCGTGTCTTTGTGTGTGTTTGTGCATGCATGCCTTGCCGGAAGATTGCAATCAGAGCTGGTTTGCAGAGAAGGCAGCTGCTGTTTTGAGGGATTTGGGTAGATGTGGAGTTATTTTAAGGAAGAATTTGTCAGAGTTTGACTCCATGATAAGACATTCGGCAGGTCCCACGCTTTGGATAGAGCTACTCGAGCGTGACCTCCGCCAAGTAGGAATCATGCGAGGCGAGCGCTAGATTGCTCGTCCGCTAGTTCAATAGGATGAAGTGAAAAGGATATTTGGGTTATCCACAAGGGCAGCATTGTGTGCTAGTGGTTAGCATGTCCGCCTCATAATTGAGAGGTTCTGGGATCTGGTTGTTTTTGACAGATATGACAGAATAAAGGCCTATATGACAAAAAAAGAGCGCCTAGACAAACTAGAGTGACTAATACATCATTATAAAAGACATAGTAACTGCATAGCAATCATCATGTATGCGACCCAAAACCCAGTCATAACACATTTTGGAGTTTTGGAGCAAAATTATTTTGTTTATTAAATTGTCTGGTTTTGCAATTTAAATGGCATCAAAGATCAATAAAAGTTTTTTTTTTCTTCTCAACATTAGCTTTTCCTGATATATAGTAACTTAGAATACCCTGAATGAATTTTGCTTTTGTGTTTGAACTCTTCATTTTTTTTTTTAAATACACTCTAATGTCGATCACGTTTTGTGTTTGTCTTTTGACATTTCCGACTCATCAGCCAAGCCTATGTCGGTCTTCACTTTCAGGAAATTAATTCAGAGTAGACCATAAAAAGACTTAACACACACACACACACACACACACACAGCCGCACATTTCACTAACACAAATCATGCAAATCGTCCACAGAGCCAGGGATCATGATGACGGGGGGGTGCGCTGATCCTTTTGTCCTCTTGTCGTGTTCACATTAGTCATATGCAAATGCAAATTGCACATTGAGAATGACACAAATCCGCCGTGTCTAAACCCTCACAGAGAGCTGGCGACGGTTATTTAGTTAACATGATTTATAAGGTGATTGACCCACTTAGAAAAAAAAAGGACATTTGTGAGTGTTTAGTTGTTGCTCTAGAAAAGGAAAATTGCTGTAGAAATTAATTTAAAGTGGACATGTTTTGGAAGCAGCAGCATTGTGGTCTAATGATTCATTTCTCGGCACAATCAATTTTCCATAGATGTGATTATCAATCGTTTTTATGTGCCCTGTAATTGAGCCCAAGATAAATTACTGCAAAAACAAAAAAAGGGCCTAAGTCAAGGTGGAGGGAGTCCACGTTTGCAGTCTTCATTTTTCTGCTAGAAAGCAAAAAAATAGTAAATATATCACTTAAACCTGGCATTTGAACAGGGGTGTGTAGACTTTTTATATACGTGCCAACACACAAAGAACCCCAACATGGCATCCTATTATATCCGTGACACTCCAATATGAGATTACTGTGCAGTCAAATCTCCATCCACATTAACATTTCCTCCTTTTTCAAATGGCAAAAGGTCGTGGCCGTCTCGGCTAACGGCGAGGAAGGAACCGCTCAAGCGGTCGCGTGGGCAAGCCAACTGTCGATGACCTTTTATCCCGGAGGAGGTTGTGCTTTTTTCGCATCCCTGCTGTCTTTCTACATCACAATTGAAGGTGCGGAACAAGCAGTAATCTCTGTGAGGTGAGCGTGAAATGCCACTCCGTCAGCTCCTGTCTGCTCTTTGCCGTGCAATGTACTGCCAATAGTGAACTCTGCTATGAATAAGCGGTCCTTGGTAAAGGAATAATTAAGAATTTGAACCACAAAACTGAGAAATAATTAATTAATTGTAATAATTTTGCTCAAGTTCACAATTGAGCAATAGCAGGACAAACAGTAACTCAATAATAATATTTTTAATGAGATGATTTTTGCAAAACAATGCACAAATAAGTGCAGTTTGTGCCACCTTGATTGGTCATTTTTAATGCGAGAGCCCTTAATATGAGAGGGGGGGAAAAGTCAGCAGGCTTTTGTTGTTTACTTTTAGCCGTTGTTGGGATAGACTAGTGGATCTTTTAGTACGTGCATTGAAAAAAAGTATTATCAAAACTGAAAAAAAAAAAAAATTGATTGAAATGAAAAGCACGTAGTTAGCGATAGCATTAAGCTAAGCTAAGCTAAGCCATGTAGTTGTTTTCCACACAAAAAAAATCTAATTCTCTTAGTTCAATATTAAGTTTGACAGTTAACAACACTCACACAAATGGCACATTAAAATCTGACAAACACCAAATATGATTTTTTTTAAATATTTATTTTATTGACTATATAAAAGAATCAGACTACAACTATGAAATCATTCCCATCCAACACTGCTAATCACTACTAGTGGTTAGTTGATGTCTGAGTGGTTTCTAGATGCTGATGAGGAAACGTAAACATTGTCAAAAACAAAACTAATTGGCAAAGCTTCCTCTTGTTACAGCGAAACCGCATGTAAGTATTGAGGTGGTGCTCTGTCGCCACCATCAGGACAAACGGGGTTTGTGCACCAGTAGTGGTAACGCGCCAAGAGCAGCAGCCTCATCTCCTCATTAACAATAATAATAAGTGTCATGATTTTCTCCATTTCTTTGGTCTTCTTTTTTCAAATTGTCCCATTTAACACCATACAGTCCCAGTACCGTGGCGGCTTTTATGCACACAGGGCACAAAATCTACCTCAAGCAACAAATGTTTTCACAGAAAATAAATACTAGTCAAGTTGCGGGAAGAAAAAAAAAATGCAGGTGTTGCATATAGCACACACAAAACAAAACAAAAGTGCCCAAGTAGATTCTACATAAAAAAAACAAAAAAAAAACAACAACCACAACACAAGCTTGAAACACTACTCATAGGAATGTTTTTTTTCTTCTTTTGTTGTCCATGACACTAACCATTTAAATACAAACATATTATGCGTACTTTACATTTGTAGTACATAGTGGTTTTCATTAGTCTAGAATCTGGATTTATTATTATTATTATTTTATTCCCATCCAGCCAACACTGACCACATAATAGTGCATTGCGACCCTCCAAACTACACTCTTCAGCGGCCACAACATTAGGAACACCTTTGGGTCAAATGAATAACACAGAAAGCAGCCAAAAAACCTGGGTTATTTTGTACAAAATAACTTTAAAAAAAAAATCTTTAAAAAAAAATTGGGGACCCAAAAAGTTGGGTCAAATTGACCCAAGTGTGGGCTGTCCCTTTTTGAGTAATCACTTTAAAAACACTTGTCAAAAAGTACCCAATTTGGGTTAAAAAAAAATTGGGGGTCGGTTTGTATAAAACAACAATCCCAAAAATGGGTCATTTTGGGTTGTTTTGTGCAACACAACCCAGGAAGTTGGGTCAAATTGACCCAAGTAGTGGGTAAGTCCAATTTTGATCCAAATGGGAATATTTTTGATCCAGATGTTTCAGTTGATTTTCTCATCTGTAGCCCACTGAATGTTGATGAGCTTGAAATGATTGGGGTCATAGTTTGCAGTATGTTTTGGATTTAATCTATTAAAATAAGGAATGCAATTAAAGTTGGTGTCAGTTGTTGGTGATTTTTCAGTATTTGTGTACTGTTAAATTTTTGTGGAGTTTTTTGGGGCAGATTTATCACCTGTAAAATATGTGCCTTAGTAAAGTTTGCATCACATTAGATGCTGCAGGTGTACGTAATGTTATGGCTTTCTAGGTGCTTCCTGTCAGAACTTGCTCAGGGCCCCCGCCTTCACCAGCACGGCCGACAGCAGCTCGGCGGGTCCCGCCGGGTGCGGCAACGCGGTGGCGGCGGGATCCCCGTGCTTCCCGTCCGAGTTGATCCCTCTGTTCATCGTGGCCTTTCCCCCCACTCCTCCGCCCCCCACGCTGCTCTTACTGTTCTCCGCCGTGGGCCCCACCGTGCCCAGGTTGGGGTTACCCGCCGCTGGCGTCCCGGTGGACTCGCCGCCGCTCTGGCAGCAGCAGAGCAGGCGGAAAAAGGCGGCTCTCATCTCCCTGCTGGACAGCGTGTAAATGAGAGGGTTTAGGGCCGAGTTGAGCACGGCAAGGGCGATGAACCAGTCCATTTCGTAGAGAACGGGGCACCCGTCGGGGCTGCAGCCCACGTCCAGGAGCAGGAGCAGGAAGAGGGGCGCCCAGCACACCACGAAGACCCCGAGAACGATCACCACCGTCCTCAGCAAGGCCAAGGAACACTCGGAAGGCCGGCTGCTCACCCGCCGCCCGCTGGACGTCACCAGGCGATAGATCCGGATGTAGAGGATGATGATGGCCACCAGCAGGGCGCTGAAGACGCTGATGCAGAACGCCACGTAGCTCTTAGCATACAGCGGCAACACTGTGGAACACGAACCCAGGTTGTCCAGGCAGTTCCAGCCCAGGCTGGGCAGGGCGCTGAGCAGCACCGACACCAGCCAGCAGGCCGCCAGGAGGCCCAGGAGCCGGCCGCGGCCAGCCGTCTCGCACGGGCGTAGCCTCACCATGGTCATGTGCCGTTCGATCCCGATGGCCAGGAGGCTGAAGGTGGACGCGCTGAGGGCCACGAACATGCTCCCCTCCCGGGCCAGCCACTGGGCCGGCGTCAGGAAAAAGGTCCTGTTCCCCGAGGTGAAGATGTTGACCACGTAGGCCACGCCGGCCAGCAGGTCGGACAAGGCCAGGTTGCCGATGAGGAAGTACATGCGGCTGTGGAAGCGCTTGTTTTTCCACAGGGCCAGCAGAACCGTTAAGTTCTCCAGGACGATCAGCACGCAGATGAGCAGCAGCACGGCCGTCTTGCACGCGCCGCCGCCACGGCCCCGCTCCCACTTGCCCGAGTTGTTGTAGTGGGCCACGATCACCATGTTCATGCCTTCTTGCAGCGCGGTGCCCATGCTGCCTCGTCCCCCCCCTCACCAACCGCACCACCCAGTTCCCTCGCTCACACAGCAGGGGGCGCCACAGCACTGGACTCAGAGGGGACTGGCATCCTACTACAGCCGCCTCAGCAGGGTCTGCCAATCACATGCAAAGGTAGGATTCAAAATTTCAAATTATGCTATACCTTGTTGTGCATTTACAGTATATATAATATCCTTCACAATGCACAACGCATAAAAATGCATTACTGAATTATTCATAATAAAAATTCAATATAGATGAATGCAATTCAGGAGTAGTAATGTAAACAAGAATAACCCCCATTTTATTTTGTATTATAAGGATATAGTTTTTAGACAACGTATGTCAGTATAGGCTACCATAGATGTTCTTAACTCTATTAAAACTGCTAGGTCAAAAAAAATAATTGGTCCCCCTCCCAAAAAAAGGACTAACCCACTTGGGTCAATATGACCCAACGTTGTTCAGTATAAAACAACCCAAAGTTAGGTCAAATTTTAAAAGTAGCACATCTGCCATTTATTTATTTATTTTAAACCAAAATTGGGTTATTTTTGATATAACCCAATTTAGACTGATCCACATCTTGCATCTAACATTGGATTGTTTTGTACAAAACAAAGTTGGTTCAAGTTGACACAAGTCGCAGGTCGGTCCAATTTTTTATATTTTTATTTTTGTACCACAATTGGGTTATTTTATTTTATTTTACCCAGAAATTAGATTCAACATTATTCTCTATGCTTTTCCTCTTATCATTTTATTGCATGTTTTTAAATGTTTTTTGTTTTTTTGTAGAATAGCTTTTGGCTCTGCATAATGCATTAAAAAAAAGCCTTTTCACTACCTGTGGGCTGTATACAGCAATATTTATTAATGTGCATAGCCCTCGGTAAATACAAAAGAAAGATGACTTACCTGTGCATACACCCTTAAAAACTGTTGGATCAAAAACAACCCAATTTGGGTAAAAAATCGACCAACCTGCTAATTTAAACTTTCTGGGTTGTTTTCAAAACAACCAGAAGTTAAGTCAAATTTAACCAAGTGAGTGAATACTTAAATTTTTTGACCCAGCTTTTCAAGAATGCAGAAAGAACAGAAATGCAGTAGTTCTAACATTGATTAAATAGTTCAATTGGTTTGTCTTTCTTTTTTTTATGACTAACTGCACTTTATTTTAAAGAACTAAATGTTAGAAATGAACCAAAAGAATAAAAAGCGATCGGAATTGCATGTTTCAGTCTTAATCGATCTTTAAATACCTGCCTAACTCTCAAAACAGGTCAAATGTGGCATAAATGAATGAATAAGGATCAATGTTGTTGTGGGGGAAAAGAAAGAAAACTTCCACAGAAAAAATAAACTACTCACCACATTTGAATACGTCATTGGTCTGTAAAGCTCTTCCTGCATTTACTGTCCTCGTATAAACATGTCCCTCCGCTTTATAGATGTCTTAAAAAAATACGTGTAACGGTTGTCCAGTCACAAGTGCGGTGGCAAAAGTTGTGTGAAGTTTTTTCGAGGCGCGCTCGGTCGGTTCTGCTGCTCAAGCAGGCAGCAGCAAACAGTGGAGTCCTCTCAGAAGGATGCTGGGCGGTTCTTGTGACTTCAGCTCCTCCCTCACTGTTAAATTTGCTCACGTCCAGGAATCATGTACGGACTTCACTTACTGTATAGCACAAATCAAACACATGCACTTTTATGACTGAAAAATAATTATAATACATTCTTTATGCAATTTGGAGATGGAAATAAAATGCCTTGACAGCTATGTCCACCAACAATAATTATACATTTGTCTATAAAATCGTTAGTACACCATTGTCTTAACATTAAAGAAAAGAAGAAAAAAAATAGACCAACAAACAACAAAGAATATCTTTAATAACGTTTTTTTAGTCTGTCAGAAAAGATTTAACGTGAATCAATTTGCCTGAAATAAAAATAAAACAGAGCACTACTGCCACCTACTGTACTGGATGTGCAGCTACACTTTATTCTTGTGCAGCAAAAAATTATGGGGGAAAAAAATACAATAATACATAAACTACACTAGACATTAAAGACTAATAAAAACAAATATAATGTATAATACTATTTTTTAATCATTAATATACACTAAATAGAGCAAATATTAAATATATAACTATTACTACATATCAAATTAAGACTGTAAAGTAGTATATATATTTCATAACTAAATAATAAAAATATAAATAAATAATAAAATAAAAATAATAACAATGATGATGATGATGATAATACATTAAACTAAAAATATCAAATGAGCTGTGGTGAATGCCGTTTTTTTTTCTTCTTCTTTTTTTTCACCACAACAGATTTTTTTTTTGAGGGGGGCGGGCACATGTGTATGCTGCCATCTCCCCATTAGCCCCACCCTCTGCACGCCCATGTAAATGTCTTCTATTATTATAGTACAGTTTCATGAATATGAATATGCATACTCTATGTTGTTAATTTTGTATTATGGATAATAGAATGCAAAATGTATTCAATTGCATAATAAAATGTAGAAAGAAAAAAAATCATTATTAAAAAAATAATAATAATTGTAACGTAATATATTACATATCATGCAAAACAACCATAGATACAAACAAGGCCCCCCAAAAAGTACCATCTAATGACCCTTTATAGGAAAGTACATTTGAAATGATCAAAATAAACCCCCGAGATATTCATGCTCACTGTTGAGCAACACTTTTGCAAACGTACGGTATTCATTCCACAATTTAAGAATTTGTAATGTGGTTTTCAAGCTGTATTTCTCGTATTTAGTTGCTAAGGTAACCAAAGTATTAGAAACAGTTCTCATTGTGGTGCAGTGGAGGTCCAAAGTACAACCACAATAATAAACATGTTGCAGATGTAGACAGATGTGCCATGTCCAACAATTCCTGTGGTGACCAGTATCAAGGAAATGAATTCCTTGTATTCATTAATGCCGAATGTCAATGAGTTTATCGCAGTCTAAAGATAAGAAACGGGATCTTATGTGTTTGTTTCCCTTTTATGGGGAGTCCGTGGCCTGTGTGCGGGCCAACAATGTTCTAACCTCACCAATGTTTCTCCAATTTGACGTGTCATCGTTTTTTTTCCTTTCCAAAGTGACTAACGACTGTGCTCCGTTTGTCACTCGAGTGTATGAGATAGGTCAGACCTCTCCCATTGGACGGGACCAAAATGGACATGAAATGGAAGAGTCATTCCAACTGTCTTGCGTTATACGTAAAGCCGGAAGCTAAATGTGGCAGCGGGGTGAAAGTGGAGGTTCATCCCCAGCAGAAGGATGCGATTTCAACATTGAAAGCAACACTTTGATTCATGAATGCAAATATGAGCCGCGCAGTGAAATTCCAGTCTTTGAGTTTGTGTGCCTTTGGTCGGCCTTCCTTGCATTGGAGCAACGTGAACGACCCTCGGAGCTGTTGATTTTACCCTGAGCAGGCGGCGACAGATGTGCACATACTCTGACAACAAACTTGAAACACTCCTCATAATAACTTCAAACCATCATGATGTGAAACACGAAAAACTTCAGCCCTGACATCAAATCCTAAGTTAAAAATCCGTCGCCCTGACTTGAGGTCCTTAAAACTCATTCGCTGCCATTGACGGCTTTAGACGTCAAAAATTCATTTAAACATTTTCTATTAGTTTAACATTTTTTTCCACTTTTGTTAACAAGAGTATGAAAACGTAGAAAAAAGTTTTTATTGTACATTTAGAACAGAAAAATATTTGAATTTGTGATTAATCATGAGTTAACTATTGAAGTCATGTAATTAATCACAATGAAAAAAATGTATCACCTGACGACCTAATTCTTTTAATAATCTTTTATTTTATAATTTTAAATCATCTTTTTTCAAAAAAGAAAAGATTATTAAAAATTTGGTCGTCAGGCGGTTAATTTTTCTTAACTGTAATTAATCACATGACTAATAGTTAACTCATGATTAATCACAAATTTTATATTTGGTCTAAATGTACAATCATTTTTTTCCTAGGTTTTCATACTCTTGTTAACAAAAGTGGGGGAAAAAATGTTAAACTAATAGAAATAGCTCAAATTAATTTTTGACGTCTATAGCCGTCAATGGCAGTAATAATAATTTATTATTTTGTTTTGTTTTTTTCTTTACAGCAGAGAGAAAAAATGCCCTATCCCCCCCCTCCCCATTTCTTACATTTTTTTGTGGCCATTATTTTTGTCTTATGTTGTATTGTATAAAAAAAACATTTAAAAAGGGACAATATATCAGCCATTTTTGACAAATTTTAAAAGAGGTGATATTAAGATTAATTAGTTAATTCATCTGTGATTCAAATTGCGAAGCTGCTTGCACGAAAACCAGCTGCAGAATCACGCACACAACACGACTCGGTGTGCAGCGAGCCGAACCCAAACTTGAAAACCGAACCTCAACTTCAAACCGCAACCCTAACTCGAAACTAGAAACTTATCCCTGCCTCGAAATGCAAACCACTTCTAGGATGGTGGAAAAGACAAATGCAGCTACATGATCGGTAAATTGTGGGAAAAACACAGCTTGTGTTTATTTGTGTGCGCGCGTTCAGTTCACATGTGCGAGTCCGCAGTGAGTCATGGCGGCGTGACGTGGGCCAGCGCTGATGAGTTAGACGTTGGGGAATGCGAAAGGAGGTGGGAACAATGGAGAAGTAGTGGTGGAAAAGGAAAAACCTGACGCAACTTCCAATGCTGCTTTTCCCTCCACTGCCGCAGCAAATTCATTTCATTTTCACACTGCCAACGTTACACAAACCCGGATTGTTTGTACCTGCCGCGGTGTTTTACACGGCGGTCTGTCGGGGGTCTGCGAGTTGAGCGCTGTGGTTAGATAATGTATCAGATGTGGTGGGGCTTTGTGGTGGTTTATCAGCAGGCGCTCCTGGGGGTCCTTAAGGCCATCAGGTGACCGTTTGTCTGGGGACCCGCTTTGCTGCATCTTTCAGATAACCTTTTTATCTGCACCCAACTCGGAATAACGCCATCAAAGCAGGCGGGATAGAAAGGAAGGAAGGAAGGAAGGATGGATGCATGATAGGACTTTTTTTTTTTTCTTCCTGTTAGCTAACAGCATTAGCTTCTGATAAACCGCCCATAACGTTGTATGATAGTCAATGACGGGAAAGCCGTGGAGAGGTTTTTGTTTCGAATGAGTGAGGTTGTTTATTGTAATCTGTGGGAAGAGGTCAAATCAGTCATGATGTGAAAATGATTGTCATGGTTGGTGACTTTTGATTTAGGGCATGGGAAGGGAAAAAGATGAGTGTTGCTTATAAACCTGCCACAATTTCGGAACTCTTGATCATAGCCCGGTTGCGTCTCAAGCAATCACTCCGGAACTCAAGTCCGCATCCTCATGGCGTTATTTCTTTTCTTTATGATAGGAAAGTTAAATATGGCTGAAGAATATGATGGAAATAGATCGACGAGTAAACAACCGGCGCTCGCTTTCTCACAACTGCTTTGTGACCTCTGGGAACGCTTGTAAAAAAAAAAAAATAAATAAAAAAGTTTTTATGTCCCTGTAAGGACCGGTCTGAATAACAAACCTAAGAATTGAGGACAGTTTTAGAAAGTGAGAGCATTAAAGTCCTTCGTGTTACAATGGGGCTTTTGTTTTCATTTCAGTGGTGGATGTCGGCACTGACATTAATTTCCAGTTTGGCATTAGGCTCACTGAATAAGGAAAGACACATTCATGTGGTCTGTTAGGAAGTTAATTCTAAATGTAATATTTTATGTATATTGCTAGTTCCTGTCATGCAGAATGGTGGCTTATTGGCCTGCCTGCTTCTCACTTGGGAGGTTTGGGGTTCAAATATGTGTGGAGTTTGCATGTTAGCTTTTTCAGCTTATATTTATCTGCAAGTAAAAAATGAATATCTTCAAGAGAGGATCTTCTTCGCCCACATGCAATATTGAAGAATAAAGACTTGGAAATTTAGCGTAGTCCGTCTGTGTAGTATGCAGTAAATAAAAGTTGTACTCTTATGAGGCTAAAATCATATTTAAAAAAGTCATTATATACTAGGTCTGCTCGATTATGGAAAAATTATATATATATATATATTTTTTTTGGTGCAAAACAAGAAAATGCTTAAACATTTAAATATATTAAGAAAAATAAAATATTTTGAAACACTATCGTTATGTAAGTTCCATTTGGGCCAAACAAGATTTATTAAATGTGTCATTTTAAAATAAAAAAGGTGCAAATGCTTACATTTAAACAACAACAATAATCTTTTATTTTTGTTTACGATTATGCCAATTTTGTAATTGTGGAGTGTAATAATTGAAATTGTAATTGAATTTTGATTAATTGCATAGCTCTAATATATACATATATTGAATTTGCATATGTATTTTCATTTATTTATTTTTAAAATATTGTAGAAAAAATATTAATATTTAGAAAAAGAAAGTTATATAGTTTCATTTAAAAAGTTTCAGTAAGAAAAAATATATATATATGCACAGTGGAACTCCACATACTTGTGGTTCGGCACACGCAGATTTATTTATGGATTTTATTTAATTTTTCAAATAAATCTTTTTTTGTCAGCATTTTTAAAATAATTTTACAGGTTAAAAAACTAAAGAAAAACCCCACCAAAGGCATTTCATTGGTCCACTGTTTATATTTTAGAGAGATCCGTTTTAGATTTAGTTTGAAAAAAAAAAAATCAAATATAAGTTGTATATTTTTGAGAATTTTTTTTTTTGCAAAAATGTTTCCCAGAAAAAAAGTAGCGTATTTTCACTGTAGTAACAAAAGTATTATAAATTTTGGGCTTCTTGGTACTTTTTGTGCATTGTATCAAAATGCACATGACGGACTTTGGTAAGGAAACTGGAGCCAAATATAAACCCCCCAAAAAATGGGGTACTACAAGAGTTCCTTCCCCCCCAGTAACCAAACATACATTTTTACCGGCATGAAGACACCTGCAAAATAAAAAAAAAATTGAGTAAGTCAAAGACCTAAAAATGCAGCATTCAAGCACAAGGTGAACATGCAAACTCCACACAGAATGCCCTCAGACGAGGCTCAAACCCAGAACCTCTTGACTGTGTGTATTTGCGCATTTGACTTTGTATCTGTGTATTACTGCAATACTTGTTCTAGCCCCGAGTAGGTGACGTATACTTTTTACAGCCCGTTTAATAATTCTGCTTTTTCGAAATGTCTGATCCTTCCATTTCCTAACTTGAGTGAATCATTGCAACCACAGAGGAAAGACATGCACACGTCTTGGACCGAGGACACATCATTCCTTCATGTCATCGCCTATTACGTCACACAAACGCTACCATTTATGTCCCGACCGTTTATGAACGCCTTCTGTTCACTGCAGACTTTTTGCTCTGCATAATCCTGTAAAGGAAATGTTGCTCATTTCTGCAATTTCGTGTGAAAACAGTTTGCGGAAATGATTAACTTCTCTCCAACACACTAAACAACCATCCATCCGTTCGTTTTTTTTTATACCACTAGTTCTCAAAATGGGGTTCATTCCTACATAGTGCAACAAACATACTGTATTAACCCAATTAGGCAAATTCAACCACTTCAGTGTCTGTGACTTAAACAAAACATTCCTCTGTTGTGATTCATCTTTTTTTGGGAAGTTTGCGTGTGATGTATGGCTGTGTCACTTCAGAGGGGCTCCGGCCGTGTCATCCCAAATCTCTAGGGGTGCGTAGGATAAACCACACAAGACAAACTTTTTTTTCTTTTTGGAGGGGGGGGGGGGGGGGAATTCCCATTTGCACGGATGCAAAACTGACTGAAAAGGCAGAAATATGTATTCCAATAACAAGTCAGTATTTGGAGTTGAGTGTTTTTCTTTTTTAATAGGTAAAAGTGTTTTAAAAAATAAATGAAGACAATGTTATATTTATCTTTTGAAACTGGGTATTTTAATTGGGGAAAGGAGAATTGGCAGGGTTTTGTTGTATCTCGCCTTTTTGATGGATACAGTCACTGTTAATTAAGGCTATCTTTGAAGGAAACATGACCATCCTTGAGGATAATAGTTGGATATTTTTTCTGTAAATACAGTACAAAGTTGACTGATTGGAACCACACAAAAACAAACAAAAGCTACACTGCCCGGCCAAGACCGCAACCACAAAGTATTTTTGTTCCGATTGACCATACAAGATAGAGCCAGTTAATGCTGTTTCCTGCACACAGAGCCACTTCATTCCAGTCGTTGTGCCAAGCTAAGCTAACCGGCAGCTGGCATTGGGAAAAGAGCAAACATACGGTATACCAAATATGGACATGGGAAGTAACCAAGTACTTTGTTGCTTTTCAGGTATTTGTATTTTGGATGATTTTTTTATCATTACTCCCTACTTGGAGTTGAATTGCTAAGTTGATTCTGCATCAAAGTTTAAAGCTTGAGCCTAACGTGTTTTTGGCGTCTCGTCTTCCAATTGGCCAATTCACAGAGGACATCCGAGTCGCCCATTTGCTGTCCTCGCCTCCTGCCGTCGAAGCAACGGTCTTTAAACGTCTGCATTGTGTCCTAGACTACAACAATAGGAAGAGCTTAGCTGTTAGCCTAGCTAGCTAGCTTTAGCTAATCCAGTCGCCGCTTCTCTTAAAATGTTCATAGCAGTGGGACCACTGGATTGGCGATAAGAAATGTAAAAAATCCATCGGTGTCGGCAAAATGTTATGTCCAATAATGGACAGACAACAACTGTGTGCTAATCAGAATGGTTTTCATCGGTGTGTGGAAATATTTGACCACTAATTAGAGCATGTAGCATGCTAACTTAAATATGGTAGTCTATCCTCAAATACAATAATGTCCAAAAAGCACAAGTCAACTAGAATCAGTGAGACGGTGATATGCTTATTTTTTAAGCCGTCCTACAATGTTACATTTTAGAACATGCTACACTACATAACAAAAGATGAGAGCAGCCATTTTGTTTTGTGTGTTGCTTGTTTGTTGTTTTTTTTGCGCAGGACTACCACTAATTACACAAACGACGCAAAAACAAGTAAGATACGCTTTTCCAATTATTAGCATTAGCTAATTAAGCATTTTTAATATTCTTCTCACAACATTATCAAAACGTTTTTATTTGAGTACATGTTATAGTCTGTACTCTTTTACTTTCTTTCATTCTACTATTACTTTGACCACTCTTTTTTTTCTGTTTTCATCTTGTGAACTTCTTTTGAAGTACTAAGTGTGAGTACTTTTGCCAGCTCTGGATCCCACCATTTAGGTGCAAAATGGTCAAACATTGCCTCTGAACAGCCTGAAACTTTTGAAAAGATCTTGTGCTGACCTACGCAGGATCCGAGGCCAACATGTAACCCTACTAGGGAGTCTGTGGTCAAGAGTAATGTGTGCCTGTGAATGAAATGACTGCTGAATGTGCACTAGCGGGCTAACAGCGTCAAACTAACCACCCCGTAAAGAAGCGGCTTGATAGAGATCTGCAGCGCTGTGGTGAGCATTGAACCAGTAACAACAGTAAGACAGGGAGACTATCCTAAAAGCCGCCAGGCTTCACACACACGCGGGCCCAAATAAAAGCTAAAAACACACTTCACATCACATTAGACGCCGACACTTTGACAGCCGGGAAAAACACGTCCACTCCACCAGAGGAGTGACTGGATGCATCAGAAATCCATGTGAGCCGTTTACAGCTTCTACCACCCTGAGCTGGCCAGGACCGAGAATTTGGTCGCAACCTGCTAACACCTCATCTAGGTAGACTGGATTACTGGTTTGACCGTAATTTAAAAAAAAAAGTCAAGTTTTTAATACAGTTTAAACCAGTAATGAGATTTTTTATTTCTTGCTAACTAAATGTGCCACCTCTTTAAAGTTAATGAGAGAGGCCAGCCACCCCTCACCCCACACCGTCTTGGTTGAGCAGAGAGGCGAGGAGTGAGCAGTTACTGTATATACTCCACACACACACAAAAGGGAGGGAGACGAGAGATATTCAGTCACTGCGCTTAGCTGCTAACCCTTTTTGCTATTTTGATTTATGTGCATTGTACTTGTAAAACATTTGTAAAAACAGATGGTGCCAGTGGGTACTAATTAGCCCCCAAGGACAACATTAGTAGCCCATGGGTCTTCATCACCAGTGATGGGACACTGACTTACTACAATTAAAACTGTTTTTTTTTTTTGACTTTTTGTCTGTCTGTGCCTGTCCTTTTGTCTGCCTTTAATTGATCAAATATTATATATTTTGTTTAAAAATAAAATAATGTTTTTATTTATGGAAATAGTTCAAAAAAGACATTTTAGAGCTCTGATTTAAATACCTTGATACCACAATATTTTTGCTCATGGTTTTTATACCATCAGAATCAAATATCAACCCAAGCCTAATGGAGGGCGCACAAGACTCTAATGCAGGACCAGCATTTAAAGGGAGCGAAAGGCGTCGGCGTGGCTGTGACCACTCCCACAGCGGCGCAGCCCTCATTGCCCCAGATTCCCCAGGTTGCACATGTCTGCAAAATTACCAACAGCAGGTCTAACATGCCTCCTCCATTGCAAAAGTAGTGATTTGTTTGCATGTCGGGAATGTTTGACCCCATGGTACAGAATGTGCGTCAAAGGCGCAAATATGACTTGAACTTTGAGAACCAGGGACCTCGTCCCGACTGTGTCTGTCCACAGTCACTGCGATGCTTTCAAATCTTCTTTTGAGGACCATCTGTACGACATATGCTGCGGTGGACTACACACATCCTCTCACACAAAAGATTGGGCGAGGAGTGTGTGGCCTCGCCTCGCTGCGGCGCACCACTGTTTATGAGACCACCACATGATGGCGCGGTCCACGGTCCATTACTAAGATCACAGCGGCCCTCCTTCACCTCCCACCTCGCCCAGCCGCTCCTCCGGCCGCATGTGTCCTCCTGGCAGCGCGCGGAGGCGAAGGTCCTTGGACGCGCCGCGCGGTTGCCCGTGACGGTCGCGAGTGTTTATAGAGAGGGAAGTGAACAAGGGCGAGGGGAGAGGTCATACAGTATCGCACGGTGGGAATGTGGCAGGAAAATAAACGGAGACAACAACACCGCGTCAGATTCCAGGTCTCGCCAAGGTTTATGGGTCTTCTATGTAAACACAAAGCTATTGTCTTGACGTTGACGTCGCCTTTTAAGCAAACCCAGACTCCCACTCTGCTTAAGTAGAAGAACAGCTACTTAATTAGAAGTACTGATTCAACTCTAAAGCAAAAGTAAAGTAAAAAATAAGTACATGCTCTGAAGTGGACTTAAGCACACTCTAAAAAGAGTTGGGTCAAAAGTAACCCAATTATGGATCAAGAGTGGACCGATCCCTTTCATGGGTCAATTTGACCGAACTTTCTGGGTTGTTTTATTTATATATATATATATATATATATATATATATATTTATATATTTATATATATATATATATATATATATATATATATATATATATATATATTATTTTTTATTTTTTTTTTAAAAGGATCTGCCCAATATTTATGAGTTGATTTACACTAAAAGACCCATTTCTTGACTCAAATTGGGTCAAATTGACCCAAGTAGAGGATGGGTAATTTTTTTTACCCATAATTGGGTTATTTTTGACCCAACTGTTTTTAGAGTGTACAAAAGCAAAAAAATAATTAGATTTTTACAGTCAATTATATAAAATATTAGAGATGGCAAAAGTACTAATACTATGTACTTAAGTAGTTGAGGTATTGATTTAAATAAAAGTAAAAACTAAAAGTGCAAATATAATGTACAACTTCTACTGTCAATAACATACAATACCAGGCCTGGCAAAAATACTCAAACTGTAAGTAGTACAAATACTTGTGTTAAAAATAAACTGGTATCAACATTAATAAACATAAAAGCACAGACTTTGAAATGTACTTAAGTACAAAATACTTAAGTATAGATTAAATTAAAAGACTACTGATTCAAGTCTTTCAACCAATCAAGTACAGTACAGACAACCAAAAAAGTCCAGTAACAAAGTATTTGTACTCCATTACTTTCCGTTATTGCCTTACCTAACACTTATGCACACGCTGCTACAAGCTTGCCCTCGCCTTGGCCAGTGAGCACTTTTCCCTGGTGTCGAAACCGAACCGTCTAACAGGAAACTGAGCACATGTCTAAAATCCATTACTTTTAACAGCCACTGCCAGCGTCGAGACACATGCTTCTAAAACAGAGTTACTGCCTCCATATAACCTGAGCAAGAGCTGGCAAATGACTTGGGCATTGTGCACTTTTATGTGTGTTTTGGCTTCGGCTTACTTCAGTTTGAATGCCAATCCAACTTTATCCAGGTTGGCCAGAATCAAAATATTGTAGATTAGAAATGTCCAAAAAAGGCTTACAGGCTTTAGTGACTTCATGTTTTCTCTGCAGCTCTCACACCAAATGGACTTGTTTGAAATGGAAGAAGCCCAAAAGATAAAAGACATGCCTTCTCAGTGGACTGAAGACAATCAAGCACAAAGGTACACACTACGTTCATGTTCTGTGCTGCGCTTTTGGCTTTGACGCAACTATGCTTCCGTGTCCGTCGTTTTAGGATAAAAATAAAATGCCAGATATTAGCCCATGTCATGGGTGGAGAAATTCAATGTTGATTGTGGTATTATAGTGTATATTAAAGGTCTACGCACCCCTGTTCCAAACCCACAAAACCTCCCAAGCACATGTGGGAAAATGTGTTGTGGTCTGATGAAACCAAGGTTGAACTTTTTGGGCCGTTACTCTAAAAGGTATGTTTGGTATACCCACAGTGAAGCATCATGGTTAGGGGGTGTATCCCCCCCCCCCCCCCCCCATCTGGTAGAGGAAATGATGAAAGAAATCAAAATGGCAGCCTTCAGGCTTCTACTTAAAAACAAAAACATGTCAGGAAAAGCCTCCTAGCACAGCTGAACTTTATTTGAGGTTATTCAGATGTACTTAAAATTGTGGCAGGTGTGTGCTGACTCTAAATGTGATTTCTGCACATACAGTAGCTACATCCTAATTATAAGAGGGTGTGTACAATTGTGCAACCACATTATTCCAGTTGTTTACATGTACTTCACCTCTCAAAACGATGAACAGAAATTCAAAGAGTTTTATAGGTTGTAGCTCACATTAATGGTGGAAGTTGTTTTGGCATTGTTTATCTTTGTCGTGTTGATATGAAGGAAACCTGCATTTGTATTGAGGACCAAAAATGCCAAAATAATAGATAAATAAAAGTATTATAAAATAAAAATGGATATGAAATATTATTCAAAAATGAAACACAAAAAATAAGAAATACATGGAATTAGAAAAAATATATATTTATTGTGTACATAAATAAATAAAAGTAAAAATTAAAAAAAGATTTGAAAATAAATAAAAATATATATGGGAATAAATGTAAAAATAGAATAGAATATAGAATTAAATATTAATCAATCAATAAAATGTTAGCATAAAATGCTATTTTTCATATAAATCAAAAGGCACTTCCTTTTCCCTACCTCTTCCTCGATCACCCTCCCAAACTTAGGGCACATGCACAGGTATAAAAATATTTTTAAAAAAATGTAAAAGGTATAAATATAGAAACAAATAAACAAAAACAACAGTTTACATAGGGGTGTGTACACTTTTTATATCCACTGTAGGCGGGTCCCAAAAAAATAATATTGAAGAATTTCACACTTGGGCAGGCATATATGTTGAACAATTCTAAAGTCATTTTTCCATTATATGTAACTGCATTGCTAAGAAAAACAGCAGCACAAACAGTCTCTCAGATGAATTAAAGTATTGAGACGTACTCAAGTTCCTTGATGGTGGTCTTTAAAATTTGCATCAAACCCCCTCCAGCAAAAGCCTATCAAAATTGGTGTTAAAACGGTAAAATGATTAACGACAGATTTGGAAGCCAAGCGACCGTTAAGAGAAGTGATGTAATGTCACACAGCCGACCCCCGCTTGGGGGTCATATGATAGCGACGTTGGGTGGGGGGGGTCGTGACGGTGGATTCAAACAGATGCAGGCTTGTGCGTAGTATCTATGGCACATGTGTGTGCGCGTGGCCGCTGAAAGGCCCGAGTGTCTGGGGCGTCCCCGACTTAATGACACCACTTACTGGCCTGATTCATGCACAGGTTTCTTGCACCTTTTTGAAAAACAACACGCCAGGAAATCCGAGCAAACAGAGAATCGGTTGTGTCGCCCACATCGGAGGCCAACTGGCGTTTTTTGGCCTGCTTTGATCCAAAATAGAATTCTGCTGTACAGAATCAACTCCTTCCCAAACGAAAAAAAAAAACGGCACACTTTTAAGCCAACACAGCTGCGTTTGAAGGGACTTAAGGCCAAAAGTGGCAAACGTAGACCAGGAAAGAAGCGGTTGGGCCGGAGAACCACAGGGAAGAGGGTGATACATGGGTTGGAGGGTGGGGAGCGCCTAAAAGTGGAGAGGCCAGTGCTACATATAACTTTCCACCAGCGTACTTGTATGCGAATGTCTCACAGGACGTGCCCTCTGCTGTTTCCATGAGGTCTGCTTGTTCTTCTAGGGCCAAAGCCAAAATGACTATTAATAAATCGAGAGAACATTACACGATGTCGCCAGGAATGAAGAAAAATGACATGAGACTTTATCATACAGGACAGGCTTTTGGAACTGTCGGGAACGGATTTTTATTTTTTTATTTTTTATTTTTTTATATAACAGTCTTACTTGTCACACAAGTAGAATTGAAGATACCAGCGTCTCAAACTCGACTCACATGACAAGCAGCAGGAAGTAAACAGTTCTTCAAAAAGACGCTTCAAACTGTTTTATGGCCTTCCTTACTTCAAGTTTGGTGTCACACTAAACATACAACAAAGAGAATTACACGTTGTATATCTAAAACAACTACAAAGCTTCGGCTTGTCAAATCTGTTTAGCTTTATGCTAACAAAAAGGCAAAACACCATAAGCAGGCTAACGAGTAGCATCAGCAACGCGCTACAACATTTTAAAATGGGTCAATTTGACCCATGCTATGTTTATTATTCCAAAAGCATTCTGATAAACATTAAACATTTTACAACAAAGAGAATTACACGTTGTGTATTTAAAACAACCACAAAGCTTCAGCTTGTCAAGTCTGTTTAGCTTCATGCTAACAAAAATGCAAAACACCATAAGCAGACTAACGAGTAGCATCAGCAACGCGCTACAACATTTTAAAATGGGTCAATTTGACCCATGCTATGTTTATTATTCCAAAAGCATTCTGATAAACATTAAACATTTTACAACAAAGAAAATTACACGTTGTGTATTTAAAACAACCACAAAGCTTCAGCTTGTCAAGTCTGTTTAGCTTCATGCTAACAAAAATGCAAAACACCATAAGCAGACTAACGAGTAGCATCAGCAACGCGCTACATTTTAAAATGGGTCAATTTGACCCATGCTATGTTTATTATTCCAAAAGCATTCTGATAAACATTAAACATTTTACAACAAAGAAAATTACACGTTGTGTATTTAAAACAACCACAAAGCTTCAGCTTGTCAAGTCTGTTTAGCTTCATGCTAACAAAAATGCAAAACACCATAAGCAGGCTAATGAGTAGCATCAGCAACGCGCTACAACATTTTAAAATGGGTCAATTTGACCCATGCTATGTTTATTATTCCAAAAGCATTCTGATAAACATTTAACATTTTACAACAAAGAGAATTTACACGTTGTGTATTTAAAACAACCACAAAGCTTCAGCTTGTCAAGTCTGTTTAGCTTCATGCTAACAAAAATGCAAAACACCATAAGCAGACTAACGAGTAGCATCAGCAACGCGCTACAACATTTTAAAATGGGTCAATTTGACCCATGCTATGTTTATTATTCCAAAAGCATTCTGATAAACATTAAACATTTTACAACAAAGAGAATTACACGTTGTGTATTTAAAACAACCACAAAGCTTCAGCTTGTCAAGTCTGTTTAGCTTTATGCTAACAAAAATGCAAAACACCATAGACAGGCTAATGAGTAGCATCAGTATGACGTTCTAACATTTTAAAATGGGGCAATTTGATCCAGATTATGTTTAATGTTCCAAAAGCATTCCGATAAACATTTAACATTTTAATTGAAAAAGAAAAATGAACAATTTTAATTGTCTGTCGATGCAACGTTTCTTAGCAAAAAATAAATAAAAATACAGATATTTTATACTTTTTCACTCTTAAAATGGATCAATTCAACCTGAAATGTTTAACATTCCAAAACCAACCCAATAAACTTTGTTTCTATCTTATTTTTATTGCGTATATGCCAAATATAACCATTTCTTATCATCTGTTATTGTGAAGTTTCATAGTAAAAAAAAAAAAACTGTTGGGTCAGTTTGACCCATTAAAGGCTAAATGTTCCAAAAATATCCAGAGAGACATTGTTGTAGCTCCGTTAGCAACTGTTTTCATTGCAATCGTGTCTTAATGAAATGTTTTTTTCCTTCTGCGTCAAGTTTGATAGCGAAAGGCTAATATTTGTTCTTTAACTTGAAAGTGGGTCACTTTGACCCGCAACGTATCACAAATGTCAGGCATGCACGAGTGCGTGTAATGTGACTTATCGTATCCTTACGTTAATCCATTTTATTCGCATAATCGCGATAACCGCCATCTTGCAAAACAGAAATACATACAGTGACTCATAATAAAAAATTAATAAATAAATAAATAAATCCAGGGTACACTGAATCATCCATACACATATAATGTGCTGTCTTTGCTCTCTTAAATTTTTTATTTTTTTTTTAAAACACATTAACACATTAAACAAGACAAATAAAGACATTCAAATTATTATTCATTGTTTTTTGTTAATCGGCTAGTAAATCTGAATTTTATCCTGCCAAATATCGGAATCAGACTAAAAAAAATCTGTATTGAATAATAAACATGAGCGTTCCTTTTGCCATTTATTCGCAATAACCGCCACCTTGCACAACAAAAATGAACATCAACTCAGTCCTTCTAATGATCTTTTTTTCTATCACTTGTTTGAATGCAATTGTTTGCCGCTCGTACTTTGGCAGACTCTGGAGCGACATTGTTACGCAGTGAAACAATCTCCTGTCACCATAACAATCCTGTGTTCCACAAACCACCGGCCAGGCATCTGATATTAAATGCGGTGAGTTCAGCCACTTGATGCAGTACAATACATGGAAACCCAAGTCTCCTGAGTCCTGTCATGTGGCCTTGGAATCCCTGCTGTTGCGGCCAAAACCTCACGTCTGGCCAGGCCTGCTTCATGGTGCTCAGAAGGTCTACTGCTTTTTCCCCCCCAAATTATTTTTTACAATTCCAAGAAGTCCTAATAACTTGTCTGTGACGTTTTCATCAAAACATCACAACAATCAAGAATTACAGCACTTATTTGCACCATTTCCTGTCTGGCTGAACTCAGTCCGTTGTCCCATGCAAGTGAGCCAGCCCTTGTCCCGCCTCATACACTGCTCGTCCAATGGGGAGTCTAGCTTTCATTACCATGACGACCACCGCCACAGAGAGGCTTCACGCGTTATCTCTCGAACCCCTCGCCGGCAAGTGTATGCATAACAATGAAAAGATGATTTAACTTTTGTTGTTGTTGTTGTTTTTTTTTGTTTAAAAAAACAAACAAACAAACAAATCAAAACATTTAAAAAAACGAAAAACTGCATCGGAAGTGACTCTCCATACTTGGCGTCTTCCTGCGTTGATTTAGCAGCGGGGTCCGAGTGGAAGCCCCGCTAAATCCCTGTTAATCTGTCTGTGCCGGCAGCCGCGCTATCTGATGATCGTCTTTGTATTGGTGCGCTGCCCCGCCGAGACACAAACATCCTGTTTGCAGAGGGGAGTGGGCAACGGAGGGAGAGCAGTGGAAATGTTCACTTAATGGAACAGACCGGGAAGAGCGGCTGGAATGTCCGAGCAAATAGGCAGCGAAAGTCTCAAATGGAGATCAAGAAATCACTGTCAGTTCTGCAGTGATACGCTGTAAATTCACATTATTTGAATATATAAGTGACCTTAGTATGAATGCAGAAACATACAAAATACACCACCACATTTTTGTTGGTTATTCGAATCCCCATTTGGGAAGTATGGCTCAAGATATCAAGTAGTAGAAATATCACCACTAACTAGCGAATCCTTTACATGATGTACTGCAGAATTGATGGAAATTGTTTGATGATGGACACCATAGAAAAACTAGTTGCGCTTGCTTGTATTAAATCATAAACATAGCAGCATTGCCCCCTTGTGGAAGGGAAGGCATATTACAGCCACGCTACAAAGAAAAAAATGTAACATTTGTACTTGAATACATTTGTAAACTTCCCATAATAAAACTGTGTTAGATTATTGTTGTTTTAAATATATATATTTATTTTGAGGTTTGTTTATTTGTATTTTTTAAAGAAAAAATTAATCTAACTAGAATGGAATTGTACTTTTACAATTCTAAGTTTTGTGAAAGTCACTCTTTAAAATATGACTTTTTAACTTAACATTTCTACTTTATTCTCATATTACTTGTTACGTCAAATATACATGACTTTTTGTCTTGAAAAAATATTCTTGTATCTGTGATTTTTTTTTCTTAAAAAAAAAAAATACGGCTTCATTCTTGTAGTATATATTTTTTTGTTACAGTCGGCGCTAATACTGGATTAGTTTAGAGTTGGAACAATTCAGGAACAATTTTTCAAAATTTAAAATTAAATGAATGATTAGAAATACAATATATTTTCAAAATTTTATATAGAAGTAGTATTCTAAATTAAGATTGCTTTTGTTTTGTACGAAGCAATTTTACGGCCACATTAAAAAAAATATATATATATATATACTCACAGAATGCCGTTGTATGAAAATAGAGGGCTAATACTACTTAGTAGTGCTGTTTAAATTTTGACTATTATCTTGTAATATATATTTAAAAAAAAAAGCTTTTTATCTTTTTAAAAAAGTGCCTACTCTTTTTTTCTAAGTAACTTTATTCCCATAATATTTCTTTTTATTGTGGGCCTAATATTCTTTTGTTATTTTCAGTAGCTTCCACAGTTATGTTTTCAGTTTTTAAACATCTTCAATAGCAATATTCATACGACCAATAAGAAAGAAACTGTAACCAGGTGTAATTGATGGGAGGAGCAAATTCCTTCCTTGTTCCATTCTTCTCCCATCTGTGCAAACAATCTCATTCCAGACGATCACATTTGTATTGTTTTTATTTCAAATGCACTGTATTGTATATTGTGTGTACTATAATGTCATGATGTCACAAGTTGGTCTGTAGTAGTTGGTGTGAGTCAGCTGATGATCATGCGAAGTGGACTGAAGATGATTTGACCGGTCACACAAACACAGAAAGGTGGAAGTCGGCAAAGAATGAGGAAATATACAATATGTACGTTTACAGAATGTATCCGAGTACAAGTGAAGTCAAGAAATTCAGACAGTATCAGTGTTGGTATCAATGCATCCCAATTTATTGACACTTTGTTTTAGTTTCACTCATTTTTGCTTCAGATGAACACGTTTTTTTTTTTTTTTATAATAAATATTTCTATCCTTCTTTTGGGTAAATCACATTAATAGTCCAAAGGAAAAATTCATTAACATTTTTTTTTTTTTTTTTTTTTACTTAGACGTCATGAAAATCGATTTAGATGATTGTGCGTGGTTTATTGCTGGCTTTTCCCCGCATTCCAAAAACATGTACATTAGAGTCACTAAAGACTTGGAATTGTCGATTGTGTAAATGTGAATGATTGTTTGTCCGTATGATTTATGTGTACACCACCTCACCCTAAATCAGCTGAGATTAATCAAAATCAAATATTGCAGTAATCCATGATTAAAAAAAAAAAAAAGTATGTTGTACCTCTACAAAAGTTGTGCTTTTCATATTTTGGGTGACAAGCACAATTGTAAACTATAAACTATTTGATAGGGGTTACAAGAAGAGAAGTAAATAAAGCAGCTCTTCACGCCACTAACGCATGGGGAACTCCTTTATTTACCATAGATAAAATGTGTGAAGTGAGAAGTCAAGCTACAGTTTTCTCATGGACGACGATTTGTTTTGTTTTGCAAGTAGTGCAGTCTCCACCTACTGGTTACTTGAAGTAATGTAGTAGTGTTGCAACATACATTCTTTAAACCCTTGTTTGGGAGAAATTTAAAAAATATTGAAGCCTGTATCCAAAATGTTCTTTCGAAAATGACCTTGTTGAGGCTGGCGACATAACTGAGAGGGAAGAGTGAAGACGAGCGTTATGGCGTGTGCTTTTTAATTGTTGTCACATGCTACTTTACAATGCTTGCAGATGGCAACACACGGGGTACTTTACACAAGTGCTGTGTGATACTGCTTGATTTGACGTTGAGCAGATACCAAGTAATAAGACTAGTATCACCGATTTCAGTATTGATTTTGTTTAATGATTACTGCTGCTTTTTTTAATTTTAGCATCATCTCGATTCTAGCTGATGCTTTATTATTGTGATCAGTTTTTTTTTTCTGGTGGTATACTGAATTTACGATGAAAATGAATTATTTTGATCTTTTTTTCTGGATTATTTTTCTTTATTAAAAGGTGCACAGAATTATTACTTGAAAAAGATGTGAAAATACATTAAATAAATAAAAAATATATTTACAATAATATGTACTGTGTGCCCCCACACAACAGTCTAAACACAACATCCTGATTAATATTGTGTTATGTATGAATTGGGCAGAAAAATCGACCCATTTTTATCTATATCAGGGGACGGCCATTTTGCCTTGCACTGCCACCTTGCTGCTGAAAATGGCATCACAGTGCCTAAGGGCGCGTTTTGCGAACGTCACATGACCAATCAAAAGATGATGAACAGGTGAGGTGTGATTGGTCATTACCTGAGCCCTTAGGCACTGTGATGTAATTTTCCGTCGACAGCATGTGGCAAAATGGCCGCCCCCGAGATGGATTAAAAAAATACTAATTATATATATATCTATATATATATAAATACACACACACACTTCATCACTGTACTTGCGTAGATATTTCATGTATCTGTATTTTACTTGAGTATCTGTTGTTTTTAGAGTGTTTTTTTTTAAACTTAAATAATGGAGTTGAATCAGTAATTCTACTTTAACCAGAGTATTTCTTTTACACAAGTATCTTCTATTTATTTTCTGTGCACTTCTACAAGTACAGAGTGTGAGGACTTTTGGCACCTCTGGCAAGCATACGTGTGTGAAGAGAGCAGCTTCTATCTTTATCTGCCCTGGCCATGTACTACTGTGGCTGCCCCCTCCCTTCTACATACGTAGCCACTATACATTATGTTTAGTTGGACTTATTTCAAGGCTATGGGTCATTCATATAGGAGGAAAATTTAGGCACCAACATTTTTGAAAACGGACCATTTTGTCCAATGTTTTCAAGAAAAACTGGTAATAAGCCATCATATAAATGGATTGGTCCAGCTCTGCATCTATTGTCAACAAGGCATTTTTGCCATCAGCGCTTTAAAAAACTTTTCCAAGTGAAATTCAAACATTTTGTGAACCTTCCAAGCAGACACCCCAAACTTACTGTAGATGGGAACTTTGCCGTTTTAAAACCACTAGCAGATTTACTGTAAATGTAGCCCTTCATTCGCGAAACTCTTGCCCTCCTTGGGACTCTGACCAAAGTTGAGCGACGTGCAAGAGCGTGATTCTCAAACATGGCCATTCATGATCACAGGCAGTTTTGAAATTGCGCAGGTGTGATAAAAAGTCACAAAGAAGGCTGTGGAGCTGAAGGAAAAAACAAAATAAAAGCAGCGCTAGCAGTGCTAAGCTAGCATTAGCGCTGTACAGTAAACAAGGTGATGTTAACCAAGGCTGCTATGTTAGTAGCATGACTAATTCATGATATACAAAGTAGTTTTACTATGACACTAAATGTTTTTGGTTTTCAGTTGTTTTTTTGGGACCAGCAATTAGAAATGGAAAAAGTGGTGATATTCGTACTTTTCCAGTAGAATTTTTCATGCTATATTGCTTAGCCCATCTGTGCTACAGGGAATTTGGTGCGCTCAGTAGTCGACTTGTGACTGTTGTGATGGTGCGTCATGTGATTTCTTTATTATTGTATTCCTTCATACTAACTATCTCAAGCAAAGAAAGAAAGTGGTCAGAAAATTTTGGGCAATATAAATTCACATGTATATTGAAACGGATGGTGTTCCACAGGGTTAAATTCTGGGACCTCTGCTGATTTCATTGTATCTGCTGCCCCTGGGTGCTATCTTTAGAAAGCGGCAGTGGTTGTTTTCTATTAAAATGATTCAAATAACTCTGGTGCATTGTTACAGCCCTGCTTATTACACGTTAGCAGAGCAGAGTGTGTTGTACATCCAATGAAACAAAACGTTTTAAAATGAAGAAAAACACAATTTAAACAAACTTGTTGTAGTGGCATTTGTGCAAATGTTTGGCCACTTACAGTAAGACCTCAGTGTTCCATTATTCTGCTAATATTGCTAATATTCTGGTAACGTTTTAATATTCTGTAGCGTCGTAGTTTATAGTAGGAAATATCTGCTGTACAGTACTTTACAGTGGGGGAAGTTAGCAGATGTAAAGTGTTGAGGGGGAAATAAGAGGAAATGGTGGGTTTAAAATGACTTTTAACACGCCTAAGGCTCGTTTGGGACGTAATCTATATAAATGTTTTTAATGGATGATAAAAAGTGAAGTTCTGTGGTCACAAGTACACAACTACCTGAATCAATAACACATCGCGTTACACAGTGCTACACAACAGACCTACAACATCCGGGCTAGTCGGCTCACGCAGGAACGGAATGGCGGCGGAGGTAAGTGGACGAAAACGAGGCTGTAGTCGCCCAGACGACGGGCTAAACCAGGGCCACATACGGCCGCTAGTCACGCAGCACGGTACGGCGTATATGTCGGCGGTGTGACCGGCGAACGAACGCGGAAGGGGTGGAGGGGGGGAAATGTAGCAACGCGGGGGTTAAACATCGGGGAAGTGGAGGTAGAAGGGGGAGGAATGGAGAAGCTCCCCGGCGTTTCGATCCTCTCGCTCGGCGTTAAAGAGCCATTCCTCCCCCTCCTTCTCTCTCATAGCCTGTCGAAAGGAACTGAACCGAAAACAAAAGAAGGGAAGCTATAAACACGGCGTTGGCCCGAGTGGTTTGGTGAAGTTTTTACACGCGGAAAAAGTTGTCCGCGTAGTCTTTGTCGTCCCTTTTTTTTTTGTGGGACATTTTGACTTTTTATTTCCTTCTCGCGCGATCCGCCGAGAAGGAAGAGGCGTTCAGCACCAAGTGGCAGGAAAGCGCCCCTGGTCACACACTTGCAACAGAAGCAACACAACTTTGTCACCACAACGGGTCGTGTTTAACAAATAACACAAACGAGTGAATGGAGATTCTTCAACTTGTGTGCTACTGTCTAAAGTTTCCTTGGTTTCCTTTTCCCTGTTGCTCCGGAGGCCTAAAACTTTAATCTATGCTCCAAAAGCATGCTACAAGGGATGCCACCGCCAAACGAAACTTTGGGAATTTCCATATTGCAGAATGAAACAAAATATAAGGCGTGAGGTCTTATCAGCTAGTTTTACTGGCACAGATATAACAGGCCTATGTATTAATCGTATGTTAAGTCAAACCATAAGGAGTAATACAAGCTGCCCAAAAGCACATTCATATATTCAGAATTGAAACACTAAATATACTTATCCCAGCAGGCCAAAATCTCGAGACGTTAGGGAGTCAAAATGAGCGTCAAGTTTCAAACGCTTACACTTAACTAGCGCAGATGGAAGATTGTTGGTGATAAATGTTTTGGGAGTTTTTTGTGATGTTTTTTTTTTCATTTTTTTGCATTTGAAGTGCACATTCAATCGTTTATAGAAAATTCCACAAAGATGACAGCCACTTGTCAATTTGGTATTCACTTGTTTTACCTTGACGTCACACACCACCATTTTGGAGGTCGACGTATTGTTTTGTTCCAGTGCTTATTAAGTGTTTTGAGTAAAGAATTCTCCTAACTTCACCTGCCAACATGGCAGACAAACAAATACTGAAAAAGCGATGCAAAACTATTCACTTAAATAATGTTCTGAGAGAGAAGAAAAAAATCCCCTTACTTGTGTTGTGTTGTTTACTTTCCTGTTTCCAAACAAAATGTCCCCATAGTTTTGCAAACATTGGGAACTGACTAGCAAAACATAGCTAATGGTATCAACAAGTGTGACTGACTTCTGTTATGTTTTTCCAGATTGGCCATAGAATTTCTGAACGGCAGAATCTGGTGTTTATACAACACATTTGCCACAACGGGTGAAATGACTTTCAATCACTTTATTAAACAAAAAGTCACAAAGCAAACACGTTATCAAAATTCATGCATGGGAGCATGGCCACCACTAACACCATGACTGGCTAACTAAAAAACTCACAACTGCCAAAGTAACTTTGATTTGCTGACACGCATATCTTTCACCAGGTCATTTAAAGCCTTTCACACTCAAAGTCACAGAAAATGCCAACCCCAAGTGAACAATAACAATACTTTCACATCACATGGCTATTTTGTTGTTTAATAATTAGTGCTGTCAAAGTTAAAGTGTTCATTGTTTAATTAATCACAAAAAAATTATCGCATTAATCATGAATTAACACAGATTAATCGCACTATTAATTTTGACCATAGATTATCCTTTAGCGTGACAGCGGGTGGCTACGTTTAAGGTAGCACAGGTTGTGTTTGAGCAATAAACATAATTTCATGCATTAAAGTAAAGCATTTAATGAATGTTTCCGTATCACATTTAGAATATTTGTTCATGTCAAAATATCGGGGTCATTTTTTTTTTTCATTTTAAATTATGCAAGTAATTAACTGATTTTTTTTTTTTAAAGAGGAGAATGAGCGTGTGCACTGGATCAAAAAATGTTGAAGACATCCTCAGAACATTAAATGTCAAAATAATTAACACATAACCGGTGCCCTTCAAATTTGGCGAGGGAAAAAATTTAGATTAAAAAAAGCCTTTTTTATTAAGCGATTAATCTCTAAAATGTTATTAATCTGATTAAAAAAATTAATTACTGATTACGCAATTAATCGAATAATGGATTCGAAATTTTTTCATTTCCTGGGTTTTGCATGTGACCACTGATGTTTCCGTCCATAGGCAGGCCGAGGGCCTGTGGACCTTGCCGCCAAGGTTCCATCCCATTTGAGATCGTGAGGTACGGCGATGAAGACGCTGGGCCGGAGAAAAAAAGCATATCCGGAGTTGAAGGAGAGACTCTCTTCTTCCCCAAAACATGGCGGCCCAACCCCAGACTGTACGCTCAAGTTGTGTTACGTGGCTCCTCTTCGGCTGAATAAATCTCATTCTGTATTTTTTTTTTTCTCCCATTATTCCTGTTTCTTGTCATACTTTGTAGCCCAATGAGCTGCCCTTGGAAGAGCTGCTGGCTCTGTATGGCTACGCAGTGCCTGATCCAGTCAAGCAGAGCTGTCACGTCTCCGCCACTCTGCCAGATATGACTCTGGCCAAGGTGACAGCCCGCCTCAAGCCAACACAACTAAAAAAAATAAAATAAATAAATAAAAAACACACGCACATACACTGCTGTTGATATCGCAGCTCCAATGTTTCCTGTCGTCTCCAGAAACAGATCACCGAGGACATCTTTACTACAGCAGAAGGAGTGGAGTCAGCTGATGATCTCACCCCCTCGGTCACCTCCAGCACATCAGATCTGCTCCAACATCTGCCTTGTGAGTTCACCAGCACGGTGCCCTTTGCCTAATGTTGTGGCCGGTGACTGCAAACAGGGGAGTCAAAAGTGGTACCGTACCGATGTAGACAGATCTTCTGAAGTTGTTTTTTTTTTTTTACCCCTCTCAGCTGGAAACAAAGACACATCCGTCTGCTCGTCTGACGAGGAGTCCGACGATATCTCCCTTCCCTCCAATGAAGAACACAAGGTCAGTCACCAGATGCTGACATCACTTATTTTTAGCATTATTCGAGTAGCCTGACACCAATTTCTTTGTCATGCCAGGAGATCATGGTTGGCTCCATGTACCAAGCAATAATCCCTCCTCTCGGTCCCTATACCTACCACGAACAAGGTAGAAACCTCTTACTTTTGCCGCGCTCCCGACTCCATATTTCGACATCTCTGGCGTCCCCGTGTCCAGCATACAACAGCGAGGACCAACTGTTGTGGAGACCGGGTGCTCTGCCGCTGCTGGAAGTGGAGCACTTCCTGTTGAATGTACAGAGGCCACGTGGCCAAGAAGGGGCAGTCTGCAAGCAAACGTGCACCGACATTGTACGAGACAATGAGCAGGTACTACATCGTACACCTCATGTTCACATCTGTCTGTCCATTCATATAAACGCATAATGTAAACATGTTTGTACAGTTTTTTTTCTAGAAGCACAGTAACGTTAGGGGCACAAGCAGAAAATGAAGGATTGAACTATAGAAATTGACTTGCATCATTTTCACATATCTGTTTATTTAGAACCTGAGACTTGCCTCTTTTTACACATCAGCCAATCACGGTGATCATTCACCACCACACCTCCTTTCTCACACATGTTGGCCCCGCCTTCTTTTTTTTGAGGTCTCATTTCTTCTTTGTTTGCAGTTAATGTCGAAAAGTTTTCATTATTATTGTTTTCATTATTATTCAAAATGAGGAAAGCTTACCGCCACAATGACCTACACAACTACTCTACGTACAGTAAGCATCTTTGATCAGCCTTTTTTTTTTTTTTGTCTATGCTACCAGGCGCTGTATGAACTGCTGAAATGTAACTTCAACGCGGAGGAGGCACTGCGACGACTACACTTTAATGTGAAAGTTTTCACTGGTAAGACTTGCGTTTTGATAGTTTGAAGTCAAGCGCAATACTAATTTGAAGAAAACAGAGAAAAATAAATACCAGTGAATTTTATGATAATGATTTTTTGTTCTTAATTGCATTTTGCTGGTGCTCATCCCCTTTTGTTTAGAAGAGCTGTGTGGCTGGAGTGAGGAGGAGTGTAGGAATTTTGAGCACGGCTATAAAGTTTACGGGAAAAACTTCCACCTCATTCAGGCTAACAAGGTAAGTGCTTCAAAGACAAGCGATGTTTATTCCTGACTTGCCAGGTCACATTTTTTTAACATTCAGAGACACAATTACATTTAATCCATTCACATAGATGTATACTGTCAACATTTGTTTGTCCTTCCACCTAAGCACGTAATGTAAACGTGTCTGCACTCTCACTTAGAATCACATTACGGTCAGATTGAGAGCAAAAAATGTCACTGGCATTTAGACCTTTGGTATCAAACAACCCACCAAGAAAAAGAAAATGTCATCCTGAGTGAGCGTAACAAAACAGGCTTCCTTCTCCGCAGGTAAGGACCCGCTCTGTGGGGGAGTGTGTGGAGTACTACTACATGTGGAAGAAGTCTGAGCGGCACGACTACTTCACTCAACAAGCCACCAGGATCACTCGAAAGAAGTACACCTTGCAGTTAGGGAACATGTGAGTTGTGTGACTAAACTAACGAATCCTCATACAAAGTACCTTCACCCTTATCTGAACTCTGGGATTCGATTCTAGATGATATGTTCTTAACGTGTGTTTTATGTGCTATAGGGAAGAGAGAGACCAGGACGGGTCGGCCGGCGAGCTGGACGGAAGCAACAATTCCGCCGCTTTACTGTCTTGCAGTAGCTCCGCCGTCTCCGGAAAGCTGGCGCCTCCTTTACCTCGGCAGTCCAGCCTGGATCTGGTCAAACAAGGTAAAACTCTGAAAAAGAACCAACAGATTTTTTTTAAAGTAAGCCAAAATCATCTAAATTAAATTCTATATAAAAAGTATAGTCGTGCTTGAAAGCGTACCTACCGGTAGGTCAACCTGTGGGCTCGACTGTAAATGTACAAAAGCGAAACGTCGCTTAATGACCCAAAAAATGCTGTGAATCGTCACCAAAATTCACATGCACATCTCGACTCATGTCACCTTCAACCTCTAAATATATCAAAACAATTGCCACAGTATTTTTTTTTTTATTACGCCTAGGGTATGTAAACTTTCAAGCACCACAGTATATAAGTCATCAAAATTATGTCTAAATAGTATATAAATAAAAATATTTTCACTTTTTAAATTGAACGACTAGAATAAATAGTTTTCTATCATATTGTAATGTGGTATGTTTACCACTACTGGCACGGTGGCTCCCTCTAGTGGTTTGGAAAAGACTCACTGAAATAAATGTTCTAACTGCATAACATTTAAGTGGATTCAATTTCTCATCTATCATTTTTTTGGGACAGTCCAATACATTAAAATAGTTTGGTATAGTTCAGTTGTGTTTAACTTGTAAGTACAATACATTTGCGTTTAGTCTTTTAGAGCAGTTTATTTTCAAACATTGATTCAAATGGAAATTATTTTTGCCATATTGAAGGGCAGTATGAATGTTGAAACTGCATAATGGTAACGTGGCTTCCAACACTGTTTAGCAATAAAACCTCATTTTTTAAAAAAAATGCTTAAGTTTACAATGTTACTACATTTTCGTATTGGTCATAATGGTGGCACTTGGACAGTGAGGTATTTTTTGAAGTGTGGTATAAACAGTTTGAGAGCCACTGTTGTAATGTATTAAGATGCACTTGTGTTTCTTCTGAGGATCATGGAAAGGTAGAGTGCACTCTGGTCTATTTCGTAATCATTGAAAGTCGCAATCAAACTACAGTATGTGGTTTCAGAAAGGGGAAAAAAATATCTGAAATGTATCGTCTCAACTCACTTTGTACAGTATGTTAAACCGTTTACATACCATGTCCGATACATTACATCGCATCGCACCGTTTTTTTTTAATTCATTTGTCATTCAATTTTTTACGTCAAGAATTTGCTGTCTTCCATTCCGAATCATTTATGCATTTTTTTCCCCCCCTCATTCTTGTTTTGTGTCTGCATGCACATGCATGGCTCACCCCTTTTTGACAACGGCGCTCCAGAGGAGGAGGGCCGCCCTCGGCGCAGACGGACCCCCCGCTTTCTCTTAAAGCCGTGACCTTGGTGCGGTCTGGCCTACAGAAAGCAGGCTGCAGCCTGCAGGTAACGAACGAGGGTGGGGGGGTGCTTGTCGAGCTTGTCGCTTCAGTAGACACATGTTCGTTCTATTCTTCCTTCCCTTTATTTCCATTCAATGTGGCATCAGCTCCTTTATTGTACAGGTGCATCTGAACACATTTTAATGGATTGTGAAAAATGAATGTACTGTATCGGAAAATGGCACATTTTAGCAGTTCAATTCAAAAGGTGAAACTCGCATATTGTACAGATTCACTACTGAGTGAAATATGTCATGATTTTGTTTTGTTTTTTCAATCTTATTTTCAAAATTGGATCTTAGAGCTCCCAGCTAACACAAACCCAAGTTCACCATATCAATAAGTTACAATAAGTTTGATTGTTTTCTTTGTAAATATTCAAACAATCAAAAGTATTTTTTCAAAAAAAAAAAAGGATAATAATCCGCCTTCTAAATAGCATTTTTGTACGCGTATAATAAATCTACATAAGAGTTTAGCTTTTTGTTGTGAACTACAGAAATAAAATACATTTTCGACCATGTGGTACCATATAAATATTCAGATTCATTGTGATGCACCTGTATGTTTTACAACCACTAATGTTGTTGTCATTGCTTCACTCAACTTGTCTCGCAGATTTTTTTTTTTTTTTTTTAAGTTTCACTTAGCAACATGAAATTTGTTAGCTCATGAGTAGACACCAAAAAAAGAACTTCATGCCTGAAAAGACAAGGTTGGTCTGCCATTTTGTTTTTCGCTTCCAAGGGCTCCTGTAAAGATTTTAAGTTCAGTGAATCGGATTGAGAATATTAATAATAACATGTTGTATGTGGCCCAAAGACCAAAGAAACATCAAATATATGAACACATAGAAAATTCACATTTACATACAGTGTGCATTGACTGTTTTGATTCATTTCTTTGCTGTGAATGTGATGACAAACTAATGGCTGTGAATTTGCATATATTCTAAAAGTTTGTCTCTGTAGATAAAGGTTCATATAAAAGTGTATCGAGTCATAATAACCCCTTTTGTGTTCGTAATCCTCCATAAACCAGGAAGTAGACTACCTAACTAAAAAAAAAAATGTTTTCCACTTATACTAATAGTTTGACTGGTGTTAGATATTATTAACATTTAAATTCTTTATTTTCATATATTAACCATTGTTAACATTTTAATTCTTTATATTAACCATGTTGAGAGGTTTTGTGGACGTGTAAAGCGGGTGGTGTTGAGCTCAGTATAATTTGACCTTAAGATGGGACATATTATTTGGTCTAGAAGTTCCTTCTCTGTGGGAAAACACATTTGGTCCTTGAGAACAGAATCTGTTTCGAACATGCACCCCGGACTCTGTTTTCGCCATCACTCATGGAAAAGTACCCAGAGAGTATGTTTTGTCTACAAATGAAAGAGAGGCGGTCGGTTTAAACTATAAGAAGCCATTTTACACGCGGAAGAGGCACATTCGGCGCTCTGAATTCCACCTGTTAAGTGATGAAAAGGAGACTGTCACGATGTCCAGAGATCTCTGTTAGATTAAAATCATTTTTGCAAAGGTGTTTTTTCTTACATTAAACCTGTCTTCAAGTTTTGGAACACGCAAAGAGGACAAATATTTTTTATTCCTCTTCACTGGTTATATAAAGTAATTCAGACTTTGTTCAATCGTCCAATCTAATGGTGGTTTGGTGAGGCTGATTTATGCACAGAAGTGTACAAAATCAGATTATGTTGCCACGGTAACGCCATCATAGAACAAGGACCGCCTGTATGCCTTGGGATGATGCACTTATTTGTGTTTTTGACTGTTTGTCCTGTTCAATAAGTGTCTCAAAGTCCATCTGCGTTTGTCACTCTCATTTTTCCCCCACTTCACTGACATTTTGCCGTTTCTCCTCCTACGACATGTCCAGATGGAGAACCGCTGACGTGCGGCGACGGCCGTCCTCAGAACCCGTTTGCCCGTCCCTTCCCTCTGCCTGCCTCGTCAGATCAGAGGGGTCGCTTCTCGGGCTGCGGCGCAGGTCCGGCCCAGCTCCAAGACCATCAGCGTCCGCCGGGCTTCTTCCAGTTCCACATGCGCGACGGTCCTTTCATCCCCGAGGACTGCGGCGCAGCAGGTGACGTGACTGACCCCCCCGTGGCCTGCGATTGGGACTTCACCTGCTGCGTGCCTCCTCTCCCCCACCTAATGACTTCCTGTCCCGCTTCTCTGCATTTATCCCCCTGCTGCGCTGCCCTCCCTCCCAGTGAAAGCACTTGGGAAAATCCTATTTGAATAGAGATGCGTTTTTTTTTTTTTTTTGACTGATAAAAGCAAGCAGAACAAACTAAAAAAACTTCCAGAAGACTCTCATGGCTCCTTTTGAAGCCGTAAGAGTTCAGCACTGCTTGTTGCTGCTCGAAGTCCATTCACACAAAGATCACTTTATTTCAACACAAACGTCCTCTTACCGCTCGTCATCCACTCTCCATTTCGTCTCCGTTCTGTTTGCTCCCGCTTTCCTTCTATGTCTTTATGCCGACAACAGGTAGATTTCTATTTTTCGGAGATTATCATCAGTTTTTACAACACGGACTCATACAATAGTGCCAGCTGCCTTGCGACATTCCCACTGAGTATGTTGAGGAAATGTTGGGAGAGGAAAAAAAAAGTCACAAAGGAGCATTCAGAGGGTCACAAAGTTAGGGGGTGTGATGGAGACATTTTTTCCAACATAAACATTCTTTCTTTTCTATTTTTTTATCATCAATTTATGAGCACACATAATTGTGGATAGTAAAAGTATTAACTGGATTAGCACAGTTTATATTTTGGGTTATAAACAGTTCTAGCCCGGCAAATATAACCTGAAGAATGAACTGTACAGATCCAGATTACATGTTGTACTTTCACAGACTATAATCAGGTTTAAACTAGACTAGCCCAGGTTATAGGTAAGTATAATTAATTTAACTGGCCCAGTCTGTGACCTACCGGTATGTTAAAATGGATAATCTGTAATTCGGGGTCTAAACATTGCCGGCCCTGACCAGGGGCCACCAACCTTTTTGAAGATTACGACTACTACCAGATTGCTACCAGTTTGATACACACTTCTGAAATAACAAATTTGCTTAAATAGTGTTTACTCATGTGTTATTATTATGTTTACTCAATCACAAAAACAATTTTTGTCTCAAAACGGGGGGGATTACCTGAGTGATCGATGGACTACTCAATAAAATAAGATTTATTATTGACAGCCCTATTTATTAGTAATAATGAATGACATGTATTTATGTGAAGACGCGGATCATGTTAATGATTTTTCACAATTAGGAAACATAAATACCAATATGCAACACTTTGTTTCTATAGATCTCTTCAATTGCTTACGTTTTCAAATGATCACTTATACGACATTCCGAGAGAATCACAATGCACTGGTGAGCTATTTTTGGAACAGGCCCACGGATTACTCACGTATATCATTTTAACTAGCCCAGAGCGCATCTTCGGGATGAATCTAGTTCATAATATAACCCAGGGTTAAAATTGACTGTACAAGTAAATGCCCTGGGTTCAACTGGATTATCGCAGAATATAACCCAGGATATCCTAGAATGTATGATGGTCATAACCCAGATTATATTGACATCATAAATTTGACTGGCATAATAGAGGATAGATTGAGGACGTTCATTGTGATTAAATTGTGACCCCCCCCCCCCCCCTTCACTTTTGGACATTTGACGATTTATTATGCTTTGCAGAACAATCGGGACATTGATTTCAGTGATTGTTCTTGCTTTATCTGACCCTCAATTCATGTTTTATTGTAACGCTATTCTGGATCTAAAAAAAGCAAAGCAAACGTTTCATGGAGTGGAAGAACTTCGTGGTTGTTAACATGACCACCTGTCGTCTTCTGTCTCTTCTTATATTTATTTGTACTTCTTAACTATGTGTGCATGTCTGAGCTTCCAGCGAAGCGATCCAGATGGATGTTTGGCGTTTACACAAAAAGGAGGGGACAGGACAAGACCTGATGTGAGCAGGACTGTTTCTTTTACTTTCACATTTGGTTTTGCAATGTATGTATTGTACTGCTCCGGTCGTTTGTTAATAATTATTATATTTTGTTAAAAAAAAAAAGTGTTGATAATAATAATAATAAATGATTAAGCTACACTATTGTGAAATATTGTCCAGAAAAATGTTTTTGTCAAATAAGAAGCCGAATAGCAATAGAATGGAGGACATATAGTATATTTATTTAATTGGAAAGGGTTTGCCAATAGCATTTCCACATTTTTTGGCAAGTGATGCTTAAGAAATTAATGTGTCAATCAAATGTATTCATTGCAGGTGAGTCGTATCGTTGTGTGTTTGAGGCAGGCAAACGGTGAGGAAGAAAATTCAGTGTAACCAGGTAATTTGTCAATCAAATGGATCATTTAGAGCAATTTTTTGCATCTTTATGAGACTAAAGAAAAATATCTTACCTGTTGGTACTGAAAAATCCCAGAAGGGGGCAGGAAAAACACATTTGAAATGCATTTCGACACTGAAATTAAATCGGACACTCTTCAATGTAATGTTTCACTCGACCAACATAATGTGTTCATCTACTTCATGTGTTTCAATTTAGTCTTGACAGAAGTGCAATTAAAATGAGTGCTTGGACGCTCAGGCTTGCTGAACTAAGCAAACTGCAAGCAAATGTAGTTTTGCTGTCCAAAACATGTTCCAATAGCTGCGAGCAGAGTGGCAACAAGCACACATGATATATACCTACAAGGCTTTTGAGAATGGGCCAACCAATGGGTCTAAACTAGGTTATTATTACACTTTGCACGTGGTCAAAATGTACAGAAAAGTATGAAGAACAACACTACTTTTTTTGTAATTAATTTGACTTGATCTTCATTGAAAACACAGTTATTTTCTAACTTGACTGTGTGTGCGTGCGTTTGTCAGTGTATTTATGTCATTTAATAAATATATCCATTTAAAATGGACCACAGTGCATCTTAATACAAAACGTACTGATCATAAAAATGCAATACTGTATCCAATTGCGGTAATTAACACAAGTTAATATAATTTGCTACTCTCAATCTCTGCCCTTTCCCCCCTAAAATAAACACATCAAATATATAAAAAGTGTGAATTGAGTAAAAAAATATGAATTTAATTCATTTATGTACAGGTGACGTGACCTGACGTCATCTGATGATTTTTTTTTTTTTGCCCCAGTGGGCGAAATTTGTAAAATAATAATCACAATTATTATTTTTTATTTATTTGTCAGCTTGTCCATTTTGTATCTATTTCTTGCTTGTTTTTAAAAATTTTTTTTTAATTATTTGTTTGTGGTGGGGTGGGTGGGGATTAATTTGCCCGCTCCTTCCATTTTTCCTCCTCGAGTCTCGAGGAAGACAGGAAACAGGAAAATGGGAGGGAGAAATGGAGACGTAAAGGGGAGGCGCCCAGTGTCGCCGCCGTTTTGGGTGCTGTGCTTTGCCTTCCCCACAACGGCGTGGACTGGAAAGATGTTTGGATGCTCTGTCCGGAGTCTCTCGTAAAATATTCCAGAACGCAAACAGTACTTCTTTCTTTATTTTCACTTCACATTTTTACGACTTTTCCCCACACTTTTTGACAGAGGCAAGCACTAGTGTTTGTGTGTGTGCGTGCACGCGCACAGGTAAACACAAGATTATCCCGGAAGAACCCGTAATGCAGGTTGCGTTTTTTGTTGTTATGTAGCAAAGGCGAGCATAATGGAGTGGTTTACAGGTACGGTTTGAGTTTGTTTCTTCATCCCAATGCGCCAAAAGTGAAGTTGAAACGACGGCGAAGCAACATGAAGGGTGTGAAGAAGAAGCTGTACGTGCTTATGGACGTGCTGTGCGTGCTCGTCGGTGAGTACGCTTCAAATTATTTTGCCTGTAGTACCAGGTTTTACTATACGTGTGTGTTGTGACAGTTGCTGTGGAATGTGTGATTATTATGCACGCACGCACGCGATGGTCTAGATTTGACTCTCCAATGTTAGGTTGGCCATTCTTGTGTATATAATCCACTTTCCCCAAATGATTCCCCATTCTCCTCCTCAGTGGAGTGGACAGAGCAGGAAGCTGGAATGTTTGTTTATGGAAATGTGATATTCCCTTTTTCTTTGCCAAGAATCTAACCAGGAATGTTCCATTTCCAGCTTATGCACTGTATGACTCCCCCCAAAATATCCATTATTGTGTTAAATGTGTATTGTATAATTATATGTGCAGTTAGATTTTTCTGCTTCCGAACAAATCCTTCTGCGTCTGAGAACCATAACTTGTGGGTGAACTAAAAAAAAAAAGTCCTTAAAAACACCTGCAAAACATATACTAAACAAATTACTACTACATATTTTAGCTTTGGGCAGATTAATACGATTGTGAAGTAAAATATAAATTTGACATAAATGATCCAGCATTGTTGCTGTTTTCTCAGAGTACAGTAGTACACAGGAAGATGGATGGAGGGATGTACCTAATAAAGTGTCCAGAGAGTTAGGCTCTCCTGATGGTTACATCCTGCATCTAGTGCTCTGTTTTGGCGTCCTGCCAATCAGGTCTCAGTTGCAATAATGGCTTGACATCATGTCATTATACTGAACGTCGGCTCTTATGGGCACAAAATACTTTTCCGGTTTGGTTAGTAGTTTTGTTTGCATGTGTTTTCTCACTGTCAAATATTTCCATTCTACTTTGTTAGTCATTTTCTCGGAATGTATTTTTTGGAAGTGCAAACGTTCCATTTTGCTACATTTTGCTTTGTGAGCCGGGAATTATAGTATGGAAAGAGCAGCACTTCCAATCTGGGAGTGATTCCGATTCCTTTGTGTCATTCATAGCTGGACCTGCCCTTCAAACAGCCTCGCCACTCAATGGATATGCATTCAGTGTCTTTTATTATTTTATTTTTGTTTTATTTTATTTTTTAAATTTTAATTTTATTTTGCCATTAATCCAATAATCACCTACATATTTCTGGGTTTGCTATTTATGAAGTCAACCTATTTTTTTTTTCTATTATACTATCCGCATCTCTGTGCAGTTTTTGTACTCGTTCTGAAATGCCGTTAAATCCCTGGCTCGGTAGGAAAGTAGTACAGTAATTGGTACCAAGGAAGCAGATAGAAGTGGTGCATCTCGACTGAGAGACAAGCTTTGTGTCTTGGGGAGGAGCTAAATTTAGCCTGGGTTGTTGTTGGATGTTACAGAGAGTCTTGCATGTGTTTTAAGGATAGTGTTGTAAAATGAGTTTAAAATCATATTAAATTGCTTTGGGATTAAAGTTTGTTGTATTGACGTTTTAATTTGATTTTTTTTTAAAGGGCTAATTACTCGCGATCCCTGGATTAATTACAGTACTAAACCATTACATAACCTTTCTGTTTTTTCACTCTCCTAGTGTTGCATTTCCCCTTATTCTTCCTGAAATATTATTTATTTTATTTGTATTTATTTATTTTTATTATTTTTGTGCATAACGTTAAATTGAACATTCAGTCGAAGTACCCCAAGGATAGAAAATTAAAGAATCTGTATTATTACTATTATTACCTAAATATATATATTTTTTGATGTGGTACTGCAATAGAATTTACTATATATCATTATAACTCTGGGGAAAAAAAAGAGGTTTAAATTGTGAAAGTTGTGAAGTGTGTATATAGTGTACTGTAAGTGTTTAGAGCCAGTGGGTGTTGGCCGCAAGAGGCAATATCAGGGTTTACCTCTCCCAAGGCATGACTGTCACTTAATCAGCACAGTAGTAGGCGTATATCTTAGTTCATAAAGGAGATCATGTACACACCCACATTCCAAATGACTACGCATGGAATTGCACATCTTTTGTTATGAGCACTGAAATAAAATCTCTATAGTACATAATGTCTCGTTTACAAGTACCACCAGTGTATGAATTATCCAAACTGTCCATTTTTCTCTATTGTTTGCGAGCGTTTCCTCATATTATGCTCATTTTATCAGTGGTACTGTAGCTTTTCCTGGGAAGATGGTTCTTCCTGCGTTCTCAGACAGTCGTCTTGGTGGGAATAGTTTTTCCTCGGGAGGGCAGCGTCATGGAAACAGAACACGCGTGTGTTCCTCTGGGGCCCAAACGTCTTCTTCTTTTTTCACAGTTATGTTTATAATAGTGCACTTTCGTTTGGGTAGGATGTGTGAAGCCTTTGAATGGGATTGGCATGCATCACTCTTGCATATAAAGAGCAAGATGGCTGTTTAGTGTAGTCTGCTTTTATTGTGGTCAACACAGCATTGGCCTAGTGAATCATATGACAACGCCATTTGGAAAATCTACTAACAAAACGTTTTATACTTAAAGCAGTTTTTTCTATTTTAAATTATCATTGACTCATTCACTGCTATTGACGGCTATAGACGTCAAAAATTCATTTGAACTCTATTAGTTTCCCATTTTTTGCCCATTTTTGTTAACAAGAGTGTCAAAACCTAGATTTTTTTATTGTGCATTTATAACAGATATAAAATTTGTGATGAATTACAATTAAAAAATAATTAATCGTCTGACGCCCCTAATTTTTTATAATCTTTTCTTTTTTTAATTAGGGGAATCAGTCAATCACAATTTTAATTTTAATTGTAATTAATCACATGACTTCACTAGTTAACTCGAGATTAATCACAAATTGTATATCTGTTCCAAATGCACAATACATATTTTTCTAGGTTTTCATACTCCTGTTAACAAAAGTGGAAAAAAATGTGAAACTAATAGTTAAAATGAATTTTTGACGTCTATAGCCGTCAATGGCAGTGAATGAGTTAAATGTATGTAATGTTGTATTGGACATATTAAAAGCATTCATTGCACATTGTCGAAAACTAGAGAGTTTACATCTCGTATCAAATTGCAATTTTACAGAAAAGTAAAAGTTCCCAAATCGTTAGCCTAATAGCATAATTGCTCGTGTCATTTTTGAACGCGTTGCGACTATGTTTTGGTTTGCGATGTTGTCGGTTGCTATGCACTTGTTATGGTCCTGTATTTTGTCTTATCAGCCTTTATTATGTCATAGAATCGAACACGGCCCGAACTGGAGTTGCAAAGTGACACGTTTGTCAGTATGTCACGGTTTCATGGTCTAGATTTCTTCGTCGAGTTCTTTCTTTCGAGGCCATCTGTGTCTAACCCTGCACCCTGTGGTTACTTTGTATTTTTGAATATTTTATTTTATTTTATTTATTTATTTATTATTATTATTATTTTTTATTTACTTCCATATCGTGTCTGACTATCTTATCAGTGGTCCACAAAGTCAATTGGCGACTTTGAAAAATTCAAATTATTATTATTATTTTTTTTTAGATCTTAGTATGTGGTTTATTCAGTTTAAACTAAAATAAGGGCATGTGAGACTTTGATGTGTCGTATTCGCATTGAGCCTCGTCAAGTAAATGATGTCTTACGGAGGTTCCCTTGATTTCTAGAAAGCTCTAAGCTACGTAGCATAGTGGAACAAGACAGCTTTTTTTGCACATTGAATTTTTTACTTTTGATCACTACTTGAGGAATAATAACACCGGGTTTATAACAGCGTCGAGAGCTCAGACAAACGCACACTTGTCACATGCTCACAGTTCCATGAGGCCACACAGTGTGCGTATATTGCCCATCTTTGAAGTCACATTCATTTTGGCCGACTTGATCTCCCTCTGTGGACTTTTACGCTTTGGTTTTAAACCTGTGTGGCCCGCTTCTTTCATTCCATCCCTCCACCGCAAAGGCTTTTTTTCAAGCAAAACCCAGACGACTCATTGACTGGCAGCCCTCGGTCGACCTCGCCGCCACCTCCTCCCGCGGCTAAGCATGCGTGAATGATGGCTCGGGCGAAGCAGCAGGGATTAAAAATAAAAGAATGGGCAGCAGCGACAGGATTTGGTGAGACTGTTGAAGTTGGGCGTTCCTGCACTCAATTGGAATTCCAGAGGCCAGCAGTGAAGGCTCAGCACATACCTTCACCCTGAGTCAGGCCGGCTCAGGGTGAGAGCGTCAAGAAGAAGGGACGTCGGGTTGTTTTGTTGCTTCACGTCGCCTTTAATGGAAAGTGTTGTGGAGGGACGTGAGGTTTGAGTAACGGACAACGCTGTAACTTAGAATTAGCGCCGTCACAAAGTCATCTTTTTGGGAGTCGATGATCCTATCGATTAGTCCTTCAACTCATTCACTGCCATTGACGGCTATAGACGTCAAAAGTTCATTTGAACTATTTCTATTAGTTAAACTTTTGTTAACAAGAATGTGAAAACCTAAAAAAAAAATTATTGTACATTTAGAACAGATATAAAATTTGTGATTAATCGTGAGTTAACTAGTGAAGTAATGCGATTAATTACAATAAAAATTTTAACCGCCCCAAATTTTTTATAATCTTTTTTTTTTTTTAAATCGCGTCAGGTGAATACAATTTTTCATTGTAACTTATCACATGACTTCAATAATTAACTCACGGTTAATCACAAATTTTATATCTGTTCTAAATGTACAATATATATATATATATATATTTTTTTTTAGGTTTTCATACTCTTATTAACAAAAGTGAAACACTAATAGAAATAGTTCAAATGAATTTTTGACGTCTATAGCCGTCAATGGCAGTGAATGAGTTAATTCGCCCCATTATTTAGCAGTGGGGTAGATCACAATCCAGGACACATTTTCAGAGTTAAGCAGATACTTAAAGATTGAATTTGTTTGATTTGACACTTTGTGTGGACAGGCACTCCAGAGAGACAAATATTTGTATACAGCGGTGTTATTGATATGCTCCCACCACCCTCGAAAATCCTTATGGTGATGTAACTGCATGTGGTATGTAAACAGATCGTTAACAGGTGCGTCTTTAGTTCAACATGTTAGCAGTTAGCACCTGCCTAGCTATCAACCGTTGTGCTTACGATTCGTAGCTTTCTTGTTGAAGAGCCGTCTCATGGTTTGCTGGGGCGCTTTCTGGTATGCCTGGAATGTTTACAAAGCGAACAGATAGCCAACACGGACATTGGTCCTAACTGATTGTGACCACAGAAAGCCAACTTGCAGGTGCGACAGTGCCCTCTTTTCACAACAAAACAGTTTGCAGATTTCTTTAATAAAAGTTCTCTTGACACGCAGGATAAAAATATTACGGCACAGTTAATGTCCTCTTGTTACACTCCAATTCTGCTTAATAGTTTGGACAGTAAACTGTGATCGCCAAACTCATTTAGAGATGATTTGATTTTGAATTGCCATTTTATGTCATTTTTGCCACAATTCTACATAATAGAGTGATTTTTGATGCTAAGTCGCTAACTGTTACCGACTGATCAGCTGTTAACTTCCACATTGCTAATGCCAATCTGGGCCTTTTTTCAAAGGTTTTTATAGCCTTAAAGGAGAAGTCAACCTTAAACATTTCTTGACAATAATATGTTGTTATATGTGACCTCACTAGTCTAAACATGACATTCATTTTTGGAATATGAGCTATGAAGCAAAATCCAGCCGTTTTTACCCATCTCAGGGGCGGCCATTTGCCACTTTCTGGCGACTGAAGATGACATCACAGTTGCTAAGGGCTCAGGCAACGACCAATCACAGCTCACCTGTTTTCTGAAGCTGAGCTGTGATTGGTTGTTACCTGAGACCTGAGCAACTGTGATGTCATTTTCACCCATCAGCAAGTGACAAAATGGCCATCGTCTCATATTGGTAAAAACTGCTGGATTTTTGCTTAACTCATATTCCACTAACACAATATTAACCAGAATACCATATTTAGACTAGTAGGGCTGCATAGAACATATTATTGTCAATATTTTTTTGGGGGGGGGAGGTTGACTTCCTCTTTAATGTGAACTTTAACCTGTACAACTTGGTTGGAAATAAATAATTAACAGATAAATAATTAAACAGCTGAAATAATGTAGTTGCCAAATTACATGAAACGTGTTCAGAATTACACTTGCCACCATTTTGAGGGCCTCTGCTTCACCCCAAATAAAGTTCAGCTGTTCTTGTAGGCTTTCCTGACATTTTTTTGCTACTTCTCCAACAAGCTTCAGGAGCACAAGAATACCCAGAAAGGCACCATAGGTTAAATCTCGCAATATTTTGTGGCCTTATTGGACACTTGTGGCAACTCCCTCCAAAGCAGATGTTGACCCATCTGCATCCAAACTGCAAATGAAGAGCCATGTGCACAAAGTCGCCACCGGCTAATTTAATGCAAGCCATTTAAAGGCACAGAAAGGCCATCAGAGGATATTTGACACTTGACTCTGTGCATGTGAGTTTTAGTAAGCAAATCTTTGCCAAACCAGCAACCAGAAAAATCACTTTTGTTTTGCGCCTGGCCAATCCCGCTTTGGAAACTGCATGCGACATTTTCACTGCCAAGAATATGAGTTGCCGCAAAGAGCGTTCCCACACGTGCGACCTTGAAGTCGCACCTCTCTCTCCCAACACACCTTGAAAATGTGCATAAGAATGGAACCAATGAAAACAACAGCTGCGTTTGTGAAAATTGAAGGAGAATTGCCGTCCTCGGTACGGTCGCGCAGGTGCAGCAGGTTGGACGAGTCGGTGCCAGGCGCTCCGACGGGACGTCCGGATGGAAATCGGAATAAACAGTCCAGGCTGTGCGACGTGCCACCGCGGTCCCCAAGGTCCGGTGTAATTGCACATGTGCATTCTAAATGGAGCGCTCTCTATATTTACATGAGAGCGAGGAGTGTGTGGGAGGACGCCGCACACAAGACAATAACAGGCAGGCGGGTGGCCGGGGCAAGAACGAATGGGATAAAAACAGAGTGGAGGATGTGAATGAGAGGGGCGAGTCATTTTCTTTCCGCGCTGTCATCTGACTTGTTACGGCCTCCGGAGATTGCATTACATTTATATCGCCAATTGACAGTACTGAAAATACAACTTTGTAAAGTTATAGGACAGTTTTTCTCGGCATTATAAAGTTATTTTATTCTTGTATGCCCCCCTGAAAAAAATACAACTTTATTCTCTTAACCCTGCTGCTTATTTTTTTGTGGTATTATATTCGAGTAATTACTTTTCTGTGAAGTATAATGATATTGTTATTCTTGAGATTTATTATTTTTTTATTACTAATTGCTGTTTTTCTTCTAATATTCTAACATTACTATAGTAATTAAAAAAGTTTTTTTTAGCATTACATTTTCTCGGGAATTAACTTATTCTCATAAAATTACAACTTGCTGTATTTATTGGAATATTCCGGATTTCTTAAAAAAAACAACAACCTTTGATTTCATTTCAGGTTATTACATATATATATATATATAAAAAAATCGATTGATATTGAAACTAGGCATTGGCCGATTACCAGTTTGGCCGTTTACCGCGGTTTTAAAAGGTCACAATTTCAATAATCGCTAATACTGGTTGTTATTTAGCGCTTTTCTTTTTTGAGGGAATGTCTAAGCAGGGCCCAACATGATTGGCTGCTTGCATAGTTGAGTAATCGAGCCACCTCTTTGAAGTAATTGCATCCAATTACATTTTTTCTTTCTCTTTCTCAGCGCATAAAGGAGGAGGAGGAGGAGGGAGGGAGCAAGATAAGATAAGATACTGCAAACACAGATGGCTTTTAACGTGCATTATCGTAAAAAAAAAAAAGGGGGGAATAAAAAGCAGATGGTACCTTGTGGTATTAATTAGCCCACAGGTCTGTTCTAAAAATAGCTCACCAATAATGTGTAACTTAGAAGAATTAAAACACATTTATTTATTTAAACTTAGCATGGTACATATTTCTTCTATGAAATAATCTATATTTTGTTTAAAAATAATAGATTGTGTTTAAAAAAAAAAAAAACAGTTTAGTTTTTTATTTACTTAAATATATATATTTTTTAAGTTGCAGGTCTGTTCTAAAAATAGCTCACCAGTAATTGGAATATGTAACTTAGAAGAATTAAAATACATTTATTTATTTATTGGAACTCAACATGGTACACATTTCTTCTACTAAATATTTTATATTTTCTTTAAAAAATAATAGATTATGTTAAATAAATGCAGTTCAGTTTTTATTTGTCTAAATATAAAAAAGAGAGGTCATTTTAGAGCTATAATTTTGATGCTGTGACATTTTTTTGCTCACAGTTATCATACCATAAGAATTCAAATAGGCTCATGTCTAATTGAAACTTTTTTCTATTATACTCATGTATCCTGAGACTTATTCTGAAAGAACGTTAACATTACTACTTCTCTTGTGCAATATATAGTGAAGCATCAAAATCCAATACAAAATGAGTCTGCCTTTATCCAGGAAGGAAATCCTGATCCCAACATCCTGTACCTTCTAACAGACCTCCCCTTTGCGGGAGATTAGCCTGGCCACATCCTGACAGACGGCCAGGCCAGCCCGTCCGTAGAAGCCAGGTGCCCCCACCCTGACAGACGCTTCTCCCTCTTCTCTCCTAAATAAAGTCCGTCCACGCTGTCAGCAAGATGTCTGAGTTAAGCTCCAATGAGAGCAAGCGCTCGCTCTTTAAGTGGTGTCGCTCCGTCTTGCGGGCTTGTCTCGTGGTCTCTTGGAGGCCCGGTTTGTCTACAGATGCATCTATTTTTGACCCGCCCGCCGCTCTGTGTCTGTGCGTGCTTTTCAGCAGTTTGTTTGAGTACACACTCGGGATGGCGTGTTATATTATTTTGCCGCTAATGCCAACAAAAGCATTCCGTAGACATTGGGGTCTTTTACTGGTCAAAATCGTTTGACGCTAATGCATATAGAAGAAAACGTTTGAAAAAAAAAAAAAAGAGGGGAAAAAACATTTATTTATTTATTTATTTATTTATTTTTAAAAAGGAGAGCAATGATTATGTCAAATTGAATGAACAATACTGAGCTCTCCTTAAAAAAAAAAAAAAAAAAAAAGAAGAAAACGTTTGAATCGTATCCCCTAAAGTGACTGATGTCAGACTAAAGAAGAAAGCGGCTTTTGAAAAGCTATCCTCTCTATAATGAAGTCCAACATTTAACAGAAAACATATTAACTCATTCACTGCCATTGATGGCTATAGACGGCTATATTTCTATTAATTTAAAAAAAAATCCACTTTTGTTAAGAGTTTAAAAACCCTTGATTTTTTTCATTGTACATTTAAAACCGATATAAAATTTGTGATTAATCGTGCGTTAACTAGTGAATTCATTCGATTAATTTCAATTAAAACTTTTAATTGCCTGACACCCCTAATTTTTTATAATATTTTCTTTCTTTTTTTAAATTGAAGGACTGCAGAAATCAGTCACAGATGATACGCTGAAATCAAAGGATTTGGACTCACAATTAATCGCAAATTTTTTATCTGTTCTAAATGTATAATAAACATTTTTTTCCCTATGTTTTCATACTCTTGTTAAAAGTGGGAAAAAAATTAAACTAATAGAAATAGTTCAAATGGATTTTTGACGTCTATAGCCGTCAATGGCAGTGAATGAGTTAAACAACTTTAAAAACAGGTTTAGGTGTTGCCATAATTCATGCGTGAAATTGAAGTGACATTTACAATGCTTTTAAAACAGCAAATAAACAGCCGTATGTACCCTTTTAATAAATGATGTGCTAAAACTGTTGTGTTTCAAGGCAAACACTCCACGTTAGTGTTGGCTGATGTCATGTTTTGACACAGACAGTTCCACAGTCAGCAGTCTGGAAATATCTGAAGTCATATTTGGAAGTAGGTGCACATGAAATATAGTTGGAAGCAAAAGTCTGCTGCTCTGGTATCATTTTATGATCCCCCCCCCCCCTACTCTCCCCTCTCTGCCTCCTCGCTAGCCAGCTGGAGACAGAAAATGGAGAGGGGGGGGCGCCGTGGCAAACATTTACGGAAAAGCAGACGACTGATGAGTGTAGTGGATGTGCGCTGGCCATCCGTCATAATCGGGTGGCTGTTGATGGTATAAGGCTTGCGTGGGGCAGATGTTAATCGTCCAAAAGCATCAAAATGTGATCAACACAGGCGTGACCTGACTTAAAGGTTCGACGTGGTACGATCACCTCCCAGTTGAAGTTTGCTTAAAAACTAGACTAAGTGCAATTTCTGCAGATGTTGCGTGGGAATGCTGAAAGCTGAATGCTAAGATGAATGCTTATGAAGTGAATTGAAAGATAAATGATGTGAAAATTACAAAATTATTAATTGGAGTTGAAAGATA